>NC_142874.1:65861515-66464208 GCF_051225735.1 Oryctolagus cuniculus
AAAAAGCAGGCACCCATTACAGACAACTGGATTGAACTCCCTTGGGACTGTGTAGAGGACAGCTCAGAATAGTCCCACTGAGGAGCAAAGAAATTGGGGTGCTTATCCTCATTCCCACCATTTGTTAGTTAGGGATCACTTGAAATCCCAGGGCTCTTCCACCACTTCCTGCTTCCCTAACTGTGGATGGGCCCCACCGCTGCAGAACCTCCTTGGCAGAACCCCCGAGTTTGTTCCACCTGAGGGGTCTCTGAGTGGGCCAAGAAGACCTGGGCAGGGCATCAGCAGCCTTCGGATCATGGGGATTTGGTTTTGAGGGAAGGATGGCACTTTTTAAATGCTCACTTTTTGGCCCAGCAATTCCACCTCCAGGGAGTGATTGAAGACTTAAGCGAAGATTGCTTACAATACTCTAAATAATTAGAAATCATTTAAATTTCCAGCAGTAAGAGGTTGATTCAATAAATTGTGCTGATGCAATATAATATACTGCTGTGATTAACTATAATGATGTTAGTCTACACTTATCAGTAAAGAAACCAATTCATTACTTATTGTTGAGTGAAAAAAGTAAGTTACAAATAGTAAGTGTATTCTAAGTCTATTTATGTAAAGTTATGTAGGTATAATATATATGTGCGTGCAGGCGTAGCAAGATATCTCAAAGAATGTTCATCAAAACAATAGTTATTTCTAGGAAGCAGAATTTACCATGCTTTATATTTTCTTCTTCCTGCTCCTCTGTATCACCAAAAAATATAACAAATGTTGGAAGGTTTATTAATCAATCTTTTACAAAGAAAATTCCAATTGAAAAAAAGAACTCAATTTTGTCCTGACAGATAAGCTTCTGTATGGTTCTAATACAATAATATTGAAGTGCTTAGATGGTCTCCATTTTAAAACTACATGAGGCTAAGGACCATGCATTATTACATGAAATACATAGGGTATGGTTTCAACACAGCAGGTGTTTAATAAATATTTATTCCTGAATTGATTTCCATTGGTATGAAATTCAATAAAACAACACAGTGAACAAACTGGGTCATGGAGAAATTTTCACACCACATGGTGATAACTTCCCCAGGAGCAGTGAGGCCTGCACGGCCTTATCAGGCGGAGACCTGCCGCGGCAGGCAAGGGCAGGCCTTCCACTGCACGGCCACACCCCTGTCACCCCAGAGATGCTATCCCAAGCGGCACCCGCCTTGGGTAGAAGTGAAAACCAATGCCACAAGTACAGCCTTGCCGTTTGACAGGACAAGTGAGGCAAGCGGGTGGAATCTGTGTCAATTCGTTCAAGTTAATTCAGCAATTTTCCCCCTGGAACTCTAGACCTTCCTCAGAAACATCACTGTACGCGCAGTCATGCCCGTTGGTGGAGCTGCCTGGACCCACAGAGAGGAAGAACAAGCAGAGAACAAGTCGTGTGCACCCCGGCACGACAGGAAGGAGGACAATCAAATGTGAGACGTTGTCCCCTTCTCCGTCCTCCCAGACTCCATGGTCCCCTTTTATGTCTAAAGGGGAAATTTGCCCACCTGTCCAGATTGCTCTTGAACTCTCCTTTGCTGCCCAGAATCAAAATAAAGAACAAATAGAAATGTTGACAATGGACAAGTCCCCGCTGATTTTTATACGAAAGCACTAAGTGAGGTAGCAAAAGGACAAAGGAGGGAGAGACCAGGGCGTCACAACAAAGGGGTGCAGAGGCTGAATCTGAGGATTGGGAGGCTGTCAGCTGGAGAATCAGCTCCTGGAGGAGCGTGAATTCTTTTTCAAGTGGAAGAGACTGTGGACAACAGCAAGAGATTTTCACCGCTTCTCTATGAAGACTGCACACCCCGTCCTAGCATCTGTTGAATTGTAGCACTGTAAATGGATGGGTTTATGCTAAGTGAATTATATTCAATAAAGCTGTTTTGGAAAAAAAGAATACCTGCCCCCTGAAAATGCACACTCCACTTTGGCAGTTTATTGAGAGACTGCAAATTATTTGAAGAACCCAAATTACTTTTTAAATGCCAGATCATTTCTTTCACTTCATCCTTTTTTTATTTTAAGATTGATTTATTTATTTGAAAGTCAGGGTTACACAGAGAGAGAAGGAGAGGCAGAGAGAGAGAAAGGTCTTCCATCCACTGGTTCACTCCCCAGTTGGACACAATAGCCAAAGCTGTGCCAATCTGAAGCCAGGAGCCAGGAGTTTCTTCCGGGTCTCCCACGTGGGTGCAGGGGACCAAGGACTTGGGCCATCTTGTACTGTTTCCCCAGGCCATAGCAGAGAGCTGGATCAGAAGTTGAACAGCCAAGACTCGAACCAGCGCCCACTTGGGATGCTGGCACTATAGGCAGCGACTTTAACCTGCTGCACCACAGCACCGGCCCTTCACTTCATTCTTATACAGAGAATAAGCCAATGTGGGATTTCAGTTATGTTTGAGCTGTAATAGATAAGAGAAAGGATCATGGAGATCTTCTAGCCCAGTTCTCTCATTTCCAAGGTGGGGAAATGAAGCTGGAAAGGTGGGAAAGCTGAGGAAGTTTGCATTTTTTTTTTATTTTTATTTCTTTAAAGATTTATTTTTTTATCTGAGAGGTAGAGTTGCAGAGAGAGGGAGAGACAGAAGCCTTCCATCCACTGGCTCACTCCCCAAATGGCCTCAACGGCCTGAGCCAGGAGCCCGGAGCTTCTTCTGGGTCTGTCATGCAGGTGCAAGGGACCAAGCACTTGGGCCATCTTCCACTGCTATCCCAGGCTATCAGCAGAGAGCTGG
The DNA here is from genome assembly GCF_051225735.1 of Oryctolagus cuniculus. NCBI lineage: Eukaryota > Metazoa > Chordata > Mammalia > Lagomorpha > Leporidae > Oryctolagus > Oryctolagus cuniculus. The sequence goes on from NC_142874.1 coordinate 65,864,296, forward strand.
ATAGGAAGTGGAGCATCCAGGACTCGAACTAGCGGCACAGGTGGAAGCTTAACCTACCATGCTGCAGCGACAGCCCCAGGCAGTTTGCATTGTTTGTAAGTCTCAGTTGTAAAGCTGGGAACTATGATGTCATCTTGTGAGAGCTACCACCCTGCCCATATTCAATGCTCTTCCTGTCATTGTTTGCAGGAAGAAATAATTGGAGAGTAAATATGATTAGAACACACAGTTATTATGCGTGTGGATCAGTCCAGTTCTTCCAGCCTTTAGAACAAATCAGCCAGACTGGCACCAGTCCGATCAGTTGTACACTGCTGCCCAGTTTACCGAGTAGGCCAGCCTCTCTGGCCCAAGTGTGAAGAATAATCCAGCCTCACCATGGCTGTGTTGTTCTCACTTCCTCTCGAAGAGCTAAAAGCTACCATTTAGTGGGCACTTGTCTGTGCATTAATTTTGGCATAGCCAGTAGAGTCCCAGGACATTGAAATTTAGAGAGTTCAAATTTTAAACATGGATTTTAAAACTACTAGATATCACTAATGTAAATAACACCCATCTGGGAATCACATCAGAAATTTACGAAGTTAATTATGGGATCGCATGTCTGATGCTCTCCCAGGATGGCTCTGGCACCTGCTATGTGTGAGGCGCTGGTCTAGACATTTTACATATGGCATCTCTTTTAATCTCCATACTAATTCTATTACATGAGTATTAATCACCCCATTTTGCAAACTGGGAAAAAAAAAAAAAACCTGAAAGTCTAGTGGGAGCAGGCCGAAGCAAATAAGAGACAAGTTCTGTTGTCAAGGCAGTGTCCTTAGGGTTCAAAGAGGATAGTCCTCCTGAAGTGACTTCAGGCTACACCCAGAGTTCCCTGTCATCCTCAAAGAGGCACCCCAGCACCTGACATTCCATCATCACTTCCATTCATTGACAAAATTATAATTACCACTATGCATTGATCAGAGTGGCCAATATTCTACCTCAGAATGAACTGGCATCTCAGTAGCCTAACATAATAAAAAATTTTGGCACAAGCCAAGTCTGATGAAGCCATTTGGAGCTCTTTAAGTGACCAGGAATGAGATAGGGACAGCATGGAAGATGGAGCAGCATGGTTTAGATTCAGAGCTTGGAAGGTCACGCAAGTTCACAAGTGGAACACACCGCTTTCGCCACCAGTTCCTTAGCCTGAAGTCAGCTCAACAGCGACTGAACCGCACAGGGAGCGGGGAAATGTGGGGCAGCACAGGGATGAGTGAGTGATCATCCCCACTGCACTCCCCCAAATAATCAAGACTTGGTTGCAACAATTCACACAACTAGTTTGTCAGAAGTGTTTTCCTCAGGACAAGATCAGAAAGGAAGAAATGGGAAAGAGACAGCGACATGACACACATCCACAGTGAAATATTTTGTTGGTTTTTCCTGATGTGAAATATCAATCTTCTAAACCTTGCATGCAGTAAATATCTCCAGTTCATTGACTGATATTTCCAATAGCTTCATTTGTATGATGAATTAGACCTGAAATTTTGTGGGTATAAGTTATCTCAGAAGTATCAGAAATAAATCTGTTTAGTCATTTTATCCATAGAGGCAAATAGGCACTTTGGGAGCTACAAATAAGTAAGTGAATGTTTTCCTGACAAGTTGACACTAACAGATTTCAATAAATTGATAATTTTTACATTTATTTCTTCCATAAAATTCAACAACAAAACAAGAAGTCGGTCCCAAAAGGGATTAATCATCAAATTTAGGAGTGCATCCAATGTTAAAGTCATATATTTAAAGGGAAAAGTATAATGATTAAAACATTAATAAAAACTATCAGTGCATCACTCAGACAAGCAAGAAGCTTAACTTGAAACCGACCTCTTCATGCAGTCTGATCGATCACCAGCTGCATTTGATTTCATCACCAAAATGGCTCTCAAGCTCATCGCCTTCTCTTTATCCGTGCAGTCTCATTGTCAGTGTTTGAAGCTGTCCCTCCCGGAGTCTCACATCTCCTCCTGAATGCTCTCCTTGCGTGCAGCCCTGCCCACTCCTTGAGGACAGTGCATTTCAAACTGCAGGGAGCAAGGACATCCTAGCTGGCTGTACTTGGAGGTGCCCAAGTTTCCGCCCAGACCTTATGATTCAGTAAACGCAGGACAGAGTTCAGGGCTTGGAATTTTTAACAAGCACCGCAGATGACTGTAATGTGTGTGACCCTGGGAGAACTTCTACTCCACACAAATTTCAGTAAAAACTCCAATCTCTGTTATCAGTCTTGCTTGAAGCAGTTCAATGACTGATCAGTGATGGCTGGATATTAAACCCCAAGCCCCGCTTCTTATGGGATATAAAGTCTCCGTGACCTAGGCCTCAAATACCTTTTCAGTCTCATATTTTACTCTGCCTCCTCAACTTTATAACTTTCAGGAACTCCAGTACCAACTTCTTTGGATTTCTTGAGCATGATGTATGGTTCTGAGACCTCATCTTAGTGCATTCTGTTCTGACTACCCAGAATTTTCTTGTCCCATTGATTTCTTGAAAAACAGCATTCACCTTCAGAACCGAGCTCAAGTCCTTTGCTTTGCCAGTTTCCTCTAATATGCTCCCACTGGCAGAGTGAATGCCTTCCTGTGCTTTCCCCTCCTGTCTGCCTCTGACCTCTGTACCTGCTTCTACTGCCGCACATCCTTGTTTACATCCCTCTCCTTCCCTGTCTGTTCACTACCTCCCTTCCCCACCTCCTCTCAGGGCCTGGCACAAACATGACTGAACTAAAGGCAAATATGAAACTTAAACTCTTTTGGAGACAGCAACAAAGATTCTTCTTTGGGTTAACTGGTTCTTTAAGTTGAGTATCTCAATTCAGTTTGTAGCATTTGCTCCTTCCTACCGTATTCAAGTTCATTCTGCACACACTTTCTGAAAGCCTACTGGGCATCATGAGAGTATTTCAGGCATGGAAAGCCAAGACACTCTGGCAAAAAGATCTCTGCGAGTGAGATCCCAGTGGAAAGAACAGGTCTTCAAAGAAGGAGGTACCTTTCTCTGAAGGGAGGAGAGAACCACTTTGACTATGACCTTGTCTAAACAAGATAAGAGTCGGAGAACTCAAGGGGCTTCCATAGCCTTGGAAACTCATGACCGGTGCATAGGGAGATTACTGATGCCATAAACAGGAGTGTCAATTTGTAAAGTCAACAACAGGAGTCACGGTGCACTTACTCCTCATGTAGGATCTCTGTCCTTAATGTGCTGTACATTGAGGCTTAATGCTATAACGAGTACTCAAACAGTATATTTCACTTTGTGTTTCTATGGGGGTGCAAACTGTTGAAATCTTTACTTAATGTATACTAAACTGATCTTCTGTAAAAAAAAAAAAAAAAGAAAAAGAAATTATCAATTCCCAACTTGACTCTCACTGGGATTAAACACGACAATAGGTCTGATCTGATTTCATCATCATTTAAAAAAATCATCTATTATTTTTTACTTTATGTTTCTGTGTGGGAGCAAACTGTTGAAATCCTTACTTAATGTATACTAAGCTGATCTTCTGTATATTAAGATAATCGAAAATGAATCTTGATGTGAATGGAAGGGGAGAGGGAGTGGGAAAGGGGAGGGTTGTGGGTGGGAGGGACGGTATGGGGGGGAAGCCATTGTAATCCATAAGTCGTACTTTGGAAATTCATATTCATTAAATAAAAGTTAAAAAAAAAAAGTACTTTACCCAATAAAACCTTATCACTTCGCAAAAAAAAAAAAAAGAAAGAAAAAAAAAGAAAGCCTACTGGGCATGTCATCGCATAATAGTGCTCCCTGAAACCCTGTGTTTATATGCTAAAAGTCTATTAGCTGTAAACTTTCTTGCTTTCATTCCCTACTGGTATTTCATTAATTTTCCCAGATAACTTAGTAGTTTCCGTTCCAATTGGGTGAGTTATTAGGGCTTTGAGGATTGTCTGATGTCTTTTGAGATACTTTATACAAGGAATGTTCCTTTCCCAACACAGCAAAAATTTCTTTCCAAATAATATGGTATCAGGTTGTGCTAAAATGATTTATGTACATTTGTGCTTCTACCTAGTGGATTTCTTTGGGGGAATACATGAGAAAGTTAATAGCAGCCTGGCAGCCTAATACTTCACCTGATACTTAATCAATAAATAAACAAAGTTATTTTTTAATTTTTTTGTATGACCTAATCACTTAACTCACAACCTCAGGAAGATTGTTAAGCAATAGAAGAATAGATCACTGTCTTTCTAGATTTATCTCTGGACCTTTTCACATAACTCCAGTAACTCCTTTGTGTTGTATATTTATTCAAAAGCTTAGGTCAAGATCCTTAGCCTGACTATAACAATATATTTCAACATTGCTGCTTTTTACAATTCCTTTTATATTTTACTGTGAACATTTGTTTCTCAGAGGAGAAAATTTTATCATATCATAAAATAGACAGTGAAACTCTTTAACTTGCCAAAATTCTGCAATCTAAAATCATTTTCTAGCAGAGTAAGACACTTCTACAACAGCAAAACAGTGACGTTACTACCAATGTATGTTTCTGACATCAAAACAAGAATGATGACTCATCTCACACTGGTTGGCATGGAGTTATTTGGAAAAAGTGAAAAAGATCTCCAGGAACAGTCTTTAGTCATAAACCTGTAAATCTTCCCTACAAAGAGGAACACTCCACAGCCATCAACTGTAGCAACATTCTGATGACTCTGCCAGACACACAAACCACACTGTATCGGGTGACTGGAGAGTGCAGTCAGCACTGGCCAGGAAACCATGCAGAGCACCGTGCTACCTTGGCCAAAAGAACATGTAAAGCAAAAATCAAAACTGGGGGCTGGCACTGTGGTGCAGCAGGTTAAGCCACCACTGGCAACACTGGCATCCCAAATGGGTGCTGGTTCAAGTCCAGGCTGCTCCATTTCTGATCCAGCTCCCTGCTGATGGCCTTGGAAGGCAGCAGAGGATGGTCCAAGTGCTTGGGCCTCTGCACCCACGTGGGAGACCAGGAAGAGGCTCCTAGCTCCTGCCTTAAGGCTGGCCCAACTCACCATCCATTGTGGTCATCTGGGGAGTGAACCAGCAGATGGAAGACCTCTCTCTCTGCTTCTCCTTTTTTCTGTGGCTCTGTCTCTCAAATGAATAGATGGGTCTTTGAAAAAATGAAATAAAATCACTTTTAGAGTGGCTATAATTTTTTTAAAAAAATAGAAAATAACAAGTCTAGGCAAAGATATGGAGAAATTGGAACCCTCATTGATGGTGAAAAGTACATGCAAGGTCAACAAAACATGGGTGAAGCCCTTGATGGTTCTTCAATAAGTCACACAGAATTACCACATGACCCAGTAATGTTACTACTGTGTACATGCCCAAAAGAAATGAGAATGAGGACTCAAATAGACATCTGTACACCAATGTACTTCATAGCAGCACTATTTACACTTGCTGAGCATGGAAAAATGTAAATATTAATTAATTTATGAATAGATAAACAAAAGGTAGGATAGCCATACAATGGAATACTACTCAGTCTTAAAAAGTATTGAAGTTCTCAAAAAGTATTGAAGTGATGCAACATAGATAAACCTTGAAAATGTTATGTAGCAAATTGGGAAGTAAACCAGCAGATGGAAGATTGATCTCTCTCTCTCTCTCTCTCTCTGTGTGTGTGTGTGTGTTTGTGTCTGTTCCCTCTCTCTGTAACTCTGCCTTTTAAATAAATTACTCTTTTATTTAAAAAAAGATGTGATACAATTCTAAGATATTCCACAGTAAAATACTTTTGATTAATGTATACTTATGAATTCAAGCATTTGTAAACTGCTTGAATTATCAAACATTGACCTTAATTGTTTGATTTCTAAATAAATTTGCCACACAATAGAATTTCAGAGAAACAAACTAGAAGATGTTTGCTGAATTTTTTTTTTTTTTTTTTACAGGCAGAGTGGACAGTGAGAGAGACAGACAGAGAGAAAGGTCTTCCTTTTGCCGTTGGTTCACCCTCCAATGGCCGCCGCGGCCGGCGCGCTGTGGCCGGCGCACCGCGCTGATCCGATGGCAGGATCCAGGAGCCAGGTGCTTTTCCTGGTCTCCCATGGGGTGCAGGGCCCAAGCACCTGGGCCATCCTCCACTGCACTCCCTGGCCACAGCAGAGGGCTGGCCTGGAAGAGGGGCAACCGGGACAGAATCCGGCGCCCTGACCAGGACTAGAACCCGGTGTGCCGGCGCCGCTAGGCGGAGGATTAGCCTAGTGAGCCGCGGCGCCGGCCTGAATATTTTTGAATGGAATTGAAGAACAGCAAAATTTGCTACATCAAACAACATAAACCTTAAGTTTACATTGTTGCTTGGTGAGGTAAGATAATTACAGATATTGACAATAAAATGCCTAGAAGATCACAAACCCTCAGAAGTATAAGAACAAACCCTGTATTTTGAAAACCAATGAACGCTCAGCATCCCAAAGAACTACCGGTCTATAGCATTACTCAACATTATGTATAAATATGAATCATATTTATATACATATAAATATTTATATATAAATATGTATAAATATGCTCATTCAGCAAAATATATGCTAGTCCTCATAGTACATCAGGCACTGTTTTAGATATTGGGAATGCGAGTTACTAAGGCAGGGTTGCTTGCCCTGAAGGATCTTACAAATAACATAGAAAGCATGTATGTCTTACATTCTGCAATTGTACACATGCCAGTCATGTCACCCAAAAACAGTAGAGGAATGCAAGGTCAACAGAACCAATAATAAATACAAATAAATAATTTACTGCAATTATCTCCCTAAGAGATACTCAAAACAAAGCACCAATGAATTGGAATCACCATGATGCTATGCACACAATTGCTAAGAAATATCATGCTGAATGTTTGATTTGGTAATCATGTTCCCTTAAACCCCTAAGCTCTGTTTTATTCATGTCTTCTCGACTAATCAGAAGAGCAGATATATGCCTCATTTCAGGCTGTTATCAATCAAGAATGAAAACATTTGATCCCTAGAACGCTGTAACAGGCACAACGAATGACTCAAAGCAAACAAATGACAGCTCTACCTTGTGTAATTTATCACTTGACCATGTAGGCAAAATGCCCATCAAAACTGTTCAAGGGAAAAAACTATTTAAGAGCAGTTGTTAAGTGACATGAAATCTAAACACACATGAGCTGATGTAATCTAAACAAAGCTGTGAGGATGTGAAGTATGAACTACTCGCAGTCAGAGCTCTGACACAGTCTTTCTCTGATCCAACATGGGCCATTGTTTACATGCTCCCCTGTAGTCTAGAAACAATCCTAACATTAACCTATTTTCTTCTTATCTTCTTGCCAGGCATTTTGAGAGGCACTTTTATGACCTTTAAACCTCAAGAAAATCCAACCTAGTTTATCCTCACCAGCATCATTCCCATTTAACACTTGCCCAAGGCCACAAGGCAACTATGGGTGATGGTGGCAAAAGGTCACGGGACCCAAGTTTGACTTCAAAGACTATATTTTCCATATTTTGCCACACTACTTATACTGAGAGTTGTTACCCCGAAGTGACTGCATTAATTCAGAGGTACTTCTCAGAACTACTCCAAAGTGTTTGCATTATAAATAACCCTACTGTGATATATATGTCAAAAACTTTAGGGCTGGGGAATGGATATGTGTAGCTTAAAAATGCTCCCAGGTAATTTTTTATACTCTCCTACTTAAGAAGTTTTGCCTCAAAGCACACCCCAGGTGGAAAATATTAATCATGTAATTCATGAGCATTTCCCAGAACTGAGAGAATTTTCAGATTAAAAAGGCTCACTAAATGCCTGGCCAAATTCATTGGAGAAAGGCATGCCATTATGAAATGGTAGAACATTGAGGAAATATCCAATGAACTTTGAATAAATTTTTTAAAAAGTCATAGAGAGGGAATATAATATCAGACTGGCTTTAGACATCTCAAAAATATTGAAATCTAGAACATTAAGAAAGAATGGCTTCAAAGGTCCAGAAAATGATTCCCCAACCAAGAATTTTGCACCCAGCCAAACTATTAGTCAAGAACAAAGGTAAGGGGGCCAGTGCTGTGGCTAGTGGGTAAAGCCAACGCCTGTAATATCAGTATCCCATCTGTGTCCTGGTTCAAATCCTGGCTGCTCCATTTCCAATACAGCTCTCTGATGTGACCTGGCAAAGCAATGGATGATGGCCCAAGTCCTTGGGTCCCTGCACCCATGCGGAAGACCTGGAGGAAGCTCCTGGCTCCTGGCTTCAGATTGGCCCAGCTCTGGCGGTTGCAGTCATTTGGGGAGTGAAACAGCAGATGGAGGACCTCTCTCTCTCTCTCTCTCCTCTGCCTCTGCCTTTCTGTAACACTCCTTTCAAATAAATAAAAAATAAATCTTTTTTTTTTTTTTAAAAAAGAATGAAGGTAAGATAAAAAGCATCTTTAGACATGCAAGGTCTCAAAAATTTGATTCCATACACACACCCCTTTTGAGGAGGCAAGATATTATGTTCCACCAAAATAAAGGACTAACACTAGAAAAAAATAAGCACAGAAGATACAGTTAACAAAGGGTCCATCACAAAAGATAGTGAAGGGAATCACAAGACGGATGGTAAAGAGTGTGTTAGGCTAACGGCCATGTCCCAGGCCCAGGAAAAACAGCCCACAAGGAAAGATCAGAAACCAGGTCAGGAAGCTCCAGAAAAAAATACCCTAAGAGATGAAGTCAATAGAATTTGGTTATTTCTGCATATAATAGGAGGAGATATTAAAAATTTGAAGTTTGAAATTGAAGTATAGAAGTTGGAGGTAGGCAAATTTTTTCTGTAAAGGGCCAGATGGCAAGTGTTTTTAGGATTCTCAAGCCGCAGCCTCCATCACACTACTTAGCTCTGCTGTTGTAGGGTGAAAGGAGACATAGATTACATGCAAACAAATGGGCATGTGTGTATTTCAATAAAATTAAATTTTATTTACAAAAAAAGTTGCAGGCTGGATTTGGTCCAAGAGGCATAGTTTTCTGAGTCCTGTTGCATGCACAAAGAATACTCCAGGAATATTGATGCCATAAACAGGAGTGTCAATTTGTAAAGTCAACAACAGGAGTCACTGTGCACTTACTCCTCATGTAGGATCTTTGTCCTTAGTGTGCTGTACATTGAGATTTAATGCTATAATGAGTACTCAAACAGTATTTTTCACTTTGTGTTTCTATGTGGGTGCAAACTGTTGAAATCTTTACTTAATTTATACTAAACCGATCTTCTGTATAAAAAGAAAATTGAAAATGAATCTTGATAAGAATGGAAGGGGAGAGAGAGCGGGAAAGGGGAGGGTTGTGGGTGGGAGGGAAGTCATTGGGGCTGGGGAAGCCAATGTAATCCATAAGCTGTACTTTGGAAATCTACATTCATTAAATAAAAGTTAAAAAAAAAAGAATACTCTAGAAACATATAAGCATGGAAATTCTTAGTTTCTGGAAAAATTAAAGTTGTATGGAAAAGGAAAGGTTTTCATGGCCCACATAAAAAAGAATAGTATTTACATAGCTATAATCTTGCAATTATGAACTATTGGTTCTACTAGAATCATTATATATCCATATTAGGAGGACAGAGGGATGGAATGTATACACATTTGTGTAGATACAAGGGAGAAGAGTGACAGAAACTAAAGCCTCACCTTCCATATATGGAAGTAACATCTCAAATAAAGATGTCAGGTGACTTTTTTTTTCCCTCAAAGAAATTTTTTATTTAAGGAATACAAACTTCAAGCATTTCTTAAGTACAACTTTAGGAATATATAGTGATTCTTCCCACCACACCTGCCCTCCCACCCACTCTCCCATCCCTCCTCCTCGTCCCTCTCCCATTCCCAGTCCCATTCTACACTATGATCCACTTTTTATTAACTTTATATAGAAAGGACCAACTCTATACTAAGTAAAGGGTTCAACAATTTGCACAGAAAAAAAGAAACAAGCAAAAACTGTTTCTCATTAGTCGAGACAAGGGCTGTTCAAAGTCATTGCATCTTGAAATTAATTTCACCTTTTTTTTTAGAAACGTAATTAACTTTAAGGAAGCACTCAAGAATGATACATCATTTGCAAGCACTTAGACATAATTATAATACAACTCTTTGAGGACAGAAGTCCTGCATGGGAAGTTAGTGCACAGTGACTCTTGTTGTTAATCTGACAATTAACACTCTTATGTATGATATCAATGATTACCTGAGGCCCTTGACATGAGCTGCCTAGGCTATAGGAGCCTTTTAGATGCACAAACTCCGTCAATATTTAGACAAGGCCATAAGCAAAGTGGAAGTTCTCTCCTCCCTTCAAAGGAAAGCACCTCCTTCTTTGATGACCACTTCTTTCCTTTGGGGTCTTACCCACAGAGGTCCTTCATGTAGAACATCTTTTGCCACAGTGTGTTGGCATTCCATTCATAGGCTTTTCAGCCAGACCAGAATGCATTAAGGGCTGATTCTGAGGTCAGCATACTACTTAAAGTGATTCTATGAGTCTGTTGTGTGCACTGCTTTCCATGTTGGAGCATTCTCTCCTTTTTAATTCTATTTATTATTACCAGACACTTAATCCTACCATATTTTCACTTTAACACTTAGGATGGCATTTTTACCACCCAGTTTAAGGGGATTTGGGGTCCCATGGCAAGTTTTTAAACAGTACCCTTGGAAGTAAGTCCATAGGAATGAAGCAGAACTACATGGCCTTACAGTTACAAACATCATATACTTCATAATTACAACTTTAGGAACATGGTGATTCTTCCCATTGTGTCCACCCTCCCACTCATATTCCCATCCCTCTTCCTCCTCCCTCTTTTATTTCTACTCTTATTTTTTACTGAGATCTATTTTCAATTGTCTTCATACACATATATTTAACTCCATGTTAAGAGTTAACAAATAGTATGAAAAAGAGGCCGGCGCCGCGGCTCACTAGGCTAATCCTCCGCCTAGCGGCGCCGGCACACCGGGTTCTAGTCCTGGTTGGGGCGCCGGATTCTGTCCCGGTTGCCCCTCTTCCAGGCCAGCTCTCTGCTGTGGCCAGGGAGTGCAGTGGAGGATGGCCCAGGTGCTTGGGTCCTGCACCCCATGGGAGAGCAGGAAAAGCACCTGGCTCCTGGCTCCTGCCATCGGATCAGCGCGGTGCGCCGGCCGCAGCGCGCCAGCCGCAGCGGCCATTGGAGGGTGAACCAACGGCAAAGGAAGACCTTTCTCTCTGTCTCTCTCCCTCACTGTCCACTCTGCCTGTCAAAAAAAATAAAAAAAAGAAAAACTGTTTCTCAACAGTCAAGATAAGGGCTGTTCAAGTCATGGCTTCTCAAAGTGTCAATTTCACTTCTACAGATTGCCTTGTAGGTGCTCTATTAGTTATTACAGGTCAGGGAGAATAGATGTCATTTGTCCCTTTGGGACTGGCTTATTTCACTAAGTAAAATGTTTTCCAGATTCATCCATTTTTGTTGTAAATGACCAGATTTCTTATTTTTCCATTGCTGTAAAAAAAATAGTGTGTAGTATCCATAGTGTACATATCCCATAATTTCTTTATCCAGTCTTCAGTTGACAGGTATTTGGGTTGATTCCATGTCTTAACTATTGTGAATTGAGCTGCAGCAAACATGGTGGGGGGGGGTGCAGATAATTCTTTCATATGATGATTTCATTTCCTTTGGGTAAATTCCTAGGAGTGGGATGGCTGGGTCATATGGTAGGTCTATATTCAGATTTCTGAGATATCTCCACACTGTCTTCCATAGTGGCTTTACCAGTTTATGTTCCCACCAACAGTGGATTAGGGTACCTTTTTCCCCACATCCTCACCAGCATTTGTTGTTTGCTAATTTCTGTAGGAAAGCCATTCTAACTGGGGCAAGGTGAAACCTCACAGTGGTTTTGATTTGCATTTCCCTGATGGCTAGTGATCCTGAGCATTTTTTCATGTGCCTGTTGGCTGTTTGGATTTCCTCTTTGAAAAATGTCTGTTTAAGTCCTTTGCCCATTTCTTCACTGGATTGTTTGTTTTGTTGTTGAGTTTCTTGATCTCTTAATATATTCTGTTTATTAATATTTTATCAGTTGAATAGTTTGCAAATAATTTCTCCCATTCTGTCAGCTGCCTTTTCACTTTCCTGAGTGTTTCTTTTGCAGTACAGTAGCTTCTCAATTTGATATAATCCCATTTGTTAATTTTGGCTTTGATTGCTTGTGTCTCGGGGTCTTTTCCAAGAAGTCTTTGGTTGACTAACTTCTTAGTCATAACTGAGGCCAAGCTTTTCAGAGTAAATGTAACTCATGGGATAGTGGGAATGAAGTGATGAAATACCAAAGTGCCAAGCCATTGATACTCTAATGTACAAAGTTATTGCTCAAGATCATGATGGCACTGCCCACAAAGGGGACTACAGGAGAGAAAGCCACCAAAAAAAAAAAATCTAAAACTTCTCTTTCATCACTAAAACACCTGATCATGCAAAAATAATTCATCTCCTAAGAAGAATACAGACACAGACATTGAGACCTCTAGAAATAGAACTGGGAGACTGCATATTCATTGACAGTTCTGGTAGAACATTACAGAGAGAAGTCAAGAATCCCAGGAAAAGCAACTGATAGATGCAGTGCTTAAGGCCTTACTTCAAGCCAATGCACAAGTAAGGACAGAAATCAATCATAAATGCTCAGTGTCTAGAAGGGATTCTCCATGCCACAAGCAGCAAGAACAGGATGTTTACCTAAATTCTTTATGTCTCTCAAGTTGCAGCTTCTCACCAGCTTCTTAGGGATGTCAGAACCCCCCAGAAGGCCTCTGCAAAACTGGACCTCTTTTGACAACCTAGGTTCAGTTGTTCCAATCATTATTTTTGACATCTTCCTAAAACTTCAAGTTAAGGGATCCTTTACAGTTATTGTTATATTGAGAAAGGTGAAGTAAAATTTTGAATTATTAACATTTACAGTTTATTTTATTTTCTGTGATTCCTTGGAGTGAGTTTATCCTACTCAATCTGAAGGACCTACATTGCCTCACAGAGAATGAAGACAGTTATAGCAAGAAGAAGGGAAATAGACCTGGAATTTATGACAGTAAACTGGAAAGAATAGACAAGAGGAAATTATCCCTCTAGGTCTCCCAGGTTGAGGATCATTTGGCCTGGGACTGATAGGAAAATGGTGATGAGGATGACCTGTGTATAAATAGGAAAAATGCACTTGGGGGAACCACGTGGTAATTAATTCTAGGGAATTGCAAGGAAGCTAAACCAGGACTCATTAACCACCCGGTACCATTCTAATAAATGAGGAGCTATACAGCGAAAATTTGTCATCAACAAAGGCAACATCACCCTTACAGCATCTGAAAGATGGATGTCCACTCATCCCCCAAACCTTGCTGAATTCCATATGAACTTCCCCTTGAAGACATCCCTGAAAACTCCTAAGTCCATGATACCCAGAGGAACAAGGGGTCATAGCATTAATGGGAGCCTTCAGCTGCAGGTGAATTATACACTGGTTAAACCTACCCTAGTCACCTGGACTCAGCAGGCTCTGTCTGACTATAGATTCACCCAAGTAGGCATATGTCAAGGCGGTCAAGGTTACTGAGACTCATTATTTTTAAATTTGTTTTTATTTATTTAGGAGGCAGAGAGACAAAGAGACAGAGACAGTCCCCCTTCCTTAGGTTTACTCCACACACACACCTGCAGCAGCTTAGGCCAGGCCAAAGCTGGGAGCCAATAACTCAATCAAGATGTCTGATGTGGGTGACAGGGACCCAACTATTTGAGCTATCACCTGCTGTTTTCCAGGGTCTATATTAGCAGGAAGCCCTAGTCAACAGTAGAACTGGGACTCAATCCCAGGCACTCCAATATGGGATGTGGCCATCTGAACTACTAAGCCAAACATCTACCTCAGGACTTTTATTTGTCCCTAAATGAGGGTATTTCAAAAAGTTCAAGGAAGATGCATAGTATGAAAAAGCTATCATGGATTTCAAAAAATTTTGTACCAAAATAAACATATCTTTTAATTCATTTTTCCACAAGCTTTTTGAAGTCTCCTTGCATTGTAAAATCTCATTTCAAGTAGGCAAAGAGAAGCACTTGTCAAGTTTCCACTTTCCTTTATAAAATGTATCAAGGGAGTAAATCTGCTTCCTTAAGAAACAAACTCTGAAATAGGAAGTCTTGGTTAGTCTCTTATTTGAATGAAAGGTTCATTAACAACAGAGTCCCCACTGGAACTCAAAAAATGCCCAGAGGAAACAGCTACTAATTCCAGACAGTAAGCCAACCATCTGAAACAACAGCGAAGGGAGTTACACTTCCCTTTGGGTACTTGCTGTCTCTAAACATTTATATGTTATTTCCACAAGGCAGGGTCTTTTGAAAGAACTCAACACTATTACATTTATAAGCAAAGTTTAAAAGTTCTACCCAGGTCTTACATTCACCTACAATTTATAGCCAGTACCAAATTGTCAGCCTAAAGCCATATCCTCCATGTAAATCTCCACTCCTCAAGTTTAATAGATAAATTGGAATCGAACGCCAACAATCCTATACATATTTACCAAGGAAATTTTCTCAGAGAGGAAAAAATGATGTAGTAACTCTAGAACAACAGAAAAAGGCCTGATAACAAATCTTTTGAAGCAAGAATTTGATCAACAGCTTAGGCCTCACTTAACAGCAAGCAGAAAATGCTGCCTAGTGAGATACCTACTTACTCATTAACACTTATGATAGGATTATGTGCCCATGTGGTATTAGATAAGAAAGATGGTTCTAGGCGATGGACTAGAGTTGGAAGGACAAATTATAGCCACCAACTCCTAAGTGGAATGTAATGACTCAAGAGAAATACAGTGGGGAGTGTAAAGATGTGGTTTATAAACACTACCTAAGAGCAGACAGGTTGATTTGTGGCTGAGGAGGCTCCTAATAAATTTCTGGGTATCTTTCACAACCTCACCAAACTAGTTATTCCAAATATGACAGCTGTGTTCCCCAAGTTTAAAAGACTAAAAGTTTTATTTATTTATTTTAATTTTATTTGAAAGACAGAGAGAGAGAGAAACAGATAGAGATCTTTCCACTCACCGGTTCAGTCACTCCAAAAATGTTCACAATAGCCAGGGATGGGCCAAGCTGAAGCCAGGAGCCTGGAATTCAATCCGGGTCTCCCATGTGGGTGGCAGGAACCTAAATACTTGAGTCATCTCCGGCTGCTTCCCAGGGTGCACATTAGCAGGAAGTTGATAGTAACAAGAGTAGCTGGGACTAGCATGCTATGGGATGTGGTGATTGAACTGCTGGGTCAAATGGCCATCCTGAAAACTAAGTCATTAAATCTTAACACTGCTATGAACACAATCAGAATGTCAATAAGGGCTTAAAGCGAGTTCTTGGAGGAACATGGAACACAGGTAAGTATTCAGAAGTAAGTTAAATTGAAGGCATGTTTAAAAAAACACAATATTTTCAACAATGCATTTAAGGTCAGAAAAAAAGAATTACAGACTGTAGAGCTGGAATTAACCCTAAAGATCATCTAAACCAAGTCTCTGTTAACATATGAAGAAGTGAGACCTAGGAAATGTATTACTACCCAATGTCCCACGAGTTTTCTTTATTTCCTGTTTAGACTTCACCATAGTATTTTGACCTCTTCTACTTTGGTTTCTTGAAGAAAGAGACTTTAACCTTCTAAAAGATCCTTGTACTCCATAAATCTGCTTTAATAAGAGATTTCACAGGCATAAGTCCCGGAGCCTTAAGCTTCTTCCCTGCCAGTCAACATTTTCCTTCTAGTTCCCGTCCACCACTCAAAGCAAGCAAACACTAATGCAACACAATGCTGTCCATGAATTTATGAAGGAAGTAAACAGACAGCCAGGTCTACCAGCAAATCTTTTCATTGCTCTAAACATGAAGGTTCACACAAAGGTCACTCTCTGGACATGCTAAAATTTATTCCTAGAGGAAGACGACAGGCTAGCACCCTACACCATGTCTGTGCAACAAGGTCTACTGAGAGAAAAATCCCCTACTCTTTTGTTGACAAATGTCGAGTTTCAGGTGTGTGACACACAAACGTGAAATGAGGCATCAATTTGAGAAGTCATGTGGGCAACCTCATTTGTGATTATCGAAGTGCCCCCCTCCACTCTTTCACTAAGTATTTATTGAGCATCCACTCAATGCCAAACATTCATTTAGACCTAAAGATGCAGCGTCAGAAAAGCCAAAGTCAGCCGGCGCCGTGGCTCACTAGGCTAATCCTCCGCCTTGCAGCCCCGGCACACCGGGTTCTAGTCCCGGTTGGGGCGCCGGATTCTGTCCCGGTTGCCCCTCTTCCAGGCCAGCTCTCTGCTATGGCCAGGGAGTGCAGTGGAGGATGGCCCAGGTGCTTGGGCCCTGCACCCCATGGGAGACCAGGAAAAAGCACCTGGCTCCTGGCTCCTGCCAGGATCAGCGCGGTGCGCCGGCTGCAGCGGCGGCCATTGGAGGGTGAACCAACGGCAAAGGAAGACCTTTCTCTCTCTGTCTCTCTCTCACTGTCCACTCTGCCTGTCAAAAAAAAAAAAAAAAAAAGAAAAGAAAAGCCAAAGTCTCTTCCCTACTTATCCAAAGTCAAAGTCCTGACCACTTCTTGCCAGTCCCTCGACTCCACATCACCCTGTTTCTCTGCAGATCTTTCCTGTCTCCCTCTTCCCTGTTATGTTGCCTTCCACAGTCAGCACATTCACCCAGGCCTGCGTCATCTAACGCCCAAACCAGTTTTCCGGCAGATCTCCCAGTCTTCTCCCCAGTCAAAATGCATAACAAGACCCATTTATGATCTCAAAAATCCTGATTTGTTCGGCTTGGTTCAATTCTCAAAAGCTTCGCAAGGCTCCACATAGCCTGCTTCGAGCTCCTCAGACTAGCTTGGGTCAGACTCTACCTCTTCTGTTCAAATTTGAACAGCAGGAATGCTACTGAGAAGCAATTTTAAATGGTATTCATAGTTTGACCACATATTCTCTACGTTTACACACGGAGAAAATGATTTAGGAGATAAACAGTTCTCTCATTTATGTGGGTTAAGTTCCTGTAAAGTTATTTTAAATCAGCATAACACAGATAGACTTTAATTTCCCCATAGAAATGATGTTATTGGAAAAGAGTTTCACTTTGGGCCAGGAAGCCTATGCCCAACATGTTTATTGCAGGTCAAGATAATGGGGAAAGGGCTGTAAGTCAAAACACTGTAAGTAGGATGTTATTTTCTGTAGAAATGGTTCCACGTCTGACCTGATGTATACTGAACAGCTCTGTGGAAACCACAATCACAGAGATTATCAAATGTAAATCACCGACATGTACTCTGCAAAACACAGTGCTTTCTAAAGTGTGTGTAAGCAATCGATCAAGCCAATACCATCCCAAGAATGCATTGAATGTGATAAGGTATCAAAACTCACACAGCTTTCTTTGCTTACTGGGGAACTCCGGCTTGATTCTCACAACAGTAAATCAGAAGGTTAGGTACACCTTCACCAAGGACATCGAATTCGGGAGGGTTACCCTGGGTCAATTCTAAAAGCATCTTTGAGAAAGAAATGGAACTAGGGCTATGTGCAACTTCTTCTCAGTGAAACTTTTACACAGAGGTATCTAAACTGTTAGTGCCCCTTTTTGTCCTCTCAAGAAAAACCTTTTTCCAGGTGATCTAGCCTGAGAGGCTAAAATAAAGGCTTTTGTTTGTTTGAAAACTTTCTAGAAGGGCCATGTCATCCTAAAATACATGAAGTAGGTCTCTCAATGGCATGAAATTTGTGAACTCTCACCACCTCTTACTTCATCCTGTTAAAAACATTCAAAGTGGGGTGGGCAAGGACGAGGCTGAAAAACACAGTACAAAGCTGACTTTGAGCCAAGCGATCCAGGTCCCTCTTCCTTAGACACAGCTGAGTTATGGCCTTACAGTTACAGGAGACAGCTAGCATGCAACGTGCAGTCAATTAGGTGGATTTTTATAGGTAGGTTATGTCCTTAGATTTTCTATAAATGATATTTTGTGGAAATATATAGAATGTCCTTATATTTTTCCACAAATATATGAAACTATTAGTACACATGTTTTTGGTACAGTGTATATCAAAAGTATTTAAAATATGTATGCCTAGTGAGCAGTGATAAATAAGTTACCATAAATCAAATTGCTGAGTTTATTACTGATGTAATATGATAATGAGTAGTCTCCTAAGAAGTGTAGGATTCCTTCCTCTTTCACGCTTTTTGTTTCTCAAGGACATCTCATCCAATTCTTGTCCTCTTTACCTCTGCCCCTCATTTTCTTTTCTTTTTATTTTTTAATATTTATTTATTTGAAAGGCAGAGTTACAAAAAGACAGAGGCAGTGGGGTGGGGAGTGAGAGGGAGCGAGAGAGAGAGAAAAAGGGAGAGAGTAGTATTCCATTCGCTGGTTCATTCCCCAGATGACCGCAATGGTGGGAGCTACACCGATCCGAAGCCAGGAGCCAGGAGCTTCCTCCAGGTCTTCCATGCGGGTGCAGGGGCCAGGACCTGAGCCATTTTCTACTGCTTTCCCAGGCCACAGCAGAGAGCTGAGCCACAGCAGAGACCTACATCGGAAGTGAAGCAGCTGGGACTCGAACCGGCGCTCATATGGAATGCCGGCACTACAGGCAGAGGCTTTACCCGCTACACCCCTGTCCCTCATTTCCGTTCCCATCTCCTCCAGAACGGTCTGGGGAGAAGCTTTGGAAATCCACCTGCTAATCATATTTTACTCCCATTATACCGAGCCTATACAGAGAGCTCATATTCAGCTCCTATGTCCCTGTATAGTTGCACTGGTGGTTTATGGCTGGCATCCACTGTGATTGGCAGATGAATGTGCTGTATGATTTGTTATATTCTTTGGTATCAACTGTGTATACAATTGCATGCCTTGTACATGTGCACATACACACATACATTATGTATTTATGGCAAGAGAAAGAGACATGTAAAGAAACAGGGGAAGAATCAGATAAGAACCATACCAGAGCCAGTGGAGGAAGCTATAACTGTCAGTGCCACATAAATACGCGTATACAGTTTCTGTATACAGTAGCAATACTCACACACAGAGGAACTGCCTTCAGCCCAGTGCCAGAAATAACTCTTTCCTTTTGGTCTAAACATAGAGTATGGTTAGCAAAAGGAGGGGAGGATTTGAAGAAATTTGTTCTCTCCATCTCCAGAGAATGTGTCTTTCCCAGAAGAGAGGTGTGGAGAAAATAGTTCATTTATATATCTTTCTAAAATAAATCAAAGATATATCCATCAATGTATCACATGCTCAATCTCTTATATTTAAATACACAAGAGCCAGGGAACATAAAACTCCCACAGCAGCATCAACTTCAAGAATTATGCTGTGGGGCCAGCGTTGTAGCACCACGGGTTAAACCACTGCCTGTGATGCCAGCATTCCATATGGGCACTAGTTCAAATCCCAGATGCTCCACTTTCAATCCAGCTCCCTGCCAGTGTACCTGGGAAAGCAGTGTAAGATGGTCCAAGTGCTTGGGTCTCTGCCACCCAAATGAGAGACCCAGATGGAGTCCCTGTCTCCTGGCCATTGGGACCATTTGGGGACTGAACCAGTGGATGAAAGATTTTTCTCTCTGTCTCAAATTGCCTCTCTCTCTGGAACTCTGACTTTCAAATAAATAAATTTTTAAAAAGAATTATACTGTGTCCCAGATGACAATAAACTTGAAAAAGACCCCTCTTATCTGTCTTTCCATGTCCTAGCATGTAATGGTCAATACTAGTAAAAATGTTATTAAAATCTTGAGCACTTAAATATAATTTATACCTGGTGTCTGTTGTGTTGGTCCCTGTTATTATCATAACACTCCTTAAAGAAACCACCATATTCCCACCAATCTCAGGCCATATAGTTTTTTTTTTAAGATTTTATTTATTTATTTGAAAGTCAGAGTTACACAGAGAGAGAAGGAGAGGTAGGTAGAGAGAGAGAGAGAGGTGTCTTTCATCCACTGGCTCACTCCCCCCAATTGTCCACAACGGCCAGTGCCTATTTGTGTCCTGGCTGCTCCACTTTGGATCCAGCTCCCTGTTAGTGGCCTGTGAAAAGCAGCAGAAGATGGTCCTAGTGTTTGGTCTCCTGCACATGGGAGACCTAGATAAAGCTCCTGGCTCTTGGCTCCTGGCTTTGGCCTGGCCCAGTGCTGACCATTGTATCCATCTGGAGAGTTAAGAATTGAGAATCTCTCATCCTCTATCTGTCCCTCTCTCTCTGTAACTCTGAGTTTCAAATACATAAATAAATCTTAAAAAGAAAGAAAGAAAAGACCTTATGTGACTTCGGAAAATTGGACTTGTGGGGTGAGCATTTAATAGAGTGTTTGGGACACTGCTTGGAACACCCATATCCCATATTGGAGTTACTGGGTTCAGGTTCTGGCTCTACTTTCAAATCCAGCTTCCTGCTATTGTACACCCTGGGAGGAAGCAGGTGATGTCTCAGGTAGTTGGGTCCCTGCTTCCCAAATAGGAAACCCAGCTTTGGTACTCAGCTCCTGGCTTCGATCTGCCTCACCCCTAACTGTAAAGGCATTTGTGGAGTGAACTAGCAGACAGAAGATCTCTCTCTGTCTCTTTCTGCTTGTCAAATAAATAAAAAAATAAGTCTACAAATATTTAAAAATAGACTTTTTGATCATTATCGACCTTATAGAATGAGAACTATAAACATTTTACTATTGAAAATGAATCCCTGGGGGCCAACGCTGTGGCATAGCAGGTAAAGCCAACACCTGCAGTGCTGGCATCCCATATGGGCACCAGTTTGAGTTCTAACTGCTCCACTTCCGATCCAGCTCTCTGCTGTGGCCTGGGAAAGCAGTAGAAGATGGCCCAAGTCTTTGGACCTCTGCACCCACATGGGAGACCCAGAGGAAATTCCTGGCTCCTGGCTTCCAATCGGTGCAGCCCTGGCCATGTGGCCATCTGGGGAGTGAACCATTGGATGGAAGACCTCTCTCTCTCTACCTCTGCCTCTCTGTAACTCTGCCTTTCAAATAAATAAACAAATCTTTAAAAAAAAAAAAAAAGTGAACTCCTATAATTCAAAACAGGACCCAGCCTCTTGTCTGTTTCCCTTAGCCCAAGGTGTTCTTGCCTGTCCTTTATCAAAAGGAATTCACTGACTTGAGGGAGTGACCCAGCTGCTCTTATAAGGTTCTGATCACTGCATTCAAGGAGTCATTTGCTTCTCCAGTAGATAAGAACCTTGATGCTCAGTATTGTCCTGGGGTGGTTTGTGTAGGTAAATTCCAGGTCTTGGCACAACATAACTACTACCTTCACATACTCCCCAGACCAACTGGAGCTTACCTGGCCACCATGAATTCCCTAAAGAGCGCGGCATCATTGACCGATCAAAGGAAGGTCGTGAGCACCACTCACCAACCAGGAACTTGGACAAGAGCTGATCACGCACCTCTCAGGTCCAATTTCAATCTATAAGAACCTTCGCATCTAACTCCCTGGGGAGCCCAGGAATTAAGCAATAGCTCCCTGGCTCCTTGCCCTGCACTTTGCAATGAATACCTACTTTCTTCCACCACCCTGATGTCAGTGATTGGCTTTCTGCAAATCAGGTGAGTGGATCCAGTTTAGGGGTTCTACAACAACACCTCCAACTAGTTTGTGGTATTGTTCAGCAACACTACATAGATAATGTAAATAGTACCAACTACAAATGGAATTCTGATGCTAAATTTTCCATTTCAAACTCATTTGGGAATTGGCTTTAAAAATATTAACTAAATGTGGTTACAAAAACAGTCCCTATTTTTGTTCAGATTTCTCTTTTGTCTCTTTCATGTTAGGTATAGAGTAGGAGGAGGTCACTTGTCAGGATCAAGGTCCTTATTCATATCCATTCAGTTGTTGGTAGACTCTATGTACAAGCCTTCAAATCCACTTTAAAATACCAACTACTTATTGATAACACTCCTCAATAGATCTCCCCAGGCTTCCCTAGTATTTCAGGCAATTTTTAGCTCTATGGTTCTTCCCAATTTAAAAACAAAATGAATTTCACAAACAGAATTAAAATGTCAAATTTTACTGCCATCTGGATTTAAAGACTGAAAGAAAAACTAGGTTTGGGTTGTTTTATTTTTGTAGCCAACGTAAATGATTACAGTACATTTGTTTTCAGACCATTTACTGCTCTATCTCTATGCATGTCACTCCAGGGGAATAAGGTATTCAAGTGAAAAAGAGGAAACTATCTAGAAAATTCTAAGAGGACCCCATAAACTTCTGTAGTTACATTCGATATAATGGAAGAAAAATCTTCCAATTTCTCTTCATCATTGTCATGAGGATAAACCTGATCTGTTCACTGCACTGAATTTAGAACCATGAATGTGAGTTAACACAACTTGGCTTTGCTCCTTTGGGAGCTTACAATCTGATGTGTGTAGAGTCATAAAGGATATACAGGCAACTTAACGAAGGTTTTATGGTCCATCCCTTTAAACCTTAATGCAGCTCCATTGCCTGCAGAGTAGGAAAAAAAATGGCAGCAGCTAAGTTATATCAGGTGGGGTAGATCTGATATGGAAGGGAGGTAGTGGTGACAGAGATGAATTTAAATCACTCCTAGCATTAGCAGCAAAGACATCACCTCAAGGAGGAACCCAGGACTATGACACATGTGAAAGGTAGCTGAGTAATTATCACAGAAGAGCCCTTACAGAGTGTATCATTCAGTTCTCTCAAAACTTCCATCAAAGGAGCCAGTGTTGTGGTGTAGCCGGTTAAGCCACCTCTTACATCATTGACATACCATATCAGAGCACTGTTTCAAGTGATGGCTGCTGTGCTTTCAGGCACCTCCCTGCTAATGTGCCTGGGAGAGCAGCAGATAATAGTTCAAGAGCTTGAACCCCTGCTACCTACCCAAGAGATTCGATGGAGTTCCTGACCCCAGGCTTCCACTTGGCCCTGCCCAGGCCTCTGGGCCATTTGGGGAATAAACCAGTGGATGGAAATCTCTTTCTCTCTGTTTCCCTTCTCTCTCTCCATAACTTTGCCTTCCAAATAAATTTTTAAAGTAAAAATTAAAAATAGTTCCTTTGTTTAATTAAAAAAAAAAGAATTCCAACAAAAGGCTGGTCAAGCACTAGCCAGATTTGAAGACATGGAAACTTGAACCCTGAGAAATTATAATTTGGCTTGGATGAGTTGAAAGAAGCATAGCCAGACATGTGCCACAAAATGCTGCATTGACTTTAGGCCAAAATTCCCTGGATGGAAACCTGGCTCTGAATGGCGTGGTTCCTCCTTCACCTCACCGTAACTCATGTGCTCATTTATTCAGCCCCAACAAAAGATCCCGCTGTGTCCCGCACACTGGGCTAGATGCTCGGCATATAGCCATGGAAAAGAAAGTCAAGGCACTGTCTTCTTTGAGCGTACAGTTAGCAGGGAACATGTATTTTCTTTTTGATTTTGTGTTTTATTGTGATAAAATATGCAAAACAGAAAACACAGCATTTTCACCATTTTTATGTGTATGATGCAGTGACATCAAGTACATTTATACTTGTGTGACCATCACCATGTCCATTTCCAGAGCTTTTTTCATCTTAGAGAAAAAAAAAAACCTGTTGTCATTAAATAATAACTTGTCATTGCTCTCTCCCCCCAGCCTTTGGAAACCTGTCTCCATGAAGATGTATAATTCTAGATACCTCATGCAAGTGGAATCATACAACATTTGTCTTTTTGTGTGTGGCTTACTTCACTTAACATTTTGTCTTCGAATTTCATCCATATTGTGGCACGTTTATCCATTCATCCAATAATGGACGTTTGAGTTGTTTCTACCTTTTGGCTATTGTGAGAAACACTGCTATGAACATTGGAGTACCATTATCTTTTTAAGTCCTTGCTTTTAATTCTTTTAGGCATACTCAGAAGCGAAATTTCTGTATCATATGGTAAGTCTATTTATAATTTTTTGAGCATCCATCATAGTGTTTTTCACAGTGGCTACACAATTTTATGTTCCCACCATAAGTATTCTTACATAAGTATTCTGATTTCTCTACATCCTCATTAATCCTTATTTTTTTGTTTGGGAAGTGGTATTTGCATTTCCCTAATGACCAGTAATCTGTACATCTTATCAAGTGTTTTGACTCACTTGTGTATCTCCTTTGGAGAAATATCTATTCAAGTCTTTTGCCTACTTTTGAGTTGGGTTTTTTGTTACTAAGTTTTAGGAATTATTTATATTATAAGATATTAATCCCTTATAAGATATGTGATTTAAAAATATTTTTCTCCCATCCTATTGATTGCTTTTTCACTCCATTGATAATTTCCTTTGATGTAAGATCAGATTTAAGCAAAAATTACAAGTATCAGGCATATTGTGATCACGGGAAATAGAAATGAATAATAATAAACCTTATATAGATTGGGAGGTTGGAGGACTCCCTTCCTCGTTCATTCATTCAACTTTCACTGCTCTAGGAAATGGAGATAGAACAGTGAGAAAAATAGACAAACTCCCTAGCCTTAAGGAGCTCCCATTCAATTGGCATTCATGAGGTGACAGCCAAATTGAAAGATAAAGATTAGGAGTAATTTTATAGGGGCTGAGCTTGGGAGTCAAGAGGAAAGACACAGGGTGGAAGGGGACAAGAAATAGCAAGTCTAAAGGCTCTGATATGAAGGGAAGGTGCTGTTTAGGGAACGGAATGAAGGCCACTAAAACTTGAGCAGAAAAATCAGCAAAAACCTAAGACCATCACACAAATGGCAAGGCACACATTTTAGAGAATCAAACTCAGTTCTAAGACTTTGGTTGTCACCTGAGAATAATAGAAAGCATTAGGGATTTTAGAAGAGTGACATAAACAGACTCATCTTTCTGAAAGATCTCCTGACTCCAGAGAAGAAAATGGACAGACGAAGGGGCTACAATGAGAGACCAGATGTGAGATTGTTGCAGGAGTGGACCTGGAGTTGGAAGAGAACACACAAGAACACTAGGAGTCTTGAAAACACCAAATCAAAACTAGCTTAGCTAAAGGAAGAAACTCTATTGTCTCCTAATATAGAAAGCTCCAAGAAGTGGCCTTAGATGCAGCTAGATCCAGGGAGTCATTGAAGTCAATGAGGCCCCTCTCCACCACAGACATCTGTTCAAAACCATTTTTTATAGTTTTCCACATTGTACATCCTGCCTTCCAGATAGAAAAAGTTAAATTGTATAGGAAATTATCAATTCCCAACTTGACTCTCACTGGGATTAAACATGACAATAGGTCTGATCTGATTTCATCATCATTTAAAAAAAATCATCTATTATTTTTCACTTTATGTTTCTGTGTGGGAACAAACTGTTGAAATCCTTACTTAAGGTATACTAAGCTGATCTTCTGTATATTAAGATAATCGAAAATGAATCTTGATGTGAATGGAAGGGGAGAGGGAGTGGGAAAGGGGAGGGTTGTGGGTGGGAGGGACGGTATGGGGGGGAAAGCCATTGTAACCCATGAGTCGTACTTTGGAAATTTATATTCATTAAATAAAAGATAAAAAAAAATTGTATAGTAAGTGTATAAATCACATTAGTAAATTTATATACATTTATATAGTAATAATAGAACATTAAAAAGTTGCATTTACTGGACTCCTTTGCAACTAGAGTAAAACAAATGATCTAGGCATTGCCAGATTCAACCACATGAGACTTAAATGTGAAGGAGCACAATAGGCAGTGATGACCCTGTACTGGGAGGTTGACTTTCTGTCAAGAACAATAATCAAGGTGCCTTGTTCTTCTGGGCACAGAGTCAACTTCAGTTTCAGGGTTGAGGAGTGTGTCACATGGCAATAGGTAGAAGGAATGCTGTATTTTTGCTGGAATAATTTTTTCAATGAGGTTGGTCATTGTTCTTAGCTGCAGTGTCCATGGCAATGAACTATCAAGCCTTTTCCAGCAATTCCACAAATCCCTCAAGCTACTTAATATCTTTGAATAAATCATTTTACTTGATTTGGCTGAACTGTCTGGAGTGGATTCTGTTGTTCATAACTGAAGTTATTGACGACTATGCCATTCCCTTCCTCTAGACTCTTTCTGTGCATTGGCCTCATTCGCCTTGCATGCAGACATTCTCCATATAGAAGGTGAAAGTGTCACTAGCCCCATGACCCAAAAGGCAAGTCCCCTTCCACTAAATAAAGAAGCCTTGGAAACCATGGAGCAGCCACCATTAATAGTGCCATTAACAGCCACAATTAATAGTCTGTGATGAACAGGCGCTATTGAAGAAGTTCTCCACATATTAACTCATTTAATCCTTACAACATCTTTAGGAAGCAGATTATATGATTTTTCCATATTGTTCAAAGAGGGAAATGATGTAAAATTTCTCAGGGTCACACAGTTAGAAGGTGATAGAATCAGAATTTAAACCCCAAAACAATTTGACTCCAGGGTCTGTGCTCCCAGTGCTGGGGCGTTCCAGCACAGATGTGGAGGAAGGAGCAAGCATCTTCAAATGACAACCAATGGGACAGAGAGAAAATCTGAGGGAAAAAGTGGCTAGAGAAGAAAGGGCTCCGAGAAGGAAGGAGGTATGTAGCTACTGAATCAGAAATCAGCAATTACCCTTCAAAACACGTCCTATATTCAATTATTTCCAAGGGTAAATTTTTAAGAGATCTCAGAGAAATTTCCAAATGGAAAGTTACATCATGAAAGAATTGAAATGCATTGTGAGTAATCTTTCACCATCTATTAACAATCCTAATTTTTGAAGTATTGAATAACATGTTTCATTGGTGAGACAAACAATAAACATTAAATATGACAAAAGAGATCAACTGTGTCAGATAATGGTGAGTGAGATTAGGACAGAAAATTGACCATTATATTAGATGTTATTAGTAAGCCAGATAAGATTTTTTCAGCAGAATGGAGGATACAAAAAAGTCTCCATGGAATAGCTTAGGGTAGGTAAATATGGGACATGTGAGAGTAGAGACAGTTTAAATGAATAAAGATTATGAAAAAGAGAGGGAGAGAAATGAAATACGAGTGGGATGTGGGACCAAGAGAAGTTTATTTTTAAAAAATTATTAATAATAATAATACATTGGCCGGTGCAGTGGCTCACTAGGCTAATCCTCTGCTTGTGGTGCCGGCACTCCAGTTCTAGTCCCAGTCGGGGCGCCGGATAATGTCCCGGTTGCTCCTCTTCCACTCCAGCTCTCTGCTGTGGCCTGGGAGTGCAGTGGAGGATGGCCCAAGTGCTTGGGCCCTGCACCCACATGGGAGACCAGGAGGAAGCACCTGGCTCCTGGCTTCAGATCAGCGCGGCGCACCAGCTGCAGCACACCAGCCGTAGCAGCCATTTGAGGGGGTGAACCAACAGAAGAAAGACCTTTCTCTCTGTCTGTCTGTCTCTCTCTCTCTCACTGTCTAACTCTGCCTGTCAAAAAATAAATAAAAAAATAAAAAATAATAATAATAATACATTCTGGACCCAGCATTGTGGTATAACAGGTTAGGCCACCACATGTAATGCCAGCATCCCATACGGGCACCATTTCGAGTTCCAGCTGCTCCACTTCGGATCCAGCTCCCTGCTTATGTGCCTGGGAAAGCAGTGGAGGATAGCCCAGGTCCTTGGGACCCTGCACACTCATGGGAGACCCTGAAGAAGCTCCCGGCTCCTGGCTTTGGCCTGGCCAAGCCCTGGCTGCTGCAGTCATTTGGGGAGTAGACCAGTGGATAGAAGATCTCTCTCCATCTTTCCCTTTCAGTGTGTAACTCTTTCAAATAAATATTTAAAAAATAACAATAATATTTGCTTGTATATTGTTATGAATAATGTAAAAATTAGAGGAAAAAACAGTAATTCAGGACAGAAATCATAATTTCAGCACTGAGGTATTTGAGTAAACAAATGTAGATATGATGGAAGACACCAACCAATGGAGGGTTGTATTTGGGGAGCAGAAGTGCTAATTCCAGTGTAACAGAAAGAAAAATAAAATATGTGGAGGGTATAGATGCAGGAAGTTTGGCAGCTTTAGTGATGGGAGATCAGATAAACCTTAGTTCATTGCATTTAATTGGTGCAGGCCATTGGTTGAGAATAAACAGGATGAGAGGACGGAGGTTTGAGAGGAGGAATTGTCTAAGAGAATAGGAGAGTGAATGTACCAGGGAAGAACAATAGCATCATCTATCAGCATCAGATACATTTGCAATTTATGATGGAAAACTTCCCGCAAGCACAGTCAGCGTGGTGGTATGAGTTTTCTCTGGAAACATTAGTTTCTCACATGTCGTCAGTCACAACCTCGGAGAGTAATTGGATTTCCCATAGGATTTTAGGTCTTTCAGATAAGCTGAATGGATAGAGAAGGGCATAAGGAGCTTCAGGTTTTCTATAAGGTTGGGGCTAAAGTGCCAAGCCATAGAAACAAGCTGGGAATGAAGAAAAACAACAATGTGAAGGTGAGGAAAAGAAAAAGAAATCACTTGGGCTAAAGGAATGAATGTCGTTACGCAGCCAAAGGACAGGTCCAAGGGAACTGATAGAGTGAGATGGAAGCTCAAAACGTGATTGGAAAGTAAGATAAGCTTGCTGTCTACATTTTTAAAGAGGTGAGACGATTGGTCATGACTAATAATGTCTATGGTGCAGCCATGGGAATGGCAGTGGCTGGCTATACTAGAGTGCAGGCAATAACTGGAATAGACAAGTTCAAGACACTGAGATACCTGGGGTGGCCATTTAGCCCAGTTAAGATGCTCACGTTCTATATGGGAGCACCTAAGCTCAATACCCAGGCCTGACTCCTGACTCCAGCTCCTGTTAATGCATGCTCCAGGAAGGAGTAGTGATAACCCAAGCAGATGGGTTCCTGATACTCATGCAGGAGGCTAGGATTGTGTTCCTAGCTCCTGGCTTTGGTCTAGTCTGGCCCCAACTGTTACAGACATTTGGAGAGTGAACCAATGGATGGAAGCCATTCTCATTCTCTGCCTCCCTCCCTCCCTCCCTCTCTCTCTCTTCCTCTCTCTCTCTCTCTCTCCCCTTCCCCTCCACCATCTTTCTGAATCTCAAGTAAATTAATTTTTTGAAAGAAAAAAAAAAAGAAATTGAGAGACCAGTATGTTGCTTGAATCATTACACTGACAAAAAAACTGGTAACATTGATTTAGGAATAATGGAGGAAATAGTAAACCAGTCAAACCAGTCAATACAGCCATCCAAAAATGAGGGGACATAGCAAAAGATTCTGGAAGATGAGAACTACGAGGAGGTATATTAGGTGAGGACTTGGGATTCTTGAAGCTGAAAGGACAGATGATTTGGATGGATTAATAGGAAACAAAAAGTGGCCTGCTCCACACACAGCTTCTGAAGCAAATGAAGGGTTCAAGACCACTTGAAGGAAAAGACCACTTCCACCTGAGAGAATACCATTTCCAGAAAAGAAGTTCCCTCAGGGGACAGCCACGTTTCAGTTACTGGAAGAAGGGAAAGCAAAGGTTCAGAGTCGAGGACGTGGAAGCATTTGCTGACAGCAAACCAGGCATTCCAGAAGGCAGTGGGGGAGCTTGAGATTACAGAGATGCACAGGAGACCGAGTCAGGCTACAGGGATGGAACGCAGTGTGGAAAGAAGCACCACGTGATGATGCCGGGAGGTTTAGACCTCTGGTGCTGATGGAGGTTACTGGAATGTGAGGTGTGCTGGGGGACCTCCTGGAGGACTGGAGGAAGGTGAGAACCACTGTCATCCAGGGTATTCAGCAGCTGGGGCCACTGATGAGTCCTAGAGCTCAGCGGGATGTTCTTCTGGAGAAGGAAGACAGCCTTCTACGGCACCAGCTCAGCAAAGGCTGCACACCATGCAAGGGACGGCGCTGGGAGCTCTCTCGTGGAGGGACGGCGCTGGGAGCTCTCTCGTGGAGAGACAGTGCTGGGAGCTCTCTCGTGGAGCGCATTAGCTGCTGTTGAGACCTCTACATCCTGGGTTCTCTCTTCATTGTGACGCTGCCATCCTCTGAGCACTAGGGGGCTGCTGGTCACTCCCCCCAGGGGTATAGACAGGAGCGCCACAGCCTGGCTCCTGACAACTGGAAAGTGAGGAGATGGGCCATCAGCCTCTCCCTCTGGATAGGCAAAAGGGGTTACAATTGCTTTTCTGTCATCTCCAATTCTCTTTAAGCAACAAAATTCCTTTGCTCCCTCGGTCCCGGTACCTGGAATTGTGTCTCTCTGAACCCCAAAGAACTCCTCTTCTTCCATGACCACTACTTCATCAAATGATACAAGCTAAGGATGATTGAACTGTCTTCAGGAAATATTTCAAGAAAATGCCAATAACATTTGAGAGTTCAGATGGTCACTGCCCTTTTATCATCCTTTGTTCTCTTCCCTGCAAAAACAAACGTGAAGTAGAAAAAGACACATAACACAAAGATGATATAGATGAACAGATACCTAGATAAAGACAGATGTTAGACAGATGATGATGAAGATGGACAAGATAGGTAAACATATGGATGAATAGATTCATGAATAGATAGATTCAAAAAGGGAAGGGAATGGGAGGAGAGGGGAGGGGACAGACAGGAGACAGGAGACAAATAAGATTTGGTTAACCCCTTTGATGACTGGCAAAATATCTGGGTGTTCCTTGGAATAATTTAGTTCTGTAATCATATGAAAATGATCTTATTTAAGAACCTAATCAGCAAAATTAAATCTAATTTTCTAATTCCTTAATTTCTACTTCTAGAAATTAGTACAGCTTCCAGACAAATGTAGATTTGAAGTAGGAAAGGCCTAGAGGAGGAATCAGAAGGCCACTCTGGAATTGTCCTAAGCCAAACTATGGCCCTCCTGTCTATTCCCCTGGGGGGGGTGACCAGCAGCCCTCTGGTGCTCAGAGCATGGCAGTGTCACAGTGGAGAGAGAACCCAGGATGTAGAGGTTTCAACAGCAGTTAATGGGCTCCATGAGAGCTCCCAGCACCAACCCTTGCACGGTGTGCAGCCTATGCTGAGTTGGTACTGTAGAAGGCTATCTTCCATTTCCCAGCCCTAACCTCTGGATGAGAACTAATCTTAAAGACCCAGGGTATGAATCAGTTGGGAGGCAAAGTTAGAGCTTTCGTCCAAAGACTTGCTTTAAATAGAAGCTGATGTCATCAGAAAACAGAGCTACATCAGGGCCAGTCTCCCTGAAATGAAGAAGAACTGGCCTGTCTCTCAGGGAGGACCCACCAGTGGAATGGGGCAGTACAAGTAGAGAATTGGAAGCAGGGCTTCCAAGGGCCACTACCCAGGAGCCCTCACAAAACTCCTCCTGTGTGCTATTCCTCCAGTGGCCCAGATGACTGCCTTTTTAAATAAGCATCATGATTTTGCTCTTTGTTCATTCTACCAAGTCAGTTGAGAGAACAGACATGGCCTAGTTCCCACATCCCCAAACTTTGAATTCACACTAGGGAGGAGCACTATCATTACTGTCAGGCCAGGACCCTTCTCTCTGGGGCAATGGTTTCAACTGCCTCCTCTCACCTCAGCCTCAGGGAAGATGTTCTCTTCATTTCCATTTACAGATGAAGAAACTGAAGCTGAAGAAGGCTGAGCTTGACCAAGACCCTCCATTGCTATGTGATGAGGCTGGTGTTACATGCAATGCCCGATTCTGTGAGGTTCGACTTTGTGAACACTGTGCCACCACTTAAAACCATAGAAGGATTCTGGAATTCAGGGTGGGGGGGAAGATTTTTTTAAATGTTTATGTATTTATTTATTTATTTGAAATGCAGAATGATGGGAAGAGAGATGGAGAGACACAAAAAGAGCAAAGGGGGTGGAGAGAGAGAGGAGAGAGAGAGAGGGAGAGAGAGGGAGAGAGAGGAAGAGAGAGAGTGAGGAGAGCTCTTCCATCTGCTACTTCACTCCCCAAATAGCTGCAACAGCCGGGACTGGGCCAGGTCAAAGCCAGGAGCCAGGAGCTTCATCCGGGTCTCCCACATGGAAACAGGGGCCCAAGCACTTGGGTCATCTTCTGCTGCTTTCCCAGACACATTAACAGGAAGCTGGATCAGAAGTGGAGCAGCTGGGACTTGAACCAGCACTCTGACATGGGATGCCAGCGTTGTAAGCAGTATCTTAACCTGCTGTGCCACAATGCCAGCCCCAAGGAGTTTATTTTTTTAAGCCGATTTGTTTTGATAACTTCTCTCCCCAAATCTAAATTACTTTCTTGTTAAACACCATATACACAGAAACAAACATAACAGTTCTGCACTTTATGAAGTTGGCATGAGTTATCCAAGAAAAGCAGGAGTTTTTAAATTTCTACAGCATTTAAGAATTTTAAATTACCCAAATAAAGTGAAAATTGTTACTCTAGGACACAGCATTACTTATATAGCTACCACAACTTTTAAAACAATGTTGATGTATGATGTCATTTATTCCATTAAAAAAGAAAAAAAAACCTTCTCCTGACCTTGCCAGATTCGTTGTTCCTTAAATTAGTCGATCCAAAGTAGGCATTCTGGGCATTGTACAATAGCTCCATTCTGCATTCCAAAATATTTAGACGGCATGACACACTTGAGCTATATTTACTTACAGTAGTTTGGTTCAGAACCACTTTAGGGCACACACAGATCTGCAATTCAACCAGAGATCCAATTAGACTTTCCCATTGCTCCCCTTCCCTGCATCTTTCTCTCAAATCTGTTTCTGTCACTCACCCTTTTCTCCCTTCTTCTTGCGCCAGCATCCCCATCCAAATGTACTCAGCTATTGACCGTCTTATTTCACGTAATCTATTTCTTTAATGTGTCCTATACATCTCCCTTCTGATTTGAATAAGCATTCTTTCTGCTTCACTCAAACATAGACTGACTGTCCTGGATTCCAAAACCTGGACTCAATAACCTCTCCTCATTTCAGGTGAAGGTCATCGGCTTACCCCACTGTCTGAAATCATCTGTATGCCTGTCATAGACCTGAAGGCTCCTTCCCAAACTTCCTGTTGGCCTCCATCAACATGCTTGGATCTTCTGCACTCAGTCTTCTTCCACCATCTTCGGGAAGATCCAGACATATTGATGATGCTGTCAAGACACTGACCTTCCTCTTCAATCCAGCAAACTCCATCTTCACTCCATCTCAGCCTGCCTCAATATAACCAAACTTTAGCTTTCCTTTTCACCCTTATATTCCAGTTTCTAAGATCTTGAACAGAAGTTCAGTTCACTCTAAGACCTGCCATCTCCCCAACTTTCCTGTTCTTTCACCCTCACTGCCTGTCTATGAGTTTCATCATAGACCTGGATCCCATAATTTGTCTCCATTCATTTTGAATTTCCTCTCTTTCCAACCTCGTTTAAAGGTCAGACAATTGACCCTCTCCATAGAATTCCTTACCTGCCAGTCTCCTACCTTTCTGTCTTTGTCAATCACTGCCTCTCTTTCTCTTTGTTTACCAAACTATCTCTGCCTATTGTCTGTATTTTTCACCCACTTACATAATTCCATGAAATCTGGCTTCTAGACACACTACCATGTTGATGTGGTTTTCTCTCCATTTTTGCTAGAATTTTTCAAACCAATCCACCATCACATTGAGACTTTTTCTCATTTCTCATATCCTTGGTCTTCATGTAACATCTGGCACTGTTGATAGGATGAAAGTTTATTCCTTCCAGTTCCAGCTTGCTTGCTCGCTCTCTCTCTCTCTACCTCTATTTTCTGTGATGAAATGGTAGACTAGGGCTCTGACATTGTGGTACAAGTGGTAAAGCCATCAGATGCCAGCAGCCCATATGGAAGCCAGTTCGAGTCCAGGCTGCTCCACTTCCTATCCAGCTCCCTGCTGATGTACCTGGGAGGGTGTTGGAGGATGGCCCAAATACTTGGGCCCCTGCACCCACATGGGAGACCCAGATCAATCTCCTGGTTCCTGGCTTCAGCCTGGCCCAGCCCTGGCTGTTGTGGCCATTTGGGGAATGAACCAGCAGATGGAAGATCTTTCTTTCTCTCTCTCTCTCTCTCTCTCTCTCCTTCTCTCTGTGTAACTCTGCCTTTCCAGTGGATGAGTAAATATTTTAAAAAAAAGGGGGCCGGTGCCATGGCTCACTTGGTTAATCCTCCGCCTGCAGCGCTGGCATCCCATATGGGTGCCGGGTTCTAGTCCCGGTTTCTCCTCTTCCAGTCCAGCTCTCTGCTGTGGCCCGGGAGTGCAGTGGAGGATGGCCCAAGTCCTTGGGCCCCGCACCTGCATGGGAGACCAGGAGGAAGCACCTGGCTCCTGGCTTCGGATCGGCGCAGTGCCAGCTACAGCAGCTGTTTGGGGAGTGAACCAATGGAAGGAAGACCTTTCTCTCTGTCTCTCTCTCTCACTGTCTATCTGTTAAATAAAAAAAAAATCCTTATAAAAAAAATCTTAAAAAAAAAAAAAGAAAAAAAAAAACGGTAGCCTTATTCCCTTTATTCCTCTGCCTGCATGTTATCTGCTTTCTTTTGGGCCATTTTCCTCTTCCCTTAACTTCCCAACATAGTATCCTCACCTTTTCACCTCAGATTTCCTCCCTTCTAGATCTAATCTATCCCTCATTTCCTCATAAAACTCAGGTTTGAAGCTAGATTTGACTAAGTTTTTCCACTTACGACAGGGTCTGGCACATGGAAAGTTCTCAGTAGGAGGTAAGGTGAATGAACCATGAGAACATGAGCAAACCAATCAGTCTCTCCAGATCACAACCTCATGGTGGAGTTATGTGGTTAGATGCTACAACACAGTGATACTTACCCAGGGACCAGAATATAACAGGTATATGAGAGTCTTCAAAAAGTTTGTGGAGAATGAATATTGTGAAAAACTTTGCCTGGATTTCAAAATTGTACAAAAATAAATGTATTTTTAAATTCCATTTTCCACAAACTTTCTGAAGTACCCTTGTATAGTAAAGTTACTGCATTCCCTTATTTCCCATGCAAATAGCTCCCAATACTAAGTATGTCAGGCACACCAGGAACCCAAAATGAAATGTGCCTTCTTCCCTTGGTAACCAACTGGCTCCTCTATCTCAACAGTTTGAAATTTCACCGTCTCCCATTGCAGGCCAAATCTTCTTCCTTTCTTCCATACTTCTTTTCTTTCAAAAAAAAATTTTCAGGGGAAGGAGCAATGCTGTGGCACAATGGGTTAAAGCCCCGGCCTGCAGCACCAGCATCCCAAAAGATGCCGGTTCGATTTGGCTGCTCCACTTCCAATCCAGCTCCCTGCTAACGTGCTTCAGGAATCAGCGGAGGGTGGTCCATAATCCTTAGGCCCCTCCCCCCATGTGGAAGACCCGGAAGAAGCTCCTGGCTCCTGGCTTTGCATCAGCTCAGCTCCAGCCATTGGGGCCATTTGGGGAGTGAACCAGCAGATGGAAGACCTCTCTCTCACTGTCTACCTGTTTCTGTAACTCTGTCTTTCAAATAAATTTTAAAAAATCTTTTTTTAAAAAAAGACAATGAGGGATTATTTTATTTATTTGAAAGGCAAAGTGACAGAGAGAGAGAGAGACAGGGAGAAAGAGATCTTCCATCTCTTGGTTCACTCCCCAAATGGCCACAATAGCTAGATCTTGAACCAACACTCAGATATGAAATGCTGGCATCGCAGGCTGTGGTGTGCCCCGCCGCACCACAACACCAGCCCCTCCTTTGTACTTCTATAATAATGCTGCCACTCTTCCTGTTGTTGAGCCCCTGAACTGCTGAAATCATTTTTCATCTTCCTCATATCCCAAAGACCACTTTCACAATGTCTTTCAATATGCTTTCTACTCCCACTACCAGATCTCCTGTCCAGGCAAGCACTGGCTGTTATTGAGAGCTTTGAAGCTGGGTCTTTTTTTTTTTTTTTTTTTTTTTTTTTTTTTTACAGGCAGTGTTAGACAGTGAGAGAGAGACAGTGAGAAAGGTCTTTCTTCTGTTGGTTCACCCCAAAAATGGCCGCTAAGGCTAGCGCTGCGCCAATCCGAAGCCAGGAGCCAGGTACTTCCTCCTGGTCTTCCATGGGGTGCAGGGCCCAAGAACCTGGGCCATCCTCCACTGCCCTCCCGGGCCACAGCAGAGAGCTGGACTGGAAGAGGGGCAACCGGGACAGAACCGGCGCCCCAACCGGGACTAGAACCTGGAGTACCGGCCCCGCAGGTGGAGGATTAGCCTAGTGAGGCGCTGTGCCGGCTCTGCAACTGTGTCTTTTGAGGTTTGTTCACCTTCAGTCTCCTTGGACTTCAGTCCTGCAAAATTCGCCTTCCTAAAATTTAACCTTCCCGATCGTGTTCGTGATTGATTAGTCATGCCTTAGACTAGCTCTCTCTTGCTTACTGAACACAGCACTCCTTTGGCAATTGGAGCCTTCCATGATATAACCAAACTAGTTACTACAGTTTTCTATATACACCCTGTGT
Source organism: Oryctolagus cuniculus (assembly GCF_051225735.1). Classification (NCBI taxonomy): domain Eukaryota; kingdom Metazoa; phylum Chordata; class Mammalia; order Lagomorpha; family Leporidae; genus Oryctolagus; species Oryctolagus cuniculus. The sequence continues at coordinate 65,900,977 of NC_142874.1, forward strand.
TTCTCATCTACATGTCTTTTCTTAAGTGCTTCCTTTTGCCTATCTAGTTTTTGTTCCCAACTTTAGTACCAAAATCCATCCTGTCTTAGGGTCTGGCTCAAATCTTGCAAAGTTTTCCCTAATACTCTGAGTTGGATTTGATTGTTCTTTTCAGTTGTTTCTCAATATTATTTATTATTTATGGCTCTTATTTTACTCTATTACAGGTAAAAATTTAAATACCTGCCTTCTCCACTATGCAATAAGTTCTATGAAGAGAGGGATTGTGTATTTATATCCCTGAAGGGTGCAGTGAAATCTTTTGAAAATAAAACGCTGTCTGGGCATATCTATTAAATTCACATGTGTGTATCTTTAAGGAAGCACACAATGTTTTGGAAACCATTGGTGACCATTTTTCCTAATGCAGCTTGCAAGGCTTCTTGGTGGCATACCTCTTTAACAGAAAAGCCTTAGAAGATAGATTTTTATCATAGTTGTAAAATATCTTCCCCACCCACTTCAGGCTTTCCTTCCTGAGTGATGGCTGAGTTTATGCATGCAACAATCAATTTAGAGGAAAAGAATTGTTCCAATCTCCTGTCCTGGTTAAAAAGACAAGAACACTTTCCCCTTCTGAAGACCCTGATGTCTGAGAGATGAAGAACATGGCTGCTCAAAACCAGCAGTGGCAGAGCTCATTTGTCGAGGCTCCAGTATGCCTTCCAGGCTTGGTAGCCAGCGAGTCTCAGAAGCCACATGGTGCAGCAAAAATGCTTTGGAAACATTCCAGGTTAGCCACTTATAGGCAGTGAGAACTTGTCAAACTCACTCCTTGCTTTTGGCCTCAATTTACCTGTTGGGCCCAGCACTGTGGTACAGCAGGTAAAGCCACCACTTGCCATGCCAGCATCCCATAGGAGTGCCGGTTCATGTCCCAGATGCTCCACTTCTGATCCAGCTCCCAGCAATGGAGGATGATGCAAGTGTTTGGGCCCCTGCCACCCACATGGGAGACCTGGAAGAAGCTCTTGGCTCCTGGCTTCAGCCTGGCCCAGCCCCTGCTGCTGCAGCCATTTGGAGAGCAAACCAGCAGATATAAGATCTTTCTCTCTCTCTCTCTCTCCAACTCTGCCTTTCAAATAAATAACTCTTTTAAAAAGAAATAATGCACTGTGCTATAAACAAGGAGGTTAACATGTTGGGTGATTTCTAAGGCTCCTTCCATCCATGGTCTTTACTGACTCTAAGTTATGTCTCTGCATCTACAGCTATCTGAAGCAATACAGCAAAGCGACAAAGAATTTAAAAGCTACAGTCAGACTGCTGGGGTATAAATCCTACCCAATGGGCACTTGACACCGCTGTTCAGTTGCTGCTTGAAACACCCACATCCCATATGAGAGTGCATGGGTTCAAGTTCCAGCTGCACTTGGCATCCAGCATCCTGCTAATACACCCTGAGAGGCAGCAGGTGATGGCTCAGTACTTGGTTCTCTGCCACCACAAGGGAGACCCAGATTGGCTCAAAGGCTCTTGACTTTGGCCTGGTCCAGCCCAGCCCTAGCTGTTGCAGGCATTTGAAGCTGATGCAAGCATTTGGGTAGTGAGCCAGCAGATGGAAGATACCTCTTTCTCTATTCCCAACCCCTGCTCACTCCCCCTTTCCCCATGTGTGTGTCCTCCTTTCAAATAAATAAAAATGTTTTAAAATCCTGCCTTAGCCCCCTCAGCTGTGTGACACTGAGAAAGGTACATATCTCTGTTCTCAGTTTCTTCATCTGTAGCAATGTTATGATGACAATGATAATAGTAACTAATCAGGGCCAGGATTGTGACACAGTGGGTTAAGCCACCACTCTCAATGCCAGCATCCCATAGGAGCAACAGTTAGAGTCCCAGCTGTTCCTCTTATGCTCCAGCTCCCTTCTCATGCAGCAGAAGATGGCCCAAGTACTTGAGCCCCTGTAGCCCAGCAGGAGCACAGATGGAGTTTCAGGATCCTTCTTTGGCTTGGCCCAGCCCCAGCTATTGTGGCTATATGGAGAGTGAACCAATGAATGGAAGATTTCTTTCTCTGCCTCTCTGTCTCTAACTCTGCCTTTCAAACAAATAAATAAATCTCTTTTTTAACTAATAGCAATAAATGTATAGGGCTTTTGTAAGAATTAAAATTTATCCATCAACCACTTGGCACAATGTCTAGCATGTTAATCACGTGATGAATTTTGTGATTATGAGCTTCAGTAGGATTTATTTTTTAAACTAGCAAATGTATCCTGAGCATACTCTGAGAATTGCTTTCTGCAGGTATGTGCCCAAGTATGGCCACGGCAGCCAGGGAAGGGCCTCAGACCTGCAAAGGCAGAGATCATCAGCTGTTAACTGACAAGCTGTATACTCTGTGAGCGCATTTTCTCAATAGGGAATGGCACTAGTATTATTCATATTGTTGAATTTAATTGCCAACATTAAAACATCAGAGTTTCACATTTCTAATTTCTTTTGAAAAATTGGAGCATCTGACAATAGTGAGCCTGGACTCCTACACAACACCATGACAAGAGCTTCTCAACATTTGTTCCCACCATGTTGTCTTTCAACCAGCCTGCTCCACTCACTGGCACAGCACATCTTGCCCCTTGAGGCAATTCAGTATAGGTCCTTGTGCAGGGGGACTGAACAACCATCTCCATCAAGGAAAACCCCCATATTCCCTATCACATGCATAGAGTCCAAGAAGGAGACAACATACAGAAGGAAATGGAACTGAAATACAAAGGGCCTTCTAAAAGTTCATGGGAACTGGAATTAAAAGGTAAGCTTATTTTGGTGCCAAAAAAAAAATCTATGCATATAACAAGTTTCAAAGAATTCATAAAAATGCATATTACAAAAAATGGATTTCAATTTTTTGGCATCAAAAAAAGCATATCTTTTAATTCTACTTTTCCATGAACTTTTTGAAGTACCCTCACATGGAGTCAGAGGAAACTGTAATTAAAAATCTGATCTAGCTTGAGCTGAAACCCCAGTATCCTTAGATTTCCCAGGTAAATGAGTCATTGAATTCTCTTTTTAACTAAGGTAGCTCTATTTGGGTCTTGTCCCTTGCAACCAAGAGACAACCAATTCCATGGCTAGAGTAGTAAATTCATCCTTGTTTTATGACTGAAAGACCCACATCCCCAGGAACTTCTCAGGCCAGCAAACTAGAATCACTGATCACCCTGTTCATGCCAGAGTTGGGGTTCATACTCAGTGACTCCTAAAAGCCCAGGCTTTCTACTTCTTCACATCTTCCATTTTCATTTCTAAAACTTATTATCATATTGGCAAAATATGAACTAGATCTTGGTTTCTTTTTTTTTTATTCATTTTTAGATCTTGGTTTCTAACACCATCATCCTATAATGCGAATTGGGATTTCTTGGGAAAATGGCTGAATCTAGGGCTGGGACAGAAATTATACAAAATGAACCTGAAGCACCTTGTACTATTAGAAAGTTAAAAAGTATTTAGAAAATGAAATGATGGGGCACAGCAAAGAGACATGGGGGGTGGTACGCTGTGGCATAGGGTAATCCTCTGCTTGTGGTGCCAACATCCTATATGGATGCCAGTTCAAGTCCTGGTTGTTCCACTTCCACTGTAGCGCCCTGCTAATGGCCTGGGAAGGCAGTGGAGGATGGCCTAAGTGCTTGGGCCCTTACACCCATGTGGGAGACCCAGAAGAGGCTCCTGGCTCCTGGTTTCAGATTGGCCCACCCCTGGCTGTTGCATTTGGGGTGAACCAGAAGATGAAAGACCTCTCTCTCTCTCTCTCCTTCTGTCTGTCTGTAACTCTGCCTTTCAAATCAACAAATAATCTTGAGAGAGAGAGAGAGAGAGAGAGAGAGACAAGGACAAACTAAAAGAGCTTTCAATGGCCAAAGCAGAACAATTTAAGCAGCAAAAGGAATAATGTAACATCAGATTATAACCCAAAATATAAAATAAATATATTGAGTCCATACTGATGTAAACAAGTGGTTTGATTAATAAACAAAAGGGACAAATCTCTCCAGAACAAATTTCAGACAATGTATGTAGATACTCTCCTTTCTAGAATGTAGAACAAAACTTCCCATCCACCTGCCCTCTTTAGAACAAGCTAGGTATAGTAACTTGCTACCAAAGACTAGAGTATAGAAAAGGAAACAGTAACTCTATGGTGTAAAATCCTGAATACCTCTGGGAGGTGATCAAGATTAACATCAGCATGATGTAATGAGAAAGGCACTACACTTCTGTGTCTTCCTTCCCAAAACCCATGACATCTATCTATCCATGAGAAAAATATTGAAGAAATCCAAATTGAAGTATATTGTGCAAAATAAAACTCGATCAATAATACTTACTAATAATGTACTTCTGAAAACTGTCAAGGTCATCAAAGACAAGGGAAGCTTGAGAAACCAGAGAGCTTATTGGTGATGTGAAGTCTTAGTCTATTTGTGCAACTTTAACAGAACACCACAGGCTGGGTCATTTATATCGAACAGAAATTTATTGGCTCACAACTCTGGAGATTAGGAAGGCCAATATCCAGGTGCTAGCATCTGGCAAAGGCCAGATGCTGTGTCTCAACATCATGGAACAAGGCATCGTGTGGCAGAACGGCAAAAGACGGCACGAGGGTAAGGGCAGATGAGCCTACTCCCACGATAATGAACCCACTCCTGAGATTACAGCATGAGTTCATTGGTGAAGGCCGTCTCACCTCCAGGACCATCTCAATGATGAACTTCACCATTAGACTTGGAGGGGACAAACATTCATGCAGTAGCACATGATGACTAAATGTAATGTGATATCCTGCTTGGGATCCTGTAACAATAGCAGGAAAAGGACAGTGGAGAGAACTGGTAAATTCTGGATAAAGGATTAATCTTTGACAATAATAATGCACAGGGGGCCAGCACTGTGGCACAGCAGGTTAAGCCGCCGTTTTCAGTGCCTGGACTACATATCAGAGTGGCCACTTGAGTCCCAGCTGCTCGGCTTCCTATCCAGCTCCCTGCTAATGTACCTGGAAAGGCAGTGGAGGATGGGCCAAGAGCTTGAGCCTTTGCTACCCATGAAGAAGACCAGGATGGAATTCCTGGCTTCTGGCTTCTACCTGTCCCAGCCCTGACTGTTGAGATCATTTGAGGAGAGAACCAGCAAATCAAAGATCTCCCTCTCTGTCTGTCTCCATTTCTCTCTCTCTCTCTTTCTGTCTCTCTCTTCTCATGCCCCCATGTATTTCAAATAAATAAATGAATCTTTAAAATGATAATAATGCATCAAATGTTGGTTTCTATGTTGCAAGAAATAAACATGGTGATACAGGCTGTTAATAAGGGGAAACTGGCTAAGGGTACTCAGGTGCTCTCAAATTCACCTTTGCAACTTTCAGGGGCTCTAAAACTATTCTAAAAACAAACAATTTTAGAAATAATGATAGACCAACAATAAAATAAAAAAAGCCTTCCTCTGAAGTATGATGTGGTTTCATTGACTTCAAAAACTTTTTTTAAAAATTGCGCTTCTGAAACAGAGAGATTTTATGCATCTTACACATTTCTGAATAAAGTTAACAAGCACCCCAGTGCGAGCTGTCTGGATACCCCTTCCCAATATAATGCAAGTCAATTGTACTGTAAGATTTGATTGACCTACTTAGAATTTTGGTTCTTCCAACCGTTCATTAAACTTACAAACAAAATTAATGCTTGTTCTTACATGTCTTGGCAGAACAAATTAATACTATCTGATCAAATTAATAACCTTGGCTCCTAACTCCGGTGATTTTTGGCAGGTTATACTTTGAGTTTCTAAAGCCTTTACACGGGGGAATCTTCGGGTGAGGATAGACTCCTCTATCAACACACGGAGTTATCCTTAATGAGTGTTAAGGAACACCCCAGAGGAAGAACAGACCTCCTCAGACCTTCTTGTCAAAGCAAGAGAAGCTGGCCCGCCGCCCTAGGAAGGCTTAGATGAAAACATTAACTACAAATCCTCACCATAAAGCAGTAATTCACTCATTTAACAACGCTTTCCTTAACACCTGAGTTAAGAATCCTGAAATGACAAACACACTGAAGAGTTTCCATTCTTACTTCAGGAGCAAAACAGCAACATGTTGTCAAACAGGAGGTGTAGAGATGTTAAGCAAATGAATAGACGTTCTTGAAATACATCTAGCACATCAGAACTGCTGATAAACAGTGGAAGTAAACATAATATGCATTTCATGAACAAATTCTGATCCACATTGGAGTGCACTGGTTGTCCCCTCTGGGCTCAGCAGAGGCTGCAGAAATGATTAGGACACAGTCTGTGCCCTCAAGGCACTTGCTGTCTGGCAACTGGGAAGCGGAAGTACACAAATAATTATAAGCACGAAGTAAAAGTTAATATGTGCCCCAAGAAAAGTACAAAGTGCTCCTGAATTTCTAACAGGAAAACATTACATCTCGGTAAGGATGGGGAAACAGATAGCATTTGAGATAGACCTAAATTGTGGTACAAACTACACAGCTTTAGATGGGGGTATGACAGGCAAAGGGACAGCCTCGTTTTCAGTTTACCTGGGGCAGATGTAAATGCAAGAAGGCTTCAAAAACTCATAGAAAAGGGAATTAAAAGATGTTCATTTTTATGCAAAAATTTTTTGAAATACATGCGTGTTTTTTCTTAATGTGTGTATTCCATGAACTTACTGAAATTCCATATGTTTTTTTAAAATTTATTTATTTATTTATTTGAAAGGCAGAGTTACAGAGAGACAGAGGCAGCAGGAGAGAGAGAGGGGTGGTCTTCCATCTGCTGGTTCACTCCCCCAGATAGTCACAAGGGCTGGAGCTGCGCTGATCTGAAGTTAGGAGCAAGGAGCTTCTTCTGGGTCTCCCATGCAGCTGCAGAGGCCCAAAGACTTGGGCCATCTTCTGCTGCTTTCCCAGGCCATAGCAGAGAGCTGGATTGGAAGTGGAGCCGCCAGGACTTGAACCGGCACCCATATGGGATGATGGCACTGCAGGCGGCAGCTTTACCTGTTATGCCACAGCGTCAGCTCCATGCCATAAGTTTTTGAAAATGTAGTTTTAACCAGATTATTAAATCTAGGGGAGAGAATGGGATGAGACACATGACACTAATGTGTGCCCTTAAAGCATCTCCACTCAGATTGCAAGAGGCAAAGTAGTAGCTGAACTGTGGGGAAGCCAGAAAACACTTTGTCCAAATGATTGACATTCACACAGCCAATGAGTCACAGATGGTCATAGTATGACTCCAAAAAGCAATACGTTGAGAAGGACACAATATTCCTTCCATAGTGTTCTAGCCAGACAGGTATTACCCAAAACTAATCATAAGAAATGATCATACAGGCCGGCACCGCGGCTCACTAGGCTAATCCTCCGCCTTGCAGCGCCGGCACACCGGGTTCTAGTCCCGGTTGGGGCGCCGGATTCTGTCCCAGTTGTCCCTCTTCCAGGCCAGCTCTCTGCTGTTGCCAGGGAGTGCAGTGGAGGATGGCCCAGGTGCTTGGGCCCTGCACCCCATGGGAGACCAGGAAAAGCACCTGGCTCCTGGCTCCTGCCATCGGATCAGCGTGGTGTGCCGGCCGCAGCGCATCGGCCCGCGGTGGCCATTGGAGGGTGAACCAACGGCAAAGGAAGACCTTTCTCTCTGTCTCTCTCTCTCACTGTCCACTCTGCCTGTCAAAAAAAAAAAAAAAAAAAAAAAAAAAGAAATGATCATACAGACCCAAATTGAGAAGTATAAAATAACCGGTCCACATTTTTCAAATATCTTAGCGTCATAAAAGACAAATAAAGGTGAGGAGTTCTTCAAAATAAAGGAAACTAGGGACCGGCGCTGTGACGCAGCAGGTTACAGCCCTGGCCTGAAGTGCTGGCGTCGCATATAGGTGCTGGTTCTAGTCCCGGCTGCTCCTCTTCCGCTCCAGCTCTCTGCTATGGCCTGGGAAGGCAGTAGAAGATGGCCCAAGTCCTTGGGCCCCTGCACCCATGTGGGAGACCTGGAAGAAGCTCCTGGCTCCTGGCTTCGGATCGGCGCAGCAGCTGCCATCAGGGAAGTAAACCAGCAGATGGAAGACCTCTCTCTCTCTCTCTCTCTCTCTCCCCCTCTCCTCTCTCTGTGTAACTGACTTTCGAGTAGATAAATAAATCTTAAAAAAAAAAAATATTTTAAAAAACAAAATAAAGAAAACTAGATTGGCAACATGTAAATACAATATATCATTTAGGACTGGATCATGAACTAGAAGAAGGAAATGCTACAAAAAACAATATTTGGGCAGTTGTTGAATTGGAACATAAATTATATGGTTGCTTCATTTTTTCACATATTTTCATGATGGCTGTAGAAGCGGTGGTAATTTCTTCAAAGTGTTGTATCCATATTAAACTTCTTTCACTTAATAATTGTACTGTGGTTGTATAATAGCATACTCCTGTTTTTAGGAAAGACACTCTGAAGGACTGGTGGTAAATGGGTATGATATAAGCCACCTACTCTCAAATGGTTCAGAAAAAATAATTATCTGTAGTGGAAGGATAGAAGGCAAATGAAAAAACCAATGTGACAAACTGTTAAAAGTCGGTGAATACTGGGGTAGGTGTAGTGGTACAGCAGGTTAAGTTGCTTCTTGGGACACCAACAGCCTATATGAGTGACCTGGATGGAGACCCACCTCTGCTTCTGATCCAGATTCCTGATAATGTGCCTGGGAGGTAGCAGATGGTGGTCCCAGTATTCGGGCTCCTGCCACTCACTTGATAGACATGATGGAACTTCTAGCTCCTGGCTTTGGCCTGGCCTAACCCTCGCTGTTGTGGGCATTTGGGGAATGAATCAGTGGGAACCAGTGGATAGAAAATATATCTTTTTCTCTCTCCTTCTCTCTCTCTCTCTCTCTCTGTCTCTGTCTCTCCCTCTCTGTCACTCTGCCTTTCATATATACAAATAATTTTTTAAATTATCAATATCAATATTTTAATCAGTGAATACAAGAAAAGGATGTATAATGTCAGGGGACATTCCTGGTATCATTTTCTCAACTTTTCTCTGTCCTGAAGCATTTCAAAATAAAATAATGTTAGGGTAAAAATCTATAAAATGCTAAAATCAAAACTATTTCCATGCATAAAATTTTCATAACCTAAGTTCTAGTAAGATACAGATTTTTTACAAAGCTATAAATTATTATTAATATAGCCGTTGAAATTTCAGGGTCTTCCTTTTCAAATAATATTGTCTTATTCAAATATTTGCATGCATCAACATGGTCACATATCCATCATGTTTAGTAACTAAATGAGTATAGTTCTCTGTCATTTAATCATTCTTCTGCTATTGAACATTTCTGTTATTTCCAGTATTCTCATGGCATCACTGCTGTAAATGTATCTATCAAAATTATCCTCTGAGGAATATTAAGGATAACTTTGTAGAACTGAAAAGGGATTGTATTCTGATTTAGATGTCAACATTGTATGGACTGAGATCTACTTGTGCAAGAGTAGAAGCGTGTGAAGATGGAATCAGTCTCTGAGGTTAATCCTCAGAACATCAGTACCATTGTCAGACTGCAGCCTCAGACACATCACACCCACACCATTCACCAACCCCCAGGAGAAAACCAAATGCAGCAAAAGAAGGATGCCAGAGAGACCAAGTTGACTACTGCTGGGAGATTATTTTATTTTACTGTATCTTGGCTGGAAGGGTGTTGCCCACCCAGCTAGAAAACTTTATCCAGTTGAAACAAAACACAGAAAGTCAAACTCGGATGCTGTGGTTTTGGTAGATATGTCTTACTCTCACATAACTTCCAATATTTTACTATAGAAATTATTGGATTAAAAAAAAAAAGGTGGGGGCTTGGGCTGTGGCATAGCAGGTAAAGCCGCCGCCTGTGCGGGCATCCCATATGGGTGCCAGTTCCAGTCCTGGCTGCTCCTCTTCCAATCCAGCAATCTTCTATGATGTGGGAAAGCAGCAGATGACCCAAGTCCTTGGGCCCCTGCACCGGCATGGGAGACCTGGAAGAAGCTCCTGGCTCCTCACTTCAGATTGGCCCAGCTCCAGCTGTTGCGGTCATTTGGGGAGTGAACCAGCAGAAGGAAAACCAACCTTTCTCTCTGAAACTCTGTCTTTCAAATAAATAAATAAATCCTTTTTTTAAAAAAATGTGTACTTTGTAGCAGGGTATAAAATCAATGCACAAAAATCAACAGCCTTTGTATACACAAGCAATGCCATGGCTGAGGAAGAACTTCTAAGATCAATCCCATTCACAATAGCTACAAAAACAATCAAATACCTTGGAATAAACTTAACCAAGGACGTTAAAGATCTCTACGATGAAAATTACAAAACCTTAAAGAAAGAAATAGAAGAGGATACCAAGAAATGGAAAAATCTTCCATGCTCATGGATTGGAAGAATCAATATCATCAAAATGTCCATTCTCCCAAAAGCAATTTATAGATTCAATGCAATACCAATCAAGATACCGAAGACCTTCTTCTCAGATCTGGAAAAAATGGTGCTGAAATTCATATGGAGGCACAAGAGACCTCGAATAGCTAAAGCAATCTTGTACAACAAAAACAAAGTCGGAGGCATCACAATACCAGATTTCAGGACATACTACAGGGCAGTTGTAATCAAAACAGCATGGTACTGGTACAGAAACAGATGGATAGACCAATGGAACAGAATTGAAACACCAGAAATCAACCCAAACATCTACACCCAACTCATATTTGATCAAGGATCTAAAACTAATTCCTGGAGCAAGGACAGTCTATTCAATAAATGGTGCTGGGAAAATTGGATTTCCACGTGCAGAATCATGAAGCAAGACCCCTACCTTACACCTTTCACAAAAATCCACTCAACATGGATTAAAGACCTAAATCTACGACCTGACACCATCAAGTTAATGGAGAACATTGGAGAAACCCTTCAAGATATTGGCACAGGCAAAGAATTTCTGGAAAAGACCCGGGAGGAACAGGCAGTCAAAGCCAAAATCAACTATTGGGATTGCATCAAATTGAGAAGTTTCTGTACTGCAAAAGAAACAGTCAGGAGAGTGAAGAGACAACCGACAGAATGGGAAAAAATATTTGCAAACTATGCAACAGATAAAGGGTTAATAACCAGAATCTACAAAGAGATCAAGAAACTCCACAAAAACAAAACCAACAACCCACTTAAGAGATGGGCCAAGGACCTCAATAGACATTTTTCAAAAGAGGAAATCCAAATGGCCAACAGGCACATGAAAAAATGTTCAAGGTCATTAGCAATCAGGGAAATGCAAATCAAAACCACAATGAGGTTTCACCTCACCCCGGTTAGAATGGCTCACATGCAGAAATCTACCAACAACAGATGCTGGCGAGGATGTGGGGAAAAAGGGACACTAACCCACTGTTGGTGGGAATGCAAACTGGTCAAGCCACTATGGAAGTCAGTCTGGAGATTCCTCAGAAACCTGAAGATAACCCTACCGTTCGACCCAGCCATCCCACTCCTTGGAATTTACCCAAAGGAATTTAAATTGGCAAACAAAAAAGCGGTCTGCACCCTAATGTTTACTGCAGCTCAATTCACAATAGCTAAGACCTGGAACCAACCTAAATGCCCATCAACGGTAGACTGGATAAAGAAATTATGGGATATGTACTCTTTAGAATACTATACCGCAGTAAGAAACAACGAAATCCAGTCATTTGCAACAAAATGGAGGAATCTGGAACACATCATGCTGAGTGAAATAAGCCAGTCCCAAAGGGACAAATACCATATGTTCTCCCTGATCGGTGACAACTGACTGAACACCAAAAAGGAAACCTGTTGAAGTGAAATGAACACTATGGGAAACGGTGACTTAATCAGCATAACCCTGACTGTTAATGAACAACTTAATACATTATCCCTCTTAGTAGTTTTTTTTGTCTGTTCTACTTAATATGACTGGTTTAATTCTGTAATTAATACACAGTTATTCTTAAGTGTTGAAAATTAACTGAAATGTGATCCCTGTTAAACATAAGAATGGGAATAAGAGAGGGAAGAGATGTATAATTTGGGACATGCTCAAGCTGACTTGCCCCAAATGGTAGAGTTAGAAACATACCAGGGGATTCCAATTCAATCCCATCAAGGTGGCATGTACCAATGCCATCTCACTAGTCCAAGTGATCAATTTCAGTTCACAATTGATCATAATGAAAGGACTAAGAGTCAAAGGGAGCACATAAACAAGTCTAGTACCTGCTAACACTAACCGATAGAATAAATAAAGGGGAGAGTGATCCAACATGGGAAGTGAGATACTCAGCAGACTCATAGAATGGCAGATGTCCTAAATAGCACTCTGGCCTCAGAATCAGCCCTAAAGGCATTCCGATCTGGCTGAAAAGCCCATGAGAGTATTTCAGGCATGGAAAGCCAAGACACTCTGGCAAAAGATCTCTGTGAGTGAGATCCCAGTGGAAAGAACAGGCCATCAAAGAAGGAGGTACCTTTCTCTGAAGGGAGGAGAGAACCTCCACTTTGACTATGACCTTGTCTAAACAAGATAAGAGTCGGAGAACTCAGAGGGCTTCCATAGCCTTGGAAACTCATGACTGGAGCATAGGGAGATTACTGATGCCATAGACAAGAGTGTCAATTGGTAAAGTCAACAACAGGAGTCACTGTGCACTTACTCCTCATGTAGGATCTCTGTCCTTAATGTGCTGTGCATTGAGATTTAATGCTATAACGAGTACTCAAACAATATATTTCACTTTGTGTTTCTATGGGGGTGCAAACTGTTGAAATCTTTACTTAATGCATACTAAACTGATCTTCTGAAAAAAAAAAAAAAAAAGAAATTATCAATTCCCAACTTGACTCTCTCTGGGATTAAACATGACAATAGGTCTGATCTGATTTCATCATCATTTAAAAAAAATCATCTATTATTTTTCACTTTATGTTTCTGTGTGGGAGCAAACTGTTGAAATCCTTACTTAATGTATGCTAAGCTGATCTTCTGTATATTAAGATAATCGAAAATGAATCTTGATGTGAATGGAAGGGGAGAGGGAGTGGGAAAGGGGAGGGTTGTGGGTGGGAGGGACGGTATGGGGGGGAAGCCATTGTAATCCATAAGTCGTACTTTGGAAATTTATATTCATTAAATAAAAGTTAAAAAAAAAAAAGAAAAAAAAATTGTGTACTTTGGGCCAGCGCCGCGGCTCAATAGGCTAATCCTCCACCTGTGGCACCAGATTCTAGTCCCAGTCGGGGCGCCAGATTCTGTCCTGGTTGCTCCTCTTCCAGGCCAGCTCTCTGCTGTGGCCCAGGAGTGCAGTGGAGGATGGCCAAAGTGCTTGGGCCCTGCACCCCATGGGAGACCAAGAGAAGCACCTGGCTCCTGCCTTCGGATCAGCGTGGTGCGCTGGCTGCAGCATGCTGGCCACACCGGCCATTGGGGGGTGAACCAACGGAAAAGGAAGACATTTCTCTCTGTCTCTCTCTCTCACTGTCCACTCTGCCTGTCAAAAATAAATAAATAAATAAATAAATAAATAAGTGTACTTTGACCAAACTGGAGAACTTGATCATCAACTTACTGAAGAACAATTTTGGGTGTAATGATTATCATGTCAGGCTAAAGACCAATTTGAGTTAACGTTTGTAAACAAGGAAGTTAATATTTGTAAACAGCAATTTCAGCAGTTAGGAACTGGTTTCTAAAAGGTAAGAAGAGCATGGCAAAGTATGGAAGCCCTATTCCTGTCTCCAAGGAAGTAGACCCCTACACTGGGGTGTGTGGCTGCCAGGAACAGTAAATTTTGCGAATACATAGAAAATATAAGCACTCGACTTTTTACCAAGGCACACAGGTGAGCAAGGGAAAAGTTGGCACAAAGATGCCAGGCACTGGTGCATATGCAGGAGTACAGGAAAGAATCTGTATCCTGGGGCCAGCACTGTGGCATAGCGGGTTAAGCCACTGCCTCTAGTGCAGGCATCCCAAATGGATGCTGGTTCGAGTCCCGGCTGCTACCCTTCTGATCCAGCTCTCTGATATGGCCTGGGAAAGCAGTAGAAAATAGTCCAAGTGCTTGGGCCCCTGCACCCATGTGGGAGACCCAGAGGAAGCTCCTGGCTCCTGGCTTCGGATCAGCACAGCTCCGGCCATTGCAGCCAGTTGGGGCATGGACCAGTGGGTGGAAGACCTCTCTCTCTCTGTCTCTGTCTCTCTGTCTCTGTGTCTCTCTTTCTCTCTCTGCCTCTCCTTCTCTCTCTTTGTAACTCTTTCAAATAAATAAATAAATCTTAAAAAAAAAAAAAAAAAAAGGATCTGTATCCTACCTGGGCACTTCCTTTTGTTGAAACTCTCAGACTATTTATTCACTTAACACCTGTCTTTTTTTTTTTTTTTTTTTTTTTTTTTTGCTCATCACAAAAAGTGCCAGGGAATGCATGTGAAGTTGGGAGTGAGCAGATCTGCCCCCTCACTAACATTCTGTGAGCAAAAGCAAATCATGGAGCACCAGTTTCTTCCTCTGAAAAATAAGGGGCTTATGGTACAAAGTCTCCCAGTTCCCTATCAGTTTTAAAATTCTAATTAATGATTGTTTGAAGCAGTGATGAATTTACGGAAATTATTTACCTGACTTAGGACTTTGACAATTTTAACTTTAAAAGTTTCAATTATGCTATAATATTATGTGTATATATTACCATTCTAAGAAGGAACTCAGGGATGGGCATTTGGTACAGTGGTAAAGATGCTGCTTGGGATGACTGCATCCCATATGAAGGGCCTGGGTTCGAAACCCAGCTACTACGCTTTTAATCCAGCTTCCTACTAATGCACACCCTGGAAGGCAGCAGTGAAGGTTCAATTACTTGGATACCTGCCACCCATGGAAGAGACCCAAACCAAGTTCCTGGTTTTTGACTTCAGCCTGGCCCAACCCCAACACCAGTCCCAGTTATTGGCATTTGGAAGAATGAACAAGAGGATATAAGATCTCTCTCTGTTTCTCTGTGCCTCTTAAATAAAATGAAAGTAAATAAGACTGAAGAAAAAAAAAAGGAGTCCAAATGTGTAGATAACATCAAAATGCTCCCTGGCCTGCTTCCCATAGCCCTGGAGGGGTGTGGTCTTAGCAGACTGCAGCCTGTACTTCCCAGGTTTCCTGGGGTGCAGGACGGCTCCACACCTAAGCAAGTAGACTGTGGGGTGAGGTTGCAAGGGCCACAGCCCAACAACACTGTCAGCCGGGGTAGAACTCCCCTTGTTTCAGAATCCCCCACCAAAAAAGATTATCACAATGGCAACCATGCATGAGTTGTTGTAAGGACTAGAGCTGATACACAGGAAACATTTAGGACATCACCCAAGGAGGTGCTGCTGATAAACATTTCACTATTTCATAATAAAATAGCTACACTTACTTCTTCCAATGCAGTTGAAGAATAACTAATTTAAACACATATCTTAACTCAAAAACAAATGCACTCAGCAAACTAGGTATCTTGCACAATTTCTCTGTTGCTCTTGAGCCCAAAGGGTTCTTTGATATCATCCAAAGTACCCCGTAGATGAGGGAGATCAGACCCATCAAAGCTCTGTTATTAACATTTCAGATTTTTACTTAATATAGGAAGTGCTTAAAAGAGAGGAGAAGAAATGCAATATAAATTTTAAGACAGCTGCACCCAGGTTTATGTCTATAGCTCCATCCCATCACTGAAAACCACCAAGCAGTCACTATTCATAGGGAAGTTCAAAGGTGAGTTTCCTTTCTGTCTTCACAGTGGAAATCCTAACATGTACTTGATGAGTTTTGGAGCTTTGTTTCTAGGCTTATGTAGCAGGGTCCAATGTACTTCCTCAATTATTTATTTATTCTGTAAAAGATTGTAATTTCTGGGGCTGGTGCTGTGGTGTAGTGGGTGGAGCTGCTGCCTGCAGTGCCAGCATCCCATATGGGCACCAGTTCAAGTCCTGGCTGCTCCACTTCCAATCCGCATGGGAGACCCAGAAGAAGCTCCAGGCTCCTAGCTTCAGATCAGCCCAGCTCCAGCTGTTGCAGCCATTTGGGGAGTAACCAGCAGATGGAAGACCTCTCTCTCTTTCTCTCCCCACACACACACACCCGCCCACCTCTCTGTAGCTCTACATTTCAAATAAAGGAATAAATCTTTAAAAAAAAAAAACTCCTATTTTTTTTAAAAAAAGATTGCAATTTCATAATGCAGAATCCTTTAATAACCAGGGGGCGGGGAAAGCCTGACTCATTAGATTTGGACTTTTCTATTATTTTATGGACACAGAAAGATATGGAGATTGAACTTGCCACTGAGAAAGAATAAAGTACCAAGTTTTCTTCCACTCAAGCCCAATCAATTTTTCACCTTTACACACACTGATAACAGCCTTGCCAAAGGTTCTCGATTCTGTCTACGTGAAAGGGCTATCACTGACACTCAGTCCACAAGTCAACAGCCTGAAAGATGAAACTGAGAAGCCTGCCTGGGTTTGCACAGGGCCTTCTACATGTGTGCACAGATGCTCCTTCTGTTGGGGTGGCCCTGAATGGCAGGTGGCCCATCTGCATGCTGGAGATGACAGAGACAAAGGGGAGGGAGAACAGTCTGGACTTGCCCTTTAACCAGACCCGAGGGTGTTTCCCTGACCCTCTTGGCCACACGCCACATCAATGCATTGCCAACAGCAAAGATTGACCTCCAGTAACAGAGTGAACTATGCCCTGGTGGTGTGATTTGAAGATCCTTTTGCCCCCAGTTGCCCCTTATGCACCGTTAAATCTGCCTGATATCTTTAAATGAGGGTTTTGCAAAAAAAAAATTATGGAAAAATGGGATTGAAAGGTAAATGTATTTTGGTGCAAATTTGAAATTCAGGCCTAGTTTTTTATAATTTGCATTTTCAATAAACTTTTGGAAGACCCCCTCATATTTGGAGCTTATTCTTAAAACATGTATGCCCTGGGCCTGCTCATTAGTGCAGTAAGTCATTAACTGGTCATTCCCACCGTGGAATGTGTTTGTTCCTTTTTTTTTTTTTTTTTTTTTTTTTGACAAGCAGAGTTAGACAGTGAGAGAGACAGAAAGGTCTTCCTTCCCTTGGTTCACCCCCCAAATGGGCGCTAGAGCCAGCGCGCTGCGGCAATCAAAGCCAGGAGCCAGGTGCTTCCTCCTGGTCTCCCACGTGGGTGCAAGGCCCAAGCACTTGAGCCATCCTCCACAGCCTTCCCGGGCCACAGCAGAGAGCTGGACTGGAAGAGGAGCAACTGGGACAGAACCAGCGCCCCAACCGGGACTAGAACCCGGGGTGCCAGCGCCTCAGGCAGAGGATTAGCCTAGTGAGCCGCGGCACCAGCCTGTTCCTTTCTTTTCTTTCTACCAGCTGCCTGAGATCATCAAATCCAGTAAATAAGACTTTTGGGGTTATGTTGTATTATTGTTCTTTTGGTTTATCTTTTGACTCAGGAGAATTTAAAAAGGGAGGAAGGGTGATTTGGGGGTACAGACCCTGGCTGTGGAAGGGTGAGGAGGGTAGTAGCAAGGGTGCGTTCCTGGAGAACAGAAAGGCCCTGACCACTCAGGGCAAGGGGAGGAACACAGAAAGTGAGTGCAAATCCCAGATAAGCCTCATTATTTCCCAACTTTGGGACCAGCCTGCTTCAGGGAACACCACTCCAGATCCTGGCAATGATCCAGAATTACATAAAGTCTGCTTATCTTTCATAGTAGTAGTGCAGTGATTGAAGAGAGAGCAATTTTTCAGTGCATAAACTGAATTTAAAACAACCCCATAACCACATGAAAAAAGCGTGAGGAAAAAGTAAGCACACACACACACCATCATGGGCAAATTATAATTTAGGTGAGGAATGGAATTCCCAAATTGCAAGTGAAGCAGAGAAAATAACCCCATCTATGCTTTTCTCCCTCTTCACAGAGGCAAAGCAAGGGCTATAGTGGCCTTCTGTACAACAACCTGGGGTAGGGTAGATCATCTTCCCACATGGGCCTGCCATCCTGGCCTACATTTCACGTAGCCCTGGCCACAGTCATAGTTGGAGTGGAATGAGGATAAGACCTCACAACTGTTGGACTCCCAAGGATGGCTCTAGTGGTCACCCCTCCTCCTAAATGGGCTAGCAAATGTGTTAGCCAGCAGCTGTGTATTGGCTTCAAATAAATGACTGCATCCAAAATCTCCCTGGATTGCAAAAATTACCCAGGCCGCCTGTTTAAACTGAGCCATCTCTCAGAATTCTGATTCAATAGGTCTGGATAGGGCTCAGAAAATTGTGCTTTTCATCAGCACTTTGGATGATTTTTGTAATCAGGCAAATTTTGTAAACACAAAGATAAGAAGTCTATAATTTCACAGGGAAAATTGGGAAGAAGATGAGGCCAGAGGGAGTTGTTTCTTGCCTGAGCAATATGCATTGCTGCCCTGTCTGGAGGATAAAGTAGATTATTATTCAGCCTCAGTCCACTGTCTGCCTTGAGCTGAGAACTTTCCATGGTGTCAACAGGATACAAGAATCCAAGATAAAGAGGCAATTTCACTCCTAATCTGCAAAGGTTTATTAATATCTGGGACCTCATTAGCCTATTAGAAATATATAATGATCTGGTGTTCTATAGTGTTGTGGTACTCCTAATGCTGGTGGTAAAGTCAGCCCCACCAATGGCAAAGGAAAAAAATACTAATGTTCGTTAATACAGAAGCTAAACTATAGGTATACTAAGAGCTATGGTGCAATGCACTGTGGAACATAATCATTCACAAGAATTCCTTTCCCACAGTGCTATATGCTGAACCCCACCCAACAGTCCCACACCACATGGATCTGGAAGGGGACACAGGAAGATAAAAATAGCAATTATATGAAGCAATAGTGCTGTCAGTAAAGTTTTTCTATATTTATTTCCTTTACTGTTATTTTAATATGAGTATGATAAATCAGAAATTGGAAAATGTTAATGTATTCCTTGCTATTCACTCATGACTATTTTGTCAAAAAGCAAGTGGGAATATTTTTTAATGAC
Source organism: Oryctolagus cuniculus (assembly GCF_051225735.1). Classification (NCBI taxonomy): domain Eukaryota; kingdom Metazoa; phylum Chordata; class Mammalia; order Lagomorpha; family Leporidae; genus Oryctolagus; species Oryctolagus cuniculus. The sequence goes on from NC_142874.1 coordinate 65,920,120, forward strand.
AATTGAGTCCATTCGTAATGCTCCTATTCAGGAAAATATTATATTCCAACACACATTCCCTTGTTTTAGACTTCATTTTCAGACAGAGAAATAATATGAGGCATTGAGAGTCATGCCTCAATTTTAAATAAAGTATTTTATACAGGGTGAAAACAGAATAAGTGCTTATTAAAATGGCATTAAGTATTCTGGAAAACTTATGCCACAGTAATCTCTGAAGGAAAGGCCAGAGAGAGGTTAAAGTTGAGGCCATTAAGAAGGAAGAGAGAGGAATGGGCAAGACCAGCTGCCTGGGGTTGACTTTGTCCAGGTGGGCCAGGGTCTCTGCCATGGGAATTCACTATAATGTGTGACTCCGATCCCTCTGAGGGGAAGAAGGCCTATCACCTCATCTCTTCCAGATTCCCTGTTCAGCCAGGCCTTCTCTTTCTGAGAGTGCTCATCATCCTTGACTTTAGGAGGCCATGAACAAAACAGTCAATGCATTCAGAAAATGTGCCTAAGCAGAGACCTCACCAGGTGCACAAATTCAGGAGCCCAGCCCCAGCGCAGAGGAGCATGACAGTTAACTCTTGACCCTACACCTACTGTCTTTCTTGACAACTCAGTTCTCTAGGTCTCAGTTTCATCCTATGTAAAATGGAGGTAAATGGCCCTTACTTCATAAAGTTGTTGGGAGAGTTTCATAAACTGGTGTACATAAAACACTTCCCACCTGTTATCAAGTACATAGTTAATGCTCAATAAATGTCAGCTATTGACGTCTAGGGGACTGGTGAGTGATAGCAGCAGTGTCCCACACAACAGAACCACCTGTGGGCAGCTGGATTAGAGAATCTTGCAATCTCCTGTTGACCCCTGCAATAACCAATCAGAAGAGTCCATATAATACAGTAGGGATTGCCTGGGCACAAATGAGTTTTTTCTAGTTGTATGACCTTGGGAGAGTTGCCTAACCTCATTGTGCCTCAGGTTTCTTTATGTAAAACAGTGATGATACTAGCACCTGCTCCACATATTATTATGAGAATTAAATGAGTACTTTATATATATGCATGTTTGTGTGTATATATATATATATATATACAGACACACTCTATGAACAGGTCTGGTGCATAACTATAAATTAGCTATTATTACTAAAGGCCAGTTTCAGTTTTCACTTTTTTTTTTTTTAAGATTTATGTATTTTTTATTTGAAAGAGTTACACAGAGAGAGAAGGAGAGGCAGAGAGAGAGAGAGCTTCTATTTGCTGGTTCACTGCTCAATTGGTCGCATCGGCTGAAGCTGTGCCGATCCAAAGCTAGGAGCCACGAGCCTCCTCCGGGTCTCCCGTGTGGGTACAGGGGGCCAAGGACTTGGGCCATCTTCTACTGCTTTCCCAGGCCATAGCAGAGAGCTGGATTGGAAGTGGAGCAGCTGGGATACAAACCAGTGCCCATATGGGATGCCAGCACTGCCGCCGGCGGCTTTACTCACTACACCACAGCACCGGCCCCTCAGCCTTCACTTTCTACACTGAAGTTGTCAGAGGAAATGACATTTCATGCAGTCACTGAAGGAAATTTAAGGATCTTTCCATGATATTCTGCATTCAATATTTCTGTTGGATGAAACTGGAGTCCGTCAAACAAATAAGCCACTTTCTGTTTTAAATTACGTATTGTTAAACTGGAAAAGGCCCAAAGCATGGCGTGCTAAAGCATAAGAATTCAGATTCCTCCTGGGAAAGCCTGGTTCCCCTGCCCCTCAGTGTTTCAGAGAGAGAAAACAGAAGAACTATTTTGTCTGAGCCAGGGCTATGGCGTAGAGAGGAAACCTCCACCTGGGGCGCCTGCATCCCATATGGGCACCAATTGGTGTCCTGGTTGCTCCACTTCTGATGCAGCTCTCTGTTACGGCCTTGGAAAGCAGTGGAGGGTGGCCCCTGTACCCGCACGGGAGACCTGGAGGAGGCTCCAGACTCTTGGCTTCAGATCAGCCCAGATCAGGCTGTTGCAGCTATTTGGGGAGTGAATGAGTGGGTGAAAGACCTCTCCCTCCCCCCTTCCTCCCTCTCTCTCTCTCTCTCTCTCATTCTCTCTCTCTGCCTCTCTATGACCCTGCCTTTCAAATAAATAACTAAATCTTTTTTAAAAATAAATAAAATTTGTTTTGTCAACTAAAAATGGCCTGAAAAAGGTTCACAATTCTCATCCGATTATTCTTACTGAAGAAAAAACAGCAAAACTGGTGCATGAGAACTTTAAACTTTTCAGTTACACGCAGAGGAAGTGGCTCAACTTACATGAAACTATTACATCGTTTTGAGTTAAATAAAGTAAGGAGGCATCCAAGATAAGACTGAACATTCCCTTCACTCTGGCAATCTGCTATCCCTGATTTAAAAAGAGAAAAGGGAGGGAGGGGAGGAGGGAGGGATTATAATTGAAGTCAATCCTGGGGCCAAGTAAGGCCTCGGCAAAATGTATCTTCTCAAGTCCAGTTGTGGCATAGTGAGTAAAGCCGCCTCCTGCAACGCTGGTATCCCATATGGGTGCTGGTTTGAGTCTAGCTGCTGTTAATGCGCCTGAGAAATCAGAGGAGGATGGCCTGAGTGCTTGGGCCCCTGCACCCATGTGGGAAATCCAGAAGAAGCTCCTGACTCCTAGCTTCAGCCTGGCCAAGCCCCAGACCATTGCAGCCATTTGGGGAGCGCCCAGTGGATGGAAGACCTCTCTCTCTCTCTCTCTCTCTCTCTCTCTCTCTCTCCCCCTCTCTTTGCAAGGCTCAGCAACAGCCAGCTTTCCGCCATCATTTCCCCCAGCAGCCTACAGTTTCCAGACAAGGGGAACACCAGTTCCACCCAAAAACTACATCAAAGACCATCCCCATGCCTATCCCAGACCCTGCACATTGCAGAATTCAACAAAGTAGTACTTCACAGGCCTCAGAAAACCCAGAGCACTCCCATTCTTCTGGTACTGCTACTTCAGTGCATCCTGGTGCTTATTAAGCGAGGACCCTGAAGTCCAGCCCCCCTAATAGTATACATGGGTTTTCATCCAAGTTGCCATGTGTCAGAAAGCTTCTGCCCTGGCAGCAGCTCAGCACCTGTGTAAAATGAGTCAGGGCACGCAGTGTCATTCCAGAGGACTGACATCTGGGTCACATATCACTCTGGAACCAGAGCGTCCCAGTGAGACTCAGTGGGTGGCAAGACAGGCCAGAACGAGGAGACCTGGGACCTGAGGAGCCCGAGGCCAGCAGCAGAGCTGGTGTGAGTTCCAAGAGGGGTCCCTGGTACTGGGGAATGCACAGGAGGAAGACGGAAGCAGATGTCAAGCCTCAGGCAGCACACAGAGCCAGAGCAGGGACTGGCTGGTGCCCGGTCACAAGGAACGTGGCAGAATGCAGTCAGCAGTCGGTGCAGTGAGCCACATCAGATCCTTTCAGGAATTCACAGTAGTCTAGATAAACTAACACACGTCAGTGCATACAGCTGTGTATGGGAGGACAACTCGAGATTAGAAATTCTACGATCAGGTTTCTAGTTTGAGTCTTACACTTCACAGTATGACCTAAGACAAATCACTTATCCCCTGTCCAACGATTTGGACAGCTCGAAGCAAAGACAACACCTTTTACACCTGTCGCAAAATGTTGTGAGGAGCTGGTGAAAGGACACACGTGAAAATACTTTTGTAAAACACAGTGCCCCAAGGCGGTGGCAGGGGTTTACCTGGGACCTGTGCTGGACTGCAAGAGGAACCCTGGCCCACTGTGCTGTGACTTTCACCATGGACAAGAGTTCTCAGAATCTGTGCAGCTTCTACAATTTCCCCTTCTGCCTTGTCCCCCCTTACACACACAACACACACACCCAGAGTCATCCCTCCAAACAAGGAGGTAGCCATTTGAATGCTCCATTGCAGGTTGAAACTAGAAGCCTAAGGTAATAAAGCCCACAGATGCTTTCCTTGGTCTGCAGTTTGGCCTCCCTGGTACCTCTTTTCACCCTCCAAATATTACATGTATCCTCCAAAATTTATTTTTTAAAGATTTATTTTATTATTTATTTAAAAGACAGAGTTACAGAGAGAGGTAGAGACATCCCCAGATGGCCGCAACGGCTGGAGCTGAGCCGATCCGAAGCCAAGAGCCAGGAGCTTCCTCCAGGTCTCCCACATGAGCTCAGGGGCCCAAGGACTTGGGCCATCTTCTACTGCTGTCACAGGCATAGCAGAGAGCTGGATAGGAAGAGGAGCAGCCGGGACTAGAATCAGCTCCCATATGGGATGCCAGTGCCTCAGGTCAGGGCTTTAACCCACTGTGCCACAGTGCCAGCCCTTATCCTCCACAATTTCTAACATAACCATCCCCCAGCAGCCATAGGGGGTTGTTTTCAGGATCCCCCATGGATATCAGAATCTATGGATGCTCAGGTCCCTTACATGAAATGCCATAATATTTGTATACAACTTATGCATATCTTCCTGTACACTTTACATTATCTCTAGATATTTATAATACCTAATACAATACAAATGCAAGGTAAACAGTTGTTATATTGCATTGCCTGAGGAATTATACCGTGATAAAAAAGATCTGTACTTGCTCAACACAGATGCAGTTTTTTTCCCAGATATTTTCCATTTGCAGTTGGTTGAACCTGTGGGTGTGGAACTCTAAGTAGAGAAACCACTATATTTAAAAGTCAGTAGATTTCCATAGATCTATAGCTTTGTGGTTTAGTTTTCTAGCTTCTCTTGAAAACTCAAAAGATTTGGCAACACTGGGCCTAAATTCTCACCAGAGAAGAACAGTGGTTCTCAAACTGAGAGGGTTAAAAAAGAGACCACCGCACCCCACTTAAGAGTTTCTGATTTGGGGCCTGCGCTGTGGTGCAGCACGTAAAAGCCCCAGCCTGCAGCACTAGCATCCCATATGGGCACCAGTTCATGCCCCTGCTGCTCCACTTCCAATCCAGCTCCCTGCCAATATACCTGGGAAAGCAGCACCCACATGGGAGACCCAGAAGAAATTCCTGGCTCCTGGCTTCAGGTCGGCCCAGGTCCAGCCATTGCAGCCGTTTGGGGAGTGAACTAGCAGATGGAAGATCTCTTTCTCTCTCTCTCTGTAACTCTACCTTTCAAATAAATAAACTTTGACAAAAAAAAAAAAAAAAAAAAAAAAAAAAAGAGTTTCTGATTCAGGAGGTCTGGGATAGGGCTGCTAACCTGCATTTCTAATAAGTTCCCAAGAGTTCTGATGCTGCTGGTTCATGGACCACACTTGGAAAGCCACTGGTCTAGGCCACTGCATGGATTGCTCCCCTTAAATAGGGCACACACACCCCATGGTGCCATGGTCCCCACCACCTACAGCTGTCAGCGACACAAGCAGGTATCTGTCCTTGATTAGCCTGCTTTCTTTGTTGTTTGTCTTACATCCACAAAGCCACTGGACTAATTAATCTGCTTGGCCTCCTAGGCATTTGCCTTGGCAACCTTTGTGACTTGCGGGTAAGAGCCCCGCACTTCATATGAGGATTCTTGCAAAGTTCATAGAAAAATGGAATGAAAAGTATCAGTTTATTTTGATGCAAAAAAAATGAAATCTGTGCATAGTTTTTTTCATGATACACATTTCCTATGTATTAAAAAATTTATGGGCTGGTGCTGTGGCGCAGCGGGTTAACACCCTGACCTGAAGTGCTGACATCCCATATGGGCGCCAGTTCAAGATCCAGCTGCTCCACTCTGTCTAACTCTCTGCTATGGCCTGGGAAAGAAGTGGAAGATGGCCCCAGTCCTTGGGCCCCTGCACCCACGTGGGAGACCCGGAAGAAGCTCCTGGCTCCAGGCTTCAGATCGGCACAGCTCTGGCCATTGCAGCCAGTTGGGGAGTAAACCATCAGATGGAAGGCTCTCTCTCTCTTTCCCTCTCTCTTTCCCTCTGCATCTCCTCTCTCTGTGTAACTCTTGACTTTCAAGTAAAATAAATAAATCTTTTAAAAAAAATCTACACCAAAATAAACTCATGTTTCCATGAACTTTCTGAAGTACCCTTGTATATATTCCCCTTCTCTCCCTCTCCTTCTTCCTCATACACATACACACACACACACACACACACACCATTCCACACAATGTCTTGGACATACCATTCAAATATACAAGAGTATCTCAAAAGGTTCATGAAAATAGAATTTAAAAATGTTTATTTTGATTCAAAGAAAATTTAATCCATACATACAAGTATTAGTTGATTTTATTTCTTGTATAATGTTCAAATGTTTTAAGGCCTGAGCATGTAGGACAGCAAGACTTTTAAGCAAGAAGCTGAATTAGTCATCCTCTCCTGTCTATTGGATCCAGATAAAAGAGCAGGGAGGTGTTGCCTCACATGTGGAGGTGAGAGGCAAAGAACAAGGCAAATCATCAGGTTAGGTCTAAGTTCTCCTGCAATCTACTTCTCATTTGATTTTCAACACCAGAACTTAGCCCTAAATCCCCTAAAATTAGTTTCCATCTAGAAATACTATCTGTTGAACCAAGCAACAAATTGTCTTCAGTGGTTTGTTTCATCATTCACCAGTCTAAGGGCAGGGGCCAGGCCTCAGTAAAAACTGTAAGTCCCTTCTAGCTTGATTTTCTATGGGCCAATTAATGAAGATTTGGAACAAATTCCATGTACACTTCAAAATCTGCTGGGGCCAACGTTGTTGTATAACAGGTAAAGTCGTGCCGAGAGTGCTGGCATCCCATATGCGTGCCAGTTTGAGTCCCAGCTGCTCCACTTCTGATCCAGCTCCCTGCTGTGGCCTGGGAGAGAAGTAGAGGACAGCCCAAGTGCTTGACTCCCTGTACCCATGTGGGAGACCCAGAAGAAACTTCTGGCTCTTGGCTTTGGATTGGCCCAGCTGACTGTTGCGGCCATTTGGGGAGTAAGCCAGTGGATGAAAGACCTTTCTCTCTGTCTCTCCCTTTCACTGTTCATAACTCTGTCTCTCATATAAATAAAAAGTCTTAAAAAAAATAGAATGTCAAATAGTGATTAACATGGCCTGGTGGGTGAAGGGTTGGGGAGATATTGGCCAAAGGACACAGTTTCAGTTGGTGGGGAGTAACAGCATCTTGAAACTTATTGGGCAGTATGATTATTATTCATTTTTTGTTTGGTTGGCTTTTTATCTACTTGAAAGGCAGAGAGAGAGAGAGCGAGAGCGCAAGCTTCTATGAGGGCCGGGCCAGGCTAAAGACTGTAGCCTAGAACTCCATCCGGATGTCCCATGTGGGTGGCAGGGGTCCAAGCACTTGAGCATCCATCTGCTGCCTCCTAGGCTACATTAGCAGGAAACTGGGTCTGAAGCAGAATAACCAGGACTTGATCCCAAAAGCTTCAATATGGGATGTGGATGTCCCAAGTTGTTTCTTTCCCCACTACACCCCAACACCTGGCCCTATTATTCATTATTAATCATAGTTAATAACAATGTACTATATATTTTAAAACTTCTAAAAGAATAGATTTTAAATGTTCTCAGTTCAGTAAAAAATGATAAGGCTGGTGATAGATATGTTAATTAGCTTGATATGTGAATTCCACAAATACATTATCAAAATATCATATTATACCCCAAAAATATATATCTACAATTTTCATTTCTCAATTAACATTTAAATTTAAATTTTAAAAACCACCAAAATGTAGGCCAGATTCTTTTTCCCGTGTCCATCCTCAACCCACACATGATCTGTCTTGGTTCCTTGAACATGAGCCATGGTTTACACAAAATGGCCCCAAATTTAATTTCAACTAAGAGTTTAAATATTTCTCTTCTCAATAATGAAACTGGAAGTTCATTCCAGAGACTCTATAAAGTATATCAGTCATTAAGACCAACAAATTTTATCCCTCTTTTATTAGCTGACAGAGAATGAAAAGAGTTTATTTGCTAAAAGGGATAAAAATGCAATTTGTGAAGACTTGTTCTCATTCAAGTATTCTGGAAATGTGACCAAAAAGGAAACAACAACTAAATTCACTGTTAAAAGGAAGTGTCAGAGCAGTAGTATCATTGCTCCCATTTTATGGGAAAGAGCCCTGAGACTCATAACAATCTCCCAGGATTATATAGCTGGAGTCAAACTCACAGTCAAATTCATTCCCAAACCCACAGCCCACCCTCCAACCCACTACCAGTTTCTCACTATTACCCCCAGGTCTTGCAACAAGGGTACACCTTCCCTCTAAACTGTCTTTAAAAATTTAAGGACTGGCCAGCATTGTAGCATAGCCAGTAAAAGCCACCGCCTGCGATGCCTTCATCCCATATGGGTGCCAGTTCTAGACCTGGCTTCTCCACTTCTGATCCAGCTCTCTGCTGTGGCCTGGGAAAGCAGCAGAAGATGGCTCAAGTACTTGGGTCCCTGCCACACATGTGGGAGACAAGAAGGAACTCCTAGCTCCTGGCTTCGGCCTGGCCCAGCGCTGGCAATTGCAACCATCTGGGGAGTGAACCAGCAGATAGAAAATCAATCAATATCTCTCTCTCTCTCTCCCCCCCTCCCCGACTCTTTCTCTGTAAATCTGACTTTCAAAAATAAATAAATATACCTTTGATTTTAAATAAAAAGTTTAAGGACTCAGAGGCAAAAGATTACTTGAAAAGCAAAACATAAAATAGAAGGAGCGAGATAATTGTTCTTGAAAATCAGGAGAGAGAAACAAGAAATTAACCAAAAGCGGGTCAGGAACAAATTCATGCCAACCTACTTTTTTTGCTGTTGTTTTTTAAGATTTATTTATGTATTTGAAAGTCAGAGCTAGAGAGAGGGAGAGAGAGATCTTCCAACTGCTGATTCATTCCCCAAATGGCCACAGCGGCTTGTCAGGGAGCTGGATAGGAAAATGGGGCTCAAACCGGCACCCGAAGGGATGCCAGCACTGCAGACAGCAGCCTAACCCACCACAGCACAGCACCAGCCACAGCCAACCTGCTTTTCAAAGTGACATGTGATTCCCAGGTCAGACAAGCTTGGCTTTAGTCTAGTTGAATGAAATAATAAATCCCAAGAAAGAGATCTCTCAGAGGAGACCAGGAGATAGAACCAAACGTAAGAGTTATCCAACCCTCAAGAACCCTTCAGGGCAAGTCTTGGCTAGATGAAGAGAGTTATCTAAAACCCGTCCATTTTAGGAGAGCCAGAAGTCATGATAGAAAAGACCAACAGGTTTGATCACATTAAAATTAGATATCTCTAGAAAGTGAAACATGCCATAACAAACCCAAAAGGTTTAACGGATAAAGAAAAAATAAAGGGTTAATATTACTACTGCTATAAACAGTCCCCCTAGTACCCACCAAAAAAACGATCAAAGGCAAAGAATTCAACAGAAAACAATAGGAGAAGAAATGAACAGACAAATCATGGAAGCATCTTGAAAATGTACAGAAAAATTAACCTCACCTGTGCTCAGGAAGGACATATGGCAAAACAAAGTTGCACTTTTTAAAAAGCTTCTGTATTCATTTTTATTTACATGACTGAACAAGGGGAAGAGGGATAGGGAGAGAAAGATCTCCCATCCTCTGCTTCACATTTCCAAATGACTGCAACAGCCAGTGTTGGGCCAAGGGAAAGCAAAGACTCAGGAACTCTCTCTGGGTCTCCCATTTGGGCAGCAGAGACCCAAGTACTTGAGCCATCGTGTGCTGCCTCCCAGGGTGTGCATTAGCAGGAAGCCGGATCAGAGACAGAGGCTAGGCTTGAACTCAGGGATCCCATTATGGGATCCGGATATCCCAAGCAGCAGCTTAACCTGTATACCATAGCACCCATCCCAGTTGTAATGTTTTTACTGATCACATTGCCAGAAAGAAAAAGGAGAAAGGAATGGAAGAAAGAAGAACGAAGGGAGGAAGGGAGATGGAAAGAAGAAGAGAGGGAGGGAGGAAGGGAGAAAGAGAGAGAGCAAAACTAAAACAACAACAACAACAACAACAAAAAACCCACACCCAGTATCTTCCAAGACTGGTGAGGGAATACAAAAATAGGTAGAGTCGCACATTGTTTGGGGGTGTAAAAATGCTACAGAATCCCTGGAACATACTTTGGCCATGTCAAAGAAAGATAAGCATGTCCTTTGACTTCAAATTCTACTTTCGAGAACTGCCTACCAAGGCATTTTATGTTGTGTCAGACAGCCTCGACATTCATCAATAGAGGAAATGATTGAGTAAATTCTGGACAAGTATATGAATCCTGCGCAGTTGTAGAAAACAGAAATAGCATTATCTGAGAGACAGTACAAGGCACTGGTAGCACTTGGTCTCAGGAGCCACATTACTCAAGTTCAAATTGCTGCTTCTACAATCACTAGCTGTGTGACCTTGAACAGATTAATCACATCTTAGTTCCTGGTCTACTCACTAGGAATAACATACCTATGTTACACGGTGGTTGTAGGGTTAAGGAGACAAAATATAGGGCCTGGCATCCAGGAGGTGCTGGAATGACAATGACATTCTGCTGAGGGGAGGGAGACAGCACAAATTAAATAGCACAAATTATTTTGGAAAATATATATATATATATATACCTATATATTTATACTACAGAATACTCTGTATGTGTATGCATGTGCGAAAGACAGAAAAGAAAGAAAGGAAAAACAACCTTCACTTCTCTTTTCTCTGTGCTACTGGGCTTGTTGCAAAGAACATGTATTGCTTTTGTCATTTGGAAGAATAATCCAATAACTTTTCTGGGAATGGGGTGAATGGGATAGCTAGCAGGAGTGTGGGGGAATCAAAACCATAATTAAAGACTATGGAGTAGGGCCAGCACTGTGGTATAGTAGGCTAAGCCTCTGCCTGCAGCATTGGCATCCCATATGGGCACCGGTTCGTGTCCTGGCTACTCCTCTTCCAATCCAGCTCTCTGCTTATGGCCTGGGAAGGCAGTGGAAGATGGCCCAAGTGCTTGGGCTCCCGTACCCATGTGGGAGATCTGGAAGAAGCTCCTGGCTCCTGGCTGCAGATTGGCCCAGCTCTGGTCATTGCAGCCATTGGAGAGAGAACCAGCAGATGGAAGTTTAATTGTCAAGTAAACTGTTCTTGAATTTTTTTGTGACAAATTGATGCACACAATTCAAGTATTGCCATGCACTAGCAAAAGGGTTTTTTTTTTTAAGATTTATTTATTTATTTGAAAGTCAGAGTTACAGAGAGAGAAGGAGAGACAGAGAGAGAGAGATCTTCCATCTACTGGTTCATTCTCTAAATGGTCACAGTGACCAGGGCTGGGTCCTGGTCTATGTCTCTCTCTCTCTCTCTCTCTCTCTCTCTAACTCTAGCTCTCAAATAAATAAACAAAATCTTAAAAAAAAAAAAAAAAAGACAATGGAGTGGATTAGGAACCCCTAAAGGGTGGTGGGTCTGGAGTGCAGAGTGTATGACAGACAGTGGATGAGGCTGAGGGTAGGTAAAGGGCTGTGGACTTTACCCAGATGTCTATGGAAGGTTATGGGAAAATGGAATGCAAGGTTTCAGCAGCACTCTGGAAATCTGAAAGATAAATTCCACCTCCACACCAAAACACTAATGTTCAATGGCTCCCTTTTATTCTTTACGGGGATAAAGTCCACATTCTGTCCAGGAGCCTTATCTCCTGCCTTCTCACCTCACTCTGTCACCACCTCAAATCCTCCACCACGGCCACGCTGAACTCCTTGTAGTTCTTACAAAGTTCTGTTCTCTCTGGTTCTAGACTTTTACTCAGACTGAGCTCTGGCATGCAATGCCCTTGTCTCCCTGCACTTAGCTAACTCAAAACTTAGCCAAAACACCCCATCTCCTGGGGAGTTCCCCTGAGTCCCCCAAAGTTGTCCCAGATCACCCTGGAATTAGCCTACTAAGACTTCTGACATTGACCTACAATCGAGTTTATCCTCTGCCTCCCCAACTAGACTGCAAACCTTCAGAACTGGTACTTGAAATTATGCCTTGCTGACTCTTCAGTACCTCTCAGAGAAAACAAAGCATAGCCAGGGGTCTATAAATATTGTTTAAATAAATAACTACTTTTTTTGAAAAGATTTATTTATTTATTTGAAAGGTGGAATTAAAGAGAGGCAGAGGCAGAGAGAGAGAGAGGTCTTTCATCCATTGGTTCACTCCCCAAATGGTAGTAATGGCCAGAGCAACTGGATCTGTATTGATCCAAAGCCAGGAGCCAGGAGCTTCCTCCGGGTCTCCCATGCGGGTACACGGGCACAAGGGCTTGGGCCATTTTCTACTGCTTTCCTAGGCCATAGCAGAGAGCTGGGTTGGAAGTGGAGCATGGGACTTGAGCCAGTACCCAAATGGGATGCCTGTATTATAGGCAGCGGCTTTACCCACTACGCCACAGCATCAACCCCAATAACTACTTTTAAATACACGAGCCATCTAATGAATTCTCTTCACTTTTATTCATGTTTTCCAAAAATCTTTCTGATTTAAAATTCCTTTTCCTGAGTATGTCAAGCCCAGAGGCAGATCGTATCAGTGCCAGTCTAGGTCCATGTGACAGTTATATTGCTTACTGAAAACAATAAATTGGCACTGGAATTTTATATGTCAATCTCGTGTCTTGATTAACGTCAGTTCTGCCCTCGGAGGAAAAAATAAACTTCCGTGTGCTGACAAAAGCAAATTTCTGAGTACTCAAAACATAGGGCCACAACTCTGAACTATGGGGAACTACTCAGATAAAGTCCTCTTAAGAGGCCTCTACTGGGTCTATCAGGATCTCGATTCATTCATTCAGGAAATACTTGATAACCCCTACCAAATGCCAACCTTTGTTCTAAGCTCTGAGGATATAGTGAAGAGTAAGACAGACAAGCCCTACTATCATGGAATTACATTTTCCTGGGGGCTAGCAGAGGGACAGACAATAAATATGTATACTATAAGATGATCTCAGGGGTGCTAAACACTATGAAGAAGATTAAGCAGGATAGAGAATGGCTAAAGTTGGAAGAGAGGGAGTGAGAGCTCTTTAGACATGAGGTCAGGATATGTGAGCTGAGATCTGAGTGATGAAAAAAATCTGGGAGTAGAGAATTTCAGACCTAGAAAGGAGCACATGTGATCAAACTCTCAGCAGTAGGAATGAGCTTGGAATATACAAAGATAGAAAATCAATACACCTAGAGCACTATGATCGAGGAAGGTGATCTGAGAGCAATCATGCAGGCCATGATAAGGAGTTAAGATTTTATTCTAATTACAGGGGAAAGACATTAGAGAGGTATGGGCAGAAATTTGATCCAGTCTGACTTACGTTATTAAATGACTAATAACAAAGAATGTACTCTAAGAAAAGAGTGGAAACAAGGAAGTCAGTCAAGAAGCTTTTGTCAGGGTTTGAAGGAGAGCTGCTGATGGTTTAAACTAGGATAGGGGGGCCAGCGCTGTGGCATAATAGGTTAAGCATCTGCCTGAAGCACCAGCATCCCAGATGAGAGTCAGTTTGTGTCCCAGCTGCTCCTCTTCTGATTCAGCTCTCTGCTTATAAGGCCTGGGAAGGCAGTGGAAGACAACCCAAGTGCTTGGGCCCCTGGACCTGCATAGGAGACCTGGAGGAAGCTCCTGCTTCCTGGCTTTGGATCGCCTCAACCCCAGCCACTGTGGCCATTTGGGGAATGAACCAGCAGGTGGAAGACCTTTCTCTCTCTTTTCCTTTCTCTGTCAGTAATTCTGCCTTTCATATAAATACACCTTTAAGAACAACCAAAAAAATTACACCCTAGGCTATTTTTAAATAAATAAGTAAATAAAAAACAAAACAAAGAAAACAATTCCGTTTATTCCACTGTCACCTATTCTTTCCCAAATTGAATTGCCTAAAAGATGACTGAGGCTAAGCTGCTGAATCAATTCTATTTTTCCAACTCCCTTTAAAAATAATTCTCCACTAATGAAAAATAGGTATCCTCCCATCCATTCCAGCTCTTACTATAGCAAGTTGTTCTGCTACGCAAAAAACCCTTAAGGCATCATACAAAGAAGCAATCCTAAATATTGACATTGATATTTAATTTGATCATTGCATGACAAACCTACAGAATTTCCCAATCTTATCCATATTTCTATTAAGAAGAAAGCATGGTGCTAGAAATTGGATATTTTGGTCTGTGTAGGGGTGTCTGAGTTCAAATATCTTGTAGGGGACAAAATGTTTGGATGATTTTTGTCTAATGTCATTACCAGTTCCATCTCCTGTTTTCAAAGCTGAGAAAGCAAAGAGAAATACTGAAAGTGGATGTGCTCCATTTCATCAACATAACCAACTCACAGCTAGGTTTCGTGGGCCACATATCTACCTCATAATTAAAATATGCATGATTTGTGGGAAACTTTCTGGGAAATTCCAATCAGCCACCAGGCACACCTACTCAGCAATGGGAAAGAACTTGACACAGACTCTCTCCTGTGCCTCAGCTGCACACACAGCATACTATTTCAAGGAAAAGATACAGAAAGTTTTCTTCCAATAGATCAATGTTGTCTGAAAAAGGAACATATTTCAGATATTAGTTAATGCTTTTGGTTTCTTGAACAATTATTCATATTAATAGGAGAAATATTTTCAAAAATTTTTGACAAAAAATGAATACAGTAAATCTTTTTAACCCAAACACATCTGTTCATTTCACTTGCTAACCATTTCTCACATACTATTTATTCCTATCATTTATGTAAATAGACTTAGTATAGTTTTATATGTAATAACAATCATTCATTCACCATTTGTAAGTCCTGTACCTAACTATCCCCCAACACATTTTCCTATTTTGTTTCCTAGCAAAACGTATATTTATCTATAATGTGAACTAATTGGAGAGGAATTCTGTCCACTTCTCTGAGAGGCATATTTCCAATAACATTTTTGCTCTCTTTAGTAATGATTTGCAAAAATTTTAATTTTTTTTAAATCCATTTAGTACAAGACAAAATCTATACTGCTGGCCCCAGGAGTTCCTGCAGAGAAGGTGAAATCAGCACTGGAGAAGTGGTCTTATGAAGATGTATTAGGACTACCCTGTCTGCCAACTTCTCACCCAAGGGAATAACCGTATCTCAAGTTGGCAGTGGACTAGCTGAAAGGGTAAGTCAGTGGTGTTCAGACATATTTACTGACATAAAAAGATGTAGTTTTTAGTATAATGTAAATTATGCACATTTTAAAATAAAAAGGATTATGTCATTTAAAAATGCATTTAATGAAATCCAAACCCCATAGAAATTGATTACTCACCATCACCCATTTTCATTTTTCCTGTTAGTGCACCTGGGAAAGCAGCAGAAGATGGTCCAAGTGCTTGGGACCCTGTAACCATGTGGGTGACCCAGAAGAAGCTCTGGTTCCTGGTTTCTGATCAGCCCAACCCCAGCCATTGTGGCCATTTAGGGAGTGAACCAGTGGATAGAAGATCTCTCTCTTTGTAACTCTGCCTTTCAAATAAATAAATTGTTTTTTTTTTAAAGTTCAGAGTTAAATTATCTTATTCTTCTAAATCATAACCCAAAGTAGTCACATTCAACTTCACATCAAAGTCTAAAATTTATAATATCCGATATTGAACTTTGTGATCTCATGAATTAATGTTCCAACAACAGGTTTTGTCACTCTCTGGAAGTGAACTTGGCTCCTCAAACCACAAACTTCCCTCCCCCTCAGGAGCCTATCCTGTTAACACTATCCCAAGCCGACCCTAGCAAAAACAAGGTTCTGTACTTGTAGTGAATTAGCAGGAAAGACAGCACACTTCCTAAGGGCAGCAGGCTCCCAAGAGAAAGGGGAAAGGAAGGGCTGCTTAAATGCCAAACTTAATGCAGAAACTGAATCAGGAAACTTGCTGGTAGCAGTGGAACAGAGGAGCAAGTGCTATGTTAGTGGCACCCACCCCACATTTCCTTTTTTTTTTTTTTTTTTTTTTTTGACAGGAAGAGTGGACAGTGAGAGAGAGACAGAGAGAAAGGTCTTCCTTTGCCGTTGGTTCACCCTCCAATGGCCGCCGCGGCCAGCGCGCTGCGGCCGGTGCACTGCGCTGATCCGATGGCAGGAGCCAGGTACTCATCCTGGTCTCCCATGGGGTGCAGGGCCCAAGCACCTGGGCCATCCTCCACTGCACTCCCGGGCCACAGCAGAGAGCTGGCCTGGAAGAGGGGCAACCGGGACAGAATCTGGCGCCCCGACCGGGACTAGAACCCGGTGTGCCGGAGCCGCAAGGCAGAGGATTAGCCCAGTGAGCCACTGGTGTGCCGGAGCCGCAAGGCAGAGGATTAGCCCAGTGAGCCACGGTGCCACATTTCAAAAACCCACACACCCCACCCCACATTTCAAAAACCACCTGGGGCAGGCATTCAACCTAGCAGTTAGGACATCCTATGCAAATACCTGGGTTCATTCAACACCCTGCTCTGCCCGACTGCAGCCTCCTGACACCACAGACCCTGACAGGCAGTGGTGTCAGCTCACTCACTGGGAGACCTGGATTGTGTTCCCTGTTCTGTGCTCTGTGCCCTGTTGTGGTCACCTGGGGACTGAAACAGTGGAGGGGAGTTCTCTCAGTCTCTCTGCCTATAAAGAAAAAAAAATCAAAAAACAAACACCTAATATGGGAAAAAAGTGTTTTCTCCTAAAATCAAGAATTACAACACTGTCTCTTATTTAAGAAACATTTATTGAATGTCATGGCACAGACGTCTGGGCTAGGTTCACTGGAAGATTTATGACTCCCCGCTAAACGCTGCCTAACAACAAAGCACTAATATTATTTTAACACATTGATAGATGTCAATGCCTCATTTTTTAAAGACTTATTTATAAATAATTTGAAAGCTAGAGTTAGAGGGCAGGAGGGGAAGAAACAATGAAAGAGAGAGAATCTTCTACCCTCTGGTTCACTTCCCAAATAGCCCCAATAGCCAGAACTGGGCCAGACTGAAGCTGGGAGCTAGGAGTTTCATCTGGGTCTCCCAGGTAGGTGGCAGGGGCCTAAGCACTTGGGCCCTCTTCCACTGCTTTCCCAAGGAAGCTAGATTGAAAGTGGAACCCAAACCTACACCCATGTGGGATTCTGTTGCTGCAGGCAGTGGCTTAACCCCCTGTGCCACAACGCCAGCAACCTAATGACACACATTTTAGATTTTTGCTATAGCAGTGCTCTATTTCCTGTACCACTTTTTCTACTAGGACAGAAAAGTTGGTGTCAAACAACCCCCAAGATCTCAGTGACTCTGAATAGAAGAGACCTATTTTTCATTCTTATGACAAGCTATGTTGGATGGGAGCTTTTTCACTTTGTCTTGACAGGACCCTAGCCAATGCAAGCAGTCACCATTTCAAACACTGTTGGAGTAGAGATGAAAGATGGCCACAGAGTCTTTGTTACTCTTTCTTCAATCCCCACCAGGAGTTTATTTCCTTTCCCAATAAAACTGAGTTGGCCCTATGACTGCTTTCACCAATAAAATGTGTCATGTCCAGGTCCAAGACTTAAAAAACCTGAACATTTTTGCTTCTGAGTCTTGAGCATCCACGTGAGAAGTCAGGCTACTTTGCTGGAGACGCTCTGGAAAACACAGAGGAATGGAAAGGCTCAGCCATTCTAGCATGTGAGTTGAGCCTCTGAATTACTCAGCTCCAGACAATACCTGGCTGGAACCAGAGGAAACACCCTAAAGCAAGTTTAGACACCTGCCAATGAGCTCAGTCAACCCCAAAATCATTAGAGATAATAAAGTGACTGCTTTAAGCCACTAAGACTGAGGGTGATTTGTAAAGGGACAATAGAAAATTAAAACCAATGTGGTCAAAGGAGAGAGAACATAAGAAATGTGCACAGGCTCTTTAAGCTTTTGCTTGGAAGCGACACATGTTACATTCCCATCACATTTCATCAGCCATGCTTTAGGCCACAGGAGTAGGGAAATCTAAGTTTTCTATATGTGTAGAAAATGGAAATACTTGGTGACTTATGCTAACATATCTCAGAGAGAAGTCAGGGCTTAAGAGAGCTGTTTTTCAGTGTCACATCTCTGTGACAACAGGTAAAAGCAGTGTCAGGATGAAAAAAGGAGTAACAGTAGCAAAGAATGCAGATGACAAATGCTTGCAGATGACCTCTACACAAGGTAGTGATCCAAGAGGAAAAAGAAGGCCAAAAGAGGTCAGAAGAGGAGCATCCACAGAAGCAAAAAGAGGAATCTTGGAATCCAAAGAGGAATTTCAAGAATGGAATAGTCCGGGTTGGCGCTATTGTAGTAGACTAAGCCTCCACCTGCAATGCCAGCATCCCATATGGGCGCTAGTTTGTGTCCTGGCTGCTCCTCTTCTGATCCAGCTATCTGCTTACAGCCTGAGAAAGCACTGGAAGATGGGCCAAGTGTCTGATCCCCTGTACCCACGTGGGAGACCTGGAAGAAGTTCCTGGCTCCTGGCTTTGGATCAGCTCAGCTCTGGCCTTTGTGGCCATTTGGGGAGTGAGCCAGCAGATGGAGGACCTCTCCCTCTCTTTGTCTGTAACTCTGCCTCTAGAATACATAAATAAATCTTAAAAAAAAAAAAAAGAAAAGAATTAAATAGTCAGGAACAGCACATGATAAAAAGTCAAAATGGGTGACATACACAAGGAATCTGAAATTCAAGAGATTAGTCAGTGTGAGCTCCTTACCCTTAACCTTAGAGTGACTGTTCATTGAGGTTTGCCTGTGAGAATCTCATTTCACTCCTGTTTTCCCAGTGTTATTAACACTGCCCTCTTTCATTTCCAAAAGTTTTCTGTTAGAGGGCAGATTATATGGTCACTTCCTGTTCACTCTACCTCAAGAAAGTACTTCTAATTCATGGATTGGCAAATCGTGGCCTGCAGGCTGTTTTGGACCTTCTGAAGGCTTAAAAAAAAAAAAAAAAAAAGCTTCCTCATCTTTAAGTAATTGAAAAATTCAAAATTGTATTTCATGACACTTGAAATTATTGCCTATAAATAAAATTGTATTGGAACAGGCCACATGCCTATGGCTGCTTTCTCATTACAAGGCAGAATTAAGTAGTTGCACCTCGTGGCACCTGAAGTATTACCTGGCCCATTATAGAAATTACTTGATGCCACCACTAATTCTGGGTGTCCTAACTTCATGCACACACTGGTTTCCCATAGACCTCCCTCCTCAATCCTGCATACACCTGGCTGCTAAATGAGGTCTTGGAACTTTCAGTGCTGTTACCTGCCCTGTCAAAATCTTCAGCAACTCCTCCAAGACCAACAGCACCAGATACGGTCCCGGTCAATTCCCTGATACTAAAGACAACCACCTGGAGTTCCAGATTTTGCCCCTCTTGACTTACAGCCAAAATGGGCTGCTCACTGCTTCCCTTGGCTCGTACCATAAGCCCCCACGGCTACTCCATGCCTCTCTTAGACACCACCAGTTCCTCAAAATTAAACAAAAATCATCACACATTACAAGAAAAGGGGGCACAGACTGGTACCACCTCCGGTGGGACACCAAATGTGAAGAAAAAGGCTGAGAGAGGAGACAGAATACGAACTGATAGCCTGACTGAATTTACCCAAATAAAATAAATCCGCAGAGGTGGGTGATCAACTGCCAGAGGCACACAGAAGGGACACATGGCAGAGGGCCCAGACCCCAGCAGGCTGGGCCTCTTTATATCTTTGGTGGGCTAGAAGCTGGGGTGGAGGGCAGTAGGTGGAGGTGTGTTTCCCCACACAGGTTCAAGTTTGGCCCACTGGCTACCAAACTTGCGTTAGAACCCAGAGGGTAGGGTGGAGAATAATAGGGCGTGAGACTTAACTGGCCTCTTGAAAGCAGGCAGGAGTAACATGACCCTAACACGGCTAAGGCTTACGTCCTTGTTCCAACACTCATCAAACCAGGTAGTCTGGGAAGGCTCAGAGAACACAAAGAGCAGACCCAACAGGAAAGAGGGCAAGTAAGTCACGTACATGAGACAGCAGCACCAAGAAAGAAGCTTCAGGAGTGACTATGTGGGGTTTCCAGGATTTGAAAGTATAAAGGACATCCCAGGAACAAAACTGTACATAAAACTAAAGCAAGGAGTCAGCGCCATGGCAGAGCAGGCAAAGCCACCGCCTGCAGCGCTGGCATCCCACACGGGCACTGGTTCGAGTCCCAGCTGCTGCACTTCTGATCCAGCTCTCTGCTGTGGCCTGGGAAAGCAGCAGAAGATGGCCCAAGTCCTTGGGACCCTGCCCCCACGAGGGAGACCCAGAAGAAGCTCCTGGCTTTGCATTGGCGCCGCTCTGGCCATTGCAGCCAATTGGGGAGTGAACCAGCAGATGGAAGACCTCTCTCTGCCTCTCCTCTCTCTGTGTAACTCTGACTTTCAAATAAATTAATTAATGGAAAAAAAATTAAAGCAAACACAAGGACCACGCCGGCCCATCCACATCCAAAGTGCCACAGATTAGGATCCAGAGAAAAACTAAACGGTTAATCTCAAGTAAGAATTCTACAACAGCAACCTTGAGCAAAGCCCAAGGGGAGCGGCTGCTTGGCGCCGCGCAATCGCCACCGAGACTGCCGATACCAGGGAAGCCCAAGACCTGCTCCTCGCCTAAACTTCTGGATGCTGTCCCACCTCCAGGGCCACGCTCCCGGGGGAGCAACAGACATCTCTCATCGACTTGCTCCCAGTATTTAAGATCGCGCCGAGGCCGCCCACACACCACCTGCGCCGGCCCGCCCCCAGGGCCGCCTCCGCGCACGTGAAGCGCCCGAGCGCGGCGAGAGCAAAGAGGCGGGAGTTCACGGCCGCGAACCCAGGCCTGGGAAGAGACGCGAGCCCCGCGCGCACGCGCACAGCAGGGAGACGGGGGGCGGGGGGAGCGGGCCTCTCCGAGAGGCTGCTCTGGAAAGGAGAGCGCGTGGCGCTCCGGCATCGGCGCACGCGCTGTGCCCTTGCCCCGCCCACACGCGCGTGCGCGCACGCGCGCTGTCGGCGCAGCATGTTTTTCTTCAGATCCGCCCTCCTCGTCTGTTTCACAGATCCGAGGCGAGGAGCGAAAGCGGGGAAGTGTGGGGCGAGATGGGCGGGGCGTCGCACGCGAGCGCGGCCTGCAAAAGAAGGGAGGAGGGGAGAGAGCCGAGACAACGTTACCCCGTCAACACCCAATCAGGAGGCGGCCTGTCCCCGCCCTCTCCCCTCACGTTATTGGCTGGGAAGTCCCCCCTCATGGGCGGGGCCGGCCTGGGGTTGGGGAGGGCAGGGGGCGGGGAGGAGGAGGAAGGCGCTGGCGGGCAGTGATGGCGGCGGGTGATGGGGACGTGAAGCTAGGCACCCTGGGGAGTGGCAGCGAGAGCAGCAGCGACGGCAGCAGCGAGAGCCCAGGCGGCGCGGGAGCAGCGGCGGAAGGGGGCGGCTGGGCGGCGGCGGTGCTGGCGCTTCTGACGGGGGGCGGGGAGATGCTGCTGAACGTGGCGCTGGTGGCGCTGGTGCTGCTGGGGGCCTACCGGCTGTGGGTGCGCTGGGGGCGGCGGGGTCTGGGATCCGGGGCCGGGGCGGGCGAGGAGAGCCCCGCCGCCTCTCTGCCTCGCATGAAGAAGCGGGACTTCAGCTTGGAGCAGCTGCGCCAATACGACGGGTCCCGCACCCCGCGCATCCTGCTCGCGGTCAATGGGAAAGTCTTCGACGTGACCAAAGGCAGCAAGTTCTACGGCCCTGGTGAGGAGGAGTTGGAAGGGGAGCGGGAGGACCCCCTGTAGTGCAAGCACGACTCCCCCTTCTGACGGGGAGGCCCCTGGGCACCAGGTTAGTTCGCCCAGTCTTCTTGTCGCCTGGACCCTCGCGCCTGGGCTGCCTCACCTGGGACGGCCCTCCCCCCACACGCCCCCTGCTGCGGACGCCGTCGGCTTTCCCGCAGGTCGGGGTCCCCCTGGGACCCCAGGGACCAGCTCTCAGCGTTCGTCTGTCTCCCATTCCGTCTCTCCTCGCAGCGTCTTCTTCAGCCGAATTTTGCAAAATCCTTAAATAGTTGCCTCCAGCCGAACTGGCCCTCCACCTTTCCTGAGCTTTCTAATTCCGGGGATGGGTGCGGGCTGGAGGGAGGGAAGATTTCTAAAGTAGGGATCTAAAGTTCCGGCCTTGGTAATTCACACTTTTTTCTGCCACTGATCCGGCTCCCTTTCTGCCTACCACTCCTCATAAGGCCACGTTTAGGGACACGTAATTCCCAGTCCCAGCCCTTCCAGGCTGTGAAGTCCAGACGTATAAGCAACGTCTTTTAAAACCAGTTTGCGTTCTGAGATGCTTTCCAAGATTAACAATGTATGTGGGATGAGGACCGTCGGAAAGGCAGATCTGATTAAAGATGGGCAAGGATATTCGCCCTTAAGTGTTGGGGGCGGAGCTCATATACCCAGCAGGCGCGCCTCTTTTTTTTTTTCTTCTTTTCCTCTTATTTCTTTTTACCTTTTTGACTTTTTTTTTCCTTTTTTGCTGGTAGGAAAGCGAATATTCAGATTCAAACAAGGTAACAATGACCGATGTTTTCAATTACCAGAACTAAGAAAAAACTTGGAAGAGCTTTAAATCCCGCATGCACCAGTTGAAAATTAAATATTTTTACAGTTTGCTTTCAGAAAAGTGTGTTCATTTCGAAGCTCTTCACAGTGTAGTTGTAGCATGCATTTCAGATCATGCTGATAAACTTCAGACTTAAGGAACCTGTTGGTATTCCATAGAATTGAGCAACATTGTACATCCTGGCTGTGCAATGATACTTTGAAAAAAGTGACTACAATAAGAATAATAAAGTTAGAGACTTAAAGTGACTTGTTATTAGAAAGAGTACATCGACCCCTTAAAGTCAAGGGGCTGACAGTCTAGGAACAAGCTCATTTCTACCTTGGTCTGATCTGTTAGGCCATGAGATTTATTGACACTTACAAAATATATTTGATTTCAGTGCGTGCTGCATGGCAGGTATTTTGGAAGTACTTTGGTTTGTCGTTTAATTGGAAGATAAGAAATTGGAGATTTTTGGTGTTAAAACTATTGAATTTGTTTCCTAGTTGTATTCCTGTTTGTTATGCATTCTGTCCAACTATAGATTGCATATAAAGTATTTGTTTTTGTTTATATATGAATACCAGATGTCTGTTCCTTGTATCAATTCAGATAATACTTATTTTTTATACTTAAGGGTATGTGGGACAAGTGAAATTTTATCTCAAGGATTTACATAGTATGTTCCTCCTGAAGTTTCTCCTGATTGATATTACAGAGTGTTCAGTGATAAGAAATGGTGTGTAGGTTTAATTTCTTAATACAGAGCTTACCCAACTAAAAGCAAAATATTAAGTGAAAGAAGTGTATTAGTCCCCACACTTTATGATTTACCACTATCTGCAGATAGTTAGAAGAGACAGTCATACACTCAGTTTGGCAGCCTCCAGTGGCAAATGTTTTGTGACAGAAACTAAAAATTAAGTGTCATAGATGTTACATTGGTTGCTTTTGTGAGGCTTGAGTTTCAAGGGGGCTATCAGATAGCAATGAGGAGGCCACTTTTTGATAGCTTGCACCAGCTCCCAGGTCCTGATGAGCAGCTTGAGTGTTATTTTATTCTAGGTATTGATCAACAACCTAATAGAAATATTTGGAATATTTTATTATTGAAAAGAACCTGCAAGGTAGCCAGATAGCTAATAGAGACTTAAAATATGTTGATGTTTCACAGTAATAGAAACTGTAGTAACACTTTACCAAAAGTCTTGAAGCCAATTCCTGGCTATGAAAGAGCTGTAAGTTCAATTTTGCTCTTATTTTCATCCTGAAATAAATTAAACAGTTTTGTGGCAAAATTATTTAGATGCAGCATGCTGTATCTGAGGATCTTAGTAGCTTGAAAGAATGAGCTGAGAGATAGCTAGAAAGCCTAGTTTTTATACATAACCAGTATATACTCCCATTTCACAGTAATAGTTTTAGAGTTAATTGCTTTGTGAGATTTTATTCCATAATGAAGAACATATTTTTAATCATAACATTTTTAAAGTTCAGGTTCTTAAAAACTTAAATATTGACAATGTAGCAGTAGAGTAAACACATTTTGGCAAACAGTTGACATTAACTACATTTGTCAATATTAAATTTAGCAACAGGTCAGGCACTTGGCCAATATGTGAGGAAAGTGTGGTCATGTAAGACAATAAATATGGAAGGACAAAGGAAGCCAAATTTATTAAGCACCTACTATATCATATCTTAGTTTGTCCCACAATTCCTCAGTGAAGTTGGTAAGTATTCCTGTCCTACTTGAACACAAAGCTTATATAGACTATTTCTAGTAAATTAGATTTTAAGATAAACTTGTGGAGAACCTTATTTTGTTTTTCTTTATACCTTCCCCCAGTTACCATAAGGATTTAAAACCTCAAATAAACATGTTGTCATGACCTTGTTGTGCTTTCCAATATAGTAGTCACAATGATAAAGTAAACTTAAATATAATTAAAAGTTGAGTTTCTCAGTAACACTAGCCACATAACGTGTTATCAGCCACATGGCTACCAAATTCGATAGGGTATTTCATGGAGTACATATAGTCAGCCCCTTATATTCATGTTGTCATCTACAGATTCAACCAGTCAAAATACATTCTTACAGAAAGTTCAAAAAAGTTAAACTTGAATTTGCCATGCTCTGAGTACTAGCCACCTGAATGAAGTGGTACGTAGTCACACCCTACTGTAACCTCATGTTTCACAAATTCTCAGTCTGGCCTTGCATCTCTCTCATTTTTATGTTTGGACTAGTATGGTTGCTTCTGTACTGATTCGGCACAGACTTCTTTTCTTGTCATTAGTATAACCATTCTTGTCAATAGTATAACCACTATTTACATAGCATTTACATTGTATTAGCTATTACAATTAATGTAGAGATGACTTAAAGTAACTAGGATGTGCATAGGTTATATGCAACTATACCATTTTATATAAGGACTTGAACATCTGTAGATGTTATCTGTGGGGATTACTGGAACCAATTCTCTGTAGATACCAAAGAATAACTGTGTTTCCATCTTCGTAAAGAGTTCCACTGATTGAACAGCAGTTGATTCTAGAGGTCAGGGGAGGTGGAGGAGACTCCAGTTATTAAGCCCATTATCACATTTAATTTTCAAAGTTGTGTGAGATAGTTATGTTCCAGTTCTACAGATGTAGAAACTGAACCCCAGAAATTTTGCCCAGAGTTACGTATCTAGTAAGTTACGTATCTAGTAAGTCAAGGCTAAGTCTTAACTGGCTTCACAGGTCATCCCTTCCCAATGTAATCGAACTTCACATATTTACAGATACACAATGGATTTGGAAGACTAATATTAATAAAACAATATTTTTATTCTTTGGAATGCAAGGAATTATTGGATAATTGGCCTTTTTGGATAATTTATCCCACAGTCCTGTAATTTAGGTATTTTGCTTCATCTTCATTTCATATATTCTTCAACATATGCCAGAGCCATATTTTCCAACTTACCTTTTAGGTTCCACTGAAAAGAGAAAGTCACGTAAGAAGTATCTCTGTGAGATGCCTGATATTTAGAGGGGTGGGGAAATAAAAGCACAGGTACCTTCAAGTGTTTTTCCTTTTTCTTCTAAGCTTTAAGTACAGTGTGTTGACTTTACTAGTTTAGTTTGCAAAATGGCAGTTGAAGCAAGAATGGCAACATAAAAACTGGACCCAACCTGACTCCATGGATGTCCTAAAGTTGACACTACCCAGCTTTGTTTACAGGTTCTTGCTTGAAACCAGCTGGGTCTGTGGTTTGGTTTTTCTGCCCATGCACATCTGACATACCAGTATGATAAAAGTATCAGTTAAGTTTTTTTGAAGAAGTTTGTTGCTGTAGTCAAATTTCTGCTGGTTATTTCTACGGTACCTACTTGATTGGCTCTTCTGAGTTTGACTTCATTCCACTGTTGTCCATCTTTGAAGGGATTATATTTGTGTTAAACACTAAAGCAATTTATATAGATAGCTTAAGACAAGAGACAAGAAGATGTTATTCAGGATGGAAGAAAGGAATGTGTTTAATAACATCTGGAATTAACCATTCAAATTCTTTTTAACAGTCTGACATAGACCATTCTTCCCCAAGTGTAACCATGACAGACATCACTGTATGATTACTGTACTCTTTTGGAGCCTATATCCTTTCTCAGGATCTTTTTCTTAAGATTTTTTTTTTTTTTTATATGAGAAGTAGAGTTACAGACAGTGAGAAGGAGAGACAGAAAGGTCGTCTTTCTGTTGGCTCACCCCCCCAAATGGCCACAACAGCCGAAGCTGTGCCGATCTGAAGCCAGGAGCCAGGTGCTTCCTCCTGGTCTCCCATGGGGTGCAGGGTCCCAAGCACTTGGGCCATCCTCCACTGCCTTCCCGGGCCACAGCAGAGAGCTGGACTGGAAGAGGAGCAGCCGGGACTAGAACTGGTACCCATATGGAATGCTGGCGCCACAGGGGGAGGATTAACGTATTGTGCCACAGCGCCAGCCCCTCTCAGGATCTTTAATATAGGGTTTCAGCTCCCTTTTTTTTTTTTTTTTCTTTTTACAGTTAGAGTGGACAATGAGAAAGAGAGAGACAGAGAGAAAGGTCTTCCTTTGCCCTTGGTTCACCCTCCAATGGCCGCCGTGACCAGCGCACCGCGCTGATCTGAAGGCAGGAGCCAGGTGCTTCTTCTGGTCTCCCATGCGGGTGCAGGGCCCAAGCACTTTGGCCATCCTCCACTGCACTCCCGGGCCACAGCAGAGAGCTGGCCTGGAAGAGGGGCAACCGGGACAGAATCCGGCACCCCGACCGGGACTAGAACCCGGGGTGCCAGCGCCGCTAGGTGGAGGATTAGCCTATTGAGCTGCAGCGCTGGCTCAGCTCCCTTTTTAAATACTAAGAAGGAATTACAGTAAAAAGTTAAATAAGTTGTTGTGAGATGTGGTGTTAACTGAGTCTTCAAAACAGACGCATACTTACCCTCCTGGAGTCAATGATTTGTTGAGGAAAACAGGCCATAAACAAGCATTTCAATTATAATCTATAATTAAATATCCTATGAAGGAAATTAATAGGACATGTAATAGAGGATAACAAAAGACTATTTAGATCAAGTGGTTAAGAAAGTTACTTTACATATTAGATTAAGAAAAAGGGGTTGGTGTTTAAAGCAAAAGCCTGAGGGAACTAGCCATACAAAGAAGGGAAGTGAGAATGTTCTGAGGCCAAGTTATTACTATGCTTACTCTACAAGGATACTGAATAAATTAAAGCAATCCAGCACTAGAATGAAAACTAATCATACTTAAAGCATCCTTATCACCCTTATTTATCTTCATATTTGACTTTTGATTATTATCAATGAGTTCAGTATTTCTCTTTCCATTACTTTGCTTTTAATCTATTATGCATTCTTTTTCTCTTAATAACATATGAGGATATTTCATGCTGTTCATGGAAAATAGAATCAAGATTTTGGTGCAAAAACATCTTGAAATCCACACTTAAAAAAAAAAGATTAATTTGAAAGTCAGAGTTACAGAGAGAGGAAAGAGATATTCTAATCACTGGTTCACTCCCTAAATGACCGCAGTGACCCGGTGCTGGCCAGGCCAAAGCCAGGAACCAGGAACTCTGTGAATGGGCAGGGGCCCAAGGAATTAGGCCATCTTCCACTGCTTTCCCAGGTACATTAGCAGGGAGCTAGACCAGAAGTGGAGCAGCTCATACCAATGAGATGCCAGTGTTGTAGGCAGCAGATTAACCTGCTATGCCACAATGCCAGCTCTCACTCTTTTAAAACACATATTTGAAGAACCCTCACATGCATGAATTTCAGAGTTTCTTTTTAAGATTCATTTGTTTATTTGAAAGTCAGAATTACAGAGAGAGGTCTTCCATCCAATGGTTCACTCCCCAGTTGGCCTCAACGGCCGGAGCTGTGCTGATCAGGAGCCAGGAGCTTCTTCTGGGTCTCCCACATGGGTGCAAGGGCCCAAGGACTTGGTTCATCTTCTACTGCTTTCCCAGACCATAGCAGAGAGCTGGATGGGAAGTGGAGCAGCTGGGACTAGAACTGGCGCCCATATGGGATGCTGGCGCTTCAGGCCAGGGCATTAACCCGCTGCACCACAGTGCCGGCTCCTCAAAGTTTTTTGGCATCAAAATAAACTTTTAATTCCATTTTCCACAAACTTTTTGAAGTACCCCTGAATAGCTGGATTTTTTTTTCATTAAATCTAAAGTCAACATTGTGTCTTTTAGTAGCTTCATCAGTTTATATGTTATTCCTGATATATTTAGGTTTATTTCTGCCCTTCTATTTTATATATAATTTTTTTGTGTTTTGTTTTGTTTTGCCTCTTTTCCCACTCACTTACCTTCTCAGACTGATATAATGTGCCTTCCACTTTCTGTCTTCTGATTTGGATGCATTCTATTGCTATTTTGGGATAGGGAAGTGTTTTTCCAAGACACTATCCTCCTGTCCTTCTGAACAATGTAAGAATTTTAGCCAAACACCATTTTGGTGTGAATGAGAAAGAGGTGCCTCTTTCACATGCTTTGCTGGCATTTGGCAAATTATTTCTTATTGATGAAAACTGCTTTGACTGTTGTGAACGTATATTTAGCAGTTTCTGCTCTTTAGTTTGTTAGTATTTTCTGTTACCTAGAGTTGTGTAGTAGGGAGCCCTATGTTAATGCCCACTTCTAGCCTGTTTTCCCTACAGTGTCGCTATTAGAATTTTAGTTACCTTTTTTTCAACTCCACTGGTTAAATTATCATTCTTATTAGTATTCACTTAAATTTACTTAGCATTGTTCCTTTTTAAAAAATTCAGTAGGACTTCTTGCACTTCATACCTTTGTTTGCAGCTTTTTCATTTCAGCAAAGTAAGTCCTATCATTCTTCTCATTTGTTGTGTCCTCATTCAGAAATAATAGCTTAGATT
Source organism: Oryctolagus cuniculus (assembly GCF_051225735.1). Lineage (NCBI taxonomy): Eukaryota > Metazoa > Chordata > Mammalia > Lagomorpha > Leporidae > Oryctolagus > Oryctolagus cuniculus. The sequence continues at coordinate 65,949,159 of NC_142874.1, forward strand.
TTTGTAGATTATTTTACCACAAATCTTGAATAGTATTATGCCACTATCTTCTACTAGCTGACAGCACATCTTCTTGTGGTTTATATGCCTTTTTTGTTGTTTTTCCTTCTGGTTGTAATTGAGACCTTTTTTCTCTTTATCTTTGGAATTCTGCTCTTTTACTAAGATTTGTCCAAGTGTGGATTTGATTCTTTATTTTCTAAAATGTGCTAGACTACTAAAATATGTAGGTGTGTTTCAGAGAAGTATTGTTGCCTCTATTCTTAATGAGTGTATATTAGCTTTTGATGGGTATATATTAGCTTTTCATTTCATTCTTCATGTCTGTTGATTTTTCTCTTCCATTTCTTCACTTGTTAATTTTAAGCAAATTTACTATAGTTCTTTAATTTTCTATTGTTTGCTATTTGAGGGAGAGGGAGGAGTTGGGATGCCAGTTCTGTCTGTTGTATGCATTCATTGTTTCATTGTGGTTTGTTCATGTAGTTTATAATTTTTATTATGAACTTAACCTTCAGCAGCTACTGCCCCTTTTTTCATTCCTTGGGATATTTCCTGTAATATTTCAGGAGGCTAAGGTTGTGGAAGTGTTCCAGTAGAGTGGTTTGGGGTGTGGTTCAAATTAAAACCTCATATTAATTTAAAGAATACGTATTAGGTAATGCATGTTCAAAATAGAAAATTCAAAAGGTTATACAGTGAGAAATAAGACTCCCACAACTGTTCCCCAGGCATTATATCCCACAGTATAGAGACAAGGAACCAGTCTGAGTATTGTTTTAGTGAGTTATTCTATGCATGTACAAGCTTGTGAATATGTGTCCCCCACACACAATCTAATTATAGCAAACTGTACATGCCTTTAACAATAATTTTAGTATTGTAAGCCTTTCATATCAGTATAGAAGGTCATTTCATTCTTTAGAATGCTTGGATAAGATTCTATACTGTGAATTTCATAATTTTGCAGTCCACTATTAATGAACATTTGTTTCCAATGTGTTACATCATACTGAAGTAAATATTCATGTCATTTTATACATGTGAGTGAAATTATACTTAAAAAATAAATTCCTGAAAATAAAATTACTGAGGGTTGGACAATTTGAATTTTTTTAAAGATTTATTTATTTGAAAGGCAGAGAGACAGAGAAGTCTTCCATCTATTGGCTCAGTCTCCAAATGACCACAACAGCCAGAGCTGGGCCAATCCAAAGCCAGGAGCCAGGAGCTTCCTCTGGGCCTCCCACACGAGTGCAGGGGCCTAAGAACTGAGGACATCCACAGATCATAAGTGGAGCAGCTGGGACTTGAACTGGCACCCACACGGGATGCCAACACTAAAGGTGGCGGCTTTACCTGCTACACCACAGCACCAGCCCCGACAATTTGAATTTAATGATTTAATTTATAATTGCCCCCCAGAGATGTTGGACCAAGTTATACTTAACAAAAATGGCAGTTTCTCACGCTAAATCTGCTAAAAATGTGATAAAAGTCTTGGCTTTTGTAAATCTGAGAGATTAAAATAGTATTTCAGTTTTGTTTTAATTTACATTTCATTTTCTGAGGTTGGTCATCTTTTCAAATATTTGTCATTTATGTTTTCTTTTCTGTTTATTTGCACATCTTTTGCCACAATTTTTCAATTATGATATTGGTCTATTGTTGATTACAGGTGTTCTTTATAAAGTAAATCAGCCTGTTTCAAATGCTTTTTCCATTTTGTTTTTAATTTTTTGTGTGTTATAAAACATGTGGAGAGTTTTGGTTTTATGTATTCAAGTTTACCCTTTATAATTGCTGATTTGTGTATCATACCTTTAAAGTCTTTTTGCATTTAAAGGTTATAATCTATGGTTTCTGTAATACTTTTCATGGTTTCAGTTTCTTGTTCTATTGGGATTGATTTTGCTTTTAAGATATAAAATAAGGATCTGATTTTTGTGTCCTCTCCTCCCGCCAAAGAAGGCTAGATAATTGTCCCAATATCATTTACAGAATAGCACTCCCCCCTCAACACTGTTACCTTTACTGTTGGTTAATTCCTATAGATATTTGAGTCCATGCTATTTTTTCACCTTAGAATTCTCATTTTTTGTGGGTTGGATAAACTTGAGCACCACTCCCACAAGTGGCACAAATGTGGAACTTTAATTTTTGAAATTCTTCCCTTCTCCCCTCAACATACGAGTCCTGGGGCCAAGGCTACAAGCTCAATCCACAGTGTTTCTGACAGTCTTCTAATTTGCATTTCAGATGCAAGTTGAAATTTCAGTTTCTTATTGTGTTAGTATTCAAAAGGTTATCAAATTTGGCATCGGCCTGAAATGGTTAAAATAATTTACCCATTGTATATTTATTACTGATATTTTCCAAAACTTGTTTTAATAATCATGAAAGATATATCAAAACAAGCTAGGAAATTGAACTGTTTAATGAATTTAATATTCTTTCCTGCTTGTTATGGTTGTATGGTTTTTAAACCATAGAAAACTAAAATATTCACTGTGGACTATTTCTCTGATTTATAAGAACTAATGTGGCAGGCGCCGCGGCTCAATAGGCTAATCCTCCGCCTGCGGCGCCAGCACCCTGGGTTCCAGTCCCGGTTGGGACGCTGGATTCTGTCCCGGTTGCCCCTCTTTCCAGGCCAGCTCTCTGCTATGGCCCGGGAGTGCAGTGGAGGATGGCCCAAGCGCTTGGGCCCTGCACCCCATGGGAGACCAGGAGAAGCACCTGGCTCCTGCCTTCGGATCAGTGCGGTGCGCCGGCCGCAGCGCGGTGGCCATTGGAGGGTGAACCAAGGGCAAAGGAAGACCTTTCTCTCTGTCTCTCTCTCACTGTCCATTCTGCCTGTCAAAAAAAAAAAAAAAAAAGAACTAATGTAGCTACATAACATAATCACAGCTACCTGTTATTACATACTCTGTTTACTGCCTCCAGGAATTTTCTACTCATTAATTTCTTCTGAATATTTATTTATTGATTGATTTGTTCATTTGAAAGACTGTCAGAGACAGAGATCATCCATCTGCTGGTTTACCCCCCAAATGACTGTAACAGCCAGGTTTGGGCCAGGCAGGAGACAGGAACTCCATCCTGGTTTCTCAGATGGGTGGCAGGGCCCAAGCACTCCGACCATCTTCCACTGCCTTACCAGGCACATTAGCAGGAAGCTGGCTCAGAAGCAAAGCAGCTAGGACTTAAATCGGTCTTCCAATATGGGAGGCTGTGCCACAACACCAGCTCTGCATTAAATTATTCTTAAAGCATTATTCTACAGTGAACATAAGTTGTTTTTTTGAGACTATGTCACACCATTTTAAGTGGTTGTATTAAACAGTTTTAGTGTACAGTAACTGATAGGTTTATTGATTTTTGAACTTTAAAATCTTTATTTATTTATTTTTTTTTTTGACAGGCAGAGTTAGAGAGAGAGAGACAGAAAGGTCTTCCATCTGCTGGTTCACTCCCTAGATGGCTGCAACAGCCAGAACTGCGCCCATCTGAAGCCAGACGCTTCCTCCGCGTCTCCCACGTGGGTGCAGGGGCCCAGACTTGAGCCATCCTCCACTGCTATCCCAGACCATAGCAGAGAGCTGGATCGGAAGAAGAGCAGCCGAGACCAGAACTAGCGCCCATATGGGATGTTGGCGCTCTAAGCCAGGGCCTTAACCCATTGCACCACAGTGCTGCCCCCAACATTACATTTTAATCTTTGACAAAACAACAGAATTTAATTCTCTTAATACTATATTAATATCTCAATGAGCCTTCATAATGATTAGTTTATATGAGCTAGCTTTTTTGTGAATTATATCATACGTAAAAGACTTAATATCATTTCAGATTTGCTTTTCTTGGGTAGCTCTCTGTTACTTTAGTATTATGGATAGCCAAGTATAGTTATCAACACAGTAGAATTTATTTATGTTATGTAAGAAGGTAGTGGAATGGGAAAGTATTGCTGACTTCTCAGATATAGCTTCTGGTTATATTATAAATGCAGGAAAATGTCTTTATGAGACCCCAAATTCTCCTTATTCAGCGACCTTTCCAGTTCCAACTCCAGTTCTTCATGTTATGTTCTTTACCAAAAAGATGTTTTCAGAAGTTAAACGCTTCCTAAGGGAACTTCTAAACATGCAGAAAAGCTTATTCTAGGTTAGGGAATGGGGGAATATGTTCATCACTGAATGATTCTTTTACATTCAAGAGTTAATAAGGGGCCAGTACTGTGGTGCAGCTGGTTAAGCCCCGGCCTGAAGCGCCAGCATCCTGAATGGTTGCCGGTTCTAGTCCTGCCTATCCAGCTCTCTGCTGTGGCCTGGGATAGCAGTAGAAGATGAACCAAATCCCTGGGCCCCTGCGCCGGCGTGGGAGACCCAGAGGAAGCTCTTGGCTCCTGGCTTCGGATCAGCGCAGCTCTGGCCATTGCGGCTATCTGGGGAGTGAACCAGTGGATGGAAGACCTCTCTCTCTCTCTCTCTCTCTCTCACTCTCTCACTGTCTCATCGGATGGAAGACCGACCTCTCTCCCTCTCCCTCCCCTTCTCCTCTCTTTGTGTAACTCTTATTTTCGAATAAATAAATTTTTAAAAAAAGTTAGCAAAACATTGTTTTGTCTGGAATTTGACTTAGATTATTAACTGCTGGCTCAAGTTCACTCTTAATACTTTAGCTATCTAAACCAAAAAAAAAAAAAAGTTCTATAGTCTGTTTTTATGTGTTTTCAGTGTTCAGGCTTCAGAAAGTTGGCAGAGACATTTGGAGAATGCACCAGTGTACATTAATATACTCAGAGGTGGCAGATTTTCATGTTGTTGATGTTACAGTGATCGTCTCTCTTTTGTACCATTTAAAGTGTTGTATGAGTTATATACTGAAGTGCCTAAGATTAACTTTTGCAGGCCATGAAAGTAAATACTAAGAATGCAATGAAAGCTATTGGTGCCTACAGTTATTTTGTTAATTCTCTTCTATTTTGATTTAACAAGTATTCTAACATTTCTATTTCCCTGGAATTTTATAATTAGTGAAGTGCTCCAATTTTAAAGCTTGTCATTCCATCTTTGGGTTTGTGGATCCTTAGTGTGTTTTCTCAAGGTAACATTGGAGTGGTGTAGTTAGAAAAAATGGAAATGGTACTTGCAGTTCTGTGAGCAACTTCAAGTAAGTCACTGCCTCTGCTCCTGTTTTTCATCTGCCAAGTGGGGAAGCAACATCTGTTCCTTCCACTTTGCAAAACTCTCAGAGGAAAGTGAGATTGCTGGGAAATTCTTTAAAAAGAATTTTTAAAAATGTTTTTAAAAGAAAACGTGAACAATCACGTTTCACACATAGGTTATAGCACTGCTCGGTTTTATTTTTCCTTTCGTGTGTTTCATTGATCACTGTTTTAAGTTTGTAACAAGCATTGATTCAGTCACTATTAGGTTATCTGTCCACAGATTTTTTTGATCATCATTATTTCTCAAGAAACAGAAATCATATTAGTTTCCTGTGTATGTATGTGTATCTTTGATCGCTATTGCCATAAAGCATGCAGTTAATTAAAAATTTAAAAAATAAATTAAGTCCAATGTAACAAACTCTTAATTTCATTCTGCAAATATAGTTTTGAGTTTTTCCTAAATGCCTAAGACCTAATTGAATGTTAATTGAAATGGGCAAAGTTTGAAAGTTAGAAATGTTGGCTAATGGTAAATAGTATCTCATTATATGGATGACTCATTTGTAAGTACAACAAAATAGCTTGGTTATATTAATAAGAGATTGGCTAAATTTGGGTTATTTACATTCAGAGAGAAAATATATAAATGTTCGATGATAATTGTTGATAGTTACCTAATATCAAGTAGCAATAGGGAAAATGTTTAAAATGAGAAAAACAGGATAAAAAGGTACTTTACTAGAAGTATTACCTTTATTGTCATGATAATATATCTATAATGCTGCTTTTAAAATTACTGCTAATGCCACTTCCAGTTCCATGTTATAAACTTTTTAGAGAATGAGTTTCTACATCTTGTGAATTTTATGGTGCAATGCTGTCTACTTCAAATTAATGTTCTTAAATGTTTAGATTTTTGTCTAAGTGAAACTATGACTTCTATTTGTAAAATGTACAGAGACTTTTTAATACATAAGTTTTGGCTTCCTAAACATTTCAAAAATAAGTAATGATATAATCATTATTCTGCACATTTAAAAATCAAAAGAATTTCCAGTTTTTTCTACTTGTTTACTCTCATTAGAAAATACTTTATTCTGGGGCCAATGTGGTGGTGTAGACGGTTAGCCTCCGCCTGCTGGGCTGGCATCCCATATGAACAGCAATTCAAGTCCCAACTGCTCCACTTCCAGTCCAGCTCCCTGCTAATGTGCCTGGGAAAGCAGTGGAAGATGGCCCAAGTCCTTGGGCCAATGCACCCTTGTGGGAGACCCGGAAGAAGTTCCTGGCTCCTGGCTTGGGCTGGCCAGTCCCAGCAATTGCAGCCATGGGGGGAGTGAGCCAGTGATGGAAGATCTCTCTCTCCCTCTCTTTCCTTCTTTCTGTCTATCTCTGCCTTTCAAATAAATCTTTTTTAAAAAGAAGAAAAGAAAGTACTTTATTCCTTTAGGGCAATAAGCCTTCTTTACTGATTATTCTGTTCATAACAATGAACAACATTCATTCATGTTCATTATCTGTGAAGCTAGTAACTAGTTTTTAAATTATTTTCTCCAGTGACCTTTGTCATATATAGGTAACATAGAGAAGAAATATTTTCTTCCGTAAAATTATATTCCAGAAGTCTTGTTTATTGTCACTTGATTCTCAAAAAAACAAAAATTCAAATGGAAAAAATCTGCTTGGTCTCCTCTGTAGCCTAAGGTGCAGACAAGAGTTACCTTGAAAGATTTTTGTTGTAATAGTGGGGACACTATAGTGTTGGATACCCACATCCCACATTATAGTGCCTGGGTGCAAGTCCCCATTCTGTTTCTCATCCAGCTGCCTGCAAGCACATGTCCTGGGAGGCAGCAAGTAATGGCTCAAGTACGTGGCCCCTTCCACTCATGTGGGAGATCTAGATGGAGTTTTGGGCTCCCAGCTCTTAACATGCATTTGGGGAATGAACCAGTGGATGGAAGATCTCTGTCTACAGCCGTCCCTGCCTCTTTCTTTCTTCCTTACACATAAATTTTAAAAATTTAAGATTTTTATTGTAAAGATCACTTTTTAATAAGCCACACTTTATGTGAAGTAAATTTTCTCCCTTCCATTCCCTCAGAAATTCCCATCTGATTGCTCTTTTTCATACTTATGTAATGGGCTTCTTTCAAGTCTGTTTCCAGGGTTACCTGATTCTGATAGCAGTGTAATGTATTTAACCAATTTCTTGAAATAAAAAATTAGGTTATTTCAATTTTGTTGATATTATGGCTTTAAAAAACTGAAGTATCTTCTTGGTTGTGTATTTGGGTGGAAAGTTTTCCTACCATAGTCAGTCTATTTAGAGGATCAGAATCTTGAATGTCCCGTCTTTGGAACTACAGTTAAGTCATTTGGAAGAACTTTATTACATTGTAGCTTCATGCCAGGTACCATGGTAGGCACTAAGAATACAGAGATGAACATGACAGTTACTGCTCTCAAGGGAAGACTTGGGAATTGGTTTGCTTATGTCAACTCAGCAATTATGCCCACCTTTCACAGACAAGATGGTGCCTAACTCCTTTGAGAAAATACTAATCATTACTTAATGGGTCAGTCCAGAACTATCCCTCAGCTATTTCCTCTCTTTCCCAAAAGTCATATCGAATGACAACTGTTATTTTCCTTAATGCTTCTTGTTAGTTTTTGTAGGAAATTTATGTACTATGATATTCAGGAGATACTTATTTTGAGAACTGGTCCTTGTTTTTAAATCAAGGCATTTATTCAGCAAAGGTTTATTGAACATGTGCTGGGCCCAGAAGTCGTCACAGGACACACAAAGTGATGCAATCTCTGCTCTAAGTTAGAACCTACAGAGAATAGGAGAAAGAAAAATGTAGGTTCACTGTTCACCTGGGTTTTTACATAGTACATATTCAGTGGATGTTCTACTGGTGGTTTTTTTGGTTGGTTTTTTTTTTTTTTTTTTTTTTTTTTTTGACAGGCAGAGTGGACAGTGAGAGAGAGAGACAGAGAGAAAGGTCTTCCTTTGCCGTTGGTTCACCCTCCAATGGCCGCCGCGGCCGGCGCGCTGCGGCCGGCGCACCGTGCTGATCCGATGGCAGGAGCCAGGAGCCAGGTGCTTTTCCTGGTCTCCCATGGGGTGCAGGACCCAAGCACCTGGGCCATCCTCCACTGCACTCCCTGGCCACAGCAGAGGGCTGGCCTGGAAGAGGGGCAACCGGGACAGAATCCGGCGCCCCGACCGGGACTAGAACCCGGTGTGCCGGCGCCGCTAGGCGGAGGATTAGCCTAGTGAGCCGCGGCGCCGGCCTGGTTTTTAAAGATTTATTTATTTGAAAGGCAGGGTGACAGAAATCTTCCATCCACTGGTTCAGTCCCCAGATGGCTGCAATGTCCTGTCCCGGCCCAAGTCAACAGCCCAGAACTCCCTCTGGATCTCTCAAATGGGTGGCAGAAGGACCCAAGTACCTGGGCCGTTGTCTGCTTTCCCAGGCACGTTGGCAAGGAGCTGGATTGGAAGTGGAGCAGCTGGAACTTGAACCAGAACCAGTCCTGCGATGTGGGATGCCATCACTACAAGCTGCAGTTTCACCTGCTGTAGCATAGTGCCAGCCCCTGTTGATTATTTTTAGATGTCATTATTAATTAACAGCAATCAGTAAAGTATCATTTGCTCTCAAGCACACTGGCTTCTAAACCTAGCTGCTAATGTTTCCTCTTCACCCTAAGAACTTCAGATGTCCTCATTTTGAATACAAGTTTCGGGGTATCAGAAGTAGTTGAAATTTAAGATTTCAATGCGAAGCTTTATTAAACTTTGGTCAAAAGGCATATTTCCTGGCAGCCAGCATTGTGGCACAGCAGGTTAGTCTGCTGCTTGGGACAGCAGCATCCATAGACATCCTATATTGGAGGACCAGTTTGTGGCCTCACTGCTCTGCTTTCCATCATATTTCCTGCTAATGTGCCCAGGATGACAGTGGATAACAGCCCAAGTACTTGGATCCCAGTCACCCATGTGGGAGACCTGAATGGAGTTTCTGGCTCTTAGCTTCAGCCTGGCCCAGCCCTGGCTGTTGCAGCCATTTGGGGAGTGGACCAGCAGATGGAGAATCTCTCTCTCTCTTTCCTCCTCTTCCCTCCTTACCTCTCTCCTTCCTTCCCTCCTTCAAATAATTTTTTAAAGATTTACTTATTTATTTGAAAGATTTACACAGAAAGGGGTGGGGGGAGAAACTTCCATCTGCTGGTTCACTCCACAGGTGGCCATCATGGCCAGGGCTGGGACAGGCCAAAGCCAAGAGCTTCTTCTGAGTTTCCATCATGGGTTCAGGGGCCCAAGTACTTGGGCCATCTTCTGCTTTTCCCAAGCCATTAGCAGGGAGCTGAATCGGAAGTGGAATAGCCAGGACTCAAAGCAGTGCCCGTATGGGATGTTGGCATTTCGGTGGCAGCTTTACCCACTCTGCACAACACCAGCCCCAGTAAATAATTTTTTAAGGCAAATTTCCCACTGATTTCTTCTCATTGTACCATATTTGAGTCATGGTGAAGGTTTTTGGTTTTGTTTTTTTACTTTCTCCTTTGAGGCTTTTTAAAATATTGTTAGGCCATCTTAAGTATTTTCTCTTCTTTTTTTCAGCGGGACCATATGGAATATTTGCTGGTAGAGATGCCTCCAGAGGACTGGCAACATTTTGTCTAGATAAAGATGCACTTAGAGATGAATATGATGATCTCTCAGATTTGAATGCAGTACAAATGGAGAGTGTTCGAGAATGGGAAATGCAGTTTAAAGGTACCTTCATTTTCTAGTTCTTTGGAAATTTAAATATATGTTCAAAGAAAGTGTATACTGTTCCACAAGAACTTAAAGATATCCAAGTGATTCTGATGCAGTGTCCAGTTAAGAACCACTGGTACAGAACACTGCTACAAGAATAAATTCCCAAGTCTAAAAAGTCTGTTATCCCGTTTTACATTGTTCGGGTTTTACATATTTGTAAAGACTAGTCATGATAAAGCAATAGGAAGAACTGTTTGATTCTAAAAGAGACAAAGGCCAGCGCCACAGCTCACTAGGCTAATCCTCCACCTTCGGCGCTGGCACGCCGGGTTCTAGTCCATTTGGGAGGTGAACCAACGGAGGGGAAGACCTTTGTCTCTCTCTCTCACTGTCTAACTCTGCCTGTCAAAAAAAATAAATAAATAAATAAAATAAACAAGCAAATAAATAGAGAGACAAAAGCCTTTATTGAAAATAATGGGATAGTGAAACAAATTTGATTGTTTGTTATTTTCTTTTGATGTATCTTTCAGAAAAATACGATTATGTGGGCAGACTCCTAAAACCAGGAGAAGAACCATCAGAATACACAGATGAAGAAGATACCAAGGATCACAATAAACAGGATTGAACTTTGTAAACAACCACAGTCAGGGGCCTTCAGAACTGCAGTTCTTCCTCCCTCTCACAGAATGTCCTGCGTCTTTGGGTTTGATTCACCTCCTGCAAAAACATTCAACAGGTGGTGTACAAGATCAATTTGAGTCTCACTATGAAGATTTGAATACTAGACATTATTTATGCTGCCAAACCCATTTGTTGCGGTTGTTTGTAATGTCTGATGGGGCTTCCTCATCCTGAAAAGAGACAGGGATTTTTTTAAACAGCAAGAAAGTCACAAAATATTTTTTCCCTTTTTTCTTTTCTTTTTTTTTTTTAAGTTTTCAAATATCAAAGACAACCAGATATGTATTTACTACTCAAGTGTACAAATCTCCTCAAAACACAAGGGACTCCTGTTTCACATGCTGTGTTTCTTTTAGCATTGAGGAGGGAAGAGACTGTGGCAAGGGAAGGTAGGGGTTGCACATCAATTTGAGTACTTTAGGCTACTGAGAAATTGAAATATGAATTCCCAAACATTTCTGTTTGGGCTTTGTCAGGGGAGGAAAGAAAAAGAAATGCTTCTAAGAAATCTTTGTAAATTAGGAGATGAGATTTCAAGTGGGTTTAAGTCAGTTAATTCTCCAACAGTGAGATCATTTGAAACCTGTTTATCCCATCCCTTCCCCTAGGTCAAATCAATATTAATTGTGCCTTATTTCACTTACATAGACTTGAATTATTTTTAGGGAAAGCCCCTATATGAATACAGAAGTCACTACAAGCAGCATTGAGACCGAAGTTAGAATATTCTGTCGATCGCAAAACCTTGATATCATTCTGTGTGTAAAGAATGTAAAAGGAATATTCAGTGTTAACTGCCATATATGTTAATATACACAAACTTAGTTAGCATTGTAATGGCCAAATGCATTCCCCATGCTTTTCTCTTTTCAAAAAAATTGAAAAACCAATCAACTCTTATCCCCCAACAGCTGCCTAATTTTAGGAGTCTGATCCTCACATCTCACTGGTGTGGGTGCATGGGGCTGTGGTGTGGATGTCTGTGTGGCTGTGGCTGGATGTGTGGGAGAGCACCTTGGAAGGGACTCTCTGCAGATATTGTAAATACAAGAACCATTTTAATAAAGCATGTACAATAAACCAAAATAAGCTTGAGTTGGATTTTATATACAAAACTGCCAGTGCATTATGGTGTAGTAGTAAGATTGTGTATCTGATCAGGACAGGGAGAAATCTTGAAATGAGAAGCAGGCACTGGTTAACCAAGTTGTACACATTGTACCATTTTCAGTGTAACTTGAGGATGAAATTCCACTTTTGTGGAACATTCTCAAGAGATCTGAGATTATTCAGGTAAGAATTGATATATTAAAGTGTACATATTTTTATTTTATATTTTGATGCCAAGTGATTATGCTAGAAGTGATAGCACTCCAGACAGTAGTTACTGGACACAAAACACTAAAGGATTTCCTACTGATAGGTAGTAAAGTCTTCCATTATTAGGTTGAAGGGCCCCTTACCAAAAGCCCTATGTCAGTTTAATTTCATCATGACCATTTAGATTCTTGATTAAGAGCAATTTGCAACAAAAGACAAATTTACTTCACAGATTATCAATTAAAGCGAAGACCTGTTTAATATATGCAGAAGCCATAGAAGAAAGGGAAACTGAACTGCAGTGATCTACAGTATGTAAGATAAGTTCTATTCAGTCGTGGGTGTTTTGTTGAAAATTATGATCTTCAGGCAAACCTCTGCTGAAGTTTTGTTGTGAAGATGAAGAGTATTCATAAATGCTTTGTGTGTTTTTATGTAAAATATTTTCTAAACAGATTGTTATAAAGTACATGTCCTCTGTAGTAAACGAATATATATGAATCATTCGAGCCTAAAGTTCAAGAATAAATCTGCACTTGTGAATAGAGAAACCCTAAATACCCATGCAGTAAAAATAATGTGTTCTGTTAAGAAAAATGAGTAATTTTGTGTTTTGGACTTGAAATAAACAGTGTTCTGTAGATAATTCCTCAATTTCAATTGAATGCTTCTCATTTTCAGGAAGTCTTTGAGTCTGGGGACCACAGCTGTGGTAATAATTGTGCCTGTTTTCCCTCAAGTCCCCCCCACCCCAGCCATCCCTGCCACAGCCAGTACTTTTCAAAATTGCCTGATTATAGAATCACCTGAGGTACTTCAAAGCCAGATTCCTGGCCCCCCATCCAAACCTACTACCTCCTGAGCCAGAATCTTACCTGGAAGGAGTGCCTCCGGGACTTTTACTATCAGACACTTGAGAAATACCACACTATGATCTTCAATTATATTGTCCATATTTGTCATGCATTTGAAATGGAATTTAGATAATTTTGATGTGATTGCTTTCATCTGGTTTTGTATCATTCCCTAAACTTTCTTAGAGTTTCTGGGTTTAAATCCAGACCACATAAAAATCTAAAATGTGACTTTAGGAAAAGAGCAAACTTTAGATTACTATTTAGAATTTTTTTTTTTTTTTACAATTTATTTTTTTGAAAGGCAGAATTAGGGAGAGACACTTCCATTGCTAGTTCACAATGGCTAGGGCTGGGACAGACCAAAGCCAGGAGCTTCTTCCAGGTCTCCCATGTGAGTGCAGGGACTTGGGCCATCTCCCACTGCTTCCCAGGTGCATTAGTAGGGAGCTGAATTGGAAGTGGACCAGCCAGAACTTGAACCTGCACCCATATGGGATGCTGGCATAGAAGGCAGTGGCTTTAGCTGCTACGCCACAGTGCTAGCCCCATACTATTCAGATTTTTAGCTTTTGATAGTATCTCCAAGCTGGCAAATGTCTTCCAGATAAGGGCCATAGTGTGTACTAGCCAGTTTCTCTGTTAGGAATTGAACCCGTGGGTAAAGCCTTGGCTGTGCTGCTTATGTTTCCTGTGGCCATTCTGCCTGCCTTTCTGAGATCTACAGAATCTTACTACCCCTCCCTCCACCCATATTCTAGAAAGCTAAAGTTAACAGTTGAATCAACACTAGGAGAAATTTTGTGCTGAGAAAAACTTGATACCGAATCCAAATCTCATACAAGTATTCCACTTAATGATAATTGAAATGTGCTGCAAAGTGCCAGCTGTGTGGCTTGTTGATGACACTAACCTTACCAAAATATCCTATCTTCGTCTTCTAAAGAATCAAGCTAGAGCTTAGGCCCTTACTCTGTCAAAAAAATATATAAAATTTATAAGTTGTTTTTTAACATGCTGAAAGTAATGGAATATTAATGACAATATTGAGTGAATTCTAATTCTTCCTAATGAAAGTAACATGCTTGAAGACAACATGAGTATGTAGGTTCATTAAGGTCAGCTATCAGTTTGGTAGATACATTAGATTATGATCTGTTCAGCTGTGGCAAGGAAGCTCAAAGATTACCCAAGGTCAGTGTCCTGGTTTCACTGAAGTCCAGCTTCCTGCTGATGCACACCTTGGGAGGCAACAAATGATGGCTCAAGTAGTTGGTCCCTGTCACCCACATGGGAAACCTGGGTTGAATTCTAGGCTCCCAGCTTCAGCCTGGCCCAGTCAGGCATTTGGGGAGTGAAGCAATAGATGAAAAATTGCTCTTGCCTTTCAAATAAATTTTTAAAAATTTAAGAGATTTTCCTCAGTTTATTAACTGAGCTGCTTAAACTTAATTACCCTAAGTTTAAAAATCACTGGAATCCTCTAACTTTTTTTAAAGACGTATTTATCTGAAAGATGGAAATCGAAAGAGATCTTCCATTCATTGGTCCACTCCCCAAATGGCCACAATGACTGAGGCTGGGCCAGGCTGGAGCCAGGAGCTTCATCCGGGCCCCCCACTTGGATGCAGGGGTACAAGCACTTGGGCCATTTTCTGCTTTCCCAGGAGCATTAGCAGGGAGCTGGATGGGAAGTGGAGCAGCCAGGACTCAAACACGCACCCATACGGGATGCTGGTACTGCAGGCAGAAGCCACAGTGCCAGCCCTTATCTAACATTCTTGAGCAGCCAGAATTTAGTTCAAATTAGGAGGTACTCATGATGGTCATTTGTTTATGTCTACTTGTCTATTCCATGGTGCCCAGTTGTTTGGTCAGACACCAGTCTAGATATTGTGAAGGCATTTGTACATGTGATTAACATACAATCAGTTGACAGCCTCATCCAGTTGAAGACCCTAAGAGCAGGGCAGGTTACCAGAAAAAGAAGCAATTCTACCTCAAAACTGCCTGGTTTTCAGCCTACTGCCCCCCTTGAAAAGTGTGGGTTCAAGACGAACGTCCACTGCCACCTGAATTTCCAGATGGCCAGCCCTCTAGATTTCAGACCTGTCAACTGCAGGCCAGTTCCTTAAAATAAATATATGAGGGTACTTCAAAAATTTTGTGGAAAAATAAAATTACAAGATAAGTTTATTTTGCTGCAAAAAAATTTTGAAATAATGCATATAGTTTTAACACATATTTTCCAAAAACTTTGAAATACCCTCCCTCTGGGTGTATGTGTGTATACACACAGATTCATAGTTACATATCTATCAGCTGTTGGTTCTGTTTCTCTGAATTCCCTGGCCAATATGCTGTTATTTCCTAATTATTAGTACATATGCGTTTTTAAAGTATTACTTCATTTTCAAAATGAAACTAAAAGATCTCTTCTTAGTTCAATATTTGGTATGATCATGTGAGCTGAAGTTTTTGAACTCTAAAAGACAGTTCAGAACTGAAATTAATACATTTACTAATATGCCTCCCTTTGTTCTAGATGAAATCAGAACTACCTTTTCATCTAATCTCTGAAATGAGATTTCATCAGATGTCATGAGACTGACCAAGAGGAAAGATTAATCCCTCTGATCTCAAGGACACCAAAGTCAATGTGACATTTCAGTTGAATTCAGAGTATAATCTAGTAATCTTCAGAACTACTTGCATTGACCCCAAGATAGATTTTGTCTTAGATAATTAAAAATTTATAAATACATTTAACTAAGTAGTAACATGAAATGTTCCTCCTTAGAGAAAAGACAAAACAAAAAACCAACACTGTGGCTAATGGAGTGTTTGAATTAACCTGCCCACTTCTGGTTCCTCTCCAAAGATGACCACAATTTTCAATTTAGTGTTCATCTTCCTGGACTCTTTCCTAAGTACTTACATCGGCATAAGTGTTTCTGTGGAAATGCTGTAGAACTTAAGGTCCAGAATCAGGCCACTTACCGGGTTTATCTTTTTTTTTTTTTTATTTTTAAGGTAGCATATTTTCAATATATATTATAATCAAAGGCTTAATGCTCCAGTAAATAGAGTTCAACAAATAAAAAGTAAAAAGACCATAGTTCAGCAGGAATATAGACAAGGGCTAAAAACAACAATCAAATGAAAATGTGTTAATTTCATTCAAATGTAGTAAATCTTAAGATATGGATCATTAAAACTACAGTCGTATATCATTCTTAACAATTTGACCAAAATTTAAAACAATTTGACAAGACACTATATTTGCAGCAACACATATACATAGGCATTTCTTTTTTTGTATTTTGATTTTTTTTTATTTTAGCCCCGACATATAAAGGAGAACATGTGGTATTTTTCTGTGTCCGTCTTACTTGACTCAACATAATATCCTCCAGTTGCAACCATTTTGATGCACGTGATAGAATTTCATTCTTTTTTACAGTTGAATATTACTCCATTGTATTCCTGAATTTAAGTCCTGGTTCCACAACTTATTAGTCATGTGGCTTGAAGCAAAACACTTAACCTCGCATGCACATGCACGAGTTTTCAAATGTGCAAAATGAACAGTAGTACCTGAAACATAGAATGGTTGTGAAGATCAGGTTAATTCAGCCATGTAAAGCACTGAGAATAGTGCTTGGAATAAGCTATTTCCATTGTTCCTTCTTTTTCCCCAAGTAAATGGCATCCTAATGTACGCTATTTGGAAAACTTGTTTAACACATGAATGTATTTTGGAAATAGTTCGAATAGTATGTCAGATAAAATCTACTTTTTTCCCAACTACTTCAAGTCTCATTTTCCATTTGATGATTACAAACAGCTAACATAGTACCTTGAATATCTTCATTTACCCAAATAGTTTACCTCTTTTTCCTATATGATTCAATGAGCTAATACTGTATTTAGGTGGGGGGGGGGGTGCTTGGTAAACTAAAAAATGTTATTGAAGTGTCATGTGTCTGGAGGTCCCCACTGGGATCAGAGGTGGAAGGAGACGAGAAGACCCTGTGGTCACCTGGGACCCGTTACCACCTAGGAAGCCTCCCTTCGGCTTCAAGTCTCTGTGAAGACAGTGACTGCAGCCGTGTGTCGCAAGCAGCCTTTGGCAAAGTTTCTGTACTCTGGCTGTCCTGCGTCTCCCTTCCAGCAACTCTGGTGATTGCTTCACTGCTTTGAATGAAGCTACATGAATGTTTTTAAAACAGTGAGGGAAGGGTGACCAATTGGCATGGTTAACATTTTGAAGTTCCTCTCGGAGGGCAGATCCTCCTCCTTTGGACCCAAAAAGGATTAGGAATGCTGGCACTTCGTTTCCTGCCGTTGGCACCCATCCTGCAGCTGAGCTGGGAGAGGGCCAAGAAAATTCAGGCTGTTTGGATTTCTCACATCTGGGAAGCTGCCAAGGACAACATAAAAGGGCACTGGGGGTAGGGGAGGAGAGTGTTTGGGGCAGGGGTTAAGCCGCCACTTGGGACACCCACCTCCCACATGGGAGTGTCTAGGTTCCAGTCCCAGCTTCACTTCCAGTCTCAGCCTCCTGCTTGCCGCATCCTGGGAGATGGCAAGCGATGGCTGAGGTACTGGGTTCCCTGCCTCCCACCTGGGAGACCCAGGATGAGTTTATGGTTCCTGGCTTTGGCCTGGCCCAGACCTGAATACTGTAGGCATTTGGGGCATGAACTAGCAGGTTGAACATCTCTCTCGTCTTTCTGTCTTTATCTCTTTGTCTTTCAATTAAATAAAAATAAGTAAAAATTGGGGGGGGGCAGGAGGCGGGGCAATCTGGGAGCCAGATGAGGGCTGAGTGGAGCAGGTGCCTTGCAGGCGCAGCGACTAGTCCAGTGTCTGGCGAAAGCAGGCAGTCAACAACTTTTTGCTGATCAAATAAACGAGGGCTTCACTTGCCATAGCTAGACAAAGAATATTTTACACTGAAAAAAAGGTGTGTGTGTTGGGGGGGGCGGTTTCTTTTGGCAACAGATATTGTTTTAAAGCAGAGAAACAACGAAGAGTAGAATTATGTGAGGGGAAAAAAAGAGTGGTGGTGGTGGTTGTTTTCCTCGTTTTTAAATACAGTGGGAAAGGGAGACCCTGGAAGGGAAAAATACCCCGGAAAGGACAGCGATTTGCCAGTAGGAGCAGACGCGGCTCACTGGCCCCGTCTCTGGGTCTCCGTGGCTTCTGAGGAACTCCTGGCCGCTGGGGGGAACCGGGCAGGGTCTGATTCCCGAGGGGGACAGCTGGCTCCAGGAACAGCAGGGGCCCCGCTGCTGAGCGAAGGGCAGCGGCCGGCCAGCAAGACGCGCCGCGCCTGTTCCCTCCCACCGGCAGATTCCTTCGCAGGGACGCCTCTCCGCCGTGCTTCGCCCGCTCGCTCACCACCGCTTCTCTCCCCGCCGCCTGCTTCCTGGGCCAGCCTTGTGCAAGCGCTCCCGCTCCCGCTCCCGCTCCCGCTCCCGGCTCCCGCTCGCCTGCGGCCGAGGCCTCCTCCTGAGCAATGCCCACCCAGCCCCAGGCCTTCGCAGCGCCTCACCAGGACCCCCCAACTCAGGGCGTTCGGGGACCTGACCTGCTTCTCCTGTCCCCTTCAGCCGGTGCACCACATCGCCTGTGTCACTCCTCACCCATGGCGGAAACCTGGAGCCTTCCTGGCCCCTGCTGCCCCCCTCACAGGGCCGCCACGCTGCCCTGCCGGGTGTCACTTCTCGGCCCCAGAAAGACCTCTTGTGTTCCCAGCCTCGTGCTCACTCACTCACAGGGACCTTGCCTCACAGCCTGTGGCTTCTCCCACCCGCCTGTTTAAGCCATCTGTGGTTCCCGGCTCTTGAGGGTCCCCTTGGCCCAGTGGATAAACTCTTAAGTTGTTGACCTAAGGTTCAAGGCCCTTCATAACTGGGCCCCTGGCTACCATCTGCAACCTAATCTCTCACCACCCTCCAGACACTCTCCAGACACCCTCCCCCTTGCCTCTGTGCCTCAACACATCCCATTCAATCTTCCCAGAACCCTCTTCTTGGCCCTACTCTTCTATTTTCTATTTCTTTTAGTGTATATCAAATCACACACACACCCCCAAAAGTTAGTGGTCCAAAGAGCTGCCATTCATTTGTGCATACTTCCTGTGGGTTGTCAACAGGAGGGGCTCCTCTGCTGGCCTTGCCTGGGGTCCTGTATGCAGCTGCTGTCATCTGGGAATATTCTGGGCTGGGCCTCCCTCTCCACGAGTCTTGTATCCCAGACTTCCTCACACAATGGTGGAAACTTTCTAAGGATAGAAGCAGAAGCTGTGTCGCCTGTCAGAATCACATGATCCTTCCATGCAAAGCAAGGCTTTGGATAACAAGTTCAGGTTCAAGGAGGAGCTCCAGGTATTTGGGGGCCATATTTTAATCCATCACAAAGGGAAGTGAGAATTCGAAATAGAAACAGACTTGAGTTACAGAAAAGGGAGATTTTATTTACTGTATTCCGTGATTTGGATATGTGCCTGCTTACATGCAAAAAGGGCTCTTTAGAGCAGTTTTCAATGTCTTTTGTGAGATGTGGTCCCAAGAAGAGCTACAGCTTCCAAAAAGGGGGTCTGTCTGACTCCGTAACTCGCTTCCTGGCTACTCCAGCATCCTGGTGAATGTCCAGCTAAGAAGCCCATTTTAGATCCCTATAAACTTGGGTCCTGCTTTGTAAGAGGAGGCAAATAAATAGTAGTCTAAGTTGACAAATAAATAGAATAGTCTATGACCATAATTCATCTAAGACCTCAGTGGGTAGGTGAGACTTCTGTGAAAGCACCCCTTCCTTATGTGAGGTTTGGGGGACATGATTTGTCTCAGGACAGCTAAAGGCCTGGGATGAACTTCACTGCGATGGAAGTGCTGGGGGTTGCAGCGTGAATATGTCAGTGTGGAGGAAAATGTTTTGATCTCCCATTCCATGTACCATAACCAGGGTAAAATGGGGGCAGGGTAGAGTTGGCATTGGTAACGTCCTCCGCAGAATCAATGCTGACGGGTTTGGAACACACACACTCCATCTTTGTGATCCCAGTCAGGAAAGTAGACGTTGCACACCTAGGAATGAAGGTAGGGAGAGAATTCACATGGGAAACGTGGACTGGGCCTCTTTCTTCTCTTGGAGTGGCCACATGTCCTGCTCTGCACATCAGATCAGCCCTGCCTTCCCAGGATCCTGTGGGACTCTGAGATCCAGTCTAGGATATGGACTTGGACCAGGGTCTGCTGCCCACCTCCTCTTTGCCTCCTGAGTTAGACAAATGTTTAGATTTAGAGTACCATAAGGTAAAAGCCAAGGAAGCGGTCATTTGAGAGTGTGCCATTTTAACTTTGGTCCCAGATCATCACCTGACATCTCCGTGGTATCCTTTGTGAAAGGGAAAAACTCAAACATCCGTGGTGGATCCTCTGGAATGTTCTAGAATCGTGTTCGTTTACTCTCTGCTTGGATAAAGAAACACACTGGAATCCCCTTGAAAACTCACCAGCACATAGATTTCTGTTCTTACTTGTTTTAAGGCATAGTGTATGTGGGGTGGTCAAAAGCTAGTGGAAATGCGTATTAGGAAAAAACTATGCAAGGATTTCAAAACTGTTGCACCAAAAGAAACATCTTTCATTGCAGTTTCCCATGCGCTTTGCAAAGCCCCCTCCATGGTGGCCGTCCCTCGGGCGCCCAGCGAAGGTGCTAGCTGTGATGTTGTTCTTTCAAAGCACAGCATTTCTCACCTGATCCCAGCTCGCGCTCTGCCTCCCACTGAGGCCTGGGCCGGCAAGCTGTGTGTACACTTGTGGGGAAGGCTGAGTGTTGTGAAGACCTTTGCCACAGAAACAGAACCAGGGCTTTGGCTCTTTCCAGGACAACTGCCAGCAACTTTTCTCTCATAACCTCTGGAACACAGTTGCATCAGCTCAAACATGTGAGTAGGAAGAATTATCAGCTCAAAGACCATCTGGTTAAGAATGACCGCTGTGCTTGCCGAGTGGCAAGACATAAAAATGCCCTGGGCACATCTGCCTTGTTAGTAATTCCTGAAACATTCACAAGCTGACGGCCCCTGACCGAGTGGGAGTGAGGCTCACCTCGGTTCCCTGCGTGCGGAGCACCTGCAGGGGCTTTTGGAACTAATCTGAGCAATAAGTGTTGCTTTGGGATAGGCTTCTTTCCGCTACATTCATTTATTTATTCACTAATGTTTGTGAGTAGATACTAAGGGGTAGACAGACTGTCTTAGCCCATTTGTGCTGCTATAAAAAATTAGTGGGGGCTGCCAGTTTTGGCCTCTGGCGAAGGCCCACGACTCATGGATGGCACCGTCCCAGTGTCCTTGTCCGGTGGGAAGGCTGAAGAGCACAGATGTCCCCCAATCCTGAAGGTCAGACACTAATCCATTCAGAGAGGCAGAGACCCATGGCCCAGGTACCCTCCAAAGGCCTCACCTCTTAATAGCATTGCCCTAGGATGAAGTTTCAACACGAATCTGGCAGTGGCGGAGGTGGTCGTGGTGAGGCACCAAATGAAACCACAGATGGATACAATCAGATTTCTGCTCTTAAGAGCTCCTGCAATGGAGTGAGAGCCTGGGGAGCAGGGGGAAGGGCAGGGTAGCACATCCACAGACATGAGCACCGATGTGATGAGGCCACACCAGGGTTAAGCCAGGCACCAAGGACCTGGGGTGGCACATCCCGCCCTGAGGGCTGTTGGGAGAGAAGCGTGCTTGGAGTCAGTCTTGAAGAAAAGTACGGCCAAGAAGAGGGTTCTGGGAAGACTGAACAGGATATATTAAGGCACAGAGGCAAGGGGGAGCACACTGTGCAGAGCGTAGTGAGATTCCTATGGATAGATAGCCAGATGAGGAATTGCTGGGTCATGTGGGGTTTAGATGTCTTGATGAACAGACTATTTTCCATTCAGTGACACTGTCTTACAGGCCTATTAGCAACACATCCATTTCTCGATTTCTCCTTTCCTCACTCACACTTCTAACATTTTCTTCTTTAAAAAAATTAGTCATCTTAATGGATGTGCAGTGGTATCTCATTATGATTTTGATTTGCAATTCCCTAGTGTTGTTAAACATCTTTTCATCTTATTTAGCCATATGTATACCTTCTTTGAAGAAATACCTGTTTCAGTCCTTTGGCCGTTTTTGAACTGGGTTTGTTGTTGTTTTGGAGTCCTTTGCATATTCTGAATATTGATTCTTCATCACATACAAGAGCTGCAGCTATTTCTCCCATTCTGTGGGTTGTGTGTGCATTGTTTTTCCGAGCATGATTATGTAAATGGCATTGTTACATATCTCATTCTGCTTTTTGCTAAGCTGTCTTTCTAATGTCACTGTGTGTGTGTTTACCTACAGTGTTGCCTGTCAGTACTGCATAATACTCTGTAGACATGCAGGATTTCTTTTACCTTGCTCTAAGTGAGGGACGCTCAAGGTTGCTTCCAGCTTCCTTCCATCAGATAACATGGCCATGCACATCGTCATATAGGTTCCCTTGTGGACTTCTAGGAGAATTTTTTGGAAACACCAAGAAGTAGGCTTCCCAGTTATAAGGTATGCATATGGATAATTTGAATATGCTGTACCAGATTGCTCTCCAGAATGGCTGCACCAGTCTACACTCCCACCTGCCATTTTTGAGGGGTATCATCTCCCCACATTGCCAACAATCCTTGGCACTATACAATGTTTTAATTTTTTACCTGGCTAAGAGGTGTAAAATGATATAGTCATTTTAATTTGCATTTCTTTGATTACAACTTCGAGCATTTCTTTATGTGTCTATTATTTTGGGGAGAGGAGGAATCTCTTCTTCAGCAAATTTTCTGTTCATATCCTCTGACGTCTATTGGGTTTTTTGTCCTTTTCTTATTGATTTGCAAGGGGTTGTTGAATTCTAGATGGTAATCCCTTGCCAGTTTCAGTTGTTGTAAATACCTTCTTCTGATCCGTTATTACTCAGTAACCTTATCGATCATGTCCTTAGTTTTTATGTAATCAATATTTTTTGTGCTTTGTAGTTGGTAATTTTGAAGTTTAAGAAGTACATCCCCAGTCAGCAGGAAGTAGCAGAGAGACTCATCATCGCCCCCTTTCCTATCATCAAAAGGTCGGGATGATAACTTTGGGATCCGCATGGAAGGAAGGCCTACACTTCCGGGAATGGAGAGTCCCTACCTGCACTTCCGGGGAAGAAAGTCCTTGTCAAGGTCCCTGCGGGTGCCTAAAGGTCAACCAATGAGGATCAGACCCGCCTCAACCTTTAACCCCCATGCCCTGAATCTATAAAAGGAGCTCTCCCAATCTCTGATGCGTGACTTCCCCAGCCCCCACTCTGTTGGGACCGTGGAACCTTGCCCGGGAGTGGAACCCCAATAAAAGCCTGTAAAAAAAAAAAAAAAAAAAAAAAAAGAAGAAGAAGAAGAAGAAGAAGAAGAAGTACATCCATGGCCTGGCACTGTGGTGTAACCAGTAAAGTTCCTGCCTGCAGTGTCAGCATCCCATATGGGCGCCAGCTCAAGTCCCGGCTGTTCCACTTCCGAACCAGCTCTCTGCTATGGCCTGAGAAAGCAGAAGATGGACCAAGTCCTTGGGCCCCTGAACCCGCATAGGAGACCTGGAAGAAGCCCCTAGATCCTGGCTTTGATTTGACTCAGCTCCAGCCATTGTAGCCATTTGTGGAGTGAACCAGTGGATGGAAGACGTCTCTCTCTCTGCCTCTCTGTAACTCTGTCTTTCAAATAAATATATGAATCTAAGAAAAAAAAAGGAAGGGGAGCCAGCGCTGTGGCTCACTAGGTTAATCCTTCTGTCTGTGGTGCCAGCATCCCATATGGGTGCCAGGTTCTAGTCCCGGTTGCTCCTCTTCCAGTCCAGCTCTCTGCTGTGGCCCGGGAAGGCAGTGGAGGATGGCCCAGGTGCTTGGGTCCTACACCCTCATGGGAGACCAGGAAGAAGCACCTGGCTCCTGGCTTCGGATCGGTGCAGCGCCGGCTGTAGTGGCCATTTGGGGGAGGGGGTGAATCAACGGAAGGAAGACCTTTCTCTCTGTCTAATCTCACTGTAACTCTACCTGTCAAATAAATAAATAAAATCTTAAAAAAAAAAAAAAGAGGAAAAAAAAAAAGGACAAGAAGTATATCCGCACACCCAGTTCAAAAACAGATTCTCAGGGCCAGCACTGCAGCTCAGTGGGTTAAAGCCCTGGCCTGAAGCGCCGGCATTCCATATGGGCACCAGTTCTAGTCCCAGCTGCTCCTCTTCCGTCCAGCTCTCTGCTATGGTCTGGGAAAGCAGAAGATGGTCCAAGTCCTGGGCCCCTATACCCACGTGGGAGACCTGGAAGAAGCTTCTGGCTCCTGACTTTGGATCAGTGCAGCTCAGGCCGTTGTAGCCATCTGGGGAGTGAACCAGCGGATGGAAGTCCTCTCTCGGTGTCTCTACCTCTCTCTGTAACTCTCTTTCAAATAAATAAAATAAATCTTAAAAAAATTCTCCTATACATTTCTTCCATTAAAATTCATGGATTTGTCTTTTGCATTTAGATCTTTGCTCCATCTAGAGTCCACCTTGTATGTAGCTCTGTGAAGAGATCTACTTTTATTTTTCTGCATGCAATGAGTACATTTCCCCAAAAGCGTGTTATCACAAGCTCCATCCTATCTTTATTTATCTATCTATTTGTTTTATATGGTGTTTTTCCAGAACTGTCTCTGAGTCCTGCATTTTATTGGCTTGTTTATTGTTGCATCAAAATCACTCTGGTTTTATTTCTATGGCCTAATATTTCTCACTATCTGATAGTATAAGTACCTGCTCCTTTGTTCTTCTTTTTAAAGGTTGACAACTATTTTTGGACTGCTAGTCCTTGGTATTAATATAAAATAATATGTATGAAGTCTCAAGAACTCCAGGGGCCGGCGCCATGGCATAGCAGGCTAAGCCTCCGCCTGTGGCGCCGGCATTCCGTATGGACACCAGTTTGAGTCCCCACTGCTCCACTTCCGGTCTAGCTCTCTGTATGGCCTGGGAAACTGCTTAAAGATGGCCCAAGTCCTTGGGCCCCTGCACCTGTGTGGGAGACATGGATGAAGCTCCCGACTCCTGGCTTCGGATCGGCACACGTTGGATAGATACAGAGATTAAGATGCCGCTGTAGATGCCCATATACCATATCAGAGCATCTGAGTTCAGAACTAGGCTCCACTCCCAGTTCCATCCCCAAGCTAATGCAGACACCTGAGGGCTGTCACTACTTGAGGAAGCAGTGACCACGCAAGTAACTAAGGGGTTCCTGCGATCCGCCCGGGGGGATCTGGATTGCAATACCAGGCGCTGGCTCTGGCTCCAGGCCAGCCCCAGCTCTTCCAGGCATGTCAGGAGTGAGCAAATCAGTGTATGGGAGCTCTGTGTATCTCTGCATCAGAAAAAAGAAAAGAGGGGGCCGGCACTGTGGCGTAGTGGGTAAAGCCGCTGCCTACAGCTCTAGCATCCCATATGGGCAACGGTTTGAGTCACGGCTGCTCCACTTCCAATTCAGCTCCCTACTAATGCTCCTAGGAAATCAGCGGAGGATGGCCCAAGTGCTTGGGCTCCTGTTCCCATGTGGGAGACCCAGAGGAAGTTCCTGACGCCTAGCTTCAGATCAGCCTAGCTCCAGCCATTGTAGCATTTGGGGAGTGAACCAGCAGATGGAAGACCTCTCTCTCTCTGTCTCTCCCTCTCTCTATCTGTGATTCTGCCTCTCAAATAAATAAATGAAATCTTTAAAAAAAAAATAAAACCAGTCTTAGGTTCTCTAGATGCTACCACCTGGATGAACAAGACACATCTTAACCTCAAGCGTTGCTTGAAATCTTTGTTAATCACTGGGATAAGGCAGCTGGGAAAGACAGCTGCTCCTCACAGGACCCATGCCCCTCCCACCTTCACTGCCCTGCTCTTCTGCACGTATTAAACCTCCTTTACAAGCGTGTCAGGATGTTCTTAGTCTTAGGAGCAATGAGATAATTTCAATAGTTGCTCAAGGGAAATGGGATTCACCAGATCTCGTCAGATAAGTCAAATCACAACGAATCCTGCTAGGTACTTCAGCATGTTACAGTGGGATTCAAGGGTTTCTTTTGTAGTCTTTGCAAACAGTATCAGACTCTTGATTTTTTTTTTTTTTTTTTTTTTTTGGACAGGTAGAGTTGTAGACAGTGAGAAAGAGAGAACGGTCTTCCTTCCGTTGGTTCACCCCCCAAATGGCCACCACAGCTGGCGCTGTGCCAATCCAAAGCCAGGAGCCAGGTGCTTCTTCCTGGTCTCCCACTCCGGTGCAGGGGCCCAAGCACTTGGGCCATCCTCCACTGCCCTCCCGGGACACAGCAGAGAGTTGGACTGGAAGACAAGCAACCGGGACTAGAACCCAGCGCCCATATGGGATGCGGAGGATTAGCCAAGTGAGCCACGGCGCCGGCACCAATGTTTTGTTTTTAAATAAAATTTCTTTCACTGCAAGAAGCTCCATGAGCATTTTGGGACCTTCTACTAACTCAGCTTCCTGGGCCCAAAATGTAGAAGCTGATTCCTTTTCTCTCTCCCTCTTTCTCTAAGTTTACTGTCACAGCCTGGGGCAATCCTCGCTACCTGTTGACTTAGCAAATTTATAGAGGAGCAGGAGGAGTGCTCTACAGGCAGGAAGAACCACAACGAAGCACACCCAGAGCCTTTGCCCCGGAACACGGCACCGGCCTCGCTGTGGGAGCGCCGGGGGACTATTAGAGGGCAGAATCAGGAAACCTCTGGAGGACTCACAGGAAACTGGAAGAAACAGGGAGAGAATCCTTTACGCCATGTACCAGCGTGAACCTTGAGCCACGTAGCACACTGTCAATTCTAAACTGAAATGATTTTCTAAATATAGGAATATCCCAATTTAGAAGGCTTAACTGCTAAGGATTTGAGTCATTTCTTTTCAGGAACACCAGGTAACATGATTAAAGTGGCATTTAAGGAGGGAAGGTCTGGCATCAGAGGGCGGGATAGTGGCTGGTGGTCTGGGCGCATTGCTAGGGCCCTGCCTAGCGGCTGTACCCAGTGGGCTCTGCTAGCATGGCCATGCTTCTGTGGTTAATGCTGGCCATAACATCGATGGTGACAACAGAAGGGACTCTGGAAGCTTTAGGAGTAACGCACACAGAGACGGCCTCTGGCGCTCAGTCAACCCCTCTACATCCTGCCTTCATTCTGACAACCTGGGCCGAACCTCAGGGTGCCTGTCTGGCTGCTGCTTTTTGTTTCTCCCCCACCTGAAGGCTCCTTTACACAGCGGTATCTCCCTCCTTCTCCAGGGATCCATCTCCCTCCCTGAATTCCACAATGGGTCTCAAAAGTTCAGATGCAAACTTCCCAGGAACTGGGTTGTTCTCCCTGCCTCAACTCTTTGTCTCCAGTTACATCCCGGGCCCTCTGCTCCTGCAAGGGACTCATCTGTCCTTCTCTTATTTATTTATTTATTTATTTATTTGAGAGGCAGAGTCACAGAGAGAAGTAGAGACAGAGAGAAAGGTCTTCCATCTGCTGGTTCACTCCCCAGACAGCTGCAATGGCCAGAGCTGGGCTAGGCCAAAGCCAGGAGCCAGGAGCTTCTTCCAGGTCACCCATGTGGGTGCAGGGGCCCAAGGACTAGGGCTATCTTCTTCTGCTTTCCCAGGCCATAGCAGCAAGCTGGATGGGAAGTGGAGCAGAGTGGACACGAACCAGCACCCCTATGGGATGAGGGTGTTGTAGGCAGTGGTTTTACTCAATTTGCCACAGCGCCACTCCCCCCTCCACCCCGCCCCAGGCCTGTCCTTCCATGTGCTTTTACATGGATCCTTGTTTGTCCTTCCTGCCATGTTTTTCATTTCCAAATTCGGCTCAAACAGTACCTTCACTCAGAAAAAATGTGAACGATCACATACCTTTGAAAATGCTGCCACAAACAGTGAGTGGGTAAGCTCCTCTTTGCCACTGAGAAAGTTGGAGGAGGTGTGAGACTAATCTTTAGAGAACCATCTATTGTGGTCCAGAGCTGTGAGGGCGGTCCCTGCCCCGTGTGTGAGCACAGAGAGAACACAGAGTAACACAAAGTCCCTAGGTGTATTCACAACTTTCCAGCTCAAATAATAATAATAATAATAATAATAATAATAAGTGCTCCTTAAACCCTCTCACCAACACTGTGGGGTGCATACTGTTCCTGTTCTCAACTACAAAAGGAGAAATCAACCAGCTAAAAGCATGGGCTCTGGAGGTGACAGGCTGGTTTTTGACTTCTGGCTCTGCTACGCCCTGGGCAAGTCCTTGAGCAAGCTCCTTAAATCAAAACTCAGTTTCCCCATCTGCACTGTGGCATAAAAGATTAGGACTGCACCTGCGGCACTGGCATTCCATATGGACACTGGAATCCAAGCTGCTCCTCTTCTGATCCAGCTCTCTGCTGTGGCCTGGGAAAGCAGTAGAAGATGGCCCAAGGCTTGGCCCCTGCACCCGCGTGGGAGACCCGGAAGAAGCTCCTGGCTTCTGATCAACTCAGCTCTGGCAATCGGGATCTTCTGGGGAGTGAACCAGTGGATGGAAGACCTTTCTCTCTGTCTCCTGCTCTCTCTCTCTCTGTAACTCTGCCTCTCGAATAAATAAATAAAATAAATCTTAAAAAAAAAAAAAAACACCTCAGTTTCTCATGAAGCAGTAGGTTACTAACAGTTCCTACCACACTGTGAATGCTGTGAGGATGAAGTGAAAAAAGTACATAAGAGTTTTCTCTGGGCTGGCATTGTGACCCAGCTGGTTAAGCTGCCGCCTTAGACACTGGCACCCCATATAAAAAGCTCAGGTTCGAGTCCTGGCTGCTCCACTTCCTATCTAGCTCCCTGCGAATGCATTTGGGAAGGCAACAGGAGATGGGCCAAGTGCTGGGCTCCTGCCAACTCACATGGGAGACACAGATGAGAGTCCTGGTTCCTGGCTTGGTCCTGGCCCAGCCCTGGCTATTGTGGCCATTTGGGGAGTAAACCAGTGGATGGAAGCTCTCTCTTTCTCAGTCTCTCCCTCAATGTATGTAACTATGTCAAATAAATAAAAAAAATCTTCAAAAACAAAAATTTTCTCTAGGAGTCCAGTAAGTGATGATTACTTAACACTTGCTGCTCTCTCTGTTCCCTCCTTCCACAGTCTTCTCCTTGAAGCTGTTGTCAATTCAGTCTCTTGGTTTCAGCCATTTGAATCCTGTCCTCTCTTTCCAGGTTTTTGATTAGTTCATGGGCAATTGTGAGTTTCTGCTTCTCTACTTCTATTAAGTACCTAGTCTGGAATTGGTCAGATTTTTTCTTAAGATTTTTTATTTATTTGAAAGGCAGAGTTAGAGAGAGAGAGAGAAGTCTTCCATCCATTGGTTCACTTCCCACTTGATCACAACAGCCAGAGTTGTGCCAATCTGAAGCCAGAAGCCAGGAGCTTCCCCCAGGTCTCCCACGCGGGTGCAGGGCCAAAGCACTTGGGCCATCTTCTACTGCTATCCCAGGCCGTGGTAGAGAGCTGGATCAGAAGTGCAGCAGCCGAGACATGAAACAGCACCCGTATGGGATGCTGGCACTGCAGGCGGCAGCTTTACCTGCTACACTACAGCACAGACTCCTGTCAGGTTTTTTTTTTTTTTTTTAAACTGGCTTTATTTTCATTTTATTTGAAAGGCAGAAAAACAGGGAGAGGGAGACAGATAGAGACTTTTCATCTGTTGATTCACTCCCCAAATGCCCATAACAGCCAGGGATGGGCCAGGATGAAGCAGGAGGAGCCTGGAACTCCATCCGGGTCTCCCACATGGGTGATGAGGACACAAGTTCGTGAACAATCACCACTGCCTCCCAGGTGCATAACAGGAAACTGGATCAGAAGAAAAGGAGTCAAGACTTGAACCAGGACACTGATATGGGAATGGGGTTCAAAGTGGCAACTTGACTGCTGTACCAGCTGTCAATCATCATACTCTGTCTTGTTTTAAAAGCTATTTCCAGGAGCCAGCAGGAAAGCTACTTCCAGGTGGTATAGTAGGCTGAGCCTCCACCTGTGGCACTGGCATCCCATATGGGCGCTGGCTTGTGTCCCAGCTGTTCTTCTTCCAATCCAGCCCTCTGCTATGGCCTGTGAAAGCAGTAGAAGACAGCCCAAGTGCTTGGGCCCCTGCACCCAAGCCAGAGACCCGGAAGAAGCTCCTGGCTTCTGGCTTCAGATCAGCTCAGCTCTGGCTGCTGCAGCCATTTGGGGAGTGAACCTGCAGATGAAAGACCTTTCTCTCTGTCTCTCCCTCTCTCTGTCTGTAACTCTACCTCTCAAACAAATAAAAAAAAAAATCACTATGTCCAAATCTTTCTTATAATGTTAAAATATGAGTTATAATTTTAAAAAAAGATTTATTTATTAGAAAGGCTGAGTCACAGAGAGAGAAGTAAACAGAGGAGAGAGAGAGAGAGAGGGAGGGAGGGTGGGAGGGAGGGAGAGAGAAAATCTCCAATTTGCTGGTTCATTCTCCAAATGCCCTCAATAGCTAGGCCTAGGCCAAACTGATGTCTGGAGCCTGGCACTCCATCTAGGTCTCCCACATGGGTGATAGGGGCTCAAGGACTTGGACCATCATCCACTGCTTTCACAGGCACTTTAGCATGGAGCGGGATTTGGAAGCTCTTCAGCCAGGACTCAAACTGTTGCTCCAGTGTGGGATGCCGGCACGGCAAGCAGGCAGCTTCACCTGCTGCACCATAACACCAGCCCCCAGGACTTTTCATTTTGACCCCTTTTTTTTTTTTTTAATTTTTGACCCTCTTTAAGCGTACAATTCAGTGGTATTAAATATATTTGCAATATTATGCAATTATCACTACTATCTGTTTCCAAAACTTTTCTGTCATCCCTAAGAGACACACTATACCTACTAAGCAGTAATTCCGTTTCTTCTCCTCACCTTAGCCCCTGGTAAGATTTAGTATACTATTTTCTGTCTTTAAATTTGCCTATTCTAAAAATCACAGAATATTCCTTTCATGGCTTGCTCATTTCAACAAGTATGTTTTCAGGGCTCATCTCTGTTGAATCATCTTTCAGAATGCTATTCCTTTTTATGGCTGAATAATATTCCATTTTATGGATGTACCATATTTTGTTTGGTGTCATCTGTCGATGGACACACACCTTTTGGCTAGTGTGATAATGCTGCCATGAATTTTAGTGTACAGGTATGTGTTCAAGTTCCTGTCTTCAATTTTTTGAATACATTCTTAGGAGTGAAGCTGCAAATACTTCTAAATTAGAAATAAATTCTATGTTAACGTTTTGAGGAATTGACAAACGGTTTTCCACAGCAATAACACCATTCACATTTCCACCAGCAACCCATGACGTCTCTGATTTCTTCACATCCTCACCATTTGCTATTATTTTTGTTGTTTTATTTCATAATAGCCATTCAAGTGGGTGCAAACTTGTAATTTTTTTAAAAGATTGATTTATTGATTTGAAAGCAAAGTTAGAGAGAGAGAGAGAGAGAAAGAGAGAGAGCGCTCTTCCCCAAATGGCCGCAACGACCTAGGCTGGGCCAGGCAGAAACCAGGAGCCAGGATCTTCTTGTGAGTCTCCCATGTGGGTCCAGGGGCCCAAAGACTTGGGTCATCTTTTGCTGCTTTCCCAGGTGCATTAGCAGGGAGCTGGATCGGAAGTGGAACAGCCAGGACTAGAACCTGTGCTCATATAGGATTCTGGCACTTCAGGCTGTGGCTTAACCTGGGCCACAGTACTGGCCCCTCATTGTGGTTTTAATTCACATTTCCCTAATGACAAACAATGTTCAGCATCTTTTCTTGTGTTTATTGACCATTTGTGTATCTTTGGATAAATGTCTATTCAAATTCTTTGCCCTTATTCAGGTTGGGTTTTTGTTGCCTTTTTGAGTTACAGCTCTTTATATATTGTGATTTATTAATCCCTTATCAAATATGATTTTTAAAAATATTTCCCCTTTGTTTTTTTTTCGTTCTATTCATAAGTATGCTTTAATGAACAAAAGTTCCTAATTTTGATGAAGTTCACTTATCTATTTTTGTCTGTTGTCTCAGTTATTTGGTGTCAAATCTAAGGGCTTTATAGTTTTAGCTTTTAAGTTTAGGGTTTTAATCCACTTTGATTTAATGTTTTGTGTGTCAAATGAGGTAAGAATCTGCGTTGGGGCCAGTGCCATGGTGCAGTAGGTTAATCCTCCATCTGCGGAGCCAGCATGCCACATGGTCTCCAGTTCTAGTCCCGGCTGCTCCTCTTCCAATCCAGCTCTACTACGGCCTGGGAAAGCAGTAGAAGATGGCCCCAGTGCTTGGGCCCCTGTACCCACATGAGAGACCGAGAAGAAGCACCTGGCTCCTGGCTTTGCATGGGTGCAGCTCTGGCCGTTGTGGCCATTTGGGGAGTGAACCAATGGAAGGAAGACCTTTCTCTCTGTATCTCCCTTTGTCTGTAACTCTCTCTCTCTCTCAAATAAATATTTAAAATATTAAAAAAAAGAATCTGCCTTACTTATTTTGCATAAGGATACCCAGTTTTCTCAGCCCCAGTATTGAAAAGATGGTCCTTTCCCCATTGAAAGGTCTTAGTGCTTTGGTCAAAAACTGACTATGCGAGGAATGCTGCAAAAGTTCATGGGAAATGTGAATTATGAAAGAACTATGCATGAATTTCAAAATTTTTTCCATCAAAAAACTTTTGCATCTTTTAATTGAATTTTCCATGTACTTTTTGAAGTTCCCTTGTATACATGAGAGCTTATTTCTGGATGATCCTATCCCATGGTTCTATGTGTATCTGTATGACAGCAGCACTTTGTTTTCATTGCTGTAGCTTTGTGTAAGTTTTGAAATTGGGACATGAGTCTTTCAACCGTGTGCAAGATTTGCTTTCAAGATCGCTCTGGCAATCATCATTTTTACACAGGTAGACTTAGGTATGTCTAAGTGATCACACTCAAGAAAAAGGGGGGGAAACTCAAAACTTACACTTTTTCTGCCTTCTCTGCCTCTGGCTAGATCCTAGCCAATGTCATTTGGGCAGATTGGCTCACCCTGCCTCCGACAGGTATAAAACAACTTGCGGTCACATTACAGACAAACGGATGTGGTGTATGGTACTGCAGTTAAGGGGTGTATGACAACTCCATCAGGGAATATATGGGAAAGAGAGCTGCATAAAGAGGCCACAATCAGAGTTCCAGCCCCAACTCTACACTTAGGGTAGCGGGCCTCAGTCTCTTACCTCTGTGAGGCTGGGCTTACTCATTGTATTATTGTCACTGATCCATGAAATGGGGATTATAGTACCTCCCCTGCCTAACTCACAGGGACATGCTGAGGCTCAAGTGACACAGAGCACTTAGAGTCCTGGGAGGCACTCTGAATGGAAGCTGTCACCATTCGCATGACTGCTGATCATCTGTCACCACAGCCACGAGGCACTCTGGCCAGGTCCGTAATAACATTGTCTGGCAGTCTATGTTCACAGAAATTCCAAGGTTTACCACTAAGGGTTTGCCTGGCTTCAGCTGACAGCGTCTCAGTCAGTCCATCACACTTCACATCAACAACCAAGAAGCAGTACTCAGGATGTACCGCTGTACTCCATCTACTTCACACGGCCAAGCGTGAGGGCCCCGTGAGAAGCGCGGAAACCTGTGGGAGACGCGACTCTCAGACATCTGGGGCAATCTCGCATTCCGTCTCCGGAATCTGCAAGGAAATACAGCAGAGCTGATTCATTTATGAGACCGCCTTTGGCTGGTGAAACAGCAAGGGCGGGTCACGACAGGAGGCCTTTTTAAAAAAGACAAAATAAGCGAAAACAACAAAAGCCCTCCCCGTTAGCTGCTGGGTTCCTTGCGGAGCAATTGCTAGAGCTCCGGCAGCAAGTTGTTTGGGGGCCCTCTTGATAGGATTCACAGGCAACCCACAGAAGGTGGAAAGAAATCTCTTCATCTCTGCATGTTAATTAAGGAGGACAGATGGCCCTGTGATTATTCAACCATATGTAGGTCAAGACTAAATGAATTAATAAGCAACTTAATTCTCGGCTGCCTCCAAGAGCTTATGGACAAACAATTGCCATAGTATCCCAGGGGACAGGAGATGAGGGCAGGGAGAGGCTACATTTCCCTCCTTCCACACTAAGTACCAGAGCCCGGGACGTGGGATCCTGGCCCTTCAGCACATCTCGTTTCCTATATTCTTGGGATTTTATCATGAGTTGGAAGTTAGGGAACTCAGTTGTCCAGGTAGAAATCGTGGGAATTGCAGCCCACACGATCTCTTTATAAAAAACCATAACAGAGCCAGCGCCGCGGCTCACTAGGCTAATCCCCCGCCTGCGGCGCCGGCACTCCAGGTTCTAGTCCCGGTTGCTCCTCTTCCAGTCCAGCTCTCTGCTGTGGCCCGGGAGGGCAGTGGAGGATGGCCTGGGTCCTTGGGCCCTGCACCCACATGGGAGATAGGAGGAAGCACCTGGCTCCTGGCTTCAGATTGGCACAGTGTGCCTGCCATAGCGGCCATTAGGGAAGTGAACCAATGGAAGGAAGACCTTTGTCTCTCTCTCTCTCACTGTCTAACTCTGCCTGTCAAAAAAAAAAAAAAAAAAAAAAAAGTTAAGTTGTCCTTAATTCATCATTTTAGGGATGAAAAACAAAGGAGTCGAGCCTAGATCCATGAAGAAAATTGTGACGGGACAGGCAGCACGTGCTGGGGCCAGGGGCCAGGTCAGAGTTCTAGTTCTCTAAGCCCCAGAGGAGCAGAAGTGATTGTAGCTGGAACCACGGCCGCTGGGCTGGATCCGGTCCTGGGGAGCCAACTGTAGACAAAAGGGAACCATGACCATTCTCACTGCGAAAGACCGGCAGCTGTGCCAGGTAGGCACGGGGCAGAGTCAAACCAGTGTGATGAGCAGGAACAGGACAGGCCGGGAGGACCCGTGAGGGGGCGGCTGGCACGAGCGATCAGCTGCAACGCCAGGGCTGCACGGGAGAAACCAGTCTTCCCTTCTCCAGAGGGCCTGCTGAGTCGGCAGAATGGAAATGAGAAAGTGGAAATGAGAAAGCGTCAGGAGTTTCTATGGGAAAACCTTCTCCCAGCTGTCTGGAAGCCAAGTTTCCCTCTCTGAGCACCGGGGTGGATGTTAAACCCAGAGGTCAACAGTGCTGGTGGTGACGTGTGTTCCGCTCCCTTTTGTCCGATTTACAGACATGAGTTGATGTGGACTGGGAAGGGGTATATACCTTCTTACCTTCTGCTTAAAATCCCAAAGCCTAGGAGTCTAGAAGGCACATACTCATATCTGAGCTGCTGTACTATTTGTCCTTACAACTGCCGTCAGACCCTTTACCTCACCCCTTGCCTTCTAAATGATAGCTAGAATGTTAAGAGCAGCCAATGCAATACATCTTAGCTTCTCAGCCCTGTGAAGTGCAGGAACTTTGAAAAACTTATTTCTTTTGGAAAATACAGCACACAATTCTAAAGGAAGTAGGGTAAAGAGACTCCTCATGAAACACCTCAGACAGTTCCTCTCCCCTTGGGAAGTCATTACTACTTTCTTATTTATAATCCTTAGGGAAATTCTATTCATGTATAAATGTGCATTTATTAAAAAAAAGGTAGAATTAAAATCATAATGGTGTGCCTTGCTTCTTTTCATTTAACATATCTTACAGATTATTCCTTATCTTACTATTCTAACAGAATATTACATTAGTCCCTATCAACTCTTATCATACTTCATAGAATTCCGTTATATAGCCACACTATAATAATTAACCAGTCTCTTACTGATGGGTGCTCAAGTTGTTGCTAATTTTGTGCTACTCCCAATAATGGCTATGCTAGTGTGTACATCTTCACACAATTGAGCAAAGCTCGTACTTGTGGGGTAAATTTCTGGAAGTGGAATAGCTAGATCAAATTGGTAAATACACCAGATATTTTGAAGTTAATACTAAATTTCCAAACATGGAGGTTTTGTACTAATTTTATAACCCACCAACACTGCAATTTTTAAGGATTTATTTATTTATTTATTTATTTACACAGAGAGAGGAGAGGCGGGGGGGGGGGGGGGGCGGGTCTTCCATCCGATGGTTCACTCCCCAATTGGCCGCAAGGGCCAGAGCTGTGCCGATCCAAAGCCAGGAGCCAGGAGCTTCTTCCTGGTCTCCCACGTGGGTGCAGGGGCCCAAGGACTTGGGCCATCTTCTGCTTTCCCAGGCCATAGCAGAGAGCTAGATCAGAAGAGGAGCAGCCAGGTCTTGAACCGGCGCCCATATGTGATGCTGGTACTTCAGGCCAGGGCATTAACCCACTGTGCCACAGCACCGGCCCCGCAATTGTTTTTTAAAATGATTCTCAGGGCCGGCGCTGTGGTGTAGTGGGTAAAGCCACCACTTGCAGTGCCAGCATCTTATGTGGGCACTA
This sequence comes from Oryctolagus cuniculus, assembly GCF_051225735.1. NCBI lineage: Eukaryota > Metazoa > Chordata > Mammalia > Lagomorpha > Leporidae > Oryctolagus > Oryctolagus cuniculus. The sequence continues at coordinate 65,985,535 of NC_142874.1, forward strand.
GTTTGAGTCCTGGCTGCTCCACTTCCAATCCAGCTCTCTGCTATGGCCTGGGACAGCAGTAGAAGATGGCTCAAATCCTTGGGCCGCTGCACCTGCATAGGAGACCCAGAAGAAGCTCCTGGCTCCTGGCTTTGGATGGGCACAGCTCTGGTCATTGTTGCCATCTGAGCAGTGAACCAGCGGATGGAAGACCTCTCTCTCTCTCTGCCTCTCTGTAACTCTGCCTTTGAAATCAATAAATCTTTTAAAAAATAAAAATATGAGTGGCTTTTTCTGATCTCTTCCTAAGTATAAGAACTCTATTAGCAAATCTGAATTTTAAGGTGGCCAATGAAGTGATAGGTCAGGCAAAGCAGGTAAGCAAGTATTGTTTGAAGCCGTCTTCACTGTTTGCCACACATGGACTTCTTCAGTTCCACAGCTTTATGTAACTTCTGTTCCAGTCATAGCTGCTAGCATTCACCTGCTGTCTCCATAGGTACACACTGTAATCAGGAGTATTAGGTAAAGAAATTGCACACTTAATGTCTTGGATTCTCTCAGGAATTTCAAAGAATTAAAAAGGGAACAAACACAGGTGGCAATTGACCTACTTAAGTCTCTGGTATTGCTCTGGACGCACCTAAAATAAGAGTGATGTAGAACGCAAGGGAGGAGATTCATAAAGTTCATGCTATTTATGGTGCATATAAGATAATTACCTCAACTCAAAGGCAATCTTTTGAGTAACTTTAAAATTTGAAAGCTATTTTAATTGCATGGTAGACTGGAACCAAGGCAAGTTAAAGCAAATGCATGCTGTTTTCTCTTTTCCTGTACATACTCCTCACCATCCTTCCTGGTGTCCCCGAAAATAGGGTCCCTTCCAGTGTGGTTTTGCCATGTAACAGAGCTTTCCTTGGCTTGTGCTACATGTTCTAAAATTATCTCTGTGTTCCCAAATAAAGTTTCTTCCCATCTGTACCTAATTTTTCATTCACTCTCAGAAATAAGGAAGCTGATGAATTAATTTGCACCTGGGTAGCTGATTCTCCTCCTCAGAAATACAAAGATTTTTAATTGCAAGAGCAGGTTAGTGCCAGTTAGTTAGCACTTTACCTGTATTTTCATTTAAATATTGGAGAAGAGGCTGGTGTTGTGGCATAGCTGTAAACCCACCACGTGCAACGCAGGCATCCCATATGGGCAATGGTTCAAGTTCTGGCCTTTCCACTTCCCATCCAGCTCCCTGCTGATGTGTCTGGGAAAGCACCATGTGGGAGACCCAGATGAAGCTCCTGGCTTTTGGCTTCAGCCTAGCCCAACCCTGGCATTTGCAGTCATCAGAGAGAGAACCAGCAGGCTCTTTCTTTCTCTGTGTCTCTCCCTCTCTCTAACTCTTCCAAATAAATAAATCCTTAAAAATATTAAAATAAAAAGTAAATAAATATTGGAAAAGAACAAGGGCCAATGGTTTAAACTAATATGTGTGGTCATTCAACAGAGCTGGAATATGGAACCTGGACCACTACAGCCTCTACACTCTCATCAGCCTGGAAATTTTTTTTCTTGAAAACCTCCTAAAACCATTTTCATCAACTATGTATCCCTTACAAACTTTTAAGTTAATATATAAATCTTCTCAACATTTTAAGTAGTTGCAAAGGCCGTAATTTCCAACATTGTAAAAAGTACTGACATTTAAAACTAAAAATTTTAAATGTAAATATTACTTTCTAAATGAATCCCATGAAATCCAAATCTAACATTAAGATCCTTTTTTAATGAGAAAACTCTTCTTTAATACTTAGAATGCTTATCTTGCCTTTTTTTCCCTGAAGTTTTTATTTTCAATCCATTTTCTCCAGATTTTTAATGTTTATTTCCTTTTACTTGAAAGGCAGAGAAAGAGAGCAAGAGCAAGAGAGAGACAGACAGTTTCCATCTGCTGGTTCACTCCCCAAAGTACCACAACAGGCCAGGACAGGGCCAGGCTGAAGTCAGGAGCCTGGAATTCCATCCGGGTCTCCCATGTGGGTGGCAAGGGCCCCAGGCATTTGAGCATCCTCCATTAACTCCCTGAATGCATTAGCAAGAAGATGGATTGCAGGTGGAGTAGCTGGAACTTGAACAGGCATTCCATTGTGGGATGTGGGTATTGTAAGTGGTGGATTAACCCACTGCATCATAACACCTGCCCTCCAGGTTTTTATCCCAATAAATTTTTATGCTTGAAAATTCTAGGCCGGCACCACGGCTCAATAGGCTAATCCTCCACCTAGCGGCGCCGGCACACCGGGTTCTAGTCCCGGTTGCCCCTCTTTCAGGCCAGCTCTCTGCTGTGGCCTGGGAAGGCAGTGGAGGATGGCTCAAGTGCTTGGGCCCTGCACCCCATGGGAGACCAGGAGAAGCACCTGGCTCCTGCCTTCGGATCAGCGCGGTGCGCCGGCCGCAGCACTCCAGCTGTGGTGGCCATTGGAGGGTGAACCAACAGCAAAAGGAAGACCTTTCTCTCTGTCTCTCTCTCTCACTATCCACTCTGCCTGTTAAAAAAAAAAAAAAATTCTTACTGATCACCAGATATGTACTTATAACAAAAATAAATGTATAATTTGTTTTTTCTTTCTTTTTTAAATTTTTCTTTTTTAATAAGTATATAATTTAAAATTTTTATTTTCCTCTGACCATATATGATTCTAATTGATTTTTTCTTATTGATGAGTTACTATAAGTATTAACACATAATTCATAAAGACCACAGAAATACATAGACATTTAGAAATTATTAAACATAAGTAAAATTTTATTAATTATTAAGACAATATTGGCTACTGTAATAGATAAGCTCCAAAATTTTGACGGCCTACTGTAATTAGAGATGATTTATTGATAATGAAGGGTCTCAACAGGGACGAAGTGGTGCTTCGGGGACCCCGGTTCCTCCCCTCTCAGAGCTGTTGTTTTCACCTTGTGCTCCCATACAGCTGCAGAAGGGAAGAATGATCAGGGGCATGGCCCATGGCCGGGTCTGGAGCTGCAGCCCCTCAGCTGCTCTGCCTTCTGATGCCTAGAACCGAGGATACCTGCAAACCCAATACAGCTAGAGGACAGGAATGTAGTCCAGCATTCTAGAAATGGATGGGTCAACAGCTTGATAACCTTGGTCACAAATTTACTAGGAATTCATGCCTTTAGAAGCATCATGATTCAACTTTTAAAAGAAATCTGAAAACATTTTAGTATGCAAAAAAAATCTGATAGGTATTTAAAAAATAATATTTTGTAAGCAGTAGTAAAAAGTTTAAACATTTTATAAGATCAAACGCAGACTCAGTAATTACAAAACATATCTTCCATGATTTGATAAAAACGTATTCTAACTCCTTCACTGAAAAGCACACTGAACAACAGCCACAAGTACAAAAGATTTTACACTTAACAGAAATGTCCGTAAAGAAGAGAATTAAAATTCAGCAAGACTTAGGAGTTTAGAATAGCTCAACGACCCATTTTTGCCATTGCATGGCCCATGACAGCTTGACACATCTAGAGCAGTATTTGGGGTGGGCCTTTCTTTTATAAAGGGGAGAAAAGACTATTACAAACTTGAGCACATTATCAGATAAATCAATTTCAAGAAACAGTATTTATGGAAGTTGAAGATCTGGAGATTGATTGCTTTAAAATGGTCTATGTGACAGGTGTTTGGCCTACCGATTAAGATGCCCAAATCCAGGGGCTGGCGCTGTGGCAGAGCAGGTTAAGCCTCTGCCTGTAGTGCTGGCATCCCATATGGGCACCGGTTCGATTCCCGGCTGCTCCACTTCCAATCCAGCTACCTGTTAAACAGTCTGGGAAAGCAGTGGAAGACAAAGCAGTGGAGGATGGCCTGGGTGCTTAGGACCCTGCACTCATGTGGGAGACCTGGAGGAAGCTTCTGACTCCTGGCTTCGGCCTGGCCGAGCCCTGGTCATTGCAGCCATTTGAGGAGTGAATCATCTGATGGAGGACTTCTCTGTCTCTCCCTCTCTCTATGACTCTACCTTTTAAAAAAAAGATGCTCACATCCCATACCGGAGTACCTGCATTCAACTCCCAGGTCTGGCCTCTGATTCTAGCACCATGCTAATGCAGAACCTGCGAAGCAGCAAATGACTGGATCCCTACCATCCACACGGGAGACCTGGATTGAGATCCCAGCTACCAGCTTCAGCCTGGCCCAGTTTGGGCAACTGTGGGCATTCGGGGAGTGAACCCATGGACAGGACTCTCTTTGTCTCCACCTCTCTATGTCTATGAACTTGCCTCAAAAGTATTTATGTACTGCTGGGTGGGCCTCTAGTTTGAGTACCACTGCACTATATCATAATGCCATGACAACCCGAAGGAGTTTCTAAAAGTGTGAGTGAGATGTTGATGCCCTCCTTTGACCATTACACTAGACTATATCCTCTGGTTCATTTAAAAGGACTTCTCTGCATAATACCAACAGCAAAAAACAGCTTTGTTCTGGACCAAAGATTTCCCAAAGATAACAAAAGAAGTTAATGGGATTATCATCCTTGAATCTATTGTGGAAAAGGTTAAAAAACCAAGCAAGTATCAAATGTGTTTGGCAACAACCAGAGTCTAAACTCCTATGCAGCTCCATTCCCTGGATGCTAACCACCCGCATTTCCAGATACATTCTGCTGTGTATTCATCAGTCCCCACTTGACTTTGATTCTTACACATTTTACCTCTTCATCACTTGTGATGCTGTTTAAAATACCTTGCACACATTAATCTTCTATAGTTTAAGGACTCAGTCAAAACAACATAGAATACAAGCAGGGTTTAGGGATAGTTATCCCAGATGATAGGATTTCAGGCAATGTCTTCCTCCCTCTCCTCCTTTCTTCCTTCACTCCTTCCTTTGTTGGGAATATATCAGTGACTAAGCTAGACAAGATTCCCGACCTCTTCTTTATAGCTGAGCAGGAGGATGTAAAATATGAAGGTTTAATGAGAAAGTTTTGCTTGGGTAATAACTTCCCTGATATTTTTTTTTATTCTGAAAACAGTCTTATGACTATTTGAGCTATTACTACAGCAGTTTAGCGCAATTTAGGCACTAGTGATTTAAATAACAGAGCTGAAATGGGAAAATACAAAGTTTCAGGAATAGTCATTAAAAATTGTCTCTAAGAAATTGTGCTGAAATACTGTAAGTCGAATATAATGGTATTAATTCAATTCAGTCTATTCATGAACCAAGTCAAAATGTATTGATATGATAAATAAATCTTAAGAAGTCATTTTAAAGTGCTTATTTGTTTTCATGTATGTGAAAGGAGGAGTGAGAAAGAGAGAGATATCTTTTACCCTCTGGTTCACTTCCCAAATGCCCACCACAGCCACAGGGTGGTCGAGGCTGAAGCTATGAGCCAAGACTGTGTCTCCCACATGGGTGTCAGGGACCCAAGCACTTGAGCCATCACCTACCGTCCCCCAGGATGCATCAGCAGGAAGCTGGATCAGAAGCAGAGTAGCTGGGAATCACACTGGGCACTTCCATAGGAGACATAGCCACTTCAAGTGGCAGCTTCACCGACTGTGCCACTATGCCTGCCTCAACTTTAAGAAGTCTTTACAGTAAAATTCCCTTTGCTAGCCAAAGAGTACACAGACTCTGAGAACCTCCATCCAGGTTTTCTAGACGCCTTTATGGCAATTTAAAACAAACAAAGCAAGTGCAGTTTATTAACTGCTGAACAATGAAGGAGGCTGGAGATCATGGTGATTCTGTGGTCTGAGAAGACACCTGTCTCTTCTACAGGCTCTGCCGGAGGCCTGTCTATTCCCGCTTTAATGCCTTCAGTGACAGGCAGGTGCCAATGTTCCTTGCTACTTCCACCTTGCTCATTAGGAGATCTGGTAGAGACAGGTCCCAACACAAGTAGAAGAAACAGCGGACACAAACTTACTTGTAAAAAAAAAAAAATGACTTAAAGAACACCAAGGATAGCTTCTCTTGATGGGAGATAACTTGTTATTAAAGTTGTTTTCTAAGATAAAAGTTATTAAAAATTTCCCCCAGGGCAAACTTTCAAAAGTGAACAGAAATAGGGGTTCTGAAATGCAGGACTGAAGTCAAACTTGGAAGGAACAGCAGTGTAGAGGAGTCGCTAAGTGTCCCTGAGCCAAGGGGGCCACAAAAGGCAGGTGTTCACATCCTGCTCAGGAACCAGAGATCCAGGAGAAGGCAGAAGTAACAGATTACAGATTGTAGTGATACTGGGAAAACAGTGAGCAAAACTGCTAAGTGAATAAGGGAAAAGAACTGAAAGTGAGGCGCTAAGGTATTTAAGACATTTGACTGGAGAGTGCTGCCCGGAAATTGTGATCCTGTCAGTTGCTCAAGTCAGTAGAAAAAACAGCACCTACAAAAGCCTGCTAATTCTCACATGGAGACAAACGAACCAAACAAGGAGAGAAAAGTGTTCCTAACTCACTCTCAGACAACAAAACAATTACCAGGAAACAGACGTTATTACTTAAAATGGTTTAAGTATATTAATTTCTATATATATATATATTTTTTACAGGAAGAGTGGACAGTGAGAGAGAGAGAGAGAGAGAAAGGTCTTCATTTGCCGTTGGTTCACCCTCCAATGGCCACCGCGTTGGTTCACCCTCCAATGGCAGGAGCCAAGTGCTTCTCCTGGTCTCCCATGGGGTGCAGGGCCCAAGCACTTGGGCCATCCTCCACTGCACTCCTGGGCCACAGCAGAGAGCTGGCTGGAAGAGGGGCAACCGGGACAGAATTCGGTGCCCCAACCTGGACTAGAACCCAGGGTGCCAGCGCCACTAGGTGGAGGATTAGCCTATTGAGCCGCGGCGCCGGCCAGTATATTAATTTCACAAGAGTGTTTAAAGGTATACCCATAGTCTACTGGAAAAAAAGACATTTTAATATCTGGAGACAGCTTGTCTGGTATTTAGTCCTAATAATAGTTAATGTCTACTGCATGCTTACTGTATGCTAGGCACCACGTTAAATGGTTTACATTTATTCTTCACAACACAATGAAGTAAGTGCAGTTTTATAGATAAAGGATTGTAACTTAGTGAGAGGAACCAGGATTCAATTTATATTTCTAACAGACAAGCTAAGTTGTCTCTAGGGCAGCAATTATTAAGTTTATTTGGTATCATAAATCCTGTAAGAATCTGAAAAAACTAGATTTACTCCACAAAAGAACCTGTCCCTCAATGTCCATGCATCAATTCTGTAACTCTGCTTTCAAATAAATAAATCAATCTTTAAAAAACAAATAAAAAAGTCTAACCTTAGAGTATACTTAAGGGCATTCAAACGAAAAGAAGAAAATTTTACTATTAAACATACAGAACTTTGATCATGTTCACATTGTAACAGAAATCTGTATCTCAAAATACCTTCAGAAAGGTGCTTGATTTTTTTAGAATTGGAATACCATTTGGAAAAAATAAGCATAAAACAACAAACAAACAATACATTCTGGTCTTTAAAATTTCCTAAGTAAGGGTGTGCAGTACATTATTGTTGCTGAACAATACCCCCAACTAACTGGAGGTATTGCTGTAGAACCTCCAAACTAGGTCCACTTGCCCAACGCTCAGAAAGCCAATCACTGACATCGGGGTGGTGGAAGAAAGTAGGTATTTATTGTAAAGTGCAGCGCAAGGAGCTGGGCAGCTATTGCTTAATTCCCAGGCTCTCTGAAGAGTGAGGGGTGAAGGTTTTTAAAGTTTAAAATTGGGGCTGAGAGGTAAATGATCAGCTCGTGTTCAAGTTCCTGTTTGGTCAGTGGAGTTAGTGACCTTCCTTTAATTGGTCAGTGATGCCATGCTGTCTAGGGAACGTAAGGTGGGCAGGTGGGCTCCAGTTGGTCAGGGGGTTCTGTGCAGGTGGCAGTTCCATGCTGCCCAGACCTGGAATTCCCCTACACATACCACCCCAGGACAACACTGGCCTTCAAGGTTCTTATCTGCTGGAGGAGCAATGACTCCTTGACTCCAGGGATCAGAACCTCCTAAGGCCAGCTGGGTCACTCCCTCAAGTCAGTGGATCCCTTTTGATAAAGGGCAAGCAAGGACACGTTGGAGTAAGGATGACAGACAAGAGGCTGGGTCCTGTTTTGATACTATAACAGTTCCCATTCACTACTGGAAACCACTCTATTAACAAAATCATTGCTTAATTGGCCAAAGGAATGACAGGCCCATTATAAAGAACCCAGAAAATTGGCCAACAAAGTAAAGCCTGTTTAAAATACAAAGAGGTGATTCTCCGTTAATTATCTTAATGGCATACTGATATTTCCTTCAATCCCTTTAAATACTAGAACACCATTATTTGAATAGTCAGTCTAGTATATTCAGTTGGCAATAATAACCCTAAACTATTGCAAAATTCCAAAGTGGATTCTGAATCAAATGTTTGGTTTAGTTTGCATTTTACCTCATCTGACTTGGGGAAACATTTAAACACATGAATGATATTGTCCCCTAAACGTGACCTCCCCCGAAAAGAGGATTTACCTAAATATTAGCACTTAATTATGTATTTAAGTATTCCAACAAACCATTCATTATTGCACAAGATGCCTATCATGCAAAAATGTAATCTTTACCACAAGACTCTAACCCTGGTTTATAATAAGGAACCACTGTAGCTGAGTGTTAGAGTCTGTTCATGTGTTCTGATACTTCACACTCTGAAACAACAACTTGGTTAAGACACAGAGCTTAGGAGGCTGGCGTTGTGCTGCAGCACGTTAAGCTGCTGCCTGCAACAGAAGCATCCCGTATAAGCACCACCGGAGTCCTGGCAGCTCCACTTCCCATCCAGCTGCCTGCTAATGCACCTGGGAAAGCAGCAAATGGTCCATCTTGTGGGTCCCTGACACCCATGTGGGAGACCCAGGTGGAGTTCCAGGTTCTTGGTTTTAGCTTGGCCTAGCCCCAACCATTGCCATGGAAGATTCATTCTCTCTCTCTCTCTCTCCTCTCCTCTCCCTGTATCTCTTTTAAATAAATAAATCTCTTTTTAAAATTAAAATAAAAACCAAAAGACTACTTGAATTCAAATCCTACCTTGGGCATCCAATTTCTAAGCTGTATGTTAACATTTTGTTCTGGTTGCAGAAGTAACATCGTTTCAAGTTCCTCCTAAAAGGAGTTGATATTGTGGCGCAGTGGATTAAGCCACCTCCCGGGATGCTGGCATCCCATTGAGAACCAGTTCAAGTCCAAGCTGCTCTACTTCCAATCCAGCTCCCTGGTAATAAGTACTCAGCCCCTGTACCCGTGTGGGAGACCCAGATGGAGTTCCAGGCTTCTGGCTTTGGCCTGGCCCGCCCCTCTGCTGTGGAAGTGATCTCTCTCTCTCTTTCTGTCTCCCTCTCTCTCTCTAATTCTGCCATTTAAATAAATATATCTTTATTAATATCAGGCAGGATCCATTGCTAACTTGCTATATGATTTAACTACACAGCTTACAGTCAGACATTTAAGCAGATGTATTTCACAACTCGTTTGTCTTGTTTGTATCTCAAGAGAGTTAATCACAAACCTTTAAGTGAAAGGGCAAAACCCCAATGCAATGGTATTTCTGTGAGGAGGTAGATGAGCTAAGTAAGAGAGTCAGGTCAGGTCCCCACTGAGATGAGGGAAGTGGAGGTCCCTTTAAGAGTGGACAAGATGCTTGCTTCTACCCAGAAGCTGCCTTTACAAAGACAAAACACCAATTTCTCCCCTCTAAGTTTCTCGTTTCATCATGAAGGAGAACAGCAAGGAAGTAGCGACCCCACCCATCTGAGTTTCTAATTTTAGCAGAATAGAAAGGTGAAATTACCTATGATAGCTTTTTTGTTCTATCGTGAGAGCAGGCCAGACAGGATTATGATCCTGGCCCTCTGATGGGCTTTGTCCCTGACCCCTGGCTGTGATTCTGCTCCTCTGAATTGTGCTTAAAAGACCCCCACTTGGACAAGTTTCTCTGGGTCTTCCTCTCTCGGAGCCCGCTCCTGATGCTGCAGCAAGAGGTTTCTGACTTAAACTTGCTCTGCTCACCGTCCTTTCCGCGTAGAGATTCTACAAGAGACAAGAACTGAGGTCGCCTCCTTTGTCGCCGTTTTCTCCTAACATTTTCAGCTTTAACCACAAACAAATCTTACTGCTATTACTGTATTTCTTTACTAATAACCAAATAATTTTGCTCATTTACTCCCAACTGCAGTGATGCCTCGCAAGGCAGCACAAGGTGGTGAGCCAGGTATGACCACCAGCAATTCAAGAATAATTGATAAGGTATCACCACAAGATGGAGGAAGAGTTCTCCAAAACACACACACGATTTCTGTCAAAAGTCTACAGATCTGACTTATTCCATTCTGCCACCTAGTGGAGATATAATTAGGTGCTACTCTATTAGATCAGTCCATGCAAGGATAAAAAAGAAATAATAAGCAGCTTCCTAAAAAGAAACTGGTTGAAGATTGAGCACACAAAGGAGAATGCTAACACCCCTAAGACAATGGGGAAATCAGGAGAGATTGCCAGCATGGAGTCCCAAACTGGCAAAATAAATTTCAAAAAAACATACACTTCAAAACTGAAATGATATGTACATTAAAACATAGTCACTTCCTAATTGCTTGAGGTGTAAAAAATTTGAAAAATGGCTTCAGCCGGCGCCACGGCTCACTAGGCTAATCCTCCGCCTTGCGGCGCCGGCACACCAGGTTCTAGTCCTGGTCGGGGCACCAGATTCTGTCCCGGTTGCCCCTCTTCCAGGCCAGCTCTCTGCTGTGGCCAGGGAGTGCAGTGGAGGATGGCCCAAGTGCTTGGGCCCTGCACCCCATGGGAGACCAGGAGAAGCACCTGGCTCCTGCCATCGGATCAGTGCGGTGCGCTGGCTGCGGTGGCCATTGGAGGGTGAACCAATGGCAAAGGAAGACCTTTCTCTCTGTCTCTCTCTTTCTCACTGTCCACTCTGCCTGTCAAAAAATAAAAAATAAATAAATAAAATTAAATCAAAAAAAAAGAAAGAAAGAAAAATGGCTTCAGTACGAGGGGCCAAGGAAAAAAGTGGGAATTTCTGTGTGATGGAATGAGGAAACAAGCCTTGGAAGCAAAACATTTACATATCAAAAGTATAAAATAAAAAAGTAGATCATTGTAAAAATTAAAAGAAAGAATAAGATGACTGGTAAAAGCAGACACCAACTTGGGTTATAAAAAGGATTATAAATTCAAGATGCTCTTAAACCCAGTGGGATAACTTAAGTTCAAACCGTGTTAATAGTTCCGTTAAGGCACTGGCACTGTGGTGCAGTGGGTTAAGCCCCTGGCCTGCAGTGCCAGCATCCCATTTGGGCTCTGGTTCGAGATCTGGCTACTCCATTATGATCCAGCTCCCTGCTGATGCACCTGGGAAAACAACAGGGGATGGCCAAAGTCATTGAGCCCCTGCAACCCACGTAGGAGAGCCAGAAGATGCTCCTGGCTCCTGGCTTTGGATCAACTCAGCTCCACCTATTGCAGCAATTTGGGGAATGAATCAATGGATGGAAGACCTCATTCTCTCTCTCTGTAACTCTATCTTCCAAATAAGTAAAACAAATCTTCAAAAAAAAGTTATGTTAAAAATCTTATTTGTTTTTAAATCTTCACAATACAAGCAAAGGTGTTTTAAAATATACACCATACATATTTCTCATAGTCCCTCCAACCTCACTAATGCACATTACACCTTTTCATATACTAATACATGGGGGTTCTGAAAGCTAAATTGCTCACAGTAACCCATCCATTACTTATTTAAATGTTTGAAGTTTTAAGCATGTTAAAAATCTTAGCAGACTTACATAAATAGGATTTAGCAATACAAGTGTTAATTTTTAAAAAATCTAAAGCATTTACAAATTATCAGACTGTTAGAACAGTCTGCGAAGTTACGTGCACTATACTTTAAAATGTTTACATCAGACCATTGCTTTTCTAAAAATTGCCCTAGAAAAGACTAAAAAAAATTGGAAGAATTAACCTGTTCTAACCTAGTGGGAAAGGATCATAAAAGAAAAGGTAAAATAAGAACAAACTTACATCCTAATAGAAACCCCACACATCCCTCTTCAGTTAGGTTTTACTCTAGGAAATGAGTTGTAACTTTTTTTTTAAGATTATGTATTTATTTGAAAGTCAGAGTTACACAGAGAGAAGGAGAGGCAAAGAGAGAGAGACAGAGAGAGAGAGAGGTGTCTTGTGTCAACTGGTTCACTCCCCAGATAGCCACAACGGCCAGAGCTGCGCCAGTCAAAAGCCAGGAGCCAAAGAGCTTCCCCCTAGGTCTCCCATATGGGTGCAGGGGCCCAAGGACTTGGTCCATCTTCTACTGCTTTCCCAGGCCAGAGCAGAGAGCTGGATCGGAAGCAGAGCAGCCGGGACTCGAACTGGCGTCAACAAAGGATGCCAGCACTTCAGGTAGTGGCTTTACCCGATATACCACAGCATCGGCCCCACAAGTAGTAACTCTTAATAGGCTCACTCATCAAGTGTCAAGATATTGGGGTAAAATACCTTGTTCAGGTAAATTACAGGCCTCAAGTGGACTTTTCTTTTTTTGAGATGTTTTCCCACCTTATGCCTCTGGCTTGGATTATTTTGGAACATGTGTATTAATTGGAGGGGCACACTAGGCACAGTTCCCATTTAATGTGGAATAAGAAGCATAAAATGCGTTTAGGAAGAAGGGGTGGTGGTTTCTTTGATACTATGAAATGCAAGGGCACATTTGGAATGGGCAAACAGCTGATTTTTTTGCACATGCAGAATTTTTTAAAAAGAAAAACTAATACATCATTTTCTCTGAATTTTCTTCACTTCTATCTTCCCTTTTACTAACCCCATCCTAAAGGCCATATCACTTCATTTGCATTATTTGTGAAAATGCCAGGGTTGGTATTTATTTTTGCTAATTTACCTTTTAAAAAATGCTTCAGTTACTTTTTTTTTTTTTCTTATTTGACAGGTAGAGTTAGACAGTGAGAGAGAGAGACAGAGAGAAAGGTCTTCCCCTCTGTTGGTTCACCCCCAAATGGCCAAATGGCCACCACGGCTGGCGCTGCGCCGATCTGAAGCCAGGAGCCAGGTGCTTCTCCTGGTCTCCCATGCAGGTGCAGGTGCCCAATCACCTGGGCCATCCTCCACTGCCCTCTCGGGCCACAGCAGAGAGCTGGCCTGGAAGAGGAGCAGCCGAGACTAGAACCCTGTGCCCATATGGGATGCCAGCGCTGCAGGCAGAGAAAAGAGAAAGAGAAAGAGAAAGAGAAAGAGAAAGAGAAAGAGAGAGAGAGAGAGAGAGAAGAAGAAGAAGAAGGAGGAGGAGGAGGAAGGGAGGGAGGGAGGAAGGAAGGAAGCAGAAACCTTATTGTGAGGAGTCAGACTGGTTAATAGGCAGTCAGGCTGGCAGGCTGGTTCAGGGCTTCTCCCAGAAGTTATCTTTAGCAATGTCAAAATTGCCTGGCCCACTCCCTGGGAGCTTCCTTTTTTTTTTTTTTTTGACAGGCAGGGTGGACAGTGAGAGAGAGAGAGAGAGAGAGAAAGGTCTTCCTTTGCCTTTGGTTCACCCTCCAATGGCCGCCATGCTGCAGCAGGTGCACCGCGCCAATCCGAAGACAGGAGCCAGGTGCTTCTCCTGGTCTCCCATGGGGTGCAGGGCCCAAGCACTTGGGCCATCCTCCACTGCACTCCCTGGCCACAGCAGAGAGCTGGCCTGGAAGAGGGGCAACCGGGACAGAATCCGGTGCCCCGACCAGGACTAGAACCCGGTGTGCCAGTGTCACAAGGTGGAGGATTAGCTTAGTGAGCCGCGGCGCCGGCCTGGGAGCTTCCAATCTTATCATGAGACAGCAAGGGAGTGGCAACTCCATCCTTTTGAGTTCCCAGTTTACTGTAAAACAAGCTGCATATCCCCTCTTCTGATAGCTCTTTTGTTTTATCTTGAGCAAGCCAGATAGAGTGAACAAGACTACAAATCAGGTCTTTTGAGGGGTTTTGTCCCCACCTTGTTACTGATTGTCAAGGTTTTTCCTTACTCAAAATTGGGCTTCAAAACCCCACTACCACCAGACTCCTGGGGCTTTGCCTCTCTTGGAGCTCCCCTCCCGCCCACTCTGCCAGGAGGCTTTTGACTTAAATGAATCTTTTTCTCTCTGCCTTGTCCACTTGGAAATTCTTTTTCCATGTGAGACAAAGAACCAAGGTAATCTCTTCACTGCTGCTGCTTCACCTGTAACATCATTTCTGAGTAGACCACTGAGAGATGAACACATACCTATAACAGCCCAGGACCAGTTTTGGTTTATTTTATTATTATTATTATTTTTTATTTTTTGACAGGCAGAGTGGACAGTGAGAGAGAGAGACAGAAAGAAATGTCTTCCTTTTGCCATTGGTTCACCCTCCAATGGCCGCCACGGCAGGCGCGCTGCGGCCAGCGCACTGTGCTGATCCGAAGGCAGGAGCCAGGTACTTATCCTGGTCTCCCATGGGGTGCAGGGCCCAAGCACCTGGGCCATCCTCCACTGCACTCCCTGGCCACAGCAGAGAGCTGGCCTGGAAGAGGGGCAACCGGGACAGAATCCGGCGCCCGACCGGGACTAGAACCCGGTGTGCCGGCGCCGCAAGGCTGAGGATTAGCCTAGTGAGCCGCGGCGCCGGCCTAGTTTTGGTTTCTAAAGGGAATATTTTAAGCAAAAGGTTCCATTATTATTATTTTTATTATTATTATTTATTTGCTTGAAAAACAGAGGCAGAGAGAGAGAGAGGTCTTTTATCTGCTGGTTCACTCCCCAGGTGGTTGCAACAGCCAGAGCTGTGCTGATCTGAAGCCAGGAGCCAGGAGAGTCTTCCAGGTCTCCCATGTGGGTGCAGGGGCCCATGGACTTGGGCCATCTTCTACTGCTTTCCTAGGCCATAGCAGAGAGCTGGATTGGAAGTGGGGCAGCTGGGACTCAAACTGGCACCCATATGGGATGCTGGCACCACAGGCGGCGGCTTTACCTGCCACGCCACAGCGCCAGCCCCAAAATGATTCCTTTCTAAAAGTGGTGTGTGTGTGTGTGTATATATATATATATATATATAAATATATTATCCACATTCTTTTCGTTTATTCTCAAGAATCAGGGGTCCAGGTAAAAATGAGGGTTATCAGCTAGCTGATGTTATCATTGAGGTTCATCAGTGAATTTGTACATTTCTAGTTCTCTTTGGTAAAGGGAAAAAATGATGATTTTGCAAGACCTAGGTTTTTGGTTTGGTTTTGTGCCTCCTTTTTTGGCAGCCTTCATCTTCTCATCTCCCAAAGCCCTCAATCCTGTAGGGTTTTCATGATGGACAAAGGACCTGTGGTCACTTAAAACTGGGATTGATTTTTTGGGGGAGAGATTACCATGTTCAAAGTGTGATGTTCCACCACTTCATCAATGACTGATTTTAAATGTATGCAGTCCTCTCAATTTTTGGATCAAACAGATGCCTACAGTGGAGGCTTGGCAGGGGCTGCCTATCCCCACTGGTTGGTAAAAGTGACTGTACAGATGGACATTTCTCTTCAGTAGAAATGGGCCACAGCAGTAACTGGAAAGGCTCCTTGTACATTGTATTGTCAGTGTTCCGGTTCTGCATATCTTACAGTTCATATATAACCCAGGCACATTAGCAGGGAGCTGGGTTGGAAGTGGAGCAGCTGGGCATCCCACATAGGCACCAGTTTCAGTCCCCACTGCTCTACTTCCAATCCAGTTCCCGATAATGGCCTGGGAAAAGCAGAGGAAGATGGCCAAGTGCTTAGGTCCCTGCCACCCATGTGAGACCTGGAGGAGGCTCCTGGCTCCTGACTTTGGGTTGGCCCAGCTCTGCCTGTTACAGCCACCTGGGGAGTAAAACAGATGGAAGATCTCGATCTAGTCCTCTCTCTCTAACTCTGACTTTCAAATAAAAACAAATTTTTTAAAAAACTAAAAGAAAAGTTAACATTCTTAGTAAGAAAAAAATAGCCTCTATCATTGACAAGGAAAAGATACTCAGTCCAAAAGGAAAACATAAAGACTATGATCAAGCAAGCTACAGAAAATATAGCAAATAATAAAAATCACTAATTAATAATGTGGTTAAAATCACACTAAAGTGAGATTAGAACAATATCTTTTACTTCTAGCAAACAGAGAGATTTATAATAACTGATGTTAAGAAATATTTATAACAGGGCACTGTAGTGCAACAGCTAATACACTGGGAAACCTGCATCCCATATTGGAGTGCCTGGGTTTCAGTTCCAGATGGAAGTCTGTCCTTCTCTCAAATGGATCTTTAAAATATTTTAATAATTGATGTTAGTAAGGACGTAGGGAAGCAGATGCTACTGGTGAAAGTATACACTGCAACCTTCCTAGAGGGCCTTACCTGGGGATCTGTTTTTATTTAGAATTTTAACTTCTAGGAATTTACTCTAGGCAATGACTCCAAGGTTATATACAAAGATTTACAGGTAGGATCTCATTAATTAACTTTTTTTTTGTAACCGGCAAAACTTGGTCATAGCTAAAATTCAACAAAAGGTAATTAGCTAAATAAACTGGTGCATTCACATGCTGGAATACTACATAACCAGTCATGATGTAGAAATAATAATATCAGAAAATGGTCAACTCTATTAAATGAAAACAGCAGGTTACAATGCTATATGTATGGCATGATACCAATTTGGGATTTTCTTCTTCTTAAAAAAGATTTTTATTTTCTTCTTGGTGCTTTCATAAATATCTCAATGTATATGTATTCCTTTATAATAAAAATAATGTAAAATTGCTAATTAAAATATGGTACAGGGGCCAGCGCCGTGGCTCACTTGGCTAATCCTCCGCCTGTGGGGCCGGCATCCCATATAGGCGCTGGGTTCTAGTCCCGGTTGCTCCTCTTCCAGTCCAGCTCTCTGCTGTGGCCTGGGAGGGCAGTGGAGGATGGCCCAAGTCCTTGGGCCCTGCACCCGCATGGGAGACCAGGAGAAGCACCTGGCTCCTGGCTTCAGATCAGCGCAGGGCGCCGGCCGTGGCAACCATTTGGGGAATGAACCAACGGAAGGAAGACCTTTCTGTCTCTCTCTCTCTCTCACTGTCTAGCTCTGTCAAATAATAATTAAAAAATGTTTTTTAAAATATGGTACAAACTTCTTGATTATTGTATTTTCATAAAAAAGATAATTTTCCAAATTCACACTTGCACATTTAGTTGAGTAAAAATAATCTTAAGTTAAATATGGTTTCAGCTATATGTGTTCAGTACAAAAAGGCAATTGAGAAAAAATTTTAGATCATTTCAAGAAATCACTTAGAGCTAATAAGCATGGGTTGGACATTCCTCACTGAAAAGCCAGAATTACATACTCCTTTTATAAAATACTAAATGCGGGTCTGATGTGGTGGCATAGTGTAGGTTAAGCTGCCACCTGGGACGCCAGCATCCCATGTGGGCACTGGGTCATGTCCCGGCTGCTCCACTTCAGATCCAGCTCCCTGCCCAAGGCCTGGGAAAGCAACAGAAGACCCAACATGGGGGACCTGGATAAAGCTTCTGGCTTCTGGCTTTGGCTTGGCTCAGCCCTGGCCATTGAGGTCATTGGGAGAATGAATCAGCAGATGGAAGATAATCTGTATCTCTCCCTCTCTCTCTAATTCTGCCTTCCAAATAAATAAATCTTTTTTTAAAAATACTAAATACTTGATTTTTATAATCCATTTTTTTTAAAGATTTATTTATTTATTTTAAAGGCAGAGTCACAGAGAGAGAGAGAGAGAGTGGTCTTCCATCTGCTGGTTCACTCTCCAGATGGCTGCAATGGCCAGAGCTGTGCCAAACCAAAGCCAGGAGCCAGGAGCTTCTTCCCGGTCTCCCATATGGGTGCAGGGGCCCAAGGACTTGGTCCATCTTCTACTGCTTTCCCAGGCCATAGCAGAGAGCTGGATCAGAAGAGGAGCAGCCGGGACTCAAACCAGCATCCACATGGAATGCTGGCACTGCAAGTGGCAGCATTACCTGCTACGCCACAGTGCTGGCCCCTCCATTGTTTGTTTTGTAACCTCTTATTTCTAAGTAAAGTTTATTTTCTGAATATTCAAATTTTCCTAAAATTAAAGTGCCAAAATGACTTCCCAAAATAGTAACTATTATTAAACTGAAGGCTATCATCTATGCATGGGAGATAACTTAATGAAAATCTTTTTGTGATGAGTAGCCCACCTATCCAAATAAGAGAATATGTATTTCAATATTATGAATTATAAGACACCTATCTACTCAAAAAAATAATGTATTGAAATTAGCTACTTCTGCCAATCTGAGAAAATTTTGTCAGTCATGCTGTACTCATTAAAAACAGATATAGTTAAGTTTATAACTGAAACTTCATTCGCAAAATATAAGGTCTTCTATCAGAAGAATTTGCACTTTAGTTTTTCAACTATATTTTTAATAAAAATAATAATCATTTTAAATAATTCAGAATAGGTGCTTGTGCTTTATTTTTAAAATCTCACAAAAACCGAAACTATCATTTACATAAGTTACAATAGCAATAATAATTAGAAACCAATTTGTTGTAACTCTTCAAATACTTTTGAGCATAAAACCAAATTAAAAGAAATAAGGAAAAACTAAGTACTCTTTTTAAATTGAAAGTAATCTGACTGCTTCTGACACCCTTACTTGCAGATGTAAAAACAGCAGATGAATTCAAAACAAGAGATTTAATTAATTCAATATTCCAACCAATCCCAATGCAGTTTTCAACTATAGGTTCAAGTTCATACAGAATTGCAAAAGTAAATCTCTACTAATAATGTAACTAGCTTATGTCAGTTCAGAGAACTCAACACCAACAACTGTGGAAATCATGAGGTATGACTAGAAAAACCGAATCCCTGCATCAGCAGTGCCATACATACATAACCACCACTTTGCTATGTATTTCTACCTTTGTAAAGGAAAGAAGGACATCCTTTAAACTTTACATCTAACAGAAAAAGTAAATGTATCATTTCATTTCTTTCTCAATTTACAAAATATATACGTAATCTTCCTTTGTTTTTGGTAAGTTCAAATATGAATTGATAGTGGGGCAACCGGATTCCTTAAGAAAGCTCTACAGAAGAGATGAATACAACATACTATATCTTCTTTAAGAAGTATGAGCTGAAACCTTAGGCATTCCTTGTGTTGTTTTAAATACCTTTAAACAGAATGCTGTTCCTGTAAACACTAGCTTCGAAAAAAAAATACTGGGATCAAAATATACTACTAGAGGATCTCAGTAAAAGGATCTCACCAAAACTATCCTCGTTTGTGAAATCAGGAAAAATACTTTCAGGATTTACCTTGCTTGAAAAATGCCACTACTTCTCTTTCTTTTTCTTTTTTCTGATTATCACAATTAAACATCAGGAGAGTTTTCCCAAATAAATACTGATGTGAATGTTGATTTCAAGAACAAACAACTTTCATAAGAGTCTATTTCTCAGGCATTTCACCATTGGTGGAGATGGAGGCAGCACTGTTCTGGTGAGAACTGTCACTGGACTCCTGCGCAGCATTCCTTCTGGGAGAGTTTATTGGGACCTGAAGCTCAGTGGCAGACGTGTGCTTAGCTGCATTCGGTGGCTGTGCAGAGGAATCAGATGGAAGTCTATGATGATTATTTTTCTCACCAGAAGTAGATGAATGCCTTTTGCTTCCGAATTCCTCACTAATAGGGGGCTGCAAATTATGAAAGACAACATAGTTGACATCTTTGCTCCCTTCAAAATTTAAGGCTTAGCCTTTTCCAACAAAGAGGGAAATTATGTTGGTGCTTCAGTACATTTTATGAGTATAAAAAGAAATTAACAGCAACCTTAAGGCATTAAATTTTCTCCCTAGCTAAATCAGCCTCGTAGCATTTGCTCATTCTTTCAACATGTCTATGAAGCTTCGCTCATGTTTTAGGGTCTGAGCTACATAATAGGGCCTATCCTCCTCTTTCAACCTTCCCTTGTATTTAAAAGAGGATTTCTGAATTCTGAAATTATGTTCAGATAGGGCAAGAACTATGATTACAGAGCAGGGATGCTTTTGTGACAGGAACGGGAAGTCACTTTATAAAATTCTTGGGACCACTGCTGTGGTGTGGGAGGTGAAGCCTTCACCTGCAGCGCTGGCATCTCATAATGGGCACTGGTTTGTTCTGACTGCTCCACTCTGATCCAGCTCCCTGCTAATGTTCTGAGAAAGTAGAGGAAGATGGCCCAAGAGCTTGACCCCTGCACCGGCGTGGGAGACCGGCAAGAAGCTCCTGGCTCCTGGCTTCAGATCGGCCTAGCTCTGGCCATTGTGGCCATCTGGGGAGTGAGCTAGTGTCTGGAAGACCTTTCTCTCTCTGTCTGTCTCTCTCTCTGTCTGTAACTCAGCCTCTGAAATAAATAAGTCAATCTTAAAACAATACTCATAAAAAATGAAAAAGAATTCTTAATTCCAGAGACTCATGCACTTGTATTAATTTCTTACCTACCCATAAACACAGAACATTCTTGACCGAATTTTTTTATGAAAGAACCCTAAATCCATATCAGCATGTTACAGAAATTATATATGGATTAAAGTTCATTAAAAAGTGAAAAGTCTTCACAAAGTTAGTAAGAAAATAGGAGCACATCTTGAAAAAAGTTACTAAATCTGTAAAATGTTTAACTATAGAGGCATGTAAAAATTCAAGTAAACTGACAATTGTACTGTGGCTGGATAAGATGTTAATTAATTGGAAAATCTGACTGGTATATGGGAATTCTCTGAACTATTTTTGTACTTGTTTGAAAATCTGATTTCAAAACTAAAAAGCTAAACTTCCAATTAAAAAAATAAAATTGTAAAAAAGCTAAGAAAGTCAGTGATAAGAGTTAGAAATACATTAGTAGAAAAAAAAAAAGAAGAGGAAGGGACTGAAACTTACTTCGACACGGAAGTCTTCTAACCTCTTAAAACTACAGAGGTATTCCTGAAGCTTTGGATCAACAGAATGTGTCTTAGATTGAGAATATTTCAGATAAGCCCAAAACTTTTCTAGTCCATACAGCTGACCTAATAATAAGAACACATACTTTAAATAATATGGAATTTTAAAAAATTATTCATATTAAACATGATTCTATTACCAATAAACCATGTATCTTCCAATAAATACTTAATCTAGATCTTGAGAATAAAAAACACATAAGGGGGTAGTATCTTCAAAAAGTTATGGGCAATGTATATTATAAAAAATTATGCATGGATTTCAAAATTTTTTCTACCAAAATAAATTTATCTTTTAACTCCATTGTCTATGAACTTTTTGAAGTACCTTCATATAAAGAACAACAGCAGTTAACATGTTTTGAACACTGGTTCTGTAAGAAGTATTATTTAAGTACTTTATTATATATCAAACTGAACTATATGCAACTATATAAGAGGTCATCTCATTTACATTAAAGATGAGAAAACTGAGGCTAGCAAGTTTAAGTAACTTACCCCAGGGCACAAAACTACAAAGTAGTGGAAACGGGATTCAGACATAGGGAACCAGCCCAAAGACTGCACTTTTTTTTTTTTTTTTTTTTTTTTTTTAGAGTCAGAGTGGACAGTGAGAGAGAGAGACAGAGAGAAAGGTCTTCCTTTTCCATTGGTTCACCCTCCAATGGCCACTGCAGCTGGCGCACCACGCTGATCCAAAGCCAGGAGCCAGGTGCTTCTCCTGGTCTCCCATGGGGTGCAGGGCGCAAGCACTTGGGCCATCCTCCACTGCACTCCCTGGCCACAGCAGAGAGCAGGACTGGAAGAGGGGCAACCGGGACAGAATCCGGCGCCCTGATCAGGACTAGAACCCGGGGTGCCGGCGCCGCAGGCGGAAGATTAGCCTAGTGCGCCGCGGCCAAAGATTGCACTCTTAACCACCATGCTGCCCTGCCTTTCCAAGCATACCTTCTGATGTATCACAAAATTTTTATGTTATGTAACATGCTTGTCAAGATGATAGTGACAAAATATATCTGGAGATAATAATAAAGGAGATAATTGGGAGTGGTTATTTTCTAACACCTCACAGGGAAGGCCTACTTACTGTACAGAGCCCCGTCCTACATCAAGACCCTAACAATGGCCTAAAGGTCCTAAATGCTTTACCTTGAAGAAATAAGTATAAACTCCTTCCTTATTTTTACTGACAGACTCAGTTTACAGTTTCCAAATAGAATAAGTTTTTTATCTACTAATTTATTTTTACCAGATTCGTAGTCTTTTTTGGTTTCTTCTTGGAAATCCTTAAAAATTTCTTGTCTGAATTTTTTTTCCAGTCCGTAACTATAAAACCTGAACAGACATTCTAACCCGTACCTAGGAAAAGGAAATAAAAGGTTTATAACAAAACTTGCTATAATAATGCAAAATATCTCATAGTTAGAAGTACTGATACAAGCAGACATGACACAAATAATCTTAAACAAAAAGTAAGTTTTTGGTATGCAGATTTTTTTCATAAAGGTGATAATTGGTAATCCATAGCTGGTTTTGCTATTTTTGTTGACTCAGCCACAGCACATGATAAAGGCATATTGGCAACCTGCAGAACGAGAGGCAGCCTTAGGACAGTTAAGAGAGGGCTTCTTTAAACAGACAGAATATCTCTCCCTGAAGAATGGTTCAAAAGACTTAGTGACAAACTGGGAATGGTTTAGATTTTTCCCAAACCAAGGTTTATAATGGTGTGTCTGTGCATGGCATTAAATATTCTTAAACATAATATTCATTCTAAAGAGATAAAAACCACACTCTTGGGGCCTTCAACGCTGGTGTCCCATATGGGCACCAGTTCAAGTCCCAGCTGCTCCACTTGTGATCCAGCTCCCTGCTAATGGCATAGGAAAAGCAATGGAGGATGGCCCAAGTGTTTGGGCTCCTGCTACCCACGTGAAAGACTTGGATGAAGCTTTTCACTTCAGCTTGGTCTAGTCCTGGCCATTGTGGCCAACTGGGGAGTGAACCAATGGATGGAAGATCTCTCTCTCTCTCTCTCTCTCTCTCTCTCTGTAACTCTTTCAAAATAAATAAATAAATCTTTAAAAAAATACTAAGACCGCAACTCTTGTGTCTTGGACACTAGATGTTGTTGACTCATTCAACTATAATAGTATAAAACTAATTAAGTGGCTCCTAAGAGAACTTCCTATTCTTTTTATAAAATATAACTAACAGTAGATGTATTGCTAAGAAAGTTACTATCACCAAATAAATCAGGAAAAAAAATCAAGTTTTGGATTGTGGATCAGCAAACCTACAACCTTGAACTACTGGTGATGATCAGAATCCATGACAGTAAACAAGGCCATTAACACAGCGGTACAGGGACCATGTCTAGATGTCACAATTAAAAGATTCCTCAGTCCGAATCCTTAAACCATTCTGGGTGATGCAGTGGAACAGAGTCTTCATTACTGGTAACATTAACATTACTGGTAACATTACTGGCTGTCATCCACAAGAAGCAGGGCATCTGAATGTGTGTCTTTTTTTTTTTTAATATTTATTTATTTATTTGAAAGTCAGAGTTATACAGAAAGGGAAGCAGAGGCAGAGAGAGAGTCTTCCATCTGCGGGTTCACTCCCCAATTGGCCGCAATAGCCGGAGCTGCACCGATCCGAAGCCGGGAGCCGGGAGCTTCTTCCAGGTCTCCCACGAGGGTACAGGGGCCCAAGCACTTGGTCCATCTTCTACTACTTTCCCAGGACATAGCAGAGAGCTGGATCGGAAGTGGAGCAGCCGGGACTCCAACCGGCACCCATATGGGATGCTGGCACTGCAGGCGGCAGCTTTACCTGCTACGCCACAGCGCCAGCCCCAGCCCCAGTGTGTGTCTTTTACAACCAGTTTACTTACAAATGGGAGAGTTTCTCTTGGCAAGTCACCAAGAGAAATGTAGGACAGTCAACTGCAAACCCACACACTGGGTTGTGAATGAGAACACTGAGATGAAGACTGGCCAGTTCTGACTTTTGTGCTAACTCTGGTGAATTGGAAGTAGCCACCAAAGGCATAGTAAGAAAGACTATAAATGTGAAAGGTAGGATAAGGAAGAGCACAAAGTAGTGCTGAGATTGATTAAAATATCAGAACGAAAAGAAGAGAGGGAAACAGGGGCACATGCTATCCATCTTTCATTTCTAATTTATATAGAAGATTCTAGATGATAATTAAGTGGACTTTGTTTTGACAGACTTCAGTACAAATACAAATTGGCTTTCATGGGAAAAATTTATTTGCAGCCCCATGCATTGCTTTCAAGGATCACAATATCTGATTAATAATATCTTCTTGTATGAGATTTATAAGAGGAATACATTTTCAGAACTTGAAGAAGGAGAAACTTAGGTAAACGCCATTGAGTGGTAATTGATCTTTTTTCCTTCTTTCCATCTTGTCTCCCTCTCACTGTGAACAAACAACCTGCCTGCGTCTACTTTGTCTTCCTTCCCACTCTTCTTGTCTGGTCTCACTCAGCCCAAGTGGTACTTTCAAAGCGTGCCCTCAACATTTCTGAAGGAAGTAAGGTGTAAGCTGGACAAAAAGAACAGGAGTTAGCAAAACACAGGGAAGAAAAAGAGAAGCAGAAGGAAGAATATGCATAAATGTCCACAGGCCAGAGAACTTGGATCATTCAGGGAACACACAATTTCATACCACTTTTGCCTAGGACTGGTGGGGAAAGGTTGGGTAGTAAGTGAGGTGAGACACTTCATGAGAGGCTTTGCTTTTTCTTGCCCAAGGAATGTTTTTTTAAGATTTATTTATTTGAAAGAGTGACAGACAGAGAGGGAGATATGGAGAGATCTTTCATCTGCTGGCTTACTCTCCAAATGGCCAAAATGGCTGGGGCCAGGAGACTGAAACTTCATCCCAGGACTAGAACCCGGTGTGCTGGCGCCGCAGGCAGAGGATTAGCCTACTGAGCCACGGTGCCGGCCATCCTTGTGTCACTCTCTAAGATAGTCTCTAATGATTCCATCTCCTACTGTTTATGACCTTGTGTAGCTGCTTCCTACACTGCAACAGGACTGGTCTATATGAGCAATACAATATGGCAGAAGTGATGATGATATGTTACTTCCAAGTATTGATTATTCAAAACACTGAGGCTGACATCTTGGAGGCTGTTCCTTCTTTCTTAGGGCACTTGCCTTCGGGGAATCCATGCTATAAAATACCCAGCAGGGAGGCCGAAGTGGCCAGGAGCTAAAGTTTCCTGCCAATGGCTACATAAATGCCTTGGACAGCCCTGTCAAACATTTAAAATATAAATGTGTGGCCAGCATCGCAGCTCACTAGGCTAATCCTTTGCCTGCGGCACCAGCACACCAGGTTCTAGTCCCAGTTGGGGCACGGGATTCTGTCCCGGTCGTTCCTCTTCCAGCCAGCTCTCTGCTGTGGCCCGGGAGTGCAGTGGAGGATGGCCCAGGTTCTTAGGCCCTGCACCCGCATGGGAGACCAGGAGATGCACCTGGCTCCTGGCTTCAGATCAGCTTGGTGCACCGGCCGCAGCGCACTGGCCGCGGCGGCCATCGGGGAGTGAACCAACGGAAGGAAGACCTTTCTCTCTGTCTTTCTCACTGTCCACTCTGCCTGTCAAAAAAAAATATATATATATATATGTATATATATAAAAATGTGTACACACACACACATTTTAGAATTCAACTAGATTTTACTTGATACAATACAATATGGCCAATGGGGCTGGCACTGTGGCGCAGCAGGTTAAAGCCCTGGCCTGAAGCGCCGGCATCCCATATGGTTGCTGGTTCAAGTCCCAGCTGCTCCTCTTCCAATCCAGCTCTCTGCTATGGCCTGGGATAGCAGCAGAAGATGGTGCTAGTCCTTGAGCCACTGCATCCATATGGGAGACCTGGAAGAAGCTCCTGGCTCCTAGCTTTGGATCGGCGCAGCTCCAGCCATTGTGGCCAACTGGGGTGTGAACCAGTGGATGGAAGACCTCTCTCTCTGTCTCTACCTCTAATTCTGTCTTTCAAATAAATAAAATAAATCTTTAAAAAATACAGTAAGATCGCATATGAACTGATATAGAAATATTTTATAAAGATTTATTTATTTAAAAGGCAGTGTGGCAGACAGAGAGACAGTCAGAGACAGAGACAGACAGGGCAATCTTTCAACTGTTGGTTCAATCCCCAAAAGCCCACAAAAGCCAGAGCTGGGCCAGGCCAAAACCGGAAGACAAGAACTTCATCTGAATCTCCCACATGGATGGCAGGAGCCCAAGTACTTTAGCCATCATCTGTTCCCTCCCAGGCTCATCAGCAGGAAGGTGGTTCAGGAGCAGAGGTGGGACTCCATCCCAGGCACTGCTATATGGAATGCTGGTGTTCCAAGCAGAGGTTTAACCCGTTGCGCCTGCCCCTCCTGCCAAATATCTGGACTACAACCTCAAAGCAATTTTGAATAAAAAACACCTAGCTAAGTGGTTGCTGGAATCTTGATACCTAGAAGGTTGAACTAGTAGTGCAGTGGCACTATAGTGTGGTAGTTCGTGAAGCTGTGGCCTGTGACACCAGCATCCCAAATGGGTACCTGTTCCTGTCCCAGCTGCTCCACTTCTGATGCAGCTCCCTGCTGGTGTGCCTGAGAAAGCAGTGGAGACTGGCCCAAGTGCTTGGGCCCCTGCCACCCACATGGGACACCCAGATGAAGCTCTTAGTGGCTGGAAGATTTCTCTTTCTCTCTCTCTCTCTGGAATTCTGATTTTCAAATAAATCAATAATTTTTTTAAAGAAGGTATGAACGAATAAATGTTAGTTGTTTTAACACGAGTCTTGGTGGTAATTTGGTATGCAGCAATGCAGAACGAGTATAGCCCTTGTGCCAGTTGTGTTGTACTACTTTTACAGTCCAAAGCAGGCTATTTCAGTATTCCTGCCAAGTGCAGAAGCGTAATAAAATATTTCACCTGTAATTTTCTTTTGCATCTTCCCAAGCAAGTTGTCTAA
This sequence comes from Oryctolagus cuniculus, assembly GCF_051225735.1. Classification (NCBI taxonomy): domain Eukaryota; kingdom Metazoa; phylum Chordata; class Mammalia; order Lagomorpha; family Leporidae; genus Oryctolagus; species Oryctolagus cuniculus. Next base: position 66,012,664 of record NC_142874.1, read on the forward strand.
ATTCCTCGTACATTTTTTTATTGAAGTGATCTCTGAGGAAAAAGGACCAGAAACGAAAGAGGGTATTCATTTCTTGGGACTGACCAATTCCCAAGCATTTTCTCTCTGGAAAAAATTAAAATAATAAAATACCTCTTTACTAAATAAAATTTTTAAAGTCAAAACAGACATTTTACATAACTTACAATGAAGGGAACTAAAATACATTAATCTTCAAAATATATTTGGGTTTCTTCTAAACAAAAGGTAAATATTTCCTGATGTACAGTTCAAATCATAAATATTTGTCAATGATAGTAAGAATATACCAGATTTTAATTTCTAATTTGTCTAAACCTATGAAATACATGAATAAAGAATATGAATAAACACATTTACTTGAGGTGATTATTTTTAAGAAAAATAAAATATCTTAACCTGATATTAAATGATACTTGAGTTTTTTAGAATAATATTTGAGTTTCAGATATAACTAGGTGATGGACAAGCTTCTTACCACTTAGGCATCTTCGACGATACTTGTGGTACACTTGTTGGGTAAAGCCATTTTCTTTCAGAAGCTCGTGAGAAGGGTGCTGGAATTTGGGGAATGAATGAGGAGTACATCCATCACTGCCTCCCAGGGGAAGACCTTCTGAAGGCGAAGCATTTAAACTGCTGTTTGAGGAGGGGGAAAAAAGCCTTCAAACTGAAATATCAAGAACCAAGGATTTAAACCAATTTGTACTATTTTTTTTTTTTGCTTCATTATTAGGAGTCTGAACAGTGGAAAAGACAGTTATCCCTAAAACTAATGACATACAGATCTGCACACGAAGGGCTACTTACATTCAACACACAGGAGCATTCACAAGTTCACAAAGAACACGGTTATAAAATTTCAAGTCAAGACAACAGGTAGAAGCAGATAACTGAACAGTTCATTCCTCTTTCAGATTCACTGTTAATTTAAATCCTCAAACTAAAACATAAATTCTCAAACTACAACAATCATAGAAATAGATAACCAAGTATCTTATTCCTCTTCTGGACACTTTATTAATATGATTTAAATTAGTTCTTTTAATTAACATTATGAACTGGGGAGATCTCCAACTTATCTTGATTAATTAGGTTCATGATGTGACTGAAGGTATTGTTTGTCCTTTTCACTGTGTGCACTTGTACTGAGTAAGGAGCAATGGTTTGTAAAACTGCTGATGAGAACCGAGGCAGCAGCTCCCAACCTTCCTTACTAGTGACTGTTTTCACTGCTATGCACTTTGAATGTTTCAAACGAAACGCCTGCTGCACCTTCAGATGCCTCTGATGAAGCAGGAAAACTGACCTTATGAATGCTCAGCCTTAAGCTCATGCCACCTAGTGGGGCAAACAGGAGACGGAAGCTCCAGCTTTGCAAGAGGAAAATGTCCTGACGATCTCTTTCGCAACGTGCACATACTGAACACTTCTAAACTACACACTTAAAATCAGTAAGATGTGGAATTTTATGTTTTTACTAAAATTAAAAGAAATACAGCACGAAACACTTCTGTGTCATATTAAAGTACAATGCTTATCTTAAGGCCAGGCACTTGTACAATTAAGCTGTGAGGTGAACAAACTTTTCTTTTTTTTATAAGCACCACTCTTAATCAGAAAAACAATCAATAAATTATGGTTATTCAGACTTCAGTTTTTGTCAAAGAGATGAATCTTTAACATCAATGAAAAGAAGTATTTGTCTCCAGTGATAAAACTTCCAAGCAAAAGTGAGAATTTTGGAAACCTTGTCATTGTCTCTATGAATCTGACAATTGTCACCATTACATAAAGATTTTTCCAATGAAATCAATGGTAAATATTTTGTAGGTGTTTGTGTATGTGTGTGGTAAAATATACCTAACATAACAGTTATCATTTCTAAAAAAATATATTTATTTGAGAGGCAGAGAGACAAACAGAGAGACAGAGACAGAAAGAATGAATAAACTCCCATATGCTGCTTCACTCTCCAAATGCCTGCAAATGGCTGGGACAAGCCTAGGAGGAAGCCAGAAGTCAGTAATCAACCCAGGTCTTCTACACTGGTGGCAAGAATTCAATTACTTGACCCATCCTGCTGTCTTCCAGGGTCTGCATTAGCAATAAGATATGTTCAGGAGCCAGAACTGGGAATTGACCTCAGGGAATATAATGTGGGACATGGGTATCTTAACTACATTCAACCACTAGATGAACTGCTCACTCCAGTTCTCATTTTAAACATTATTTGTAAGTGTATAACTTATTGGCATTAAACGCATTCACAATGTTATATAACCATTACCAGTATCAACACCTAAACTTCTTATCCTTGCTATGGCTTGGGTTTGGTTACAGTATGTCTCCTCAAAGGTTCATGTGCTGGAAACTTGGTCCTTAGTGTGACAATATTGAGAGGTGGAACTTCGAAGTGGTGTGGCCTATTGCAAGGTCATTGGGAGCACCATCCTTGGAAGGGTTAATGTTGATCTCTTGGATTGAGTTACTTCTTGTGAGAGTGCTTTGTGATAAAAAGAGCAAACGTGGCCCCTGAAAGCCTCTGCTTTCCTGTGATCTCTCCCTCTTGCCTGTGCCATGACAATATCTGCCTTCTTCTGATGTTGCTAGAAGGCTTTCACCAGAGCCCAGAAGATGCTCATGTCTTGCTCTTGAATTTCCAGAACTATGAGTAACCCTCTTTATTTATAAATAGTGTCCAGCCTCAAGTATTTTGAAATATCAACATAAAATGGATTAAGACAATGCCCAATAAGTATATACAATATACTGTTATACAATAACTATCCCCTTAAAACTACCCATAAGCCCTTTAGAATTTCTATTCTACTTTCTGTCTCTATGAATTTGACTACTCTAGGTACTTTACAAAAGTGGAATTATGCAATATTTATCCTTCTGTGCCTAGCTTATTTCATTAAGCATAAAAATGTTTTGAAGGTTCATCAATGTTGCAGCATGTATCAAAATTTCATTTTCCATTGTATATAAATACCACATTTATCTGTCATTTGTTGATGGACACTTGGGTTGTTCCTGCCTTTTGTTTATTATAAATAATCATATTATGAACATGGGCATGCAAAAATGAAGGTATTTCCAAAAGTATGTGAAAAATAAATTAAAAATTATGCTTATTTCAGGCCGGCACCATAGCTCACTTGGCTAATCCTCCGCCTACAGCGCCGGCACACCAGGTTCTAGTCCCGGTTGGGGCACCAGATTCTGTCCCGGTTGCTCCTCTTCCAGTCCAGCTCTCTGTTGTGGCCCGGGAAGGCAGTGGAGGATGGCCCAAGTCCTTGGGCCCTGTACCTGCATGGGAGACCAGGAGGAAGCACCTGGCTCCTGGCTTCGGATCAGCGCAGCACCAGCTGTAGCGGCCATTTGGGGGGTGAACCAACGGAAGGAAGACCTTTCTCTCTGTCTCTCTCTCTCTGTCTAACTCTGCCTGTTAAAAAAAATTGTTTATTTCAGTGCAAAAATATTTAAATCTTTACATAGAAGGATCTTCAAAAAGGTCACAGAAAATGAGATAAAATGCATGGATTTCAATTTTCTTTGCACCAAAATAAACTTATCTTTTCATTCTATTTTCCCATGAACTTTTCTAAGTACCCACATGTGTTAGTCAGCTTTTACCTGACAGGAGCTTCTTGAGAAGGAAAAGTTTCATTTTGGCTTACAGTTGGGAGGGTCACAGTTCAAGACTGGGTGGCCCAGTACTCTGCCATCTGGTGGAGGCTGGCAGTGGCAGAGCATGTGTGGAGGAACCATCATATGGTGGGCCAGGAAACAGAGAGATATGAAGCATGTTCAGTTTATACAACCAATCCTCTAACAAGAGCTACCTTCCAAGGCATGCCCTCAATAACCCAAAGATCTCCCATTAGGCCCAACTACCAGACATCATAATTAGAGCAAGCCTCATCCTTAATGCATCAACTATAACATCAATCCATTAATATCTTTTTTTAAATTTTTATTTATTTATTTGACAGGTAGAGTTATAGACAGTGTGAGAGACAGAGAGAGAGAGAGAGAAAAGTCTTCCTTCCGTTGGTTCACCCCTCAAATGGCTGCTACGGCCGGCGCGCTGCACCGATCCAAAGCCAGGAGCTAAGCACTTTCTCCTGGTCTCTCATGTGAGTGCAGGGCCCAAGCACTTGGGCCATCCTTCACTGTCTTCCAGGGCCACAGCAGAGAGCTGGACTGGAAGAGGAGCAACTGGGACTAGAACCTGCCGCCCATATGGGATGCCAGCGCCTCAGGCGGAGGATTAGCCAAGTGAGCCATGGTGCCGGGCCATTCCTTTAATATCAATACAAGACTTTAGGGATCAAGATTTTACTACACGGATCTCTGAGGGACAGTTTTCCAAACCATAATATCTCATATTTGTTTGTTTGTTTTAAAGATTTACTTATTTTTATTTGAAAGGCAGAGTTACAGAGAGGCAGAGGTAGAGAGAGACAAAGACAAAGAAAGAGAGAGAGAAAGAGAGAGAGAGAGAGAGAGGTCTTTCATCCACTGGTTCACTCCCCAATTGGCCACAATGGCTGGAGCTATGCCAATCTAAAGCCAGGAGCCAGGAGCTTCCCCCAGGTCTCCCATGTGGGTCTAGGGGCCCAGGGACTTGAGTCATCTTCTACTGCTTTCCCAGGCCATAGCAGAGAGCTGGATTGGAAGTGGAGCAGCTGGGTTTTGAACCAGCACCCATATGGGATGCCAGCACTGCAGGCAGCAGCTTTACCCACTATACCACAGCGCCGGCCCCTCATATCTGTTTTTAGAGTCTTTGTTTTCAATACTTTTGGCCATACATCTAGGAGTGTTACAGCTGAGTCATACAGTAATTCTATGTTTTAACATTCTGAGATAAGTCGTAACTATTTTCTACAGTGGCTGTAGTATTTCATATTCTCAACAGAAATGCATGAGAGTTATAATTTCTCCACAACCTCATCAACATTTTCTTAAAATATTTACTTATATATTTGAAAATCAGATTTACAAAGAGAAGAAACAGAGAAAGATATTTTCTATCTGCTGGTTCACTCCCAAGATGGCTGTAATGGCCAGGGTGGGGTCAGGCTGAAGCCCGGAGCCAGGAGCTTCTTTTGGGTCTCCCACATGGGTGGCAGGGGCTCAAACACTTGGGCCATCTTCCGCTGCTTTCCCAGGCACATTAGCAGGGATCTGGATCAGAAGTGGAGCAACCAGGACTTGAACCGGAACCCACGTGGGATGCCAGAGCCACAAATAGCAGCCTTACCCACCACGCCACAGTGTTGGCCCCCATCCTCACAAATATTAAAGTTTTTGTTTTTAAACTTAAACACATATATAAACACACTTTTTAAAATTAAATGATGTATAAATATACATTTATACATCATCTCATGTTGCCATAATACAACAGCACAGGATGAGTGTCTTAAACAACATATTTCTGGAGGCTAGAAGCCAGAGATCAAGACACCAGCAGGGCTGATTTCTGGTGGTGCCTCTCTTCCTGACTTGTAGATGGCTGCCTTCATGCTTTGTCCTCACAGGGACTATCTCCTGTGCAGGTACAAAGAGAGAAGGTCTCTGGTGTCTCCTTCTCTTCTTATAAGGACACATGTCCTGTCCGTTAGGACTCTACCTTCCAATCTTATTACTTACTTAAAGGCCTCCCTTCAAATATAGTCACACCAAGGGTTAGGGCTTTAGCAGCTGTGAGGGAATACAATTCAGTTTATAAAATTATCCTTCACAGTGAGTGTGAAGTGTTCTCTCATCATAATTTTTACATTTTTAAGTTTCTCTAATTATGTTAAGAATCTTTTCATGAGCTTATTTGTCATCTACGTATCTTATTTTGAGAAATGCTGAAGTCTTTTTCACATTTAAAATTAAGTTTATTATTTGTAGAGTTCTAAGAGTTCTTTATATATTCTATATTTAAATCTATTGTCAGATACATGATTTCAAATATCTTCTCCTTGGGATGGGTGTTTGGCACAGCAGTTAAGACAATGCTTAGGATACCGTGTCCCGTATCAGACTGCCTGTGTTCTAGTCCTGGCTCCATTCCTGATTTCAGCTTTCTGATAATGCACACCTGGGAAGCAACAGGTGATGGCTCAAATAATTGGGTTCCTAACACCTATGTGGAAAAGCTGGAGTGAGTTCCCAGCTCCTGGCCTCAGTGGCCTGCCTCTAGCTGCTGTGGGATTTTGGGGAGTGAACCAGTGGATGGGAGTGTACTCTATGCTTCTCTTTATGTCTCCCTATCTTTGAAATAAATAAAACAATTCAAAATATTTCCTTCCATTAGTACACTGCCTTTTCTGTTGAATAGTATCCTTTGATGCATAAATGTTCGTTATTTTAAAGTTCATTTCTATTTTCATCTTTTGATGTCTATTTTTGGTGTCATATTGATGAAATGGATGCCAAATCCAGGGTAACAAGATTTTTCCCTATGTTTTCTTCTGAGGGCTTTATAGTTTTAGCTCTTAAGTTTATGATTTTAATCTACTTTAAATTAATTTTTTGCATATGGTATAATGTAAGAATCTATGTTTATTTTTTTGCAAGTAGATATCCAATTTTCCTAGCACCAATAGTTGAAAGGATGGTCCTTTTCTCATTGGCACCTTTATCAAAAATAAATTGCCGGGCCAGCACTGTGGCGTAGTGGGTAAAGCCACCACCTGTAGTGTTGATATCCCATATGGGCGCTGGTTGGAGTCCCAGCTGCTCCACTTCTGATTCAGCTTTCTGCTATGGCCTGGGAAGCAGTAGAAGATGGACCAAGTCCTTGGGCCCCTGCACCCTCGTGGGAGACCCAGCAGAAGCTCCTGGTTCCTGGGATTGGCACATCTCCAGCCATTGCGGCCAGTTGGGGAGTGAACCAGTGGATGGAAAACCTCTCTCTCTCTCTCTCTCTCTCTCTGCCTCTTCTCTGTGTCTCTGTGTAACTCTTTCAAATAAATAAATAAATCTTTAAAAAAAAATTGCCAAGGGGCTGGTGTGGTATAGCCAATAAAGCCACCTCCTGCAATGCTGGCATCCCACATGGGCACCAGTTCAAGTCCTGGCTGCTTCACTTCTGATCCAGCTACCTGCTAATGCTCCTGGGAAAGTAGTGGAAGATGGCCCAAGTGTTTGGGTCCCTGCTGCCCACAAGGGAGACCCAGCTGAAGATCCAGGATACATCTTCTTGGAAATGTACACCCCAGGAGCCATGTAAATGGCCCAATTAGTTGGGTCCCTGTCATCCAAAAGGGAGATCTGGACTGAGCTCCTGGCTCCTGGTTTTGGCATGGTTCAACAGTGGCTGTTGAAGGCATTTGAAGAGTGAACCAGTGGATGAGAGGTCTTGGGGAAGGTGGGGTGGTGTATCTCTCAAGTGAATAATTTGTTTTTAAAGTAAGAGGGTAAAAGACGATATACCACAGGAAACACAATAAAAAAAGCTGGATCTTGACTTGAGAAACAGTTTAGATTTTTTCTTTTCCATATTATTTGTTGAACTCTTTACTTAACATAGAGTTAACCATATGTGTAGAAAGTTAATTGGAAAAAAAAATCTTAGTAAAAAAATAAAGAGTGGGAATAAGAGAGGGAGGAGGAAGGGGGGTGGTAGTGTGGGTAGGAGGGCGGGAGCAGTGGGAAGAATCACCATGTTCCTAAAGTTGTAATTATGAAATGTATGAAGCTTATAACTGTAAAGCTGTATAGTTCTACATGCATTCCTATGGACATACTTCTGAGGGTACAGTTTAAAAATTTGCCATGGGATGCCCAATCCCCATAAGTGGGGTGGTAAAAAAAAAAAAAAAAAAGCATTTTAAGTGTTAAAGTGATCAAAGGGATAGGATTAAGCATTAAAGTAATCATGTAGATAGGATTAAGTGCTAAAGTGATCATACGAATAGGATTAAGTGTTTGGTAATAATAATAGAATTCAAACGGTGTTAGTGCTCCAACATGGGAAGCAGTCCACACAGCAGACTCACAGACAAATAAAGGAGCACTCTAACCTCAGAATCAGCCCTTAGGGTGTTCTGGTCTGGCTGCAAAGCCCACAAGAGCATTTCAGGCATGGAAAGCCAAGACACTGTGGCAAAAAGTGTGCTACATGAAGTACCTCTGTGTGTGACACCCCAGTGGAAAGAAGTGGTCATCAAAGAAGGAGGTACTTTTCTCTGAAAGGAGGAGAGAACTGAACTTCCACTTTGCTTATGCCTTGTCTAAATACTGAAGGAGTCTGTGGATTCAAAAGGCTTCCATAGCCTAGGCAGCTCATGTCAACAGCCTTGGGTGAACAGCCAGGAAGTGTAGCAGAGAAGTGGTTCTCAGTGATCTTCGTGCAGTGTCCCCTGAAAACCAGCTGAGAACCCTCGAACTTCCTGAATCCCAGCCTTTGGGAGTGGGACTACCTGTCTGTTTCAACAAGCCCTCTCCGTGGTCTCGCCACATGCTAAAGTTTGAGAACCACTGTCATAAAGGATTGTGAATCATTTCTGCCACATTCTGAATTCACTATTCTCAGAAAGGACTTGTTCCAGATTTAATGTCAGTGTTTTCCCCCAAAGGGAAATAATCCACTAGCTCCAAAAGGTCAGAGGTCAGAGCCCCAGAGGGGAAAAATTAGTAGCCTCTGTACCTCATCACATGATTTAAAAACATACTGTGGGGATTTTGTTTGTTGCTGCTCCTTATTCACACAAGATGGCAGTGTTAAGAGTGTATCACTGGGGGGCCGGCACTGTGGCACAGTAGGTTAAAGCCCCTGGCCTGCAGCACCAGGATCCCATATGGGCGCTGGTTCGAGTCCCAGCTGCTCCACTTCTGATCCAGCTCTCTGCTCTGGCCTGGGAAAGCAGTAGAAGATGGACCAAGTCCTTGGGCCCCTGCACTCACATGGGAAACCTGGAAGAAGCTCCTGGCTCCTGGCTTCGGATCAGCTCAGCTCCGGCCATTGTGGTCATTTGGGGAGTGAACCAGCAGATGGAAGACCTCTCTCTCTCTCTCTCTCTCTCTCTGTGTGTGTGTGTGTGTGTGTGTGTGTCTACCTCGATCTGTAACTCTTTCAAATAAATAAAGTAAATCTTTAAAAAAAAAAAAAAGAGCCTTGGGTGATCACTAACATCATACCTAGAATGTTAATTGTTAAATTAACAACAGGAGTCATTGTGCACTAACTTCTCATGCAGGACCTCTGCCCTCAAAGAGTTTTATTATTAGAATTAATAGTAAAACTTGTTCACAAAGATTTATTTCATTTTAATGTATTAAGTAGAGGCCTTTTATATGTCTCATAAGTTTTAGATAAACCTAAGTGCCCAACTCCATTGCTTGTTTTCTTAGGTGCTTCTTCATGATAAAATTTGTTCTCAAGGGGGAAAAAAGTATATTATTGCAAAAATTAAATGAAAAATGAGAAAGGAAATAGAAGGAAGGGTGGGAGTGAGGGACGGAGAGAGGCTGGGGTGGGAAGTGTCATTATGTTCTTAAAACTAAGTATTCGATACAGGAAATTTGTTCCATTTTTAGAAATAAAAAAAATTTAAATAAGAGACTGCCAATAAGGGGGGAAATAAAAGCCAGAGCAACTATGCTACCACCAGACAAGGCAGATTTCAGAACAAGATAGTATTATAGATAAAAGGATGGGCCAGCACTGTGGCACAGTGGGCTAATGCCCTGGCCTGAAGCACCAGCATCCCATATTCGAGACCCGGTTCAAGACCCAGCTGCTCCACTTCTGATCCAGCTCTCTGCTATGGCCTGGGAAAGCAGTAGAAGATGGCCCAAGTACTTGGGCCCCTGCACCCACATGGGAGACTGGGAGGAAGCACCTGGCTCCTGGCTTCAGATTGGAGCAGCTCTGGCCGTTGTGCCCAATTGGGGAGTGAACCATTCAGATGGAAGATCCCTCTCTCTCTCTCTCTTTCTCTGCCTCTCCTCTCTGTGTAACTCTGACTTTCAAATAAATAAATAAATAATTGAAAAAAGAAAAGGAAACATTACTGGTGGGAATGCATAGTTGTACAGGCACTTGGGAAGACAGACAGGTTCTTTAATAAAACTAAACATACTCTTACACAATTCAGCAATCATGCTTCTTAGTATTCATCCAATCAGAGGTATAGGGGTGGGAGTGGAAGTTCTCTGTATTTTCAGTGAATTTTTCTGTGAAACTAACAGGGCTCTAAAAAAATACTCTACTTAAAAACTCATCACTCGGCCGGCGCCATGGCTCACTAGGCTAATCCTCCACCTTGCGGCGCCAGCACACCAGGTTCTAGTCCCGGTCGGGGCACCGGATTCTGTCCCTGTTGCCCCTCTTCCAGGCCAGCTCTCTGCTGCGGCCAGGGAGTGCAGTGGAGGATGGCCCAAGTGCTTGGGCCCTGCACCCCATGGGAGACCAGGAGAAGCACCTGGTTCCTGGCTCCTGCCATCGGATCAGCGCGGTGCGCCGGCCGCAGCGCGCCGGCCGCGGCGGCCATTGGAGGGTGAACCAACGGCCAAGGAAGACCTTTCTCTCTGTCTCTCTCTCTCACTGTCCACTCTGCCTGTCAAAAAAAAAAAAACAAAACAAAACAAAAAAAAAAAACAAAAAAAAAAACTCATCACTTATTACTACAAATTCTTACCCGTCACCTCTGAATTAAGTTTCAGAGAGGTAGGGACTATATCTAGCTTGCTCCCTGCTGTGTGCTCAGCAGAAAAGTTATCAAAATATATTAAGTCCCTGCTTTCCTGACATTCTTTCCTGACATACTAGCTGACGTGGCAGCTAGGAAAGAATAATCGCTGTATATATTATCAACAACAACAGATATACTGTGATATAATCTAAATCTAGAGAAATTTGTTCTTGGGGCTGCTGGTTTGTGTCCTGGCTGCTCTACTTTTTTTTTTTTTTTTTTTTTTTTTTGACAGGCAGAGTGGACAGTGAGAGAGAGAGACAGAGAGAAAGGTCTTCCTTTGCCGTTGGTTCACCCTCCAATGGCCGCCGCGGCCGGTGCACCGCGCTGATCCGATGGCAGGAGCCAGGAGCCAGGTGCTTTTCCTGGTCTCCCATGGGGTGCAGGGCCCAAGCACCTGGGCCATCCTCCACTGCACTCCCTGGCCACAGCAGAGGGCTGGCCTGGAAGAGGGGCAACCGGGACAGAATCTGGCGCCCTGACCGGGACTAGAACCCGGTGTGCCGGCGCCGCTAGGCGGAGGATTAGCCTAGTGAGCCGCGGCGCCGGCCTCTACTTCTGATCCAGCTGCCTGCTAATTGCCTGGTAAAAGAAGCAGAAGACGGCCCAAGTGTTTGGGCCTCTACCAGCCACATGGGAGAACCAGATGAAGCTCACAGATCCTGTCTTTAGCTTGGCTTAGCTCTGGCCACTGTGGCCATCTGGGGAGTGAATCAGTGGATGGAAGATCTCTCTGTGTCTCTCCCTCTCTCTCTGTAACTCTGATTTTCAAATAAATAAATCTCAAAAGGGTCTATATAGGGTCAGCACCATGGCTCACTTGGTTAATCCTCCACCTGCGACAATGGCATCCCATATGGGTGGTAGGCTCTAGTCCCTGTTGTTCCTCTTCCAGTCCAGCTCTCTGCTGTGGCCCAGGAGGGCAGTGGAGGATGGCCCAAGTGCTTAGGCCCTGCACCTGCACGGGAGACCAGGAAGAAGCACCTGGCTCCTGGCTTTGGATTGGCACAGCATCAGCCGTGGCGGCCACTTGGGGAGTGAACCAGCAGATGGAAGACCTTTCTCTCTGTCTCTCTCTCTCTCACTGTCTATAACTCTACCTATCAATTTTTTTTAAAAGGGTCTATATGTATTTAAAAAGAAAGAAGATTGTCCTTAACTAAATGCTAAAACTAAATATTCTAGCTAAATTTTACTGACTAAACTTTTCACCATTATTGATTGATCTCTAAAGACATTGCTCTAATTAAAAAAAAACTCAAAATCACTTAGAACTCAAAAACAACTATTAGCATACCACAGGTATTCAGAAGAGCATATATACCTCTTTGAGGTGCAATATATTTAATGATAACAATATAAAAGTATCAAATGAGTACCATTCAAAAGACAAATTTCAAGATGCTGAGGTCATCATAAAAACTTTTTGCATTTCTTTTCATGAGATGAATCCTTTCCTTCAATTAATGAGTCAAAATTATCAGATAATTTTCTGAAAATACCTAGTATAAATATGAGATAGGCTTTCCAGAAAGACAAAGCAATGAGCAATAAATCAATTTTTTCATCCCTTTAAAGGATGAAATATACCATAGTGCTTTGCACATAACTCTTACTCTAAAAGGTTTGCTCTATTAGCTTGTTTGAGGTTAAGTAATATTTGTTCTGTTTTAGTAAAGCTAAAAGAAAAAAATACTTCCTGCTAATAATCAGCTTATCTGCACTGTTTCACACAAAAGGAAAAAATCCAAAATAATAATGTCTTGTTTCTATATTCTTCACAAAGTTTGAGAAGATTGTTAGCATACTATTTCCTTGAGTAAATATATAAGAACTTGCTAAATGACACTAATAATCTGGGAGGTTTTTCCAAAGACAACTTTCATAGACATACACAGCTTACAAATCTAAGAACCCATACATTTCTGAGAAACAATTTAAATTTTGAAAATCATCCTATTGAATTATCCCTTAATGTACTTATTGTAAAATTATCCTTAGTTCTCTGTCTTTGACTTCTATTTACTATTTTCATTATTTTATAATTTGCTAACATTAATTTTAATTAATAGCTAATATCTGAATATCTAATCAGTAAGTATTTTCAACAAACTTCAAATCAAGGAGAAAAAGCACTGTTTGACAAATATGGTACCTGATAGAGGATGTTCTTGGCCCGTGATCTCTGGAATCCATTACCCAACCAACATGACACTCTACAGGAGGATTTGTACTGTGCCTTGTTTTTCTTTTTCGTGGACACTAAAGAAAAAGAAGTCGAACATTGCAATTACTTTCAGTAGTGTGAACTTCACAAGTAAATTAAAACCCTCTGACTGTAAGCCAACTCAAACATTTTTATACTGTGGATGACACATTGTGAAATCATATGAAGTCACAAAACTCAAAACATCTCACATACAACTTACAAAATTTACAAACAAGGCCCTTTGCTAGGTTTGTGATACATAGAGTAAAGAAAATACAATTTAGTAGGATTCTTCATTTCACCTTCTGGTCACCCTAACTATCATACTCAAGTGTAAAGAAGTTATTAATCTGAGAAAACATCACTCTGGTAATTTATCATTTTTAATGAATTCTTACAATTTGAAATATACTTTTTTATGTGATAGAAACTAAGAACTCTCTGTAATGTTAAGGATACAAAATGCAGGTTTTATATTCCTAGTTGCTTTGTGTACCTTTACATCAAGGAGTTTTGGTTCCTTAACAACAGGATAAAATCTTGGTGCTTTGTTAGGATCTTGCAACCTAGGTGTCCGAGGTGTTTTGGGTGTCCTTGCAGGATGACTCCTCGGAGATTCTGGAACTATAGTGGGCAACGAATGGGCAACTGTTGCTGAAGTTATTTCTGAAGCATCAAACAGCTTCTGAACTAACTCATCAGTCAAATCTGAAAAATAAAAAGCTCTTAAAATTACTTATATGCTAGAAAAATACTTTATCTTAAAAATAAGGATAATCCTGAAATTCTCTAAGATCAAAGAACTTGTGTTTATTAGGAACATTTCAATTGCATAAGAATAAAAAATAGCAAACACTTTAACATCACCTCATTTACAAATTCTAAGTTTGCCGTATCTATATGACTTTTTATTTTTAAGGAAAAAAAAAAGCTAAAATTCAGTGCATAAATTTCCCTACTCTCATTTCCCTCATACTTTTCCTCCTCAAAGATAACCAAGCTCTTTAAATTTATTATATTGAGCTATTAGTACATAATAATATTCTGCATAACCACTTTTATATAACATCAGGCTATATGTATTATTTGGCAAGCTTTTTCATGTTTTATTACGAAAGTTCTGATTTGTTCATAAATAGTATAAAACAGCATAAACAGTATGCTATTATACTAACATATCAAAATTTATCCATTCTCCTACAAACAGATATTTATGTTATTTCAGATTGCTTTGTTTAATCAAGAAAGCTGAAGTCAGCATAGCTGAGCATGTCTCTTTATATAGGTGTGAGCGTTTCTAGTCTAGGATTTATATCTGCATGGAATTGTTAAGGGCTATGTACACCTTATAACTTTCTGAATACTGACTGCCAAACTTCTTTCTATAATAGTTTCACCAATTATACTCCTATCAGAGGCATATGAAAGTCCTAGCGATTTCACAATCTGTTCAAGACTGGGATTTTTGGACCCGGTGTTGCAGTACAGCCCGTTAAACTGTTACTTAGGTAGTAGAAGATGACCCAAATTCTTGGGCACTTTAAAATAAGCAAAACTTTGTTTAAAAAAAATACTGGATTTTGTTCAGAACCTTAAGTATTCCCCACCTCGTGGCATTTGCATTCTCTTAGTTACTAATAAAGGAGAGCATGTTTTGATAAATCTAGTTATCATTCAGATTTCCCCTTCAGTGAGCGTGCCATTCATAACCTTTGACTATTTTTTCTGTTAGGCTGTTTTACTTACTGACTTAAGGTAAGATACTGTGTAAGCCTGCAGTATATTAAGTAGTAATAACAAAAACATAGGTTCTGTTTCTGTATGGTTTTGCTTTACATTTACTAGCTTCTCTTGATTCATGAAATATCTTTTGTTCTCTCAACAAATATTAAATGCCTACTATGTGCTAAATATTATTGTAGATACACTATTATGCTAGAAGTAAACTTACCTACTTATCATTTCCTCTCCCAATCCACTTTCCTCATTGTTACCACAGTGACTATCAAGAGGAGCAAATTAGAACATTTATTTCTACTTAAAATGTATTAGTGTTTCTCCTTTGCCTCTAGGCTTTTTATTGTGCATATGAGAATTTCTTGATTTTGCCTCATATCCCCATGTTGTCTCATTTTCCATTTCAATCTTGGTGACCCAAATAACACCAAACTATTTATTATTCTGGTTTCCTTACTCCATATCTTTTTATTTGCTTTTTTCTCTGTCTGAAAGAAAATTCCTTTACTTTTATACCCTTTTATACCCACAGTTGAATTCATTTCCTTCCTTTAAAACCCAGCAAAGATGTTATCTTCCTTGAGAATGTGAAGTATCCTTGAATATACCAAAAGAGTTAATCAGTCTGTTTGGTACCACCCTTGCTTTTTATCCATTTATTGCTTCATTTGTTAAGTTGAAATTTATTTTATTACAAATTATCGCATTAGATTCTAACAGCAAGTCTCACTGCATCCTTGAAAGCAAAGTCTACAATCTTACTGAATCCTACTGTCTACTAAATTTGCCTTTGAAAAAATATATCCTCACAATTAGAGTTCCTTGAATTGTGTTAGTCTTGTTTCCCTTGTACCAGAAAGATACACAATGTTAGGCTTTTTAAGGGGCATGCATTGAAAAATTAGTTAAATCTAAGACCTTTGTACAAGAAATATTCCAAGAACTCAGATCAACAACCCAGAAAGAGTAAGCTTCCAAGTATCTGGATTATGTTCTCTAAATTCTATTCCTCATTGGCCAGGTCCTCCCAAAGAAATAACATCTGGAGCAAATAAATGTGTAATTTGATACTAGAAAGCAATGAAATTTAAAAAAAAATAGCAAAGGTCATAAGGACAGTGTAGCAACCTCTATGGGTCCCCCCAGTTTAAAAAAGAAGCACTTAATCACTAAAAACAGTATCTGAACTGGATTAAGCATATCAAATAAATACGCTCCATGAGTTCACGACAATACTTTAAAACCTAATCACATTAAGAGGTTGCTAGGACACCAGTTAATTGTTTTTAAAAAGCTGACAAACTAAATTTTAAAAAGGAACAATTATTCTTACTTTTCTGTAAAAATTATATTTCAGGGTAAGCAAAGAGTTGATTAAAGACCATTTTTTCTTTATAGAATTCTAGCTAAGAAATGCAGATGGATTGATAGAATTGTAAGACAACTGTGCATCACAGTTATTCTTAAGTGTTGAAAATTAACTGAAATGTGATCCCTGTTGAACACGGGAGTGGGAATGGGAGAGGGAAGAGATGTATAATTTGGGACATGCTCAGGCTGACTTGCCCCAAGTGGTGGAGTTGGAAGCATACCAGGGGATTCCAATTCAATCCCATCGAGGTGGCATGTACCAATGCCATCTCACTGTTCCAGGTGATCAATTTCAGTTCACAGTTGGTCATGGTGGAGGGACTGGGAGTCAAAGGGAGCACATAGACAAGTCTAGTACCTGCTAACGCTAACCGATGGAGTAAATAAAGGGGAGAGTGATCCAACATGGGAAGTGAGATACCCAGCAGACTCATAGAATGGCAGATGTCCTAAATAGCACTCTGGCCTCAGAATCAGCCCTAAAGGCATTTGGATATGGCTGAAAAGCCCATGAGAGTATTTCAGGCATGGAAAGCCAAGACACTCTGGCAAAAGATCTCTGCGAGTGAGATCCCAGTGGAAAGAACAGGTCTTCAAAGAAGGAGGTACCTTTCTCTGAAGGGAGAAGAGAACCTCCACTTTGACTATGACCTTGTCTAAACAAGATAAGAGTCGGAGAACTCAGAGGGCTTCCATAGCCTTGGAAACTCATGACTGGAGCATAGGGAGATTACTGATGCCATAGACAGGAGTGTCAATTGGTAAAGTCAACAACAGGAGTCACTGTGCACTTACTCCTCATGTAGGATCTCTATCCTTAATGTGCTGTACATTGAGATTTAATGCTATAACGAGTACTCAAACAATATATTTCACTTTGTGTTTCTATGGGGGTGCAAACTGTTGAAATCCTTACTTAATGCATACTAAACTGATCCTCTGTAAAGAAAAAAAAAAAAAAAAAAAGAAATTATCAATTCCCAACTTGACTCTCACTGGGATTAAACATGACAATAGGTCTGCTCTGATTTCATCATCATTTAAAAAAAATCATCTATTATTTTTCACTTTATGTTTCTGTGTGGGAGCAAACTGTTGAAATCCATACTTAATGTATACTAAGCTGATCTTCTGTATATTAAGATAATCGAAAATGAATCTTGATGTGAATGGAAGGGGAGAGGGAGTGGGAAAGGGGAGAGTTGTGGGTGGGAAGGACGGTATGGGGGGGAAGCCATTGTAATCCATAAGTCGTACTTTGGAAATTTATATTCATTAAATAAAAGTTTAAAAAAAAAAACACCTAAAAAAAAAAAAAAAGAATTGTAAGACAACTGTTTTGTGACTCTACTGAAATAGAGGATCCAAGTAATACTTATAAAGGATACTAAAACCATTAGGTAAAAATTTGAAAGGAAACTTTATAATGAATGAATCAGGCTGACAACATCTGAACTAAATCATCAATCATTATCAGTAAAAATTAGCCATACAGCACATTAAGACACAATAGGAGTCAAGTTGAAAGGAAGAAGGGAAGATATCTATTCACAAACATAACCAAATAGGGGTGAGAATTCTCCACTCTCAAACTCTCACTTGTAGGCCAGCTTCAGATTTTAGTAATAAAGTTTTATTAGAAGCACACACACATACAAAAAGATGCAATAGGAAACAAAAGGCTCTTCCTAAAACATATCTTGCAACCAGAAAACACACACACACACACACACAAATAAATTCAATCCTTTAAATTCCATTTATATTTCATAGGGATTTGGGAACATAGTAACATGAAGAAGATACAATCAGGTAAATTTAAATCATAATAAACCCTAAAGTAAATTAACCATCCCTTTAACAAATCATTAGCACGAAAAAACATGGGAAGATGAATGGCTATAGATTAAGAAAGACAATGCCGGGCCAACGCTGTGGCTCAATAGGCTAAGCCGCGGCTCAATAGGCTAATCCTCCGCCTGCAGTGCCGGCACACCGGGTTCTAGTCCCGGTCAGGGTGCCGGATTCTGTCCCGGTTGCCTCTCTTCCAGGCCAGCTCTCTGCTGTGGCCCTGGAGTGCAGTGGAGGATGGCCCAAGTGCTTGGGCCCTGCACCCCATGGGAGACCAGGAGAAGCACCTGGCTCCTGCCATCGGATCAGCGCGGTGCGCCAGCTGCAGCGCACCAGCCGTGGTGGCCATTGGAGGGTGAACCAACGGCAAAAGAAGACCTTTCTCTCTCTCTCACTGTCCACTCTTCCTGTCAAAAATTAAAAAAAAAAAAAAAAGAAAAAAAAGAAAGACAGACAATGGCATATCAACCAACCAAATACAATGTGTGACCTTCGTTTAGTATTGATTCAAACAATCTGAAAGATACATTTCAGACAAGGAACAAACATAAACTAGGTAGCAGATTATATTAAGGAATTATTGTTAACTTTCTTATGTGAAATATTGGCACTATGAAAATTCACATATATATGTAGATCCTTCTCAGTTTGCAATATATAATGATGTATTTCCAGAGGAAATGACACAATCTTTAAAAAATATTTATTTATTTATTTGAAAGGAAGAGTTACAGAGAGGCAGAGGCAGACAGAGAGAGAGAGAGGGAAAGGTCTTCCATCTGCTGGTTCACATCCCGGATGGCTGCAACAGCAGGAGCTGGGCAGATGGAAAGCCAGTAGCCAGGAGCTTCTTTCAGGTCTCCCATGTGGGTAACAGGGGCCCAAGGACTTGGACCATCTTCTACTGCCTTCCCAGGCCATAGCAGAGAGCTGAATCGGAAGAGGAGCAGCCAGGGCTCAAACTGGTGCCCACATGGGATGCCAGCGCTGCAGATGGCAGCTTTACCTGCTAGACCACAGCGGTGGCCCCTACGCTTAAACACTTAAATACTAGGCCAAGGACTTGTTCCCATCTCTCCACTTTTATCTTTTTTATCCACTTTTTAATCAAACGTTTAATTTTTTATATTTATTTTATTCTTTTTTTTTTATAGAGTTAGACAGTGAGAGAGAGAGAGAGAGAAAGGTCTTCCTTTGCCGTTGGTTCACCCCCCAAGAAGCCGCCATGGCCATTGCACTGCGGCTGGCGCACTGCGCCAATCTGAAGCCAGGAGCCAGGTGCTTCTCCTGGTTTCCCATACGGGTACAGGGCCCAAGTACTTGGGCCATCCTCCACTGCACTCCCAGGCCACAGCAGAGAGCTGGCCTGGAAGAGGAGCAACCGGGACAGAATCCGGCACCCCAACCAGGACTAGAACCCCGGGTGCCGGCGCCACAGGTGGAGGATTAGCCAAGGGCCGGCGCCGTGGCTCAATAGGCTAATCCTCTGCCTTGCGGCGCCGGCACACCGGGTTCTAGTCCCGGTCGGGCGCCGGATTCTGTCCCGGTTGCCCCTCTTCCAGGCCAGCTCTCTGCTGTGGCCCAGGAGTGCAGTGGAGGATGGCCCAAGTGCTTGGGCCCTGCACCCCATGGGAGACCAGGAAAAGCACCTGGCTGCTGCCATTGGATCAGCGCAGCGTGCCGGCCGCGGTGGCTATTGGAGGGTGAACCAACGGCAAAAGGAAGACCTTTCTCTCTGTCTGTCTCTCTCACTGTCCACTCTGATTGTCCAAAAAAAAAAAAAGGATTAGCCAAGTGAGCCACGGCGCCAGCCTATTTATTTTACTCTAGATTTGTTCAGCATGAATTTTATCCACCAATTAGAGTAGATATATTATTTCCATGAAAACTAAGATCTAAAGAGTGCTTTGGTTACTTCATAATAAATTTTATAATATTTTTATAATATTCTGAATGAAATTATCAGAAAAGGTAATTTTAAATAATATGTTTACAATTTATATTTAAATATTATTAAAATATATAATTAGTAGATAAAATATGTTTTAAAATATTTTCTTATTTATTTGAAAGAATTACAGAGAGAGAGGGGGCCTCCCCCACTGGTTCACTCTCCAAATAGCTGCAACGGCCAGGGCTGGGCCAACTGAAACCAGGAGCCAGGAGCTTCTTCCAGATCTCCCATGTGGTGCAGGGGCCCAAGGACCTGGGACATCCTCCACAGCTTTCCCAGGCAAATTAGCAAGGAGCTAGACAGGAAATGGAGCAGCTGGGACTCAAACAGGCACCCATAAGGGATGCCAGCACTAGATAGCAGTTTAACTTGCTATGCCACACTGCCAGTCCCAGATAAAAATACATTAACATTTTGAATTTATTATAAGCCTGGGATGACATGCATCATCTAGGTATTGCAAGTTTCTTTCAACCTAAAGCCTAGGCCTTTTCTTAAATCTGAATGTTCATAATAGTATTTATCATAATAGCCCAAACTGGAGACAACCCAAATATCTATCAACTGGAAACTAGATAAACAAAACGTAGAATATTCATACAATGGAATACTACTTAGTAATAAAAAGGAGCAAGTTACTGATTACAGGCAAGAACATGGATGAATCTCTAAAAATAGGTTAAGTGAAAGAAGCCAAACACATGACTGTGTATCATATGATTCTATTTACATAAAATTTCTGGGAGGTATATAACCAGAGAAAGCAAGCAGATAACTAGTTTCTTCAGGATGAAAGTGGATGTTGGGAATGACTGCAAACAGGCATGAAGGAACTTTTTAGCAAGATGTAATTATTCTGAAACTGGATTGTGGTGCTGATGTACAACTGTACAGATTTACTGAAACTCATCAAATGATGTATTTATTTATTTTTTATTTTTTGACAGGCAGAGTTAGACAGAGAGAGAGAGAGAGAGAGAGAGAGACAGGGAGAAAGGTCTTCCTTTTCTGTTGGTTCATCCCCCAAATGGCCGTTACGGCTGGTGCGCTGCGCTGATCCAAAGCCAGGAGTCAGGTGCTTCCTCCTGGTCTCCCATGGGGTGCAGGGCCCAAGCACTTGGGCCGTCCTCCACTGCACCCCCGGGCCACAGCAGAGAGCTGGCTGGAAGAGGAGCAACCGGGATAGAACCGGCGCCTCAACTGGGACTAGAACCCGGGGTGCTGGCGCCGCAGGCGGAGGATTAGCCAAGTGAGCCGCGGCACCAGCCCATCAAATGATGTATTTAAAGCAAGTTATTTTATGATATATAAAGTAGAACTCAATAAAAGTTGTATAAAACAAAACAAACCAAGCTATCTGCTCTTCAGAGTACCCCAGTCACCACTGTCACCACTCATGTTTCAGTAAAAGCTTATCAGAGAATAATGATATTTCAGAAACTAGGCTGTAGCCTAGGTTGAAAATTTGGTCTCAGTCAGCACCATCAACATGACCTGGGGACTTGTTAGAAATGTGTATTCTCTGGGGGTTGGAACTTTGGTACAGCAGTTTAAGCCAAAACCTGTAGTGCTAGCATCCTGTACAGGTACTGGTTTGAGTCCCAGCTTCTCCACTTCTGATCCAGCTCCCGGCTAATGCACCTGGGGAAGCAGCAGAAGATGGCCCAGGTTCTTGGGCCCTGCACCTAAGTGGGAGACAGGGAAGAAACTCCTGGCTCCTAGCTTCAGCCTGGCTTAGCCCTGACTGTTGCAGCCATTTGGAAAGTGAACCAGTGGATGGAAGACACCTCTCTCTCTCTCTCTCTTTCTCTCTGCCTCTCCCTGTCTATAACTCTGCCTTTCAAACAAAAATGAATGAATCTTAAAAAGAAAAGTAAATGCATATTCTCAGATCCTACCTCACTGAGTCAGAACTTGGTACAGAGTCCTTCAATTGGTTTCAACAAGCTGTCCAAGTAAAGCTGATATTTGCTGAAGTTAAGAACCACTGGAATAAGGGATATACTGGATATCTCACTATTCAAGATTTCCAAAATTTTATTGTTTTTTTTTTTTTTTAAAGATTTATTTATTTGAAAGACAGAGCTACAGAGAGAGGGGTCTTCCATCCGCTGGTTCACTCCCCAAATGGCCACAACAGCCAGAGCTGCGCCGATCCGAAGCCAGGAGCTTCCTCCGAATATCCCACATGGGTGCAGGGGCCCAAGGACTTGGGTCATCTTCTGTTGCTATCCCAGGCCACAGCAAAGAGGTGGATTGGAAGTGGAGCAGCCGGGAGTAGAACCAGTGCCCATATGGGATGCCGGTGCCACAGGCGGAGGATTAACCAAGTGAACTGCCGCGCCGGCCCCCCAAATCTTATTGTTACTAAATCATATTACCGCACAGCTTCATATTTAAACCATATGAGCCTTGTTCACAGCCCTCAATGCTTTTATACACAGGAATGTCTGGTACTTCAGGCTTTTTATAAATAAAAATGCCACCGGAGGCAAGCATATGGCATAGCAGTTAAGATGCTACTTGGGATGCCTGCATCTCCTGTTGGAGAACCTGGATTTGAGTCCCAGCTCTGCTCTCAAGTCCAGCTTCCCACTAATGACACCCAGGGAGGAAACAGGTGATGTTCAAGTAGTTGGGTCCCTGCTACCCCATATGGGAGACTTGGATTGAGCTCTTGGCTCTTGGCTTTTGCCTGGCCCAGCTTTGACTTTTGCCAGCATTTGGAGAGTAAAGCAGTGAACAGATCTCTCTTCCCAACCTCTAGCCCACATCCCCATTGTCTCTCTTGTTTTGTCTTTAAAGTAAATAAAATGATAAATACAAATTTTTTTTGACAGGCTGTTAGAGAGAGAGAGAGACAGAGAGAAAGGTCTTCCTTTTTCCATTGGTTCACCCCCAAATGGCTGCCACGGCTGGTGAGCTGCGCCGATCTGAAGCCAGGAGCCAGGTGCTTCCTCCTGGTCTCCCATACGGGTCCAGGGCCCAAGCACTTGGGCCATCCTCCACTGCCTTCCCGGGCCACAGCAGAGAGCTGACCTGGAAGAGGGGCAACCGGGACAGAATCCTGCACCCCATCCGGGACTAGAACCCGGTGTGCCGGCGCCGCAGGTGGAGGATTAGCCAAGTGAGCCATGGCACCGATAAATACAAATTTTAAATGTCACTGTCATAGGGCTTAGCAAACGTTTTTTTGCAAATGTGAGATAGCAGATTTTTTTTTTGGCTTGTCATTTGTTGAGACAACTCTGCCTTTGTAATACAAAAACAGCCATAGTTATGTATAAATAAAAGGTGTGGCAAGACTGGCCCCCTTGGCAAGGCATTTTTGACCCTTGGGTCATAATTTTCTGATCACTGAACTTCAGCAGACAGATAGATATATATGCAAATAATTGGCTTACACTTTGCTTGCAAAAAAAGTTCTAATAACTATTTTTGTGTACTCAATAACATACAGTCATATTAAAAAGGGAGATAAATAGGGGTCAATGTAGTAGCATAGCAGGTAAAGCCACTGCCTGCAAGAATGGCATCCCAAATGGACTCCAATTCAGGTCCCAGACACTCTGTTTCCCATCCAGCTCCCTGTTAATGACCTGTGAAAGTCGTTGGAAGATAGCCCAAGTGCTTGGGCCCTTGTAACTCTGCCTTTCAAATGAAAATAAACAAATATTTTTTTAAAGGGAGATAAATAATATGAAAGAGAATGCAATCGAGCTTCTAGAGAAGAAAAATACACCAAAAGGAATTAAAAGTTAGTTAGACATTTTGCCTGGGAAAGTAGCTGAAGCTGGCCAAGTGGTTGGACTCCTGCCACCTATGTGAGAGATCCAGATGAAGCTCCCGATTCCTGGCTTTGACCTGGCTCAGCCCTGGCTGTTGTGGCCACTTGGAAAGTGAATCAGTGGATGATTTGTTTCTCACTCTCTAACTCTGACTTTCAAATAAATAAATAGATCTTTAAAGAGATAAATTAGATACTGTAGAAAATAAATGAACTTGAAGACATAGGAACAGAAATTAATTAAATCACAGAAGGGTCAGAGTTGTGGCACAGCAGGTTAAGCTGTTGCCTGCAATGCTGGCATCTGATGTGCATACACGTTCAAGTCTTATTTGCTCCACTTCCAATTCGGCTTCCTGCTAATGCATGTGGGAAGGCAGAAGAAGATGGCCCAAGTACTTGAGTTCCTGCCACCCATGTGGGAGACCAGGATAGAGTTCCTGGCTCTGGGCTTCAGCCTGGCCCAGCCCTGGTTGTTTTGGCCAGCTGGGGAGTGAATTACCTGCTGGAAGATCTTTCTCTCTGTCTCTCCCTTTCTGTCTCTGTAACTCTACCTTTCAAATATATAAAACTTACAACAAAAACAAAACTAGAGTATTTGTAAAGTATGGAATAACTTTAATTAGTGTATCGTGTATAAATTGAGTCTTACAGGAGAAGAAATAGAAAAAAGGAAAAAATTAAATTTTAATTTAAAATTTTAAAAGAATGACTCAAAAAGTTCCAAATTTGCTTAAAGTTATATAAGCACATAAATCCAAAATTCTCAATGAGCCCAAGCACAAGAAACATGAGAAAAAACAAGTCAACAATCATAATCAAATTTATTAAAATGGCTGATAAACAGTGAAAGCATCCAAAATCAACAGAAATTAACCAAATGCAATAATAAAGAAAAGACAATTGAAAAAAAAAATAAGTAGCCCAGTCTCACAATCCTACGTGGCAGTATCTAAGGGTCTAAGAGAAGAAGGAAAAAAAATGCAAAGCTAAAAAATGTTTAAAGAAGATGGGGCTAGTGTTGTGGCACCGTTAGATTCCCAGCTGCTCCACTTCTGATCCAGCTCCCTGCTAGTGTGCCTGGTAAAACAGTAGAGGATGGCCCAAGTGCTTGTGCCCTTACACCCACATGGGAGACCCCGAAGGAGTTCCAGGCTTCTGGCTTCTCCTGGCCTCAGATTGTTGGCCCAACTCCGACCATTGAGACCATCTGGGGAATGAACCAGAATATGAAAGAAGACCTCTCTCTCTCTCCCTCTTCTCTGTCTATAACTCTGCCTATCAAATAGATAAACCTTTAAAAAAATTATTTAATTTCCAAGTGATTGGAAATTTTCCTATTATCTTTCTGTTATCAATCTTATATGTAGTTTAATTCTGCTATGGTAAAACACATACTTCACATGATCTCAATTATTTTAATATTATTTGAATTAAATTTTGAACTACAATATAGCCTTCGTGATTTTACTAAAAAGTTGTCAGCTATTATTTCTTTTTTTAATAATATTTTTTGTTGGGGCTGGCGCTGTGGCGTAGCAGGTTAAAGCCCTGGCATGAAGCGCCAGCATCCCAGATGGGCACCTGTTCTGGTCCCAGCTGCTCCTCTTCCGATCCAGCTCTCTGCTATGGCCTGGGACAGCAGTGGAAGATGGCCCAAGTCCTTGGGCCCCTGCACCCACATGGGAGACCCGGAGGAAGCCTCAGGCTCCTGGCTTCAGATTGGCACAGCCCCAGCAGTTGCAGCCATTTGGGGAGTGAGCCAGCGGATAGAAGACCCCTCTTTCTCTGTCTCTACCTCTCTTTGTAACTCTGTCTTTCAAATAAATAAAATAAAATAATAATATTTTTGTTAACTTATTTGAATGGCAGAGTTACAGAGAGGGAGAGGGAGAGAGAGAGAGGAAGAGAAACAAAGAGAGAGATATCTTCCATCTGCTGATTGACTCCTCAAATGGCCTCAATAGCCGGAGCTGAGCTGATTCGAAGCCAGGAGCCAGAAGTTTCTTCCATTTTCCCACAGAGGTGTAGGGGCCCAAGCACTTGGGCCATTTTCCACTGCTTTCCCAGGCCATCAGCAGGGATCTGGATCAGAAGTGGGGCAGCCACGACTTGAACTGGTTGCCCATATGGGATGCCAGCGCTGAAAGTGAAGGCTTAACTTACAACACCACAGCACCGGCCCCAACAACTCTTAAATGATCCATAAAGAGGAAGTTTCAAAACATCAGGAATTTTTTTAAAAATATTTATTTATTTACTTGAAAGGCAGAGAGAGAGAGAGACAGAGACAGAGAGAGAGATCTTCCATCCGTTGGTTTACTCCATAAATGGCTGCAACAGCCAGAGCTGAGCTGATTCTAAGCCAGGAGCCAAGAGCTTAATCCAGGTCTCCCACTTGGGTGGCAGGGGACCAAATACTTGGGCCATCTGCTGCTGCTGCTTTCCCAAGCACATTAGTAGGGGGCTGGATCAAAAGAGAAGTAGCCGGGACTTGAACTTGTGGCACCTATATGGGATGCTGGCATCTCAGGTGGCAGTTTTTTTTTTTTTTTAAGATTTTTTTTTTTTTTATTTGACAGGTAGAGTTATAGAAAGTGAGAGAGAGAGACAGAGAGAAAGATCTTCCTTCTGTTGGTTCACTCCCTAAATGGCTGCCACGGCCAGTGCTGTGCCGATCTGAAGCCAGGAGCCAGGTGCTTCCTCCTGGTCTCCCATGCAGGTGCAGGGCCTAAGCACTTGGGCCATCCTCCACTGCCCTCCTGGGCCACAGCAGAGAGCTGGACTGGAAGAGGAGCAACCGGGACTAGAACCCGGCACTCATATGGGATGCTGGTGCCGCATGTGGAGGATTAACCAAGTGAGCCATGGTGCCAGCCCCCCTCAGGTGGCAGTTTTATTTACTACACCACAGCGCTGGACTCTGGAAATATTTTGAATGAACTTAAAATTTAAAAATGACATAAAAATTTCCAAATGCAGCTAAAGCAGTGCTGAAAGGGTAATAAACAGAATTGAATTCCCTATATAGAAGATTCTCCTTTAAAGAAACACGTATCAGGAAAATTCTCAGTTAAAGATATTAAATGAAAACATTTATAAATAACAGATGGGTCAAAATAAATAAATCAGAAAATACTCAGAATTGAAAGTCAAAGTACAATTATCAAACTTCATGAGAAACATCTAAAATAGTGCTTATAGGGAAATCTGCAGCACTAAATGGTTACAATGTTAAGAAGAACCACAGAGGGACACAATGAGAGACCTATAGGTCAACATCTTTGATGAAAAGAGATGTAAGAAACTAAATTAAAATATTAAACCTGAATCCAAGACACATTAAAAGATTATTCAGCATGATCAAATAGGATTCATCCTAGGGATGCAAGGGATGGTTCACTATACACAAATCAATAATCATGATGTAGCATAAAAACAAAATGAGGCCAGCGCCGTGGCTCACTAAGCTAATCCTCCGCCTGCGGCACCGGCACCCCAGGTCTTCTAGTCCCGGTTGGGGTGCCGGATTCTGTCCCGGTTGCTCCTCTTCCAGTCCAGCTCTCTGCTGTGGCCCGGGAGGGCAGTGGAGGATGGCCCAAGTGCTTGGGTCCTGCACCCACATGGAATTCCAGGAGGAGGCACCTGGCTCCTGGCTTCGGATTGGTGCAGCGCGCTGGCCGTGGTGGGGCGGGGGGGACCAACAGAAGGATGACTTTTCTCTCTGTCTCTCTCTCACTGTCTAACTTTGCCTGTCAAAAAAGAAAGAAACAAACAAACAAAAAACCAAAATGAAAGATAAAAACCATATGATCATCTCAATAGATGAAAAAAGGCACTTAGTACAAGTAAACATTACTTCATGATAAAAACTGCACAAATCAGGCATAGAATGAATATATTTCAATATCATAAAAGCTATATATAACAAACCAACAGATAACATACTGGATGGGAAAAAGAGGAAAGTTTTCTAAGACCTGAAACCAAACAAGGATGCTCACTTTCACCAATTTTATTCAATAATACTGGAAATGATAGCCTGAGCAATTAGGCAGGAGAAGAATGAAATAAAGAGCAACCAAATTGGAAAGGAGGAAGCCAAATTTTCACTGTATGCAAATGACATGATGTTATTTATAGAACACCCTAAAGGCTCTACCAAAAACTATTAGAACAGGGAACTATTAGAATAGGAATGGGGAGGGGGCATTTTGCCTAGTGGTTAAGATGCCCTTTGGGGCCGGCGCCGCGGCTCACTAGGCTAATCCTCCGCCTAGCGGCGCCAGCACACCGGGTTCTAGTCCCGGTCGGGGTGCCGGATTCTGTCCCGGTTGCCCCTCTTCCAGGCCAGCCCTCTGCTGTGGCCAGGGAGTGCAGTGGAGGATGGCCCAGGTGCTTGGGCCCTGCACCCCATGGGAGACCAGGAAAAGCACCTGGCTCCTGGCTCCTGCCATCGGATCAGCGCGGTGCGCCGGCCGCAGCGCGCCGGCCGCGGCGGCCATTGGAGGGTGAACCAACGGCAAAGGAAGACCTTTCTCTCTGTCTCTCTCTCTCACTGTCCACTCTGCCTGTCAAAAAAAAAAAAAAAAAAAAAAAAAAAAAAAAAAAAAGATGCCCTTTGGGATGACTGCATCCAGTATAAGACTGGCTGGGTTTCAGCTTCCTGCTAATGTGCACCCTGAGAGTCAACAAGTAATGGCTCAAGTACTTGGATCTCTGCCACCCACATGGGAGATTTGGATTAAGTTCTTAGTTCCTGGTTTCAGTCTGGCTCAGCCCTGAGTATTGCAGGCACCTGGGGAGATATGTCTCTGACTCTGCCTTCTTTGTCTTAAAAATAACAAACTCAGCAAAGTTCCAATATACAAAAGTCAACATACAAAAAACAATAGCATTGTTACACATCAGTAGCAAATTACCTGGGAAAAAAAATTCAAGAAAGCACTCTCCAAGTCAGTGTTTGTGGCACAGTGGGTTGAGCCAGCACCTATGATGCCAGCATCCCATATGAGTGCTGTTCAAGTCCCAGCTGCTCCATTTCTGATCCAGCTCTTTGCTAACGTGCCTTGGAAATCAGAAGAAGATGGCCCAAGTACTTGGACCTCTGCCACCTATGAGGAAGACCCAGATGGACTTCCAGGTTCCTGGCTTCAGCCTGGCCCAGTCCTGGCTGTCCAGACCATTTGGGGAGTGAACAGAGGATGGAAGATCTCTTTCTGTCACTCCTCCCTCTGTAGCTCTGCCTTTAAAATAAATTTTAAAAATCTCTAATATAAAAAAAGTAATCCCAATTCCAAAACTAAAATAAATACATGAATAAAACAAAACACAAACAAACAAAATTCTAGGAATAAATACAATCAAAGAGTTAAAAGATGGCTATAATGAATACTAAAAATCACTGACAAAAGAAACTGAAGACGACACAAAGAAATGGAAAGACACCCTGTGCTCCTGGATTGGAAAAATCACTATCATTAATATGTCCATACTATCCAAAGCAACTTACAGACTCAATGCAATCTTTATTAAAATACAAATGACATTATCACAAAAGTATGAAAAATACTATTAAAATTTGTATGGAATCAGAAAAGACTTTTAATATCCAAGGTAATCATCAGCAAACAAAACAGGAAACATTAAACTTCCTGACCTTAACCTGTATTACAAAGCTACCTTAATTAAAATAGTATAAAAATTGCCATAGACACATTCACCAATGGAATAAAACAGTGACCCAAGAAATAAATTCACACATCTACAGCTAACTGATCTTTGACAAGGTGCTAAGAACAAACATTTAACGGCCGGTGCTGCGGCTCACTAGGCTAATCCTCCGCTTTGCGGCGCCGGCACACCGGGTTCTAGTCCCGGTCGGGGCGCCGGATTCTGTCCCGGTTGCCCCTCTTCCAGGCCAGCTCTCTGCTGTGGCCCGGGAGTGCAGTGGAGGATGGCCCAAGTGCTTGGGCCCTGCACCTCATGGGAGACCAGGAGAAGCACCTGGCTCCTCGCTCCGGATCGGCGCGGTGTGCCGGCCGCAGCGGCCATTGGAGGGTGAACCAATAGTAAAAAGGAAGACCTTTCTCTCTGTCTCTCTCTCTCTCTCTCTCTCACTGTCCACTCTGCCTGTAAAGAAAAAAAAAAAAAGAACAAACATTTAACAGTGTTTTCACTAAAAGATGCTGACAAAACTAGATATGCATATGCCAGAGGGATGAAACTGGACTTCCATCTCACCATGTACAAACACCCATTCAAAGGAGATTCACAATCTAAATGGAAGACCTGAAACTATGACACTACTAGAAGAAAACACGGGGGAAGTATTTTAGGACATTGAAACAGATAAGGATTATTTTTGGATCAGACCCGAAAATCCAGGAAATAAAGGCAAAAACAGACA
Source organism: Oryctolagus cuniculus (assembly GCF_051225735.1). Lineage (NCBI taxonomy): Eukaryota > Metazoa > Chordata > Mammalia > Lagomorpha > Leporidae > Oryctolagus > Oryctolagus cuniculus. Next base: position 66,042,706 of record NC_142874.1, read on the forward strand.
AATGAGATTTCATCAAACGAATGAGCATCTGCACAGCAACAAGTGAACCTTGAAAATGGGAGAAAATATCTGCAAGTTATGCATCTGTCAAGGGAATAATAACCAGAATGTACAATGGATTCAATACAAACAAAGCAAAATAAAAAGACACCCACAATCCAATTTTAAAATAGGCAGTGAATTTAAACGCATTTCTCAAAAGAAGACATACAAACAAATAGTTAGCTAGTACAAGAAAATATGTTTAACATCACTAATCATCAGGGAAAGCAAATCAAAATCACAAAGAACTATCACCTCACTTCAGTTAGACTGGCTATCCTCAAAAATACAGAAAGATAGTAAGTGCTGGTGAGGATATGACTATAAGGGAACACTAGCATACTGTTGGTGGGAATGTAAATTAGCACAGCCATTATTGGAAAACAATGGGAAGACTCCTCAAAAAACTAAAAATTAAACTACCATATGATCCAGCAATCCCACTACTAGATATATTTCCAAGCAAAATGAAATGAGTCTCTCAAGAAGTCATCTGCACTCCCATGTTTATGGGAGCATTATTCATGATAGCCCAGACATGGAAATAGCCTAAGTGTCTGGCAACTGATGGATGGATAAAGAAAATATAGTACATAAACACAATGCAATATTATCAACCAGAAAAAAGGATGAAATCCTGTTATTTGCAACAACTTGGATAGAACTAGAAGTCATTAAGTTAAATAAGCACCACATGATCTCACTCATGTAGAACACAGAAAAGTTGATGCGGCTGGTTAATCCTCCGCCTGCGGCGCCGGCACCCCAGGTTCTAGTCCCAGTTAGGGCGCCGGATTCTGTCCCAGTTACTCCTCTTCCAGTCCAGCTCTCTGCTGTGTCCGGGGAGTGCAGTGAAGGATGGCCCAAGTGCTTGGGCCCCTGCACCCGCATGGACGACCAGGAGGAAGTACCTGGCTCCTGGCTTTGGATCAGCATAGCTCTGGCCAATAGCGGCTATTTGAGGGTGAACCAATGGAAGGAAGACTTTTCTCTCTGTCTCTCTCTCTTATTGTCTAACTCTATCTGTCAAATAAAAAAAAAAAAAAAACAGAAAAATTGATGTCATAGGAGTTAAGAATACAATGGTGGTTACCAGAGGATAAGGAGTGTGTGGATGGAGTGGGGAGTGCAGGTGGGGAAAGGTTGACTAAATATGTACTAAGTTACAGGTGGACAGAAGTAACAAGTTCTGGTGGGGCAGGCATTTAGCCTAGTAGTTGGTTAGGATGCCTGTGTGATACATGACAGTATGTAGGCTTAATGCTCAGGTACAACTCATTACTCTAGCTTCCTGCTAATCTCTTAGTAGTCTGTGATGATGGCTCAAGTAGTTGGGTTCCTACACTCATGTGTGAAGCCTGGACTGAGTTCTGGCTCCTGGTTTCAGGACAGCCCAGTCCTGGCCATTACAGTACAGGCATCTGGATGGAAGCAGTCTTTATCTTTCTCTGTTGAAAGAAAGAAAGCAATGAGGAAAGAAGGAAGAAAGAAAAGAAGGAAAGAAGGAAAGAAGGAAGGAAGGAAGGAAGGAAGGAAGGAAGGAAGGAAGAAAGAGAGAAAGAAAGAAGAAAAGAGAAAGAAAGAAGGAGAGAAGGAAGGAAGGAAGGAATGAAGGAAGGAAGGAAGGAAGGAAGGGAGGAAGGAAGAAAGAAATAAAGAAAATAAAGAAAAATAAATTCTGGTGTTCCACTGTATAGTTGAGAAAATACATGTAATAATAATGTACTTTATTACTTTTGTAAAAAAAAAAAGCTAGAAAAATTGTTTTGAATGTTTTCACCACAAAGAAATTTCTACTTCTCAAATAAATAAGCAAATCTTGAAAAAAACAGAAAGGTCTCAAACCAATGATCCAAGCTTCCATCCTAATAAAGCAGAAAAAGAGAAGCAAAATAAACCTAAACCAGACAGAAAGAAAGGAATAATAAAATTAAGAGCAGAAATGAATAAAACTGGAAGAAAAAATACAGCAAAAAAGCTGCTTTTAAAAAACAAATCAAGGGGGCTGGGGCCGGCACTGTGGCCCAGCAGGTTAACCACCTGGCCAGAAGCACCAGCATCCTATGTGGGCACCGGTTCAAAACCCGGCTGCTCCACTTCAAATACAACTCTCTGCTGTAGCCTGGGAGAGCAGTGGAAGATGATCCAAGTCCTTGGGCCGCTGCACCCATGTGGGAAGACCCAGAGGAAACTCCTGGCTCCTGGCTTCAGCAGCTCTAGCTGCTGCGGCCAATTGGGGAGTGAACTAGCAGATGGAAGACGACCTCTCTCTCTCTCTTTCTCTCTCTCTCTCTCTCTGCCTCTCCTTCTCTCTCTGTGTAACTTTAACTTTCAAATAAATAAATAAATCTTAAAAAAAAAAAAAAAAAAAAACAGATCAAGGGGCCAGCAGTGTGACATAGTGGGCTAAGCCTCTGCCTGCAGCGCCAACATCCCATATGGGCATCAATTCTAATCCTGGCTTCTCCTCTTGCAATGCAGCTCTCTGCTAAGGAGCAGATGGCTAAAATGCTTGGGCCCCTGCACCCATGTGGAAGACCCAGAAGAAGCTCCTGGCCCCTGGCTTCAGATGGGCCCAGCTCCAGCTGTTGCAGCCATCTGGGGAGTGAACCAGCAGATGGAAGAACTTTCTCTCTGTCTCTCCTTCTCTTCGTAACTCTGCCTCTCAAAAAAAAAAAAAAAATTTTAAAAAAAGATCAACTTAATACACTATGAACATTTAGCTAGATTAACCAAGAAAAAGAAAATTAACAAACATCAGGAATAAAAGAAGAACTATCTCTAAAGCCCTTATAAACATTAAAAGAACAAAATAGAATATTTCAAACAATTTCCACAAAGTGATCCAATTTTATTTATTTATTTATTTTTGACAGGCAGAGTGGACAGCGAGAGAGAGAGAGAGACAGAGAGAAAGGTCTTCCTTTGCCGTTGGTTCACCCTCCAATGGCCGCCGCGGCCGGCGCGCTGCGGCCGGCACGCTGCGGCCGGCGCACCGCGCTGATCCGATGGCAGGAGCCAGGAGCCAGGTGCTTTTCCTGGTCTCCCATGGGGTGCAGGGCCCAAGCACTTGGGCCATCCTCCACTGCACTCCCGGGCCACAGCAGAGAGCTGGCCTGGAAGAGGGGCAACCGGGACAGAATCCGGAACCCCGACCGGGACTAGAACCCGGTGTGCCGGCGCCGCAAGGCGGAGGATTAGCCTAGTGAGCCACGGCGCCGGCCAAAGTGATCCAGTTTTTTAGATACAAAAACTCACTTAAGAAAAAAGACATTACCTAAATAGCCTAATATCTATTAAAGGAATTAATGTATAGTTATAAACATTCCAATAGTTCCAAGTCCAGATAGCTTCACTGGCAAATGTTAACAATGTGTAAGGAATAACTAATAACAATTCTAAACAAATTCTTCCAAAATATAAAAAATACTTATGAACTCATTTTATGAGGCCAATAATCTCTAATACCAAAATCATACAAATATGATCTAAGACAATGAAATAGAACCTAGTTTTCCTCATGAACATTAATAAAAAAAAATCTTAAAAAATATGAGGCCCTCCCGACAAAGAAAAGCACAGGACCGGATGGATTCACTGCTGAATTCCACCAGACATTTAAAGAAGAACTAACTTCAATTCTTCTCAAACTATTCAAAACAATTGAAAGGGAGGGAATCCTCCCAAATTCTTTCTACAAAGCCAGCATCACCTTAATTTCTAAACCTGAAAAAGATGCAGCAGAGAAAGAGAATTACAGACCAACTGCCCTGATGAACATAGACTCAAAAATCCTCAATAATATCCTGGCCAACAGAATTCAACAACACATCATAAAGATCATGCACCCAGACCAAGTAGGATTTATCCCTGGTATGCAGGGATGGTTCAACATTCACAGATCAATCAACGCGATACACCACATTAACAAACTGCAGAAGAAAAACCATATGATTATCTCAATAGACGCAGAGAAAGCATTTGATAAAATACAATACCCTTTCATGGTGAAAACTCTAAGCAAAATGGATATAGAAGGAACATTCCTCAATACAATCAAAGCAATTTATGAAAAACCCACGGCCAGCATCCTATTGAATGGGGAAAAGTTGGAAGCATTTCCACTGGGATCCAGTACCAGACAGGGATGCCCACTCTCATCATTGCTATTACTGGAGGTTTTAGCCAGAGTCATTAGGCAAGAAAAAGAAATTAAGGGATACAAATTGGGAAAGAAGAAGTCAAACTATTCCTATTTGCAGATGACATGATTCTTTATTTAAGGAATCCAAACAACTCCACTAAGAAATTATTGGAACTCAGAGAAGAGTCTGGTAAAGTAGCAAGATATAAAATCAATACACCAAAAAAACAACCTTTGTATACACAGACAATGCCACGGCTGAGAAAGAATTTCTTTTTTTAAATTTTTTAAAATTATTTTATTTTATTTATTTATTTTTTTGACAGGCAGAGTGGACAGTGAGAAAGAGAGAGACAGAGAGAAAGGTCTTCCTTTGCGTTGGTTCACCCTCCAATGGCTGCCACGGCTGGCGCACTGCGGCCAGCGCACCGCTCTGATCCGATGGCAGGAGCCAGGTACTTATCCTGGTCTCCCATGGGGTGCAGGGCCCAAGTACTTGGGCCATCCTCCACTGCACTCCCTGGCCATAGCAGAGAGCTGGCCTGGAAGAGGGGCAACCAGGACAGAATCCGGCGCCCCAACTGGGACTAGAACCCGGTGTGCTGGCGCCGCAAGGTGGAGGATTAGCCTAGTGAGCCGCGGCGTCGGCCCGAGAAAGAATTTCTAAGATCAATCCATTCACAATAGCTACAAAAAAAAAAATCAAATACCTTAGAATAAACTTAACCAAGGATATCAAAGATCTCTATGATGAGAATTACAAAACTTTAAATAAAGAAATAGAAGAAGATACAAACAAAAGGAAAAATTCTTCCATGTTCATGGATTGGAAGAATCAATATCATCAAAATGTCCATTCTTCCAAAAGCAATTTACAGATTCAATGCAATACCAATCAAAATACCAAAGACATTCTTCTCAGATCTGGAAAAAATGATGCTCAAATTCATATGGAGGCACAGGAGACCTCGAATAGCTAAAGCAATCTTATACAACAAAAACAGAGCCAGAGGCATCACAATACCAGATTTCAAGACATACTACAGGGCAGTAATAATCAAAACAGCCTGGTACTGGTACAAAAACAGGCAGATAGACATTGGAACAGAATAGAAACACCAGAAATCAATCCAAACATCTATAACCAACTTACATTTGATCAAAGATCTAAAACAAATTCCTGGAGCAAGGACAGTCTATTCAACAACTGTTGCTGGGAAAACTGGATTTCCACATGCTGAAGTATGAAGCAAGACCCCTACCTGGGGCCGGCACTGTGGCGCAGTAGGTTAACACTCTGGCCTGAAGCACCAGCATCCTATGTGGGTGCTTGTTTGATAACCGGCTGCTCCACGTCCCATGCAGCTCTCTGCTGTGGCCTGGGAGGTCAGTGGAAGATGGCCCAAGTTCTTGGTCCCCTGCACCTGCATCGGAGACCCAGAAGAAGCTCCTGGCTCCTGGCTTCGGATGGGTGCAGCTCCAGCCATTGCAGCCAATTGGGGAGTGAACCAACAGACAGAAGTACCTCTCTCTCTCTCTCTCTGCGAAACTCTGACTTTCGAATAAATGAATAAATCTTTTTTTTAAAAAAAAAAAGATCTTTACCTCACACCTTACACAAAAATCCACTCAACAAGGATTAAAGATCTAAATCTATGACCCGACGCCATCAAATTATTAGAGAGCATCGGAGAAACCCTGCAAGATATTGCCACAGGCAAAGACTTCTTGGAAAAGACCCCGGAGGCACAGGCAATCAAAGCCAAAATTAACAACTGGGATTACATCAAATTGAGAAGTTTCTGTACTGTAAAAGAAACAGTCAGGAAAGTGAAGAGGCAACCAACAGAATGGGAGAAAATATCTGCAAATTATGCAACTGATAAAGGATTAATAACCAGAATCTACTAAGAGATCAAGAAACTCCACCACAACAAAACAAACAACTCACTTAAGAGATGGGCCAAGGACCTCAATAGACATTTTTCAAAGGAGGAAATCCAAACAGACACATGAAAAAATGTTCAGGATCACTAGCAATCAGGGAAATGCAAATCAAAAATACAATGAGGTTTCACCTCACCCCGGTTAGAATGGCTTTCATACAGAAATCAACAAACAACAGATGCTAACGAGGCTATGGGCAAAAAGGCACACTAATCCACTGTTGGTGGGAATGCAAACTGGTAAAGCCACTATGGAAGACAGTTTGGAGATTCCTCAGAAACCTGAATGTAGCCCTACCACATGACCCAGCCATCCTATTCCTTGGAATTTACCCAAGAGAAATTAAATTGGCAAATAAAAGAGCTATCTGCATCTCCATGTTTATTACAACTCAGTTCATAATAGCTAAAACATGGAATCAACCTAAATGCCCATTAACAGAAGACTGGATAAAGAAATTATGGGGTATGTACTCTATGGAATATTACACAGCAGTAAAAAAAAATGAAATCTGGTCATTTGCAACAAAATGGAGGAATCTGGAAAACATCAAGCTGAGTGAAATAAGCCAGTCCCAAAGGGACAAATATCATATGTTCTCCCTGATCTGTGACAACTAACTGAGCACAAAAATGAAAGCTGTGGAAGTGAAACTGACACTATGAGAAGCAATGACTTGATTAGCCCTTGTCCTGACTGTTGAGGAACAGCTTACTATTTTATTCCTTTTAGTATTTTCTTTTTCTACTTAATATCATTGGTTGAACTCATTACTTAACACAGAATTATTCTTAGGTGTTTAAATCCAATTGAAAATTGATCCCTGTTAAAAATAAAAATGGGAATAAGAGAGGGAGGAGATGTACAGCCTGGCACATATTCTCTCAGTCTTACCCCTAAGGGTAAAGCTAAAAACTTGCCATGGGACTCCAAATCCCATTAAGTTTACAGGTACCAATGCCATCTTACTAGTTAAAGTGATCATTTTAAGTTCATTACTGATCATAAAGACAGGATTAAGTGTCAAAGGGATCGCATAAATAAGACCAAGTGTCTACTAATAATAATAGAATTAAAAAGGAGAGAACGATCCAACACGGAAAGCAGGCCACACAGCAGACTCATAGAATGACAAATGCCCTAAACAGCACTCTGGCCTCAGCATCAGCCCTTAAGGCATTCAGATCTGGCTAAAAAGCCCATGAGAGCATTTCAGGCATGGAAAGCGAAGACACTGTGGCAAAAAATGACCTACATGAAAGATCTCTGTGAGTGAGATCCCAGTGGAGAGAAAGGGCCATCAAAGGAGGTACCTTTCTCTGAAGGGAGGAGAAAACTTCCACTTTGATTATGGCCCTGTCTAAATAATGTCGAAGTTTGTGGACCTAAGAGGCTTCCATAGCCTTGGCAGCTCATGACAAGAGCTTTGGGTGATCACTGATGTCATAAATAAGAGTGTCAACTGTTAAATCAACAACAGGAGTTACTGTGCACTTACTACCCATGTAGGACCTCTGTCCTTAATGTGGTGTATTATGAGAATTAATGGTAAAACTAGTCTTCAACAGTACTTATACTTTGTGTGCTTGTGTGGGTGCAAACTGTTGAAACTTTTACTAAGTATAGAGTTGATCTTTTGTATATAAAGATAATTAAAAATGAATCTTCATGAAGAATGGGATGGGAGAGGGAGTAGGAGGTGGGATGCTTTAGGGGTGGGAGGGCGGGTATGGGAGGAAGAACTGCTACAATCCAAAAGTTGTACTTATGAAATTTAATTTATTAAATACAATCTTTCTATAAAAAATACGAGTGAAATGAATGAAGCAGCATATAAAAAAGATACCATCATAATCAAACGGATTTTATTCTGGGAATCCAAGACTATTTCAACATTTAACAATGTAATTTACAACATCAACAGACTAAGCCAAACTAGATGATGATATCAAAAGACTTAGCAAAAAGGAAAAAAAATCAATAACCATTCAAGATTAACAACTCTCAGTACCTGAGAAATAAGCATTTCCTCCACCTGATAAAGGACATCTATGGAAAACCTACAACCAATATCATACTTGATGGTGAAAGAGTGAAGGCTTTACCTCTAAAATCAGGAACAGGGCAAGGATGTCCCATATCACCATTCCTATTCAACATGTTGGAGGTCCTAACCAGAGCAATAAGGCAAGAAAAATATAGAAAAGTAAGAAACAGACTGCATCTATTTGTTGAAACATGATTATCTATATAGAAAATACCAAAGAATCTACAAAAAATTCATCAAATTAATAAGTAAATTTATCAAAGACAAAAAGATATAAGTTAAACATACAAAAGAATTGTATTTCTACATTATAGTAATAAACAATTACAAAGTAAACACTTTTTAGTATCATTTGTAATAGAATATACATACACACACACCTACACACACTTGGGAATTTTACCTAATGAAGTACATGCAAAGTACACCAAGGTCTACAAAACACTAAAGAACAGAAAACACTTAAGTGGAGATATATATCATGTTCTTAATTGGAGGATTCAATACTGTTATGATGTTAATTACCTCTGAACTAATCTATGATTCAATTAAATTCCAATAAAAATTCAGAGAGTTTGTATGGACATCAATAGGCTATTCTTATAACATATAACTAAAACAACCAAAACAAATTTTAGAAACAAGAAAAGAGCTGGTGGACACTACTACCTGCTTCTAAGACTGTAGTTGTAAATTTACGCTAGTGGCAAAGGGATAAATACAAGGTTCAGATGACTAGAATACAGGCTCCAAAAAGAGATCTATATACATAGAGGTAGTTGATTTCTAACAAAGGTGAAAAAGGCTCAATGGAGGATAGACTTTTTAAAAAATGGTCACTGGAATCATTGGACACCAATGTCTATACTTATTTACATCATGTACAAACAAGGAAATAATACTCAAAATTGATTAGATATCTGAATTGGGTAAAAATTAAAAACATAAAACTTCTAAGAGAAAACTCAGAAGAGACTCTTATGACTCTGGGGTAGGTTTGATTTCTTTGACAAACATCAAAAGTATGACACATAAAAGAAAAAAATATGAAAACTGTACTTCATTAAACATAAGAATTTCTGCTCTTCAAAAGATATTCTTAAAATAAAAACATAAGCCTCATACTGAGATATGTGAAAAATTCCATATGTAATAAAGGACTTGTTTCTAGAATAAAGAGCTCTCAAATCTCAATAAGGGCCAGCGCCACGGCTTACTAGGCTAATCCTCCACCTAGTGGCGCCGGCACACCGGGTTCTAGTACCAGTCGGGGCGCCGGAGTCTGTCCCGGTTGCCCCTCTTCCAGGCCAGCTCTCTGCTGTGGCCCGGGAGTGCAGTGGAGGATGGCCCAAGTGCTTGGGCCCTGCACCCCATGGGAGACCAGGAAAAGCACCTGGCTCCTGCCTTCAGATCAGCACTGAGGCCTGTGCACCGTGCGCCAGCCGTGGCGGCCATTGGAGGGTGAACCAACGGCAAAAGGAAGACCTTTCTCTCTGTCTCTCTCTCTCAATGACCACTCTGCCTGTCAAAAAAAAAAAAAAATCTCAATAAGAAAACAAACAATTCAATAAAAGAAATGTCAAAAGATTTGGACAGACATTTCACCAAATATAAACTGATGAAAAATAAACACATAAAAATACGTTCAACATCTTTAATCACTTTGAGGTATTCCTATTAAAACTGTACAGTTTTTAAAAAGCACCCAATACCAAGTGTTAGATGAGAATGTAGAGAAACCGGAACCCTCATATATTGCTGGCTGTTATGTAAAATGGCAGTCACTCTAGAAGAGTCAGTTTCTTATAAACATACAGTTAACTGTGTGATCCAGCAATGCCACACGGAAGCATTTACCAAAGTGAAATGAAAATTTCTTTTCACGTGAAAACCTGCAAGCAAATATTATAGCAGCTTTTTTCACAACTACTCCAAACCAGAAGCAATCCATGTCTTTGAACAAATGGAATACTAGTTAGCAATAAAATGAAATAAAAACAACATACAAAAAGCATGAATGAATCTCAAATGCACCATCCTTTATAATGCAAAAAAAGCCAGATTCAAAAGGCCACATTCCATTTGATTTCACTTATAGGACATTCTTGATAAGGTAAAGCTATAGGGATAAGAAACAGAAAACAGGTTGCCAAAAGCTTGGGCTGGGGTTGACTACAAAGAGGCATGGAAGAATTGTGCAGGAGTGCTTCTGTAACCTGATTAAGCAGTTTTTACATGACTGTATGCACCTGTCAAAATATCCAAAACTACACATGCAAAATGTATGAAATTTACTAAAAGTATATTATATTTTAAAAATATGACCCCCTGAAAATATAGGCTAAAATAGACAAAAAGGTTTGCATGAAACTAAGAAGTTTCTGCACAGCAAAGAAAGCAATCAACAGAGGAAAGAGACAACCTACAGAATGGAAAAAATATTTGCAAATTATAATTTAATAAGTTAGTATATAAGCAACTCAAACAATTCAATAGCAAATATATATATCATCTAATGAAAACATAGGCAAAGGATTTGAATAGAGAGGTCTCAAACACAAAAATGGCCAACAGGTATGTGGAAAGTTGCATCTTTATGGAGACTCCTAAAGAAATTAAGAATAGAACTACCACACATGATCCAACAATCCCTCTTCTGGGCATATACCCAAAGGAAACGAAATCACCACCTTGTAAAGATATCTGCATCACTATGTTCATTGCTGCATTGCTCACAATAGCCCTGGTGCATCTGTCAACTAATGAATGAAGAAACTGTGAGATACACAGAAACATACACATAGCCCTAAAAAAAAGGAGACCTGTATTTGCTACAACATGGATGAACCCCCACGACATGCTAACTGAAATAAAGTCAGATACAGAAACATGCTGTATGATCTCACATATATGAAATTTTTAGAAAGAGCCAAATATAGAGAAATAAAACAGAAACTAAAAGTGAAATATCAATCTATTTGAGTGTCTGGACCTCGTATGTATCCTGATTTTAAAAAACTGAAGACCAAAAGTGATGAATAGGGAGCATGAATACTAACTACATATCTATTAAAAGGTTACAGATAATTTTAGCTGTGATAATGGTGTGTGTTATTTATGAGGTAAAAGAAGTGGAACTTATCTTTCTAGAGACACATGCAGAAATATTTAGGGATGAAAAATATGAATGATATGACTTGGAGTTTGCTTCAAATAATTAACAGGGAAGTGTAGGGAGTGACTAGAATCCAGATGAAGCAAAAGTGGGTATGAAATGATTAAGGGTTAAAGGCAGGTAATGGTTTTATGGGAGTTTCATTACACTATTCTCTTCTTGTATATGTTTGACTTTTTCTTATTAATGCTTCCAATAACTGTAACAAAACAGTTACCTTTGCCTGAAAGTGTCAAAATGAATTTATGAATTTCCCAAATGTATTCACATTTTCACATAGATCTAAGGCCTTAAAACAAAATTATGACTCTAGTAGAATAATGATCAGTAAGTCAGTGAAAATTGTTAAGAAGAGAAATATTTCCAGCAATCTTAAAATTACATCAGATACATAAAGAACCAACCAATTCTGCTTATTTCTAAATAAGCATCTGGTTTTGAGCAGGAGATGTCCTAACAGATGACTTCTAGTTCCCCTTTTTGATTATCTGCCTATTCAGGCAAAGTAAGAATAAGCTGTGATTCAAACTGTGTGTGTTTACTATAATGCTATCTCACCAAATTCACAATCTGTATTTTCAACTTTGTAAAACTTTTTGAGGTACAATGGACAAATAAAAGTTGAGTTTTAAAATTCTAGTACTCTACCAAATATCTAATGTTTTTCTGCAAATAAAGAAAAAAGGAGCAATCTGTTAAAACAATTTAGAACTGCTGTATACTAGTCGAGACACTTACACAAAAGCTTATTTACCTACCTTGCCTGGACTCTGAAGGTGCTACAGGAACTTCTTGATTTGACTCAAAAGGAAGTTCAGGTGTTAGGTTTTCAAACTGCTCTTTACTAATGAGATTTAGCTTCTGAAAGTTCTCAACTTCTTGCTGAAGTAGAATGGAGGAATCTAATTACTAAACTGTCTAATAGAGCAACCAACAGACAATAATCGATACCAACTTCAAAAAATGAGCTTTTAAAAAAATAAGGATTAATCACAATGGAGTAAAAAGATGTTCTAATAAAGAGTCTAGAATTACATTTAATAACATTTAATATTAGAGTCAAAAAGAGGCATATAGGATCTAAAATACAAATACTTTATGATTAGAGAACATTATAAAAGCAAACATACTAATTAGTTATTTTTTGAACATTTATACACAAGATCTTCAGAGTATTTAAAGTTACAAAGTAATCTAATGCATGTTCCCTATCCTTTGGTAATTTATAAGTTAGAAACCTACAAATAAAAACTAATAATATTATCTGAAATTAATATGAAAGGTGATATTTGGTGTAAGAATTGATATCATCAGGGAAGGCTCACAGAAGGAATGGACAGAAGTAGCTCTCGAAGGATGAGAGTTTAGACAAAGGGAAAAAGCATGCTATGTGAGCAAGGCTAAGAAACTTGGAAAACACAATGCTTGTTAGAAAGAAACTAAGTGAACAAGAAAATCTGTGTAGGACCAGTGGTCAAAGGTCTGACAAGGAAGTTGGAAAGAGCGGCTAGAACGTTAATACCAGGTCACAATTTTCAAGTTATTTTTTAGTGCTGAGGTACTAACGGCCAAAGATAAATCTGGATGGTACTGGAAGCTCATTTCCAAACTTCTTTCAGTATCTTAGCAGCAAAGAGGCTCAGCAGGTTTGAGTTGTTAGCTCAAAGGAAGAATGGGTTCACCCCAGCCTCCGGGGCTCCAAAGGCTCCTTTCTAACGTTACACAGTCACTTAGACATTGTTTGTTTTACAAATATATGGAGTGGCTGCTCTCTAGTGCACAGAGAGGCAGCCTGTCTGGTTTCCCCCACCTGACAATGAACGTTTGGTGTGTTTTGTGGTGGCCTTTCCTTTCACTAGTGCCAAAACCCGGACCAGGCTCTCCCTTTGACCTTGCTCTCCCCTAGGGGGTGTGAGCTGCTTCAGGATCCTGGACTTCTACCAACCACAAAAATCACCCCCAGACCTCCTTCATTGCCACCAAACACTCTGCAATCTGCATCCATACACTGGCCTTCCAAAATTCCTGAGGTAAGATGGGGTGGGCGTAGGATCCTCTCATTGTGACTCTCTATGGGTTGTGGTTCCATGCAACTTGGCCCTGAAGTCCTGGTACCAGGACCACAGGGTGTGTTCAGGCAACAGTGGGTATGGGTGACAACTCAACCCCCATTTCCCTTATACAGGCTGTTAGGAAAATGACGCAGTTTTTTTTTTTTTTGTTTTTGTTTTTTTTTTGACAGGCAGAGTGGACAGTGAGAGAGACAGAGAGAAAGGTCTTCCTTTGCCGTTGGTTCACCCTCCAATGGCTGCCGCGGCCGGCACGCTGCGACTGGCGCACCGCGTCGATCCAATGGCAGGAGCCTTGTGCTTATCCTGGTCTCCCATGCAGGTGCAGGGCCCAAGCACCTGGGCCATCCTCCACTGCACTCCCTGGCCACAGCAGAGAGCTGGCCTGGAAGAGGGGCAACCGGGACAGAATCCGGCGCCCCGATCGGGACTAGAACCCGGTGTGCCAGCGCCGCTAGGTGGAGGATTAGCCTAGTGAGCCGCAGCACCGGCATGGCGCAGTTTTATGGTGAGATCTATACCCTGACACCATCCTAAGCTCTATCCCCCGCCGCCATTGCTGGAAGCCAAGTGGCCACATGGCCCAACCACCATCCTAATGGGATTTGCTGCTCCTACTTCCCTGCTCACCCTCTGGCAAAGTTTTAAAAGGACCTGTTCCTGCAGGTCTTCAAAGAGGGAGGTGCCTTTCTCTGAAGGGAGGAGAGAACCTCCACTTTGACTATGACCGTGTCTAAACAAGATAAGAGTCGGAGAACTCAAGGGGCTTCCATAGCCTTGGAAACTCATAACTGGTGCATAGGGAGATTACTGATGCCATAAACAGGAGTGTCAATTGGTAAAGTCAACAACAGGAGTCACTGTGCACTTACTCCTCATGTAGGATCTCTGTCCTTAACGTGCTGTACACTGAGGCTTAATGCTATAACGAGTACTCAAACAGTATATTTCACTTTGTGTTTCTATGGGGGTGCAAACGACTGAAATCTTTACTTAATGTACACTAAACTGATCTTCTGTAAAAAAAAAAAAAAAAAAGAAAGAAAGAAATTATCAATTCCCAACTTGACTCTCACTGGGATTAAACATGACAATAGGTCTGATCTGATTTCATCATCATTTAAAAAAAATCATCTATTATTTTTCACTTTATGTTTCTGTGTGGGAGCAAACTGTTGAAATACTTACTTAAGGTATACTAAGCTGATCTTCTGTATATTAAGATAATCGAAAATGAATCTTGATGTGAATGGAAGGGGAGAGGGAGTGGGAAAGGGGAGGGTTGTGGGTGGGAGGGACGGTATGGGGGGGGAAGCCATTGTAACACATGAGTCGTACTTTGGAAATTTATATTCATTGAATAAAAGATAAAAAAAAAAAAAAAAAACCTGTTCCTGAACACCTGGCGCTCTTGCGCTCTCTCTCTCCCTCCCTCTACCTCCTTCTCTCTCTGTCTCTCTGCTCTCCCTTGGCTTCTCTCTCGCTCCTCTCTCTTTTCCTTGCTCTCTTCCTCTCTCACCTGCTCTCTCTTCGCTCTCTTGTCTTGCTCCTCCTCTCTCTTCTCTCCTGGCTAGCTCCTCTTCTCTCTCTCTTACTCTCTTTTTCCTTTTTCATCCCTTCCCTCCAGTCTGCTGGGTTTTCCCCCAACAAACCCTTTCCCTTTGGTGTGTTTTGTGACGGCCTTACACAGGCTATGACCTGAGCTCCAGTGGGTGCATGGGAGATGACCCCACCCTCTGTTCCCATATCCTCCCATCTGACTCTATGGGTTATCATGGGAGCTTCGTCCCACATTCCGTCGGATCCTCCTCTCAGCTGTCTCCTACCTCGACAACCCGTCCAAATGGCTGCTTAATGGCATGTTTAACATTAATAGGACCCCTACCACTTGTGTGAGCATGTCTAAGCCTTCTATCTCCACTCATATTCTCTGGCTCAAACTCTCTTAACTTCCAAAGCTCTCACTGAAAAGCCAAAACTCCAGCTCTCACTATCTCGCTGTACCTCCCCCTCCCACCCAGGAATTCTAAGCTCCTGCTTGCCCTTATCTCAGAACCAGCCCTTGTCCATGTCTACTCTCTCTGCCTTCAAACACCCTCCTCCCAAAGAAGCAAAGGCAAGTTTGGGAATGGGCTGTCTCCATGCCATCACCCTCCTGCCCTGGTCCTCCAGCTGGTCTTCACACCCCACCTCCCATTCAATTTGGTGGACTCTGCTGTTGTCCCTGGGCAGCCGCGCCGCACGGCCATCGAGGCTGGGGAAGGCTCGGGGTGTGTGATTCCATCCTTTTGAACTCAAAGATTACTGTAAACAAGTCACCTATCCCACCCTTCTGATGGCTTTTTATTCTATAAGGAGCAAGCCAGACAGGATAAAGGATTGCAAATCAAGTCTGTTGATGGGTTTTGTCCCCACCTTGTAACTGAATGTCAAGCTGACTTCAGCAGGTCTCCTTAATACCTACAAACACAACTTCCTGGTCCCATTAGCAGGCATTTCCTAGATATTTGATTTGCTAGATCTGGGTTAAAGTCTAATTATCCCGTTTGCAGACAGGCAGTTTTTCGATCCAGACTCCCATTAGATACAGTAAACACGTGGCCTGAACTTGTGTAGACAAGTTTCAGCATGTCTTTGGTATCCCCTTTCTTCTTAAGTTCCCTCTTGGGTCACTTTTGTCTGGTCCTCCCTATGTAGTATATACCTCAGATGAGGTTTACTGGGGAGAAGTTTATTCCCCCACTATGCTTCTTCGTAACTTCACCTGCCTAGTCACCAATGTAGGTGGTAACCAGAGCTGGCACGCTCCAGCTTAAAAACACCTTTGCTAAGGCTCTCACCAGGAAGGCTTCTTGTCGAAATCAGGCCCATTAGAAAAGACTCAAGGTTAAGAGGCATAGAACAACTATCTTTCTTCATGTAGGGGTTACAAACTGACAGTGTATATTTGACAAGGCAGAGGCCTAGTCAGTAAAGGGAACTGATCTCTCCCTGTGTGTCCTATTCTGACAAAGAGATACCCGAGGTTACAGGAGTGGAAGGCTGAGGCAAAGTGGGTAATACGTGCTAGTCCCACCCTCACCTTCCTTCCCTTCCCTGTGGGCTTCTGCATGTCTGGATGCCACAGGCAGTGAGAGAATTTTGAAAGACATCTTGACTCCTGACCTTAAAGAAAAATGCCTCATCTTTTTTTACACCACTATTTGGCCTGGTTGATATTTTGTTCATTAGCTCTGGGTTAAAAGCCAAAACTGCCTCTCTCTCTTCCCAAACCTTCCTCCTCCATTCTGCCACTCCCTCTCTTCTAACCTAGCCACTTTGGCATCTCTTCTACGCTGCACAATGGGGACCATCAAGCCCTGAGAGAAATTTCTGAAATTCTACTGAAGAGTTAAAATTGTATATGTGTGGGTGTAAAAAGTTAAGCTTAAGCTTACAGGTTTAAACCTTCCTGGTACAGCTGTAAAAATAAGACAGAGTGAAGTAGCACCTTGACAGTAGGGACTCCATTTTGGAGCACTTGAGACTGCATTCTGGGAAAGCAACCCCCCCGCCCACCGTGAGACTCTGGTCTGAAACTATGATCTCAAATAGTCGTACAATAACAGTGCACTACATCACCCTTGGCAGAGCACAAAAACCCCCTAGCATGATTGCTCAAGCTTAAAAGTAGAAAGGTTGCACCTGGGTTACCTGGGCTAATAAAAGATGTGATTTGTCTGTATCTTACATTAATGTCAAGTCCTAATTGCTAATTGTAATATTGTAACTGGTATTGTCAAGATTATGATAAATATTAATTTCACTTAGGTTTTAGGTTATGTTGACCCCAGTAACCATATACTCTCTTTTGATTTTATGTACTCTCTTTTGATTTTAGCAACTGTGTATAGCAACCGTGCATAGCAACCATGTATTTCCCCCCTTCCCGGTTTTGCGGTTTTTGCCTTTATAAACCCTAACCTTTGGTTATTCGGGGCTGCTCTGCTTTTGTATGATCAGGCAGCCCCAGCATGCTGTATAATCAATAAATCTTTAACCCTTTGCTGATTGCATGAGAGAAAAGTCTCTTGGAGTCGTTCCTAAGGCGGTGGGCTTTTTCAGACTCTAACACTACACCCATATATCTCTCTCAACCTATGTGAAATAATGATCAAGGCTACTGGCCCTTCAAACCAGCAGGCTCACCAGATTAATTACTATTTCCAGACATATCTCCTTTTCCATAATTGCTCCTTATTCTATCACCTATCCGATTCCCCTTAGGAATCTCCAGAGGGGCACCCATCTGCTCTAATGGATGCCCTCTCCCATTAAACCTAACATAATGGTAAACAATAACTTGCCAAACTTATTGTGCAATTTGGTTTCTGATGATATAGCAATGGGTAACAGTACTCATTATAGCCACTAAGGTGGATTTTGCAGTCTCCGGTTTAACGTCACTGATTTATAGTTTAAAGTTTTTCTTTTTTTTACAGGAATGGGCACTTTCATTTTATTCCATTCCAATCAGATATTCCATTCCAATCAGATATCAGATATACAGATTCCATCCTGTATGTTTCCAAAGACCTGTTAGACATTCCCACGTGCACCTACCATAGCTAATTCCATCTTGTGTCCCAACAAAATCTATCAGTTCTTACCTCGTTTCCTGTCCTGGAAATGACAGTATCATTTATCTCACTGCCCAAGGCAGAATGCCTTCTCTCCTTACCACTGACATTCTCCCCATGTCTGGTTTTTCTACTGAATATAACCCTGCAGTCATATCCTGTCTGTCCTTCCTGCTCACTGACTCTATGCCAGCCAGTTCTAATGTGTTTCCCCAGGACCACATCCACAGCATATAGTTAAAGTTTTATAAAAGGAGTAGAATCCCATATGAATGCAATTTTGACTTTAATTCAGGTATGGTATAGTACCAGTATCTTCACTCATCTAGGTGTTATTGCTTAATGTAAATTGGGCAAAGGCAGATGAGATAAATGTGTCTCAATATAAACATTGGTACTCTTAACACCGTATATTCTATAGAAAAACTATTTGGGTTTGCTAGCATGTTTTCATAAATTGTCCATATGAAAATAGTTCAGCGCCGCTTGAAATTAACTCGATGTGTTATCTTATTTAGAAAATGTTGTCTTAATTTGGAGCTTTCTAAATTGTTATTTCAAAATGTAAATCAAGGAAATCAGCATGTGGAAAGCAAAAGACATAGAACTAGAATCTGATCCTCTGTTAAAGCAATGAGGTTTTTACAATATTTTGAAACCATCTTACAAATTTGTTTTAAACCTGTAGCATCTCCTTTTAATAGTTTTGTTTAATTGGTGACTCTGTCAGTTTCCTAGCCAGCTCCAGTAAACTATTTTCTCTTCCCTAGTTCTGTCTCTGTTAAAATTGTTCCATGTTCTAGCCCTTAAATTTAAGGTTTTATTTCTGATATTTGGAATTACCAAAGAGACACAAATTTCGTGTTCTGTTAAAGTAATCTATTATGTTCTCTTAATGTGTCTGTTAAGTTCTGACTGTTTAGAACAGCTGAGTTTTTATTAAGAGTTATAGTTTCTTTAAATATATGCTTATTCTAAAACATTTGAATAATCACCTTGTAACAATGATCAATAGTATGTAATGATGTTAAGGGATCCTATTTCCACCAGATATTTTAAGCTTCCTTGGCATCCTTGACAGATATTAAAAAAAATCAAAATTCCCAACTTTTTGGACTTTGATATTTTCAGTTGGGCCCCTGAAAATATCAAAGGATATATGACTTTCACCTTGTAGAGACACCAACTAATCAGGCTACTTGGATTATATTACAGGTACTGTCAAGATGTGAAGGGGTACTATATTTTAAGTTATGATAATATAAAATGCTATTGATACAAATATACAAAAGCTAAAGTCTAATGATCTTGTGTTACCAGACATGACAGTTATCTTAATGAGGAGGGCCCAGAGGCCTAAAATGCCTAAACGCTTTTTGGTTTTTTTGTTTGTTTGTTTGTTGATAGACAGAGTAGAAGTGAGAGAGACAGAAGGTCTTCTTTTCTGTTGGTTCACCCCCCAATGGCCACTGAGGCTGGCGCACTGCAGCCGGTGCACCGCAGCCGGTGCACCGCGCTGCTCCAAAGCCAGGAGCCAGGTGCTTCCTCCTGGTCTCCCATGCGGGTGCAGGGCTCAAGCACTTGGACCATCTTCCACTGCCTTCCCAGGCCACAACAGAGAGCTGGCCTGGAAGAGGAGCAACCAGGACAGAATTTGGTGCCCCAACAGGGACTAGAACCCAAGGTGCCAGCGCCGCAGGTGGAGGATTAGCCTATTGAGCTGCAGCGCCGGCCTAAATGTTTTTTTAAATCCTACCATAGACTTCTAGTTTAGACCATCAAAGATTAGAGATGGGACTTGAGCACCCCCTTGATGTGTACCCTCTTAAAAGTTTTCTCTGGTCTGCTTTAACAAAACCAGGAGTAAAAGAAAGCTTGGGTGGCCGGCGCCGCAGCTCACTAGGCTAATCCTCTGCCTGCAGCACCGGCATCCCAGGTTCTAGTTCCGGTCGGGGCTCCAGATTCTGTCCCGGTTGCTCCCCTTCCAGTCCAGCTCTCTGCTGTGGCCCGGGAAGGCAGTGAAGGATGGCCCAAGTGCTTGGGCCCTGTACCTGCATGGGAGACCAGAAGGAAGCACCTGGCTCCCGGATTCAGATCGGCGCAGTGCCAGCTGTAGTGGCCATTTGGGGGGTGAACCAACGGAAGGAAGACCTTTCTCTCTATCTCTCCCTCTCACTGTCTAACTCTGCCTGTCAAAAAAAAAAAAAAAAAAAAAAAAAGAAGAAGAAGAAGAAGAAGAAAAGAAAGCTAGGCAGCAGAAGCAATGTAAAGATAGGTGGCAGGCCAATTAATGGCTGCTCTACACAGTGATCTGCCATCAAGGGGACCCAACAGGCCAGTCCACTGCATTAGTTTATATGGAAAGCCAGGGCTTCAGCAGAAGTCAGTTCACAAAGAGCCCTGGCAGCTCTGCCAGTCAAGAGTTGGATCACTAGAAATGGAACTGCCCTGGAGTCAAAGAATGCCCAGATCAGAGCTGCAGACCTTGTTGGCTCTAAGCTGAAAAGCCATTCACTCTGCCCAGCTTCCAAAGTAACCACTGCTGCTGGGTGGATGGCCAAGTAGGGTCAGCAACATTGCAGGCAGAACTGTATATTTCCTGTTAAGAGATGCTACCTGTCTTTACCTGGCCAGCTCTCCTCCCAGTCCAGCTATGTGATGGAAGTCAACAGGGTGCCTTCCCCAAGGAGGTTCACACCTCTTAGGATGTATCCCATATGAAGACATAGATACTCCTGGGCCTCATAACTGGCAAGGCCTTAAAGCTCACCTGGTTATTATCAAGCCCCTTCTGTCAGTTTCTAGTTGCCTTGCAATGGGAAAACTTGCTTGCAGTTTAGACAGCACCTTTCACAGGTCTTCTAATAATGACTCTGTCCTTTGTTCTAGACCCTGTCTAGCCCACTTGGGGCCTCATTCCTTTGTAATCACACCCTCTACTCTTACATCAATGGCTCTACTCCCAACCCATGTGTATTTATAGTCCTCTCCCCGCCCCCTTAAAATTGTATGATTATTCAGAACTTTTTTCTTTTTTTTCTAATTTTATTTTTATTTGACAGGTAGAGTTATAGACAGTGAGAGAGAGAGGCAGAGAGAAAGGTCTTCCTTCCGTTGGTTCTGTGGGGAGCAACCGGACTAGACTAAGTTACTGGAATTAAGACTTATTCTATGCATCTGCTCTCCCACAATATGGCGCTGGGAGAGAAGTAAACAGCTTCCGCACAGCTGCCTCCAGTTCAACCAATTAACTGTAGGACTTGCTCCTGATTGGAGAGCAGCGTACTCGGCGTGTGGGCAGCCGAGTTGGGATTGGCGGAGGAGGACTATAAAGGAGGAGAGAGACGGCATGCACCGGGAACATCTATGGGGAACATCTAAGGGAACTCGTGCAGCCCCCGAGAGAACCGGCCGGCGGTGTGCCGCTCCCCTGCGGAAGTGGGGAATGTGGCCAGGGGGAACTGCCCTTCCACGGAGGTGGAAGGGATAGTAGCCAACCCGGGAAGAACCAGCAGCAAACCCGGGGAGGGCCGAGCAGACGAAAGAACAGCGCAGGGTCCTGTGTCGTTCCTCCACGAAGAGGGGGAGCGACATAATGGTGCCGTGACTCGGATAGGAAACTTAGGACGGATATGAAACTTAGGAGGGAAGAAACGGGAAGAACTAGGGAAAATATCGGAGAGAGAAACTAGCAAACAGCCTAGGGAAAAGCCGGACGAAAAAGGAGCCGGAAGAAGCTATTGAAAGCCTAGGCATAGACTCGAAACAGCCTAGGGAAAAGCCGGACGAAAAAGGAGCCGGAAGAAGCTATTGAAAGCCTAGGCATAGACTCGGATACGGACTACGGGGGGAAGCTGGGAGAAATCTCTAAGGTCAAAAGCGAAAGTGAAAGCTAGAACAAACAGACTCGGACGCGGACTGTGGGGAGAGGCCAGGAGAAATGAGGGAGGAATATTGTTGGAAGAAAACTTAGGGAAACATACTTGGTAGAGAAAAGTGTTAGGGAAATTGAAGCCGCGGGGGGCAGGCCGAGGCGGATACGAAAGCCACTTTGGGATTCTCAAGTTAGCCCGGGAATAGGGGGCGAAAAGTTGAAACCAGAAGCTGAAACGTGAGCCAGATTGGGATCCGTCTGATTAGCCCGGGGAGCAAAGGACGGGAAGCCAAATCATGGGGCGGAGACGTACGCTGGGTTGAATTCGCCAGGCTAGCCCGGGGAACTTAGATTGAATGCTAGTGGCGGACACGTAAGCTACGCTGTGTTACTCGCGGAAGCCGCCGCGTGCAGAGAGAGCACGGGGCGTGAGTAGATAGGGAACGGGGCTGGCGAGGCCGTGGTTCAGACGCGAAAGGGTTAAGTGCGAGACCGCGGAGCGCGCGAAGCCAAGCCGCGCAAAGCCGAGCCGCGCAGATGAGGCGCGGGCTGAAGCTGCGCGGAGCAGTGAAGCTGCCGGCAGCGCGAGGCGCCGGAAAGCCGCAGGGATAAGAGAAACAGAAGTTTAGAAGTAAAAGAGAAATAGGAATGCTGGAAGATAGAAGTAAAATGGGAGAAATAGGAATGCCCGGAGATAGAGAAATAGAGAAATAGAAAGGCCTCCCCTCAACATGGTAATTAGAAGGCTTGGATTCGGTCTGCCCGATTAGTGAGGCGATGAGCACCTGGGTGGCTAGCAGCTTATGCGCCGCAGGTCACCGAAGACAGGCACGAATTAACATCAGTAAGGCTTCCCCACAATACCGCAATTAGAAGGCTTGGATTCGGTCTGCCTGATTAAGGCGGTAAGCGCCAGCAAGCAGCTCGACCAGAGTATGAGCTGCAGGTCACCGAAGATAGGCACAAACCAACACTAATAAGTCTCCCCCACAATACGGCAATGAGAAGGCTTGGATTCGGTTTGCCTGATAGAGCTTGTAAGCCCCTGCAGGCAGAGCAAAGCATGCGCTGCAGGGCACCGAACACAGGCACGCATCAGCGCCTAAAAACCTCCTCACAACATGGCGAAGAGAGGACCCGGATTCGGTTTGCCTGATGGATAGGACTTGTAAGAGCCTGTGGCAACTCTAGCAAGTAGAGCAGAGTGTGTGCCGCGGGACACCGAAGACAGGCGCGTATCAACGCCAAAAAATAAAAAGAAAGGGGGATCTGTGGGGAGCAACCGGACTAGACTAAGTTACTGGAATTAAGACTTATTCTATGCATCTGCTCTCCCACAATATGGCGCTGGGAGAGAAGTAAACAGCTTCCGCACAGCTGCCTCCAGTTCAACCAATTAACTGTAGGACTTGCTCCTGATTGGAGAGCAGCGTACTCGGCGTGTGGGCAGCCGAGTTGGGATTGGCGGAGGAGGACTATAAAGGAGGAGAGAGACGGCATGCACCGGGAACATCTATGGGGAACATCTAAGGGAACCCGTGCAGCCCCCGAGAGAACCGGCCGGCGGTGTGCCGCTCCCCTGCGGAAGTGGGGAATGTGGCCAGGGGGAACTGCCCTTCCACGGAGGTGGAAGGGATAGTAGCCAACCCGGGAAGAACCAGCAGCAAACCCGGGGAGGGCCGAGCAGACGAAAGAACAGCGCAGGGTCCTGTGTCGTTCCTCCACGAAGAGGGGGAGCGACAGGTTCACTCCCCAAATGGCCACAATGGCTGGAGCTGCGCCAGTGCGAAGCCAGGAGCCAGATGCTTCTTTCCTGGTCTCCCATGTGAGTGCAGGGCCCAAGCACTT
Organism: Oryctolagus cuniculus; assembly: GCF_051225735.1. Lineage (NCBI taxonomy): Eukaryota > Metazoa > Chordata > Mammalia > Lagomorpha > Leporidae > Oryctolagus > Oryctolagus cuniculus. The sequence goes on from NC_142874.1 coordinate 66,066,471, forward strand.
GGGCCATCCGCCACTGCCCTCCCAGGCCACAGCAGAGAGCTGGACTGGAAGAGGAGCAACCGGGACTAGAACCCGGTGCCCATATGGGATGCCCGTGCTGCAGGTGGAGGATTAACCAAATGAGCCATGGCGCTGGCCCTCAGAACTTTTTCTACAAACTCCTCCTCTCTCCTTCCCTGTGGAGCCCCCTCATCACTTGGTTAATGCCGCTCCTAGGACCACTGGCTACTATTTTCACGCTGGCTTTTATACTACATTGTCTGTTTAAGTGTTTACAGGAAGTGATAGTGAAATGAACCAAACTCTTCACCAACCAGGTAGTCAACCAAATGCTACTACAGAGATATACTCAGCTCCCCACCCAGGACATCATGACTTTAGACATTGCCCCATGCCAGCAGAGAGTAACCTGTCACCCCATGTCAGCTCTAGAAAATAGATCATCATCCCTCTACCCTTCCTGGACTCTTGAGGCTGATGTAATCCCATATAACACCTGCTTCATAAAAAACAAAAGAGGGGAATGTTAGTAACATGGAACCATCTTCCTAAGCCCAGCAGGACTTACTAAAAGTCAGGTGACCAAATGGCCCAATCACAAGCATCAGCTCCACTCCCACCCTAATTGGATTTGCTGCTCCCACTTCCTTACCTCTGCAAAGCTATATAAAACCTGTTCTCCCAGTAGAGGCTGCTGTTCTGTCATGCAGGGGGAGGCAGCCTGTTGGGTTTCTCCCCACCTGACAATAAACCTTTTCCCTTAAAAAAATTTTATATATAAATACACACACACACACACACACACACACACGGAGCACTACAGTGGAGAAGGCCATTCCCTAAGGTCTTCTGGCCATGCTGAATAAACACCGTCTATGCCTGGTCTACCCTATGGGATAAAAAGTTTGAGGGACTGCTTACCCTCTGCTTCTTATAAATTTTCCCCAATAAACTCTGAATCTCCCCTACACCATGTGGTGCTAATAGATACAAGAGCATTTACAGAACATCCAAAAAGGGGCTGAGCCAGTAAAACAGATAGATAAATAAATAAAAGCATCTGTCAGATGGAAGCAGACTAGACATCATCATTGCAGTAGCCTGATCTTAATAGCTAATCCAATAATATTTCCTTTTTCATCAAACATGAAATGACTTGACAGCTAACAGCATTCATGAGACTCCATTACCCTTTCAGAGGATGATCTATCTTTTTTATTAAAGTGCTTTAAATGATTACTTCAGCTCCTGCCTCTAAAACCAAAATTGCTTCCTCAAGCCTTCAAGAAACTCTTCAGACTAATAATTATATATTCCTCTCCGTCCCTTACATTGCAGTCCAAAGCCTGCTATTAGCAACTCCCAATATTGTATATTTATCACATGCTGAAATTAGTAACACAATTCTACCATTATAGTAACACAAACAGCACGCATTTCTGTTTTGTTTTTCAGTTTTAAACTAATTCATTAAACCTCTACCATAATAGCAGTGAAGCAGCCATAGGCAATACGTGAACAAATGAGTGTTTGAGTTCCAACCAAACCACTTATAAAAACTGTCTTTGGGCCGGCGCCGCGGCTGCAACTCACTAGGCTAATCCTCCGCCTTGCAGCGCCAGCACACTGGGTTCTAGTCCCAGTCGGGGCGCCGAATTCTGTCCCGGTTGCCCCTCTTCCAGGCCAGCTCTCTGCTGTGGCCAGGGAGTACAGTGGAGGATGGCCCAAGTACTTGGGTCCTGCACCCCATGGGAGACCAGGATAAGTACCTGGCTCCTGCCATCGGATCAGCACGGTGCACCGGCTGCAGCGCGCCGGCCACAATGGCCATTGGAGGGTGAACCAACGGCAAAGGAAGACCTTTCTCTCTCTCTCTCTCACTGTCCACTCTGCCTGTCAAAAAACAAACAAACAAACAAAACCTGTCTTTGGCCTTTGCAGGTTCTAGTTTGCTGATCTCTGCTGTGGAGCCACTAACCACAGAAAACACACACTTACATGGGTGAGTCTTAGAAAAATAATTTTGTATGTAGGAAGTCATGCATTATAACTCCATTTTTATAAAGTTCACATACAGGCAAAACAAATCTATGGTATAAAAGCAGCATATTGGTTGTTTTGAGGGAGTGAGAGGAGGTGGTCAGGGATGGGAAGGGGCATGAAAGGACCCTCTAGGATGCTATCATCTCAGTACCTGAAAGGGGGTTACACAGGTCCGCTCACTGTGGCTTTCATATTGAGATATACAGTAAGATTTGTACACTTCCCTAGTGTTTGTATATGTGTGTGTGTGTGTTAAAAAAAGAAGGAAAACCTCTATTCATGAACAGGGATGTGAATTTTTGTTGGGTATGTACTTAGAAGTGGAATTGTTCAATCAGGTAGTAAGATTCTACTTAGCATCAGTAGAAAGTGATTTTTCACAGTTTTTCACAGTGGCTACACCCATTTACATTCCTACTAGCAGTATATCAAGGTCCCTATTGCTCTATGTCCCTACCCACACTTGGTATTAAAGAAAGAAGTCTTCTAAAATCTAGCCATTTGAAGAGGGAGACAGCAGGTGAAACAAAAAATAACAAAGAATGGGTTCCAGAATGAACCACACTGTAAACTGACTGGTACAGTGTCTATGTAGATTCACCAATTATAACAAATGCCCCACTGTGGTGGGGATGTAGGCATGTGAGGAATAAGAGCATAAACAGAAAACCTTCTGTTCAATTTTGAGGTGAATCTAAAACTGCTCTAACAAAATCTACTAAAAACAATTTTATTAGCTAGGATCAAACTATGGATACAACACCTTGGATGTATCTTCAGGATATTATGATTAAAAACTATCAATCTCAAAAGGAAGTATGGGGGCCAGCACTGTGGTGCTGTGGCTAAGCCACCGGCTGCCATGGCAGCATCCAACATCAGAGCACTAGTTCAAGTCCTGGCTGCTCAGCTTCAACCCATATCTTTGTTAATGAGCCTGGGAAGGCACTGGAGGATGATCCAAGTCCTTGGGTCCCTGCCACAGATGTAGGAGACCCAGATGGAGCTCTCAGCTCCTGGCTTCAGCATGGCCCAGTCCTGGCCACTGCAACCATTTGGGAGAGAATCAGAAGATGGAAGCTTTCTGTCACTCTTTCAAATAAATAAATAATTTTTTAAAAAGGGAAATATGCTGCATGATTCTATGCATATAACTTTTTTTCTTTACAATTTACTTGTTTAATTGAAAGGCAGAGTGACATAGAGGCAGAGAGAGAGAGAGAGAGAGAGAGAGAGAGAGAGAGAGAGAGAGATCCTTCATCTACTGGTTCCCTAATGCCTGCAACAGCCTGAGCTGTGATGAACTGAAGCCAGGAGCCAGGAGCTTCTTCCAGGTCTCCCATGCAGGTATAGGGGCCCAAGGACGTGGGCCATCTTTTACTGCTTTCCCAGGCCATAGCAGAGAGCTGGATCTGAAGTGGAGCAGCCGGGACTTGAACCAGTGCCCAGCCAGACACAATGAGGTGGATGGGTACACAGGGCTTCTCTACTATTTTTTCAACTTCCTGTGAATCTGTAATTATCTGAAAATAAAAAATTCATTCATTAATGAATTCATTAAAATGTAGCCATCCTTGTGGTTTTACCTCATTGTGGTTTTAATTTGTCAATCTCTGATTATTAATAAGGGTAAAAAGTTTTAACATATTTGTTAATTTGGACAGCTACTTTTGTGAAGTAAAGGTTCAATTAAAATGCTCATTATTTCTACAGGGTTGTCTCTCATTCATTTCTAAGAGTTCTTTCTAAAATGCTGTAAATACCTTCTTAGACTCTGTGGCTCGTCTTTTCAGTTTCTTAGAGAGTCCTTTGATGAAAATTTCATCATTTGGGGCCAGGGTTGTGGCACAGCAGGTTAAGCTGCCACCTGGGACGCCAGCACCCTACATGGGAGCTGATTCGAATTCCAGCTGCTCCACTTCCATTCCACTCCTTATTAATGCACCAGTGGATGATGGCCAAAGTGCTTGGGCCCCTACCACCTGCCTGAGAGACCCAGATGAACCTCCTGGCTCCTGGCTTCAGCCTGACTCAGCTCCAGTCATTGCAGCCATTTGGGGAGTGAACCAGCAGAAGGAAAGCTCGCTCGCTCTCTCTCTCTCTCTCTCTCTCTTTCTCTAACTCTGCCTTTCAAATACATTTTTAAAAATTTATTTGTTTTAAAGTCAGAGTTATACAAAGAGAGAAGGAGAGGCAGAGAGAGAGAGAGAGAGAGAGAGAGAGAGAGAGAGAGGTCTTTCATCCACTGGTTCACTCCCCATTTGGCTGCAACAGCCGGAGCTGTGCCAATCCGAAGCCAGGAACCAGGAGCTTCTTCCAGATCTCCCACATGGGTGCAGGGGCCCAAATTCTTGAGCCATCTTCCACTGCTTTCCCAAGACATAGCAGAGAGCTGGATCTTAAGTGGAGCAGCCGGAACTCAAACCAGTGCCCATATGGGATGCCGGCACTGCAGGCAGCAGCTTTACTTGCTCTGTCACAGCACCAGCCCCTCAAATACATTTTTTTTTAAGATTTTTTTTTTAATTTATTTGACAGATAGAGTTACAGACAGTGAGAGAGAGAGACAGAGAGAAAGGTCTTTCTTCCGTTGGTTCACCCCCCCAAATGGCCGCAATGGCCGGAGCTACACTGATCCGAAGCCAGGAGCCAGGTGCTTCTTCCTGGTCTCCCATGTGGGTGCAGGGGCCCAAGCACCTGGGCCATCCTCCACTGCTATCTCAGGCCATAGCAGAGAGCTGGATTGGAAGAGGAGCAACCGGGACTAGAACCAGCACCCATATGGGATGCCGGCACCGCAGGCAGAGTGCGTCACGGTGCCGGCCCCAAATACATTTTTTTAAAAAGAAATTTCATCATTTTAATTTAATAATTATTTCCTTCTTTATGTTATAAATATTCCTTACTCAAAGATCATGGAGATGTTATTATATTACCTTCAAAAGCCCTATTATTTTGCCTTTCACACGTGTATCTACAATCCACTTAGAACTGACTTTTTGGGTATGGTATGAATTAAGGCTCAATGTGCTCCTCAACAGAATGGATTATGCTGATGTTGAATGCAGTGTTTCAGTTACATAAATTAAGTCAAGTTTCTTAACTGTGCTCACATTTTCTATAGCTTCACTAAGGTTTTAGTATGTTTTCTTTATCTTGCACCTTTCTTTATAAGAAAGGTTATGTTGGGGCCAGTGCTGTGGCATGGTAGGTTAAGCCTTGGCCTGTGGTGCCGGAATCCCATATAGGAACTAGTTCATATCTTGGCTGCTCCTCTTCCAATCTAGCTCTTCCTAATGGCCTGGGAAAGCATGAAGATGGCCCAAGTGCTTAGGCCCCTGAACCCCTATGGGAGACCCAGAAGAAGCTCCTGGTTCCTGGCTTTGAATTGGCTCAGCTCCAGCCATTGTGGCCATCTGGGGAGTGAGCAGTGGATGGAAGAACTTTCTGGCTCTCCCTCCCTATGTAACTCTGCCTCTAATATAAATAAATAAATCCTCTTTATATATAAAAAAAGGTATGTTAAGGGGCTGGTGCTGTGGCGCAGTATGTTAATCCTTCACCTGGGGCATCAGTATCCCATATGGGCACCGGTTCTAGTCCCAGCAGCTCCTCTTCCAAGCCAGCTCTCTGCTATGTCCTAGGAAAACAATAGCAGATGGCGCAAGTACTTGGGCCACTGTACCCATGTGGAAGATTGGGAAAAAGCTCCTGGCTCCTGGCTTTGGATTGGCACAGCTCCAGGCATTGCAGCTATTTGGGGAGTGAACCAGCGGAAGGAAGACCTTTTCCTCTGTCTCTCCCTCTCACTGTCTGTAACTCTACCTCTCAAATAAATAAATAAATAAAATCTTTAGAAAAATATTTATTTTAAAAAAGGTATGTTAACTTTTGTTAGTATGAATGAGTCTGTTTAATAATTTTTGACATATATTTTGAAGTTAAATTAGAATCACACAAATTCAGATATTGTATCTATTGTGGCAATTAAACCTGTTGTGATTACAAGACCTTCATGTTAATAACTTGAGATTCTTTTTGCCTTAGAAATTTTTGTCTGATTATCAAAGAGTTACACCAGCTTTGTTGGGTTTATTGTCAACATTTATTTAAATCTACATGCATATTTACCCTTCCCATTGTTCTTCATTCCTTCCTGTATCTCCAAGCTTCTTTCAGCAACCATTTTCCTCTGTCTGAAAAATTCCCTTTAGTATTTTCTTTAAAGCAGATCTCCTGAAAATAAATTTTCTCAGTTTTCATTTGTCTGATATTTTATTTTACCTTCATTTTTATACAGGTCTATTGGAGCTTTATTTATTTAATTGACATACCACAAAATTCACCTACTTTAAGTGTACAATTCAATTATTTGTTTACCTTTATCCTTTAAAAAATTTTTTATTTGTAAGACAGAGAGAAAGAGAAATAGACACAAAGACAGAGAAAAAGAGAAAGAGAGACATAGAGAAAGGGAGAGAATGAGACTCTACCATCTGCTTGTTCACTCCCCCAAATGCCTTTATAGCCAGGACTGGGCCGGCCTGAAGCCAAAAATTGGGAACTTAATCCAAGTCTCCCATGTGAGTACCAGGAAGCTAGAATCTGGGGTCAGAAGTGGGTATCAAATCAAGGCACTCTGATATGGGGTGCTTGTATCCAAACCTAACACATGCACCTATTTACATTTATTCTTGAATCTTTTCCCCTTCTTTCAGTACTACAACTGTATAACCCATTGTGTCCTCAACTCCATTATTTCAGCTGAAAAGTTAGCTGTAAGTTTTACTGTTAATATTTGTATTCTGTTCTTATTCTCCAGCTTTTGATTTAAGCAGTTTTACAGTGAGAGCCTTTATATGACTTTGTTTTAATCTTTTTTGGAGTTTTTAGGGATTGAATTTGTCTCTTGCTAGATTTCATTGATTCTGATGAGTTCTTGGTCATAATCTCTTCAAATATTACTTGCCTTCTTCCTTTCATCCTCCCTTTTCCGAGACTCCAATGAAATGTATGTTACAACTTTTGACAATATCTCCTATGTCTTGTACACTTTTTCACCTCTGTTTTTTCACCTTCACTCCATTTTCCACTCTGGATTTTGATCCATCTTCCAGATCAGTTATTCTCTACTTGGCTGTACTGATCGACCATTTAACTTTATCCATTACAAATGGCTATGGCCTTTTTCAGTTCTGGAGTTTCCATTTGATTTTTTTAAGGTTCTATTTCTGTATCTCATCTTTTTTTACTTAACAATTAAAAATTGTTCATTTAGGGACCAGTGTTGTGGGTAATGCCACTGCCTACAATGCCTGCATCCCATATGGGCAACTGGTTCGAATCCCAGCAGCTCCATTCTGTTCCAGCTCTCCGTTATGGCCTGGGAAAGCAGCAGAAAATGGCACAAGTTTCTTGGGCCCCTGCACCCACGTGGGAGACCTGGAAGAAGCTCCTGGCTCCTGGCTTCAGATCAGCCCAGCTCTGGCCATTGTGGTCATTTGGGGAGTGAACCAGCAGATGGAAGATCTCTCTCTCTCTCTCTCTCTCTGCCCCTGCCTCTCTATAACTCTGCCTTTCAAATAAATAAGTAAACCTTTTAAAAAATAGCTCATTAAAATATGTTTGATGCTGCTGCTGTCTAGATCCCTATAGATCCACTTTTATTTCCTGTTGAGGTTTTTTTTCCTGTCCTTCTGACATTTCTGTTTTGTGCTTGCTTGTTTGTTTTGCCAGACAGTACCTTTAACTTTATTCAATATTAAAGCACAAATGGATGTCTCCTCTGGATGAGGCTAAAGGACACCAGAGGAAAGAGAAAGGGACACTTGGGGACAGAATCACACAACAGACACCCACCCATCTTCATGTCTTCACAAAAAGGGTATGCATGATATTGATTTTCATGGAGGAGAAGGGCATGGCACTCAAATTTGATAACATCTAGATAAAGGACCCCAAGCTTCCTAATGCTTTGACCCCTGGCAAAGATCTTTGCACATCACCCAAGGATGAAAGCAACACCTGCTAATGCTTTGATCAGATGACCTCCCTTATCTTCCCCAGGAAGCACAGCAAGCAGCTACATAACTCTGTCCAGCAGCTCTAGGTGATCTGAAATACAGGGTTTTTCTTATGATAAATAGCTCACAGATACCTGCAATTTTTTGCACCTAAATCTTTGAAAGAATCTTTTATAATAATGCCAGAGATTTCAGAGTTTCAGAGGAAGGGACATCTCTGATTTGCTGCTCCAGGAGGCCAGGAAGAAAGTAGTGCACAGCAGCTGAAATATAGCTGTTTTAGGACTACTTAGGTGGACTGTCTTTATTGCAGAGACATCCAAGCCAATTTTATCAGCAATATCTTCTTAGGAGCACAGGGCACAGGCAAGCACTTGAGTGAACTCAACGGCCGGCTGCCATGTCATGTCTAGGAAGTTCAGTGAGCCTATTAAGAGGAAATTGATCAGCTATGGTATATATTTTCAGAAAAGTCATCTCAATGTTGCAATATTCATAAGCAATAGCTGCATCTTCTACAATATCACATGCATGGTCACAATGTCAACTCTTATCAGATGGATTTCAATCTCAACCTGATTCTCATTGCCCATGGCTTCTGACTTCAAATACATCCTGGTCAGAAGCTTGGCAAGATTTTCTGAAGTTTCCCTGATTCCAACTTTCTTATTAATCAGATCAGTTCTTACCATCTCCTTTTGCTAAACCACTTCTGGATTCAACTATAAACTGATTCTCATAATATTCACTGAACAAGGTGACATTATCATAAAGTCAATTTCAGTGCATTCAATAAATACATTTCTAGTATCTACTCTTCTTTTGGAATGATCCCCACTGATGACTGGAGGCATTGATAAAGACAGCTACATTGCTATCATAGGTACTGGATATAGGGGTTTATTTTCAATGATGTGGAAATAATGTTTAAGGGGCTTGTCAGGCTCTTGTATATGTTCATCAGTTCACAAACTGAATACTCCTCAATCTTATTTAGAGGCTTGAATTTGATACCTGAAGGATGCTTCATAGTATAAGCAAATGGGCCTAATAAAGTAGGCCTAATAAAAGGGCCTAATAAAATCATGGCTACAAATAGCAGCCAATACTTCTTTTTTTTTTTTTTTTTTTTTTTTTTTTGGACAGGCAGAGTGGACAGTGAGAGAGAGAGACAAAGAGAAAGGTCTTCCTTTTGCCGTTGGTTCACCCTTCAATGGCTGCCGCGGCCGGCGCGCTGCGGCTGGCGCACCACACTGATCCGATGGCAGGAGCCAGGTGGGTACAGGGCCCAAGCACTTGGGCCATCCTCCACTGCACTCCCTGGCCACAGCAGAGAGCTGGCCTGCAAGAAGGGCAACCGGGACAGAATCTGGCACCCCGACCAGGACTAGAACCTGGTGTGCCAGTGCCACAAGGCTGAGGATTAGCCTAGTGAGCCGCAGCACCAGCCGCAATACATTTTTTATATATAAATTAAAAGCTTTTTTATTTGAAAGGCAGAGTTATAGAGAAAGGAGGAAAGACAGAGACAGAGACAGAGACAGAGAGAGAAACCTTTCATCTGATGGTTTTCTCCGAATGGCAGCAACAGCTGGGCTGGGCTAGGTCAAAGCCAAGAGCCAGAAGCCAGGAGCTTTTTCCAGGTCTCCCATGTGAGTGCAAAGTTTCAAGGACTTGGGCCATCTTCTGCTGCTTTCCCAGGCACATTGGCAGGGATCTGGATCAGAAATGGAACAGCCAAGTCTTTGCACCAGTGCTAAAATGGGATGCCGGCATCACAGGCAGAGGCTTAACCAGTTTGTGCTACAATGTCAGTCTAGTCAATGCTCTTTCCCTGCAAATCTTTTTTTTTTTTTTTAAACAGGCAGAGTGGACAGTGAAAGAGAGAGACAGAGAGAAAGGTCTTTCTTTTTCCGTTGTTTCACTCTCCAAATGGCCCCAGTGGCCGGAGCTGCACCGATCTGAAGCCAGGAGCCAGATGCTTCCTCCTGGTCTCCCATGCGGGTGCAGGGCCCAAGGACTTGGGACATCCTCCACTGCACTCCCGGGCCACAGCAAAGAGCAGGACTGGAAGAGGAGCAACCAGGACAGAATCCGGCACCCGACCAGGACTAGAACCCAGGGTGCTGGTGCCGCAGGCGGAGGATTAGCCTAGTGAGAGGCAGTGCAGTCCAAATCTTTTTTTTTTTTTTTTAATGTTTATTTATTTACTTGAAAGACAGGGTTACAGAGGCAGAGAGAGAGAAAGAGAGAGAGAGAAGTCTTCCATCCTCTGGTACACTCCCCAAATGGCCATAACAGTGGAGCTGGGCCATTGCGAAGAGAAGATCCTGGAGCTCCTTCCGGGTCTCCCATGCGGGTGCAGGAGCCTAAGGGCTTGGGCCATCTTCTGTTGCTTTCTCAGGCCATAGCAGAGAGCTGGATTGGAAGTGGAGCAGCCAGGACTCAAACCAGCACCCACATGGGATGCCAGCACTGCAGGCGGCAGCTTTACCCACTACGCCACAGCACCAGCCCCCTTGCAAATATTCTAATGTAATGTCTCTTGAAGTTCAATGAAGTTGTTATATTGATCTTTTGTAAACTTTATATTCTGGAGAGTGGCTGCTACTGCAAAAGGGTATACTTCAGCTGTCCCTTCTGTGCTAATCACTTTTGGATTTCTCTGCATTACCCACTTATATATCAGGCACTTTTATTCTTTCCTTGAAGATGTGATATCCTTGAATCAACCCTTCTGGATACAGGAGTTCATGTCTATTGGAAGGATGTCAATTTTGTAAAGAACAACACTGGAGGCCCTCTTTACCTTTTACACTGCCTTGTTCTTATTTCCTTCCTGGATGTAATTTCATCGAGGTCCAAAACAAATTCAAAACACAGTGCATCAAATTCTTCATCAACATAGACCGACCTAATCCGGGCTTGAAAGAGCGGATTGCTTCCTGCTGACAGTTGGCATGGTGAGTCAGGTCCACTGCCTCTGATTATTTTTTGAGGAACAGATTATTATTATTGAAAATTTGGGGCCCACGATGATATTTTCATCTACAAAGAACTTGCGTTCACTTCAGGACAGCTAAAGGCATCAGCACAATGATTAAGTGATTAATCTACTAGAAGCTGAGGTCTTTTCCAAATCACCCTAATTTCTAAGACGCAGTCCTTCAGAGTTGCCTCTGGTTTCCAAACTCTAATTTTTACCCTCCTAGTATCAGGAGTTTTTGAAAAGTCTCCTAACAGCTCTCAGTTGCTTCTTCTAGGAATGGCATGTGCCTCTCAGGGAAAATGACCAAACGCCAGCCCCATTTCTTTAGGTTTCCTCTGCTTCCAGATTTTGACCACGTGATTCTTTGTTGTCTTGTCATCTCTGTTGTGTGTTCACACAGGTTATTCATTTACTTGACAGGCAGCGACAGACAGAAAGAGCTCCCATCCACTGGGTCACTCCTCAAATGCCCACAATGGACGGGTATGGACTGGGATCAGGGCCAGGAGTTGGGAATGCAAACCAGGTCTCCCATACAAGGGGCAGGAACACAGTTACCTGAACCACCACTGCTGCCTCCCAGGGACTCCACAGAAGAAAGCTGGAATCAGGAGTGAGATCCTAGAATTGAACTTGGGTACTCTAATGTTGGATGCAACTGTCTTAACTATAAGGCTAAAGACCAACTCTCCAGATAGTTTTAACCAACTTTTCTAGATGTTCTTAACAAAAGAGTTGATGTGAACTACCTGCAAGACTGGATGCACAACCAAAGTCTGCCTTTTGTTCACTTGCTCACAATAAATTTATATCTTGGTGGGGATGAGAGAGTGGGTGTTTAGCCTAGTGGTTAAGCTAGCCACATCCCATATCAGAGTGCCTGGGTTCAATTTCTGGCTAACTCCTGAATCCAGCTTCCTTCCAATGCAGAGGAGGCAACGGTGATGACTCAAGGTTCCTGACTCATTGAAGACATTTAGCTGATGGGAATACTTTTGCATTCTCTCTATCTTGCAAAGAAAAAAAGGACACAGAGGAGGCTATGAAAAAGATCTAGTAGTTCAGTGAATGAGAAAAATTTGTAAATAAGTTAATTATAATGCACTACAAGTTAAAAATAGGTACACTTGAGGGCCAGCGATGTGGCGTAGTAGGCTAAGCCTCCACCTGTGATGCCAGCATCCCATATGGGCACCAGTTTGATTCCTAGCTGCTGTACTTCTGATCCAGCTCCCTGCTGGTGCTGAGGACCTGTAAAGCAGTGGAAGATGGCCCAAGTGCTTGGCCCCTGCATCCATGTGGGAGACCTGGAAGAAGTTTCTGGCTCCTGGTTTCGGATCAGCCCAGCTCTGGGCATTGCAGCCATCTGGGGAGTGAACCAGTGGATGGAAGATCTCTGTCTTTCCCTCTGTCTATAACTCTGCCTATCAAATAAATAATTAAATCTTTAAAAAGAAACAAAAACAAAAAAAAAATAAGTACATTTGAGTTACAAAGTAGGAGAGTGATTTTTTTCTGTGGTGGATAAACACAAAAGCTAAAAGAAAGAATAATAGCAAACTTGATTTTGCTACCTAAAGGATAAAAAGGAATTTGGCAAGTAGACAATGTGAAATGTTCTTTCAGACAGAAGAAACAGTACATGCAACTTGGTATTTATGGATATGAATTACAAAGCAGTGAGGAATGATACAATGAAGATAAGTAATAGCCAAATGATGAATTCTTATTCAACAAAGAACTTCCTGAAGTGAGGGAACAGCCACTAAACAGCATTACAAAAATTTGACAAATAGACTTATATTTTCAGAAAGAAGTGGGATAGTTTTCTTTTCTTTATGAAAACTAACTCTGGAAATTAATTTAAGCCTGCAATGTTCAGCGGCCATCACTGCTACCACACAGAGAAAGCATGAATTAAAATGAAGCTAACAAAGGAAAACAGAAAATATGGATTTTTAAAAATGGCAAAATCAGGGAGATGCAAATCAAAACCACAAATGAGGTTTCACCTCACCCCAGTTAGAATGGCCTTCATACAGAAATCAATAAACAACAAAGGCTGGCGAGGATTCCCACTGTTGGTGGGAATGCAAACTGGTAAAACCACTATGGAAGACAGTTGGAGATACCTCAGAAATCTGAATCTAGTCCTACCATACGACCCAGCCATCCCACTCCTCAGAATTTACCCAAAGGAAATGAAATCAGCAAATTAAAGAGTCATCTGCACATCCATGTTTATTGCCGCTCAATTCACAATAGCTATCTCACAGTTACAGAATACAGGCTTTTCATTAGTACATGGAACTTTCTCTAGGAACTTTCACATGCTAGGCCATAAAGAAAGTCTCACCAAATTAAAAAAATTAAAATCACACCATGCACCTTTTCTGACCACAATGGAATGGACAACTCAAGAATCTGGAGAACATATGCAAACATGTGAAGACTGAACAACATGTTCCTGAATGAACAGTGGATCATAGAAAAGAATCAAAAGAGAAATAAAAAAACTGTTGTGTGGGGAGCAACTCGGACTAGACTGTTACTCGAATTAAGACTTATTCTATGCATCTGCTCTCCCACAATATGGTGCTGGGAGAGGAGTAAACAGCTTCTACGCAGCTGCCTCTCGCCAACTTGAGTGATGACCTGCAGGAGCTGATCCTGCTCCTGATTGGAGGAAAGCAGCGTACTTGGCGTGTGGGTAGCAGAGTTGGGATTGGTGGAAGAGGACTGTAAAGGAGGAGAGAGACAACATGCACCAGGAACATCTAAGGGGAACACCTGTGCAGCCCCCGAGAGAGCAGGCCGGCGGTGTGCCGCTCCCCCGCGGAAGTGGGGAAAGTGGCAGGGGGCACCGCCCTTCCGTGGAGGTGGAAGGGACGGTAGCCAACCCGGGAAGAACCAGCAGCAAACCCGGGGAGGGCCGAGCAGACAAAAGAACAACGCAGGATCCTGTGTCGTTCCTCCGCGAAGAGGGGGAGCGACATAATGGTGCCGTGACTCGGATATGAAGCCTAGGCAGGGTCCTGTGTTGTTCTTCCGTGAAGAGGGGGAGCAACACTGTTGGAAATGAGTAAAGACAATACAACATGTTAAAATTTATGGGTGGGCTGGCGCTATGGTGCAGCAAGTTAAAGCCTCAGCCCACAGCACTGGCATCCCATATGGGTGCCAGTTAGAGTCCCGGCTGCTCCATTTCTGAACCAGCTATCTGCTGTGGCCTGGGAAAGCAGCAGAGGATGGCCCAAGTCCTTGGGCCTTGCATGCACATGAGAGATCTGGAAGAATCTCCTGGCTCCTGCCTTTGGTTCATCTCAGCTCTGGCCATTGCAGTCATCTGGTGAGTGAACCAGCAGATAGAAGACATCTCTCTGTCTCTCTGTCTCTCTGTCTCTCTCTCTCTGGCTCTACCTTATACCTCTCTCTGTAACTCTCTTTTTCAAATAAATAAAATAAATCTTTAAAAAAATTTATGGGATACACAAAAGCAGTGTTAAGATGGAGGGCCAAAAAAAAAAATCCACTAAAAATGGATCAAGGACTTAAATCTACAACCCAACACCATCAAATTACTAGAGAACATTGGGGAAAGTCTACAAGACATTGGCATAGGCAAAGACTTCTTAGAAAAGACTCCAGAAACACAGGCAATCAAAGCCAAAATTGACAAATGGAATTACATTAAGCTGAGAAGCTTCTGCACTGCTAAAGAAACACTCAGCAAAGTAAAGAGGCAACGAACAGAATGGGACAAAATATTTGCAAACTATACCACTGATAAAGGATTAATACCCAGAATATATAAAGAGCTTAAGAAACTCAACAACAAAACAAGCAATACAGTTAAGAAATGGGCAAAGGACTTGAACAAGCATTTTTCAAGAGAGGAAATTCAAATGGCCAACAGACACATGAAAAAATGCTCAGGATCATTAGCAATCAGGGAAATGCAAATCAAAACCACAATGAGATTTACCTCACCCCAGTTCGAGTGGCTGTCATATAGTAATAAACAAATAATAAATGCTGGTGAGGAGGTAGGGGAAAAAGCACCCTAATCCACTGTTGGTGAGAATGTAAACTAGTCAGACATTGTGGAAGACAATATGGAAATACCTCAGAAAACAAAAAATAGATCTACCATATAAACCAGCAATCCAGTCCTGGGAATGTACCCAAATGAAATTAAATCAGCAGATGAAACATGAAAGGGTTATCTGTACTCACATGTTCACTGTAGCTCAATTCACAATAAAGATATCAAATCAACCCAGATGTCTGTCAACTGTTGACTGGATAAAGAAATCACAGTATATAAATACTATGGAATACTATTCAGTGGTTAAAAAAAAAATCCTGTCTTTTGCAACAAAATGGATGCAACTGAAAACCATTATACTTAGTTAAGTAAGCCAATCCCCAAAAAACAGATATCAGATGTTTTCCCTGATATGTGGTAACTAATAGTACCTAAAATGTAATGTATTGGAGTGAAATTGATATTCTGAGACTTGATGGTCATTTACTGCCCTTGTATCTACTGCTGAGGAACAGTATTTTTTTTCTTCATACTATTTTGTTGAACTCTTCACTTGGTGTAGAGTATAAAGTAACCTGAAAATATATATTTGTAAAAATTAAGAGCGGGAACAGGAGAGGGAGAAGGAAGAAGGATGGGAGGCTGGGTGGGAGGAAGGGTAGGGTGAGAAGTATCACTATGAAATTTTTAAATCTTAAATGAAATTTTAAAAATATTCTCTGTGTCTCTCTTTCTCCTCCTGTCTCTGTAACTCTGGCTTTCAAATAAATAATTTTTTTTTGACAGGCAGAGTGGACAGTGAGAGAGAGAGACAGAGAGAAAGGTCTTCCTTTGCCGTTGGTTCACCCTCCAATGGCCGCCACGGCCGGTGCGCTGCAGCCGGCACACTGCGCTGATCCAACGGCAGGAGCCAGGTACTTATCCTGGTCTCCCATGGGGTGCAGGGCCCAAGTACTTGGGCCATCCTCCACTGCACTGCTAGGCCACAGCAGAGAGCTGGCCTGGAAGAGGGGCAACTGGGACAGAATCCGGCACCCCGACCGGGACTAGAACCCGGTGTGCCGGCGCTGCAAGGCCGAGGATTAGCCTAGTGAGCTGTGACGCCGGCAAATAAATAAATCTTTATAACAAAACAAAAACAAATATAGGAGTAGATTCTATCATTTGTGTTATTTAAGTAAGAAGAGAAGCAGGCCAAGGATAGAATTTGTAAAAACCACATGTAAAAGGCAAACAGAAAGTGCTACCTGAAATGTGCCTAAAATGGTTAATTTTATATATAAATCATATATATATATTTATATATAAATCATATGTATATTTTATATATAAATCATATATATATGATTTGTTTATTTATTTTGAAAGGCAGAGTTACACAAAGAGAAGAGAAGCAGAGAGAGAGAGAGAGAGAGAGAGAGAGGGAGAGAGAGATAAGCCTTCCATCCACTGGCTCACTCTTCAACTGGCTGCACCAGTCAGAGCTGTGCCGATCCCAGGCCATAGCAAAGAGCTGGATTGGAAGTGGAGCAGCCAGGATTTGAACTGGTGCCCATTCAGGATGCTGGCACTGCAGGCGGCAACTTTACCTATTATGACACAGCGCAGGCCCCATGTTATGTATGTTTTATCACAATTAAAAAAATACATGCATACACCCAAAAAGCAAAAACACAAATCACCTTGTTGTACCATAAAGTATCAAAGTTACTTAAATCATCAAAGTAAAGTTACTTAAATTATCAAAGTAAACTTTATAACTGTACATAGAAACCATGCAGAGATGGCTCTAATTTAACCATATTTGTGATTTTTTTTCTTTTCAAGAAATAGAGAGAAGGTAAGCAAGCATATTCCCATCCATTGGTTACACGCAAAAGGGACACAGGCAGGGGGAGAAAGCCTGGGAGCAGGAATTCAACCAGGTCTCCCATGTGGTTGGCAGAAACTCAAATACTTGAGCCTAAGGAGTCTAGAGTATGAAGCCGGAGCCAGGTATTGAACCCAGGTACTCTGATGTAGAACATGGGTACTTAACTGTCAGTCTAAATGCTAAATCAAATGACTGCCCCCATACTTAAGACACTATGAACATGACAGGAATGAATAAGAATCCATTCTGAAATGCATACAGGCACTAGAAAATTTAAAATTAAAATACAAAAATTAAAAAATGGAAGGGAGATTAATGTTTTTTAAAGAAGAATGCTACCTAATTAACGGGAAATAACAGAAAATTTAATATCACTATTTTATAATATTTTTAATAAATGACTCAGGTAAAAATTATCAATGGAAGTTAAAAAGAAAAAACTGAACGAAAGCTGTTGGGGAGGGGCTGTCGCTGTGGTCTAGTAACTTAAGCCTCCACCTGTGGTGCCAGCATTCCATATGAGCTCCGGTTCATGTCTCGGCTGCTGCTCATCCAATTCAGTTCTCTGCTCATGGTCTAGAAGGCAGTAGAAGATGGCCCAGGTGCTTGGGCCCTGTACCTATGTGGGAGATCCAGAAGAAGCTCCTGGCTCCAGATGGGCCCAGCACCAACTGTTGTGGCCATTTGGGAGTGAACCAGCAGGTAAAGACTTCTGTCTTTCCCTCTCTCTGTCTATAACTCTGCCTCTCAAATAAATAAATAAATCTTTAAAAAAAAAAAAAGCTGTTGGCAAAAACAGCTTCAAAGCATCATTTCAAAGGTCATTTGTTATTTACCAAGAGAAAAGGTTATCTTTACAATGAAGAAATCCAGTAGACATTATCATAATCAAATAATCAAATCATCAATCCTAACAGCAATACCATTTCTGTAACTAACATCACATGTCTGTCGAGATAATGCACTGAAGAGGACATACAACCTATTTAATGTTCCTCGGAAAATATTTAACCCGACACTACTCATGTGAAAATAGCAGGAAAGTCCAAAAAGTGAGACAAATACCAATGACTGGTCTCTAAAAATGTTAATGTAATTAAAGGCCAGAAAAATTAAAAAAAAAATCAAAAAAGCTGAACTGGTCTAAATAAAGAATATCAAAATTGTATAACTCTTATTGCAATGTGTGATTCCAGGTTGGAGCTAACTTCAAGAATATAGGAGGATTTAAAAGGAAATTACTCGGGCTGACTTGCCCCAATTGGTAGAGTTGGAAACATACCAGGGGATTCCAATTCAATCCCATCAAGGTGGCATGTGCCAATGCCATCTCACTACTCCAAGTGATCAATTTCAGTTCACAATTGATCATAATGAAAGGACTAAGAGTCAAAGGGAGCACATAAACAAGTCTAGTATCTGCTAACACCAACCGATAGAATAAATAAAGGGGAGAGTGATCCAACATGGGAAGTGAGATACTCAGCAGACTCATAGAATGGCGGATGTCCTAAATAGCACTCTGGCCTCAGAATCAGCCCTAAAGGCACTCGGATCTGGCTGAAAAGCCCATGAGAGTATTTCAGGCATGGAAAGCCAAGACACTCTGGCAAAAAGATCTCTGTGAGTGAGATCCCAGTGGAAAGAACAGGTCTTCAAAGAGGGAGGTGCCTTTCTCTGAAGGGAGGAGAGAACCTCCACTTTGACTATGACCGTGTCTAAACAAGATAAGAGTCGGAGAACTCAAGGGGCTTCCATAGCCTTGGAAACTCATAACTGGTGCATAGGGAGATTACTGATGCCATAAACAGGAGTGTCAATTGGTAAAGTCAACAACAGGAGTCACTGTGTACTTACTCCTCATGTAGGATTTCTGTCCTTAACGTGCTGTACACTGAGGCTTAATGCTATAACGAGTACTCAAACAGTATATTTCACTTTGTGTTTCTATGGGGGTGCAAACGACTGAAATCTTTACTTAATGTACACTAAACTGATCTTCTGTAAAAAAAAAAAAAAAAGAAAGAAAGAAAGAAATTATCTATTCCCAACTTGACTCTCACTGGGATTAAACATGACAATAGGTCTGATCTGATTTCATCATCATTTAAAAAAAAATCATCTATTATTTTTCACTTTATGTTTCTGTGTGGGAGCAAACTGTTGAAATACTTACTTAAGGTATACTAAGCTGATCTGTATATTAAGATAATCGAAAATGAATCTTGATGTGAATGGAAGGGGAGAGGGAGTGGGAAAGGGGAGGGTTGTGGGTGGGAGGGACGGTATGGGGGGGGAAGCCATTGTAACACATGAGTTGTACTTTGGAAATTTATATTCATTAAATAAAAGATAAAAAAAAAAAGGAAATTACTGAGATTACTGAAGAAATGTAAATATTCATGGCACATTCTATAATGGCATTTTTAATACTTCCTGTGTCTGATGATTGTATTTAGGTAGGAAAATACACTTGTTTTTAGGAGTAACATACTGAATGTGAACTAAGTGGCATAATGGCTACAATTCTCAAGTAGTTCATAAAATAATGTACATGTATATGCATCTATCTATATGTATAAGTGGTCTTCAAAAAGTTCATAAAAAATGTGTTCTATGAAAAACCACTGTTTAGGATTTCAAAATTTCTTTGCACTAAAATATACTTTTGTATTTTTTCATCAACCAAAGTATAATCACACATACATACACATAAACTTATGAATACAGTCATATATACATACACACTATAAAGAAAAGCAAAAGGAAATGTGGCAGGATGTCAGTTGCTAAATCTAAGTGAATAGTATACTGGTATTCATTATATTATTCTTGAAACTTTTCTGAAGGCTTGAAAGATTTCAAAATAAACACTGGGAGGAACTAAAATACAGGTATATTTTACTACATACAAAGATGTCTATAAGATTAAGAAAATTATATTGTCTTCCAAAAGTTTGTATTTATCCACAATTGAAATTGGTATGAATAGGAAGAGAGAAATTGAAGCAGCAAGGATTTTCCTTTAGCCAGGCTTCTTGAAAGAACCTGATAGGCAAGGTGTTTGGTGCAGCAGTTAAGATCACATTTAGGGGGCTGGCTCTATGGTGTAGCGGGTAAAGCTATCACCTGCACTGCTGGCATCCCATATGGGCACTGATTCGAGTCCTGGCTGCTCTACTTCCAATCCAGCTCTTTGCTATGGCTTGGGAAAGCAGTAGAAGATGGTTCAAGTGCTAGGGCCCCTGCACCCACATGGGAGACCTGGAAGAAGCTCCTGTCTCCTGGTTTCAGATTGGCACAGCTCTGGCCATTGCGGCTATCTGGGGAGTAAACCATTGGGTGGAAGACCTCTCTCTCTCTCTCTTTTCCTCTCTCTGTCTCTGCCTCTCTGTAACTCTGACTTTCAAATAAATAAATAAATTTTTAAAAACAAAGAAAAGATCCCATTTAGGACACTGACATCCCATATGGTTCTGATCCCAGCTTCCTGCTACTGTACATCCTGGGAGGGAGCAGGTAGTGGCTCAAGTACTTGGGTCCCTGCCACTCACGCAGGTAACAGACTGAGTTCCAGGCCTCTGGCTTTAGCCTGGCCCAGCCTTGGCTATTACAGCCATCTGGGAAGTAAAGCAGCAGATTGAAGAGAGAAAGAGGAGAGAGAGAGAGAGAGAGAGAGAGAGAGAGAGAGAGAGAGAGAGAGAATGAATGAGAATCACCCATCCTGGCTAGAAGCCAGGATCTTCTTCCTGGTATCCCACATGGGTGCAGGGACCTGAGCACTTGGGCCATCTTTTACTGCTTTCCCAGGTGCATTAGTAGGCAGCTGGATAGGAAATGGAGCAGCTGGGACTCAAACTGGTGCCCACATGGGATGCTGGTGCTGCAGGCAGAGGATTATGCTGAATACTAAATGGCCCTAAAAAGCCTAAAATATTTAAAATCCAGCCTTGCACAGAAGACTTTGCCAACCTCTACCATTCCTCCAAAAAGGATATAGGTTTTCTCATGCTTCGCATTGATAGATACTAACAGTTAGAAAAGCTCTATATTCTGAATTTAGTTATTGTTAGATCAATGAAAATTATGCATTCGAACTGAAAATCCTTGAATATATACTTTTCAAAGCACACATCTTTGTTTAGAAGCAAGGCACACATAGGCTTTTTTCCCCTATAGTTTATTCTCTTTGCCCCTCAACTGAGAAGTGCTTTTATTTTTTAATTTTTTTATATAAATGGAAATTTCATGTATCTCACACATACAGTTTTAAGCACATAAGAACATTTCCTACTCCATCCTCTATCCCTCCCTCCTGCTTCCTTTTTTTTTTTTTTCAAAGATTTACTTATTTATTTGAAAGAGTTACAGAGAGAGAGAAAGAGAGGCAAAGAGAGAGAGAGGTCCTCCATCTGATGGTTCATTCCCCCAGATGGCCGGAGATGCACCAATCCGAAGCCAGGAGCCAGGAGCTTCCTCCGGGTCTCCCACGTGGGTGCAGGGGTCTAACGACTTGGGCCATCTTCTACTGCTTTCCCGGGCCATAGCAGAGAGCTGGACAGGAAGAGAAGCAGCCGGGTCTTGAACCAGCGGCCATATAGGATGCCAGCGCTTCAGGCTAGGGTGTTAACCCACTGCACCACAGTGCCAGCCCTCTTACTTTTCTAATTTTAGTGATTATATAATTATTTTTCCTTTGAGAACAAGTTTTTTTCATTAAACAAAGAAGCACCTAAGGAAATAGGCAATGGAGTTAGATACTTAGGCTTATCTAAAACTTATGAGACATAAGAATATCCTTCACATAATACATTGATATGAAGTAAATCTCTGAGAACCAGTTTTACTATTAACTCTTATAATAAAACTCTTTGAG
The DNA here is from genome assembly GCF_051225735.1 of Oryctolagus cuniculus. Classification (NCBI taxonomy): domain Eukaryota; kingdom Metazoa; phylum Chordata; class Mammalia; order Lagomorpha; family Leporidae; genus Oryctolagus; species Oryctolagus cuniculus. Next base: position 66,088,323 of record NC_142874.1, read on the forward strand.
GGCAGAGGTCCTTCATGGAAAGTTGGTGCACAGTGTTGTTAATTTAACAATTAACACTGTTTATATGACGTCAGTGATCACTCAAGTCTCTTGACATGAGCAGCCTAGGCCATAGAAGCCTTCTGAATCAACAAACTCCTTCAATATGTAGACAAGGCCATATGCAAAGTGGAAGATCTTGCCTCCCTTCAAAAAAAAAGTATATCCTTCTTTAATGACCACTTCTTTCCATTGAGGTCTCATCAACAGAGGTCCTTCGTGTAGCACTCTTTTTGCCAGTGTCTTGGCTTTCCATGCCTGAAATGCTCTTGTGCGGTTTGCATCCAGACCAGAATCCCTTAGGGGCTGATTCTGAGGTCAGAGTGCTACTTCAGTGATTGTCTTTCTATGACTCTACTGTATGGACTGCTTCCCATGTTGGAGGTTCACACGTTTTTAATTCTATTATTATTACCAAACACATAATCTTATTTGCATGATCACTTTAAAATTAATCCTATCTATATGATCACTTTAATCTTAATCCTATCCCTATGATCATTTTAAGACTAAAATGCTTCTTTTACCCCTCCACTTAAGGGGATTTAGCATCTCATGGTAAGTTTTTAAACTGTACCCTTAGAAGTAAGTCCATAAGAATGTATACAGAACTATCCAGTTTTACAGTTATAAGCTTCATACAACTAATTACAACTTTAGGAACATGGTGATTCTTCCCACTGGGCAACACTCCCACTCCCCTTCCTCCTCCCTCTCTTATTCCCACTCTTATTTTTCACTAAGATCTCTTTTCAATTAACTTTATTTACATTATTAAGTCTGTTAAGTAATGAGTTCAAAAAAACAGTATGGGGAGCCAACACTGTGGCACAGCGGGTTAAAGCTCTGGCCTGAAGTGCTGGCATCCCATATGGGTGCCAATTCATGTCCCAGCTGCTCCTCTTCCAATCCAGCTCTCTGCTATGGCCTAGGAAAGCAGTAGAAGACGGCCTAAGTCCTTGGGCCCCTGCACCCACATGGGAGACCAGGAAGAAGCTCCTGGCTCTTGGCTGTGGATTGGCGCAGCTCCAGCTATTGTGGCCATCTGGGGAGTGAACAAGCAGATGGAAGATCTCTTTCTCTGTCTCTACCTCTCTCTGTAACTCTTTCAAATAAATAAAATAAATCTTTAAAAAAATTATGAAAAAAAACTTTCTCAACCATGAAGACAAAGGGCTGTTCAAAGTCAATGTTTCTCAAAGTGTCAGTTTCACTTCTACAGATCGTCTTTTAGGTGCTCTATAAGTTATCACATGTCAGGAAGAACATATAGTATTTGTCCCTTTGGGATTGGCTTATTTCACTTAGAATGATATTTTCCAATTGCATCCATTTTGTTGCAAATAATGTGGTTTCATTTTTTTGTTTTTTTTTTTTTTTGTGTGTGTGTTTATCACTGTGTAGTATTCAGTGTTGTACATATCCCATATTTTCTTTATCTAGTCAACAGTTGCAGGAAATTTGGGTTGATTCCATGTCTTACCTATTGTGAATTGAGCTGCAATAAACATGTGGGGTGCAGATAACTCTTTGATGATTTCACTTCCCTTGGGTAAATTCCCAGGTGTGGAATGGCTGGGTCACATGGTAAGTCTATATTCAGATTTCTGAGGTATCTCCAGACTGTCTTCCATAGTGGCTTTACATTCCCACCAACAGTGAATTAGGGTACCTTTTCCCCCACATACTCACCAGCATTTGTTGTCTGTTGATTTCTGTATGAAAGCCATTCTAACCAGGCTGAGGTGAAATCTCATTATGGTTTTGATTTGCATTTCCCTGAAAGCTAGTGATACTGAACAATTTTTCATTTGTCTGTTGGTCATTAAATTTTCCTCTTTTGAAAATGTCTGTTTAGGTCCTTTGCCCATGTCTTAATTAGGTTGTTTGTTTAGTTGTTGTTGAGTTTCTTGATCTCTTTATATATTCTGGTTATTAACCCTTTATCTGTTGTACAGTTTGCAAAGATTTTCTCCCATTCTGCCAGTTGCCTCTTTACTTTGCTGAATGTTTATTTTGCAGTAAAGAAGTTTCTCAATTTTATGTAATCCCATTTGTCAGTTTTGGCTTTGACTGCCTGTGCCTCTGGGGTCTTTTCCAAGACTCTTTGCCTGTAGCCAATGCCTTGCAGAGTTTCCCCAGTGTTCTCTATCAAGTCATAAATTTAGGTCGTTAATCCATGTTGAGTGGATTTTTGTGTAAGGTGTAAGGTATGGGTCTTGGTTCATATTTCTGCATGCGGAGATCCGGTTTTTCCAGCACCATGTTTTTTTAAGATTTATTTATTTATTTGAAAGTCAGAGTTACACAGAGAGAGGAAAGGCAGAGAGAGAGAGAGGTCTTCCATCAGCTGGTTCACTGCCCAGATGTCTGCAATGGCCGGAGCTATGCCAATCTGAAGCCAGGAGCCAAGAGATTCTTCTGAGTCTCCCATGTGGGTGCAGGGGCCCAAGGACTTGGGCCAGCTCCTACTGATTTCCCAGGCCATAGCAGAGAGCTGGATCAAAAGCAGGGCATAAGGGACTGAAACCAGCACCCATATGGGATGCTGGCACTGGAGGTGGCTGATTTACCCACTGTGGTGCAGCAGGTTAACACCCTGGCCTGAAGCGCCAGCATCCCATATGGGTGCCAGTTTTAGTCCCGGCTGCTCTATTTCCAATCCAGCTCTCTGCTATGGCCTGGGATAGCAGTAGAAGATGGCCCAAGTCTTTGGGCCCCTACACCCACATGGGAGACCTGGCTTCAGATCAGTGCAGCTCCGGCCATTGCAGTCATCTGGGCAGTGAACCATTGGATGGAAGACCTCTCTCTTTCTGCCTCTCCTCTCTCTGTGTAACTCTCTCAAGTAAAAAACATATAAATCTAAAAAAAAAAAAATTCTTCCTCAGCTGTGGCACTATGTATACAAAGGTGGGTTTTTTTGCGTGTGTGTATTGATTTTATATCCTGCTACTTTGCCAAACTCTTCTATGAGTTACAATAGCCCCTTAGTGGAGTCCTTTTGAATCCCCTATATATAGTATCATGTCATCTGCAAATAGTGCAAATAGGGATAGTTTGACTTCCTCCTTGCCAATTTGTATCCCTTTGATTTCTTTTTCTTGCCTAATTGCTCCGGCTAATACTTTCAGGACTATAGTGAACAGCCATAGTAACAGTGGGCATCCTTGTCTGGCTCCAGATCTCAGGGGAAATGCTTCCAACCTTTCTCCATTCAATAGGATGTTGCCCTTTGGTTTGTCATAAATTTGCCATGATTGTGTTGAGAAATGTTCCATCTATACCCAATTTGCTTAGAGTTTTCATCATGAAAAGGTATTGTATTTTATCAAATGCTTTCTCTGCCTCAACTGAGAAAATCAGATGGTTTTTGTTCTGCAATTTGCTAATGTGATGCATTACATTGATTGATTTGCAAATGTTGAACCATCCTTCCATACCAGGGATAAATCTCAATTGGTTCAGGTGAATGATCTTTCTGATATGTTGTTAGATTTGATGGTCTTGTATTTGGTTGAGGATTTTTGAGTTCATGTTTATCAGGGAAATTGGTGTGTAGTTCTCTTTCTCTGTTGCATCATTTTTAAATTTAGGAATACAGGTGATGCTGGTTTCATAGAATTTGAGAGGATTCCCTCTCAATTGTTTTGAATAGCTTGAGAATAATTGGAGTTAGTTCTTCTTTAAATGGTTGATAGAATTCAGCAGTGAAGCCGTGGAGTCCTGGGCTTTTCTTTGCTGGGAGGTTCTTTATTACTGATTCAATTTCCATCTTGGTTATGGGTCTGTTTAGGTTTTCTATGTCTTCATGACTCAATTTAGGTAGGTTGTATATGTCCAAGAATCTATCCATTTCTTCTAGATTTCCTGGTTTGTTGGCATACATTTCTTGGTAGTAATTTCTGATGATTTTTTTTTTATTTCTGTAGAATCTGTTGTTACATTTCCTTTTTCAGTTTGAATTTTTTTTTATTTGAGTCTTCTTCCTTTCCAGTTTCATGTAGGCACTGATTGCTATGAACTTTATCTCTTAACACTGCTTTTGCTGGATCCCATAGGTTTTAGTATGATGTACCATCATCTTCTTTTGTTTCCAGAAATTTTTTTATTTCTCTTTTGATCACTTCTATGACCTATTGTTCATTCAGGAGCAAGATGTTCAGTCTCCATGTGTTTTCCAAGAGAGATTGGATGCCATTTTAAATCAGGATCACAACTAGGGAAGCTCACAGCTGTGCACATAGCAGCTCACTGAGAGGGGGTGCCTGAACACAACACTGGAAGCAGCAGCAGGCAAACGTTAAGCCAGTGACTAGTGTGTGATCCAGAGCTAAGAACAGAGGAACAGGCTCACAGCCCCACTGTCTCAGAGATAGACCAGAAAGTGACTGGGCAATTACCACCCAAAAAAAAAAAAAAATCCTGCCAGCAGCATCAGGGCATCAGGGCATCAGGGGGAACCTTAGGTGCTGAGACTTTGGGTCCTAGGTGGCTACGTGAAAAGTTGCAGGGCATAGCTGGAAACTTGCCCTGCCCTAAGCATTGACCAGAACCCCCAGGCCGTACCCACCACACACCTCCTGGTATTCACTGAAAGGGCAGACATTCCAGGAAGCCAAAGAAGCATTACACTCACCACCCCGCTCCCCCCAAAAAAGGCAGAGTTACTGAGAAAGGCAGAGACAGAGAGAGAGGTCTTCCATCTGCTGGTTCACTACCAGATGGCCGCAAAGGCCTGAGCTGTGCTGATCCAAAGCCAGGAGCCAGGAGCTTCTTCAGGGTCTCTCACATGGGTGTAGGGGCCCAAGGACTTAGGCCATCTTCTACTGCTTTTCCAGGGCATAGCAGAGAGCTGGATCGGAAGAGGAGCAGCCAGGACATGAATCGGTGCCCATATGGGATACCAGCACTTCAGGCCAGGGCTTTAACCCACTGTGCCACAGTGCCAGGTCCCTTCTTCATCTCTTTTAACAGTTGTTATGTTAAAGTCTGATTTCAGGATGGAAACACCAGCTCTTTTTTTGTTTCTGTTAGCATGGGCTATCTTTTTCCAATCTTTCACTTTCAGTCTGCGTATATCTTTGTTGGTGAAATTTGTTTCTTGTTAGTGAAGCAAATAGATAAGTTTGGTTTTCAATCCATTCAGCCAATCTTTTAACTGGAGAATTGAGGCCATTTACACTCAAGGTAACTATTGATAAGTAATGACTTAGTCCTTCTACTTTTTGATAATTATTCCTATTGTTTACTTTGAACTTGTTTTGCACTTCTACTGATGGTCTTTCTGCCTTCTCATTCTTTCATACTGGTAGCTATCCTTCTGTGTTTTTGTGTGTAGCACATCCTTGAGCATCTTTTGTAGGGCTGGACAAGTGTCAACAAATTCAACTTCTATTTGTTATAGAAGGTCTTTATTTCACTTTCATTCATAAATGCAAGTTTTGCAGGGTACAGTATTCTGGCTTGACAGTTTTTTTCTTTTTAAGACTTGGACTATATCTCTATATTCCCTTCTAGCATGTAGAGTTTATGATAAGAAGTCAGCTGTGAGTCTAATTGGTGATCCAGTGCTGTGTTCAGGTACCCCCCTCTCAGTGGGCTGCTATGTGCACAGCTGTGAGCTACCCTAGTTGTAATCCTGATTTAAAATGACGTCCAATCTCTCTTGCCTGGGTCCTGGGTTTGGAGAGACTGGTTTGAATCAGCCATCTCGCTTCACTTTCACTTGGACCTCAGGTAACTGCCAGCAACCTCTATCTTCCCAGGTTGTTGACTGGACCCACTCCCTAATCTGCCATTTTTTTTTTTCGCTAGCACGGGTTTTATTTATTTATTTTTTAAATAAAGTGCTTCCTTTTTAAAAAATGTTTATTTTCTTTATTTGAAAGATATAATTACAGAGAGACAGAGAGATTGTCACCAAGGGTTCACTCACAAAATGGTTTCAAGGGCCAGGGCTGGGCCACACAGAAACAAGGAGCCAGGAGCTTCATCTGGGTCTCCCTTGTGGGCACAGGGGCCCTTCACTGCTTTCCCACATGCACTAGCAAGGATCTGGATCAGAAGTGGGGTAGTGGGAACTTGAACTGTTGCCAATAAGGTGTGCCAGCATCACAGGCAGCAGCTCAACTTGTACACCACAGCACCAGCCCTGGCTTCATTCCTAGTTCAATCTTTTTTTTTTTTTTATTTTTTTTTTATTTTTTTTTTTTTTGACAGGCAGAGTGGACAGTGAGAGAGAGAGACAGAGAGAAAGGTCTTCCTTTGCCGTTGGTTCACCCTCCAATGGCCGCCGCGGCCGGCGCGCTGCGGCCGGCGCACCGCGCTGATCCGATGGCAGGAGCCAGGAGCCAGGTGCTTTTCCTGGTCTCCCATGGGGTGCAGGGCCCAAGCACCTGGGCCATCCTCCACTGCACTCCCTGGCCACAGCAGAGGGCTGGCCTGGAAGAGGGGCAACCGGGACAGAATCCGGCGCCCCGACCGGGACTAGAACCCGGTGTGCCGGCGCCGCTAGGCGGAGGATTAGCCTAGTGAGCCGCGGCGCCGGCCTCCTAGTTCAATCTTAAACTAATGTTATAGGCCAGTATCCTGTTTTATTTCCTAACTTTGGCAGATCCTGGGGTTTATCTTCTGTACTGTGTGTCATATAAGGCTATGAATTTCAAAACTGAGTTCATCTTTTAACAAATGATCTCTTTCTCTGGGCTCCTACATTCAGTCAATCCCCGCAATGAATGTTCCTTATTTTTGTCAGTGTATTTCACTATCATTTTGTGGAGGGTTTCTTATTATTTTCCATAGGAAGGTAGGTTACCTGGACACCTAGCCATTCATATACTAACAGAATACTTGCCCCACACTCTATCACTTGTGCTCTACTACAGTGGAGGTTTACAGAGTTATGCTGAAAGAGGGAGAATGCAAAATTCAGAATAGGATGCACAAAGTAACCACATTTGAAATACGAAAAGGAGTTCTCAGCCTAGCAATGATGATGAGGCAAAAGCGTTTCAAAGCAAAAGCTTAAAAAGGAAAACTGCAAGAACTTCAGTGTACTGAGATGGGGAAAAAGAGATAAGCTAGAACAGTGGATACAGAGGAATGGAAAAATTCAAGAAAAAAAAGGAATTTAGTGGAAATGGAACTTAGGATGAGGTAAGAAGCATTTACTCATGCCAACGTTCAGGGATCATGGAGTCAGGTACCAGTAAAAGAAACAGACTAAACAGGTGTTTGTTTTGTTTTGGGGGATGGAGTTAAGAAAAGGGAGATTTCACTTGAGACATAATAAATTTAGTTGGGGGGGGGGCATGTTGGTTTCAAATGAATTCTGGCACAATGAAACATTCCAGGAGGCAGCAAGATACATAAATGTCTGAAATTCAAGATCCAAATATCATTTAGAAATAAACATTTGAGCCTAAACAGCATATAGTGAAGAATGAGGCCTCAAAAAGATAATATTTTCTAGGAATAGAAGTAACAGTAAAGAACCCAGTGCTGTCGTGTAGTGGGTTAAGCCACCATCTGCAGTGCCAGCATCCCATATGGGCACTGGTTTGAGTCCCAGGTGCTCCATTTATGACCCAGCTCCTTACTAATGCAGGTGGGAAAGCAGCAGAGTATGGCCCAAGTCTTTGGGCCCCTGCATCCCTGGGAAGACCCAAAAGAAGTCCCTGGCTCCTGGCTTTGGCCTGGCCCAGCCCTCGCCACTTAGGGAGTGAACCAGCAGATGGAATACCTCTCTCTCTCTGCCTCTCTCTGTAACTCTGCCTCTGAAATAAACAAATCTTATTTTATATATATGAAAAAGAATGACTACAGAAGTAGGAGGAAAGTCAAGACAATGTGAAATAATAGAAAGCTAAAAATTCTCAAGATGTCAACAGCTTCAAACACACAACAAGTAAGATCTAGACAGGTTAAAAAAATAAGGGTAAAAAATAAGTTTTTTAACTTTAAGAGTTTAGAAAGCAAGTCGAGGATAACTTTGGCATCTTCTATTTTCCTGTGTCTGGTTTGCCTAAAGCCTCTCTAGCATAACTTATCCAACAGAAAAAGCTTCCCATTCCTCATCAGGAATCTTCATTTCTCTAATATTTATTCCTTCATCCTAAAAAAAAAATGACTTTAACTTCTTTATTCTCCTGACCTTTCCATCAGTACCACAATACTGACTCATATTTCATGGAGAAAAGTTAAATTACGAGAAGAAAAGTCTTTCGATTCCTAACATCAAATCCACAACCCACCCGAACCCATGTTCTACTTACTCCCTCCAGGTAAAGAACAGGGTCACTTTAAGGACCAATAACTCTGTATCAGAGGTTCTCAACTGGGGTTGACTTCGCCTACTTGTCCCCCAACCCAAGGCACATTTTTTATTATCATGAGATGGGGTTGGAGTGCTACAGCATCTAGTGGACAGAGGTCAAGGATATAACCACCCTATTATGCAAAGGACAGCCTCCACAACAAAGGATTATCTGATAGAAAATGCCAATTGTGCCAAGGTTGAGAAACCATGTACCACAGTACTACCTGCTTCTATCCAGTCTCATACTCTCAGGAATATAGCCCCCCTCCACCTTATTTACTCTCTTCTGCACCTTCAGTTCTCCCTTTCCATTAAATCATGCCCATTTCCACTTAAAATGCTCTAGTCCTTTCCATTCTTTCATATTAATACATACATATATATATATATATATATTATACCTTATCTATCTTTAGATACTGTCATTTCTCCAATGAAGCTTATAGCAAGCTTCAATATTCAAGTGCCATACATATATAAACATTTCAATGTATCACACTCTTATTTCCACTTGTAATCTCCTTTTTCATAGTTGTTCCATGGAAAAAACTTGGCAAATTTCCTTCTTGTTATAACTAAGTTCAATAGCCAGTTATGACAATTATCTATTGCCTGCATTTTCTGGTCTAGTTATCTGCACCCTCTCACGCTCCTTAGTCTCACGTAAGATTTCATTTTCAGTTGTTTGTCATGTTCACTAGTACATTTTCAGCTCCCAGCATTGTCTAGCACACGGTAGGTACTCAAATACATGTTAATGAATGAATCCCTGGAAAAGAGTCACTGTATTATAAAGTAATCATGTTTGCAGTATGGAAGAGACGTGTGCAAGAGATGACGGCAAGAATTTACAGTGAGGCAAAACCTGAAATTAGATGTCTCCCCATCAGGAAGAAGTCTAGACCCAAAGCAAAGAGGGAGTGACTATAGTTGATTTGAGGCCTCACATTCATAAAGGGAAAGTGATCTAAGGAAGCCCCTCAGAGTAAGGTATCAGGAGGAAAAACTTAACAGAATTTTGTGTTTTGAAAAAGACAAGAAGACTAATGATGAGAATGTCTGGAATCAATGGCACCCGGGGAGAACACAGTGCACTTTCACAGCACAACGTCTATGTAAAACCCACCCAAGCTTTTACATTCTTTAAATTCCTCATCTCCTCTACATTTGTACCTTTGTTCCTGGTCCCATCTAACTATGTGGTCTTTGTTCTTTCTTCACACATGTGCCCAGTCTTTTAGTTCACAAAATTCTATATAACCCTATGAGGTAGGAAGAATCAGAATGATCACCACGGAAGGTTCAGAGGAGTCAGATTTTGGTCTGGAATTGCACTGCCAGTGGAATTTTCAGAGAGACTGAATCCTGTTCAGGTACGGGCCCCCAGTTTTCCAGACAGGTTCTCAACCTAGTGTCCTCTGGGGAGGGGATAAGCATGGGCTCCAGCAGTGGTGAGGAGAGAGGAAGTGAGGATGACTCTCCTGTTGACAAGTCAGTTTGATGCTAACGGTTGTTCAAGCCATCCCTTTTCTGGCGAATGTGTGCACCATTTCCATTTATCTATCCAATATTCCACCACAAATAAAGTTCCTTTCACTGTCTGCAACAGAACATGCAAGGGCATGCCCTATATATGTAGGGTGAATGCCACAAAACATCAGCAAAGTATTCAGGAAAAGTCAGACTGACTGATAGCCATTAGGTCTCACAGACCTAGAACACCCAGATCGAGGTAAAACAGAACCCACTTCTGGTGGACTCTATTAACAAACAGCTTGCTGTCAAGTCTTGATAATCTAAAAATCAGAAAAGTTCTCTTGGGGCCGGTGTCAGTATCCCATATGGACACTGGGTTCTGGTCCCGGTTGCTCCTCTTCCAGTCCAGCTCTCTGCTGTGGCCCAGGAAGGCAGTGGAGGATGGCCCAAGTGCTTGAGCCTCTGCACCCGTGTGGGAGACCAGGAGGAGGCACCTGGCTCCTGGCTTTAGGTCGGTGCAGCGCCAGCCATAGCAGCCATTTGGGGGGTGAACCAATGGAAGGAAGACCTTTTTCTCTGTCTCTCTCTCTGTCTATGACTCTACCTGTCAAATAAAAAAAAATTTTAAATTAAAAAAAAAAAAGAAAGAAAAGTTCTCTCAAACACCACAGAGCCAGTAAAATCCAAAGAGTATCATTTAGACCACAAATGAGGGGTATAAATTCACCTGATAACATTCCAATAAGTAGTGAACAAAGCCTACATACTGCACAACAGCATATGCCATGAGTCTACAATGAGATTAAGTGACTACCATATGATTCAGAAGTTTCGGATTTGAAGGTTCTTCCTAAAAGGCTGAAGATAGAGACATTAGCATGTCTGAGTTTCTGAACAACCAACTCAGGTAGAGGGTACAATGACTAAGCAGCTGGTTGTAATGATTTTTCTCATTCTGCACATTCAAATTAAAACTTCCCAGTCAGGAGGAGGTTGCCATGAGAAAACAGTGGACTGGACAATCAATACCTGTGCCTCACAAGCCCAAAGGCCAGCCAAAATATGTATAATGAGATGCAAAGGCTACCAGCACTTTTTTGGCCTGGACATCTAACCTCTAAACTGTCTGTTAATAAAGCCTTACATATTATAGTTTTACAACACCACAGCAAGCAGACCAGTGGAAAGGAAGACAAATAACTGAATGCAAAAAATGGACAGGCTCAACATGTCTTGAATTTACACAGAAGCAACAATCCTACAGCTCCAAAAGTAATTCAATCCACTGTAGCTTGCCTCTTTGTCCTACTAGTTCCCATTCATTCTAGCCTTTTAGTATAGCTATGAATTGTGTCATGTATACACATGCAATTTATACAATTAACAATAATGTAGCAACTACCAGAACATATCTGTGAGAATATTACAAACTCCTCTATACTACTCCTCCATCTCTGCAAAAAATCCAAATCCTAACTTAGGTAGAATTGTTAGAGGTTTTTCCTTGATGTAATCATCTATGTATGCATGTGTCTCTAAAAGATTCTTGACTCAGTCTGTTGAGATTTATGTAATCATATTCTGTATGTAGCCTCACTTCTTACACTCAGCACTGTTTTCTAAAACTTGTTCATTCATGAAGCTATTTGTGGCAATCATTTTTCATACACCAAGGTAGAGGGTTCTCCACAAACTTCATGGAAAACATTTATTTAATAAAAAAGTTGGGGCCGGTGCTGTAGTGCAGTAGGTTAACCCCCCGCCTGTGGTGCCGGCATCCTGGCTCCTGGCTTTGGATAGGCTCAGCTCCAGCTGTTATGGCCATTTAGGGAATGAACCAGTGGATGGAAGACTCATTCTCTCTCTCTCTCTCTCCTCCCTCCTTCCCTCCCTCTCACTGTCTGTAACTCTACTTCTCAAATAAATAATAAATAAAATCTTAAAAAAAAAAAAAGGAAGTTACCTATGAATGTCAAAACTTTTTTGCAGAATAAGAAACTTTTTTTGACCCGGTAATTTTGTTTTTAATTGCCTTAAGCCTTGTGATCACATAATTTAGAAATTTTCTGCTGATGGTATATCTCCTCATAGTCCAATGAGTTGGCAAAAGCATCATTACTAAATACAAATATACAGTAATTTCCCAATTTTATGTGTTTCCGAATAGTTGTTTACAGACAATGCTGAATTCCAACTTAGTCTAAGGTAGTAAAGAATTTAAAAGTGAAGTTTAAGCCGGCGCCGTGGCTCAATAGGCTAATCCTCCACCTTGCGGCGCCAGCACACCGGGTTCTAGTCCCGGTCGGGGCGCCGGATTCTGTCCCGGTTGCCCCTCTTCCAGGCCAGCTCTCTGCTATGGCCAGGGAGTGCAGTGGAGGATGGCCCAGGTGCTTGGGCCCTGCACCCCATGGGAGACCAGGAAAAGCACCTGGATCCTGGCTCCTGCCATTGGATCAGCGCGGTGCGCCGGCTGCAGCGGCGGCCATTGGAGGGTGAACCAACGGCAAAGGAAGACCTTTCTCTCTCTGTCTCTCTCTCTCACTGTCCACTCTGCCTGTCAAAAAAAAAAAAAAAAAAAAGTGAAGTTTAACTTGTTACTCTAATCGGTCAAGCAGAATTTCAAAGCACCTGATCTTACAGATCATCTACAAAATGTGAGATGTGTTAAATATTCGTGATATACATAAACCACACTAAAATGTCTTTCAATAAGTGAAGAGCAGTAGTTGAGATATAAGAAATTTCGTTTTAGACTGACATGGTTAAGACCAGAAATCCGAAGTAGATACTGCTACCTGTCTTCAGCTCTTGCATTTAGCAGACTAAACCAGAACAAATGAGTCTTGCTCAATTCTGAGACAGTGAAGAGATTTTCCCAGTATTTAAATATAAATCCAATCTCCCAACAGGTTTTGAGATGGCATTCTCCATTTTTGTGAAAAGTTCGATATTGTTTTAAGTTCAATCAAAGCCTTAGAAGGGTAAAACAGTGAGAGAATTTACTGAACTGGAATTACTATCAAAAATTTCAATAAACCCAATCATATTTATTTAACCACATAAGCCAATCTTACTTAAATAAAGACTGCTGAACAAAAATATCTGTCAGCCATTCGTGATCTGAATTCTAGTATATTAGAATGAAAATATACTGCACATTTTAAAAGTCATGAGATCGCCCTATTTTGTAATTAATAAGACAATGGCCAACTATTTCTCAGAAGCAGCTTTTTTGAGAAAAGCTATAAGGTCTGCCCTTTCATTCTTCTTCTTAATGTCAACAAAGGTCGTTTTGGTTCCAGGGATGTATTTCTTGGGATTCTCCAAGTGCTTCCCAGGTGATGCCTTTGTTCTTGTTGGCATCTGTGTAAGAGAATACAGACCATGGAGATTTGGCCCAGTCTTGTGCTCGCCGCTCTTTTCCACAGTGTAGCACTGGGCATATTTCAGAATAAAAATCTCTCCGTTCTCCACATCACCCATTTTTAATTTGCTCCTTTGGATCACGCTACAAAGGTTCACAGTGGGAAGCTGGATGTCCTGCTCTCTCCCAAACAAACTTTTAAAAATTTATATTTGAGAGAGAGAGAGAGGGAAGGAGAGAGAGCAAACTCCAATCCACTGGTTCTCTCCTCAAATATCTGCAATGGTATCTGGTTAGAGTTCAAACCAAGAACTAGGAACTCAATCCAGGTTTCCTATGCAGTGACAGGGACTCAACTACTTGAGCCCGAACCTGCTGTCTCCTAGGGTGCACATTGACAGGAAGCTGAAATCAGGAGTGGAGCTGGGACTTGAACCAAGGTGCTCTGAAATGGAAGCCAGGCATCCCAACCAGTCTCTTAACTGTTAGGGCCAGCACCCCTCCCAAATTTAGTTTTCAATTACATTTTCTCACAAACTTTATGAAGTACCCTCATATATACTACCCCACTGATTACTACATGATGATCCATCCAGACAACTGCTGACTGACATTTCAGCTATTTCCAATTTGTGACTTATCCTGCAAGATCATTAACCACTGCTCCCTGATGAATACTTCTAAGTTCCTCTGGGTTAGTGCTATCTGGTACAAACAAAACACATTTAAGTTCCCAGAAACTGCACTAAAAATGAAAGAAGTCAATGTTTAATATTTCAGCCCAATTTGTCAGCATGTAATCATTTTAAAAATTGAAACTCTCTTTCCTACTAGGTCTTCAAAATCTGGTCTTTTACATTTAATGCACATTTTATTTTGGAGTGGCCACATTTTAAGGGCTCAATAGTCACATGTAGTTAAAAGCTATACTATTCAAACAATGCAACTCAATAATATATTCTGGAGCAGAAATGGTGAATCATGGTGTATGAGTATGGTTCATTATTTTTTATCCCCATATGTAGAATAATGAAGTTCATATTCCAAATACTCCCAAACATTTCTTACTATCTAATGTTTTAACTATGCTCACATTGATTTTATGAAATATTTCACTGAAACATTCACATCTCCTTGATCAACATTCAGCATCTTTTTGTGATTTCAAGCATTTGAACTTCTGTTGTCAAATGCCTGTTCGTGTCTTATCACCAGTTTTATAAGGAATTTTTTAAATTATTATTTTTTAATCTATTTAAAGGCAAACTCATAGAGAAAGGGAGAGAGAGAGAGAAAGAGAGAGACAGAGAGGTCTTCCATCCCCTGGTTCACTCCCCAAATGGCTACAATAGCCAACGCTGTTCCAGGCCGAAGCCAGGAGCAAGAAGCTTCTTCTGGGTCTGCCATGTGGGCGCAGGGCTCCAAGGACTTGGGTCATCTTCCACTGCATTCCCAGGCACATTAGCAGGGAGCTAGATCAGAGGCAGAGTGGCAGGACTTAAACCACCACCTATATGGGATGCTGATGTTGCAGGCAGCATCCTAACCAGCTATACTATAACACCAGCCCCCAGAATCTTTTCATTGATTTGTACCTCTTCATGAATCCATTCATGGGAAGTATCAAATCATGATTGAAAACCTTATTTTTCACATTGTGGACTATGTATTAACTATTTTAAATGTTTCAGTAAAAAACAATTTGTGCATATCTTATCTGCCAAAGATTATGCTTTTTGTGCCTAATTAAGAAATCTTTTCCTACTCTTGAGATCTTTAAGATATTTTACTGTTATTCCATAACAGCTTTGTTTTTGCCCTTCATCAGGATACATCTGAGTGACTGTGTAAGGCAGACAACCAAAGTGTCCTTTTTTCCAACAACTGTTTCAGCAACATGTATGAAAATTTGGATCTTCTTCTTCCTCATTGGTTTACAAATGTGCAAGAAACTATTTGTGAACTTTCATTTCTATGATCTACCTTATACATTTAAATACGCAAAATATGTTGCTTTGCCTTTAGGAATATGTTCAGTTTCTTTTCCATTATACATTCATATAAATTTTAGACTCAGGTGTCAAGTTCATAAAAAAAATCTATTGGAGACTTTATTGGAATTTAATTGACTTTTGAATGAATTAGGGAGAATTGCTCTGTTTACCTTATTGAGTCTTTCAAAACATGAATTTTGGGGGCTAGCACTGTGGTGCAGCAGGTTAAGCCTCTGCCTGCAGTGCCAGCATCCTCCTATGGGTGCCAGCTCAAGACCCAGTGGCTCCTCTTCCAATCCAGCTCTCTGCTATGGCCACGGAAAGCTGTGGTGGCCCAAGTGTTGAGCCCTTGCACCCGTGTGGGAGACCTAGAAGAAGCTCCAGCCACTGCAGCCATTTGGTGCATGAACCAGTAGACAGAAGACCTCTTTCCCTTTCTCTCTCTCTCTTTGTAACTGTGCCTCTCAAATAAATAAATCTGTCTTTAAAAAAACCTGAAATTTAATATTTCCCTATTTATGCCGTCACTAGTATCTTTCCATTAAATATTATAATACTCTCCTTAAAAGTCTGGCACAGGGGCAACTCCTCCCTTGGACCCACTCCTGTTGACTGCTGCAGCAAGAGGTTTCTGATTTAAATAAATCTCACTTTGCCCCTTCTTGTCCACATGGAAATTCTTCTATGTGAGATAAGAACTGATGTTGCTTTCATCATCACTTCCCCATAGAAAACAAAGAATCGTTAGAGTCTATTCCAAAGAACTACCTCCCAACAAATTGGAAAACCTCAAGCCAGAAGGGCGAAGCTTCTTCTGGATCTCCCATGTGGGTGCAGGGATCCAAGCACTTGAGCCATGTTCTACTGCTTTCCCAGGCCATTAGCAGGGAGCTGAATGGGAAGTAGAGCAGACGGGACTTGAACCAGAGTCCATATGGGATGCCAGTATTGTGGGCAGTGATTTTATCTGCTTTGCTACAACACTGGCCCCTTTTTAAGATGCTCATACATTATTGAGTACACAAAATACAGTTATAACTTTTTTTTTGCATGTAAAGTATAAGCCAATTACCTGGATATGTACCTGTCTGCTGCAGTTCCATAGTCAGAAAATTATGACACATGGGTGAAAACTGTTCTGCCATGGGCCACTCTTGTCAAACCCTTTATTTATATATAGTTACGGCTGTTTTCATACTACAAAGGCAGAACTGTTTCAATAAAGATCTTTTCACCTGACAAGCCAAAAAATATTTGCTATCTCACATTTACAGAAATTGATAGGTTTCTGGACATACATAACCAAACCAAACTGTACTACGAAGACATGGAAAACCAGTAATGAGTAATGGTATTACATCAGCAATAAAAAGTGTCCCAAAAGGGGTCAGTGTTGTGGCATAGAGGGTAAACTCACAGCTTGCAATGCCAGCATCCCGTGTGTGCTGGTTCATGTCCCAGCAGCTCCACTTCCAATCCAGCTCCCTACTAATGGCCTGGGAAAATAGCAGATAGCTCAAGTGCTTGGGCCCTTGTTACCCTTGTGGGAGACCTGAAAAAGAAGCTCCTGGCTGCTGGCTTGGGCCTGGCTCAATGCTGGCCATTGTGACCATCTAGGGAATGAACCAGTGGATGGAATATCTCTGTCTCTCCCTCTCTGTAACTCAAATAAATAAATAAGTATTTTTTAAAAAAGTTAAAAAAACAAAGATCTAGCATTATAATTTTGAAGATCTACCCTGTGTAGGCAGAACAGCCTCTCAAAGATTCCTGGCCCCTGAATCCCTATAACATGTGGCTACACTACCTTACATGGCAAAAATAACTTATAATCAAGATTATTATAAATGATTTTCACATAGGGAGCCCTACTATGGATGATCCAGAGAACTTTCCCCAACTACAGAGAGAAGAGAGTCAGGAAAAAGAAAATTTAGAGATGTGAATACACTTTATGTGCTATTATTAGTTTAAAGAATAAGAGTGCAGTAACACCAGGAATGCACGCAGCCAGATAGCCTAAAAAACTGTGCAAACAATTTGAATTAAAGTGATTCTCACATACAAGCAGGCCAAGTAGCCCAACACCTTGACATAAGCTTTCTAAAAGAGCAAAGAAACCAGCTTAGTCACCAGGAATCCTGATCTATGTGAGTTACTGTTTTATATTGCCAAAACTTGTGTTAATTTATTATATTATAACCATGAAAATACAAGAGAAAATAAAACTTTTAAAACTACTTTTCACAACTGCTACTATGTAAAAATTTATTGAGATTTTTCAACATGATTATCTAGAAAACTTAAAACACTGATTTGAACCACTCACCTGTTAAGATTCTTTTGGGTTTTCTGTTATACCTTCATAAGATTTTATTTTGTTTTTCCATTTCTAATCCTTTTCTTCCTACTGGTCTAACACAGATATACAATGGATTTCATACTGTGCATCTTTAATTTATTCCAGATTATAAAAGATTAGTTTCAACATTCACCATTCACAATCATCAGTTTGCTTTACAGATTTTTCAGAAACCTTTCATGAAGTAAAAAAATAGCTTTTTAATCTCCACATTGTTAAAAGAAAGATCACATATACACACTGACTTTTATTGAAATTTTCTGCATTTATTCAGGTAATCACAATCTTTGTATAATCTGCTAATGTGAATTTGATTAGTTTTTCTAATGTACAATCAACTTGCATTATTGGGATGATTATCTGATTACCCATTTCTTAAAAACACTGCTGAATATGGTTTGCTAAAACATTTTTTAGGTTTTTATACCTAGTTTAACACTTAATACTAATTCATGCTCTCATGAATTTCTAGTTTCTCATTCATGTGCAGTTCAGATATCAAAGTTAAGCTCTTTTTATTTTATTTTTTTAAGATTTATTTATTTAAGGCCGGCGCCGCAGCTCACTAGGCTAATCCTCCACCTGTGGCGCCATCAACACTTTGTGTTTCTATGTGGGTGCAAACTGTTGAAGCCTTTACTTAATATATGCTAAACTGATCTTCTGTATATACAGAGAATTGAAAATGAATCTTGATGTGAATGGAAGGGGAGAGGGAGCAGGAAAGGGGAGGGTTGCGGGTGGGAGGAAATTTATGGGGGGGGGAGCCATTGTAATCCATAAGCTGTACTTTGGAAATTTATATTCATTAAATAAAAGTTAAAAAAAAAAAAAGAGTTGTGGTTCACTCCCCAAATGGCCACAAAGGCCAGGGTCAGGCCAGGTTGAAGCCAGGAGCTAGGAGCTTCATCCAGGTCTCCCAAGTGAGCATAGGGACCCAAAGACTTGGGCCATCTTCCTCTCCTTCTCAGGCACATTAGCAGGGAGCTAGATCATAAATGGAGCAGCCAGGGCTTGAAACAACACCCATATGGGATGTTGGTACTGCAGATGCCAGCCTTTCTAAGTCTATTCTGATACTAATATATGTGTTTACTTTTCTTTGTATCTTTTATTTTTATTGGGCTAAACAGAACAAAATTTCTCAACATAATGTTTAAGTGTGCAGATGAGTACAGTTAAGTATTTTTATCTTGCAATGTCACAGACCCCTAAAACTTTTCACCTAGCAAAACTGACTGAAACCTCATACCCATTAAACAATTTCCCACTTCCCTGTCCCCTGAGATTCTGGCAATCATGGTTCTATTTTTTCTATAAATGTTACCATTTTTGTTAGGTATTTCATGGAAATGTTGTCATATTTGTCTTTTTGTATTTCCCTTAAAGTTTTCAAAGTTCATCATGTTACAGAATGTGACAGGATTTTCTTTCTTTGTTAAGGTTAAGGCTGAGTAACATTTCCATACTATGTTTTACATACAACATGTTACTTATTTATTAATCACTGAAGGACATTTGGGTAACTTCTAACTCTTGACTACTGTGAATCTTGCTGCCACAAATAGATGTGCAAATGTGTTTTTGAGATGGTGATTTCAACTCTTTAGGATATGTACCTATAACTGGTAAGGGTGAACAACATATTTCTACCTTTAATTTTATTTTTCTTGAGTAGCAAAATTTAATGTCAATACATGGGGCAATTTTTAAGGTTGCCCCCCAAAAAAGCAATAATAGGTCTCTACAATATTTAAAAAGGAAAATGAAAACATTTTATGCCATATTTTCACAAATTGTTCTAAAGAAGAACAAATGTGCTCAGTTGCTTCCTTTATTTTTAAAAACTAATTTATTTGAAAGATGGAGTGACAATAAAGAGAAGAGAGAGGTCTTCACCCACTGGCTCATCCTTCAAATGCCCCAACAGCTGGAGCTGGGCCAGGTAGAAGCCAGGAGCCAAGGAGTCCATCTGGGTCTAATACGTGGTGGCAGAAACCCAAGAACTTGGGTCATCACTTGCTTCCTCCCAAGTACTTTAGCAGGCAGCTGAACTGGAAGCACAGACAGGACTCAAACCCAGGCACTCCAATATGTGATGTGGGTATCCCAAGGGTGGCTTAACCTGCTGAGTCACAATAACTGCCCCTTTGAGTTAATATAAGCTACCAATAATTCTAACCCACTCTATAAAATATTATTCCCGGATTAAATACAAGCATTCACATTTGCAAAAAATGTTTGCAATGAGGTCTTAGCCACTATGAAAAAGCATCAAACAGCTAAGGAAAGACCAGGGTTTATTTTCAAATTCTGTAACTGGCTTCCAATAATCCCTTACAGTATATTGGCAAAATATCAAGATATTAAGAAGCAGATTTAATTCTTTGGTATTAGCATGTAACTCTTATTCATAACTTCCCATGCTAGCACAAATCAGGTAGGTAATCCAAACAGCATGGGAGCTAGTACACAATGCAAATCAGGCAGGAGTGATAACATCAATGTTCTGTTTTACAAGACAAATCAACATTAATAATATACCCCAGGGAAACTAACACTTAGAAGTTTTTTTTTTTTTTTTTTTTTTTTTTTTTTTTGACAGGCAGAGTGGACAGTGAGAGAGAGAGACAGAGAGAAAGGTCTTCCTTTTTGCCGTTGGTTCACCCTCCAATGGCCGCCGCGGCCGGCGCGCTGCGGCCGGCGCACCGCGCTGATCCGATGGCAGGAGCCAGGAGCCAGGTGCTTTTCCTGGTCTCCCATGGGGTGCAGGGCCCAAGCACCTGGGCCATCCTCCACTGCACTCCGGGGCCACAGCAGAGGGCTGGCCTGGAAGAGGGGCAACCGGGACAGAATCCGGCGCCCCGACCGGGACTAGAACCCGGTGTGCCGGCGCCGCTAGGCGGAGGATTAGCCTAGTGAGCCGCGGCGCCGGCCTAACACTTAGAAGTTTTAACAATACAGCCAACCAAAGGCCAACTTTCAAAAAGACCAAAACACTGGAATCTCTGATGTATCCTGGCATCTTGATGACATTGTTGGTATATAACTATCTGAGAACTTAGCACCATCTTGGCACACAGACTAACACCTCCCATCCCTCCAATGGGTGGGGGAAAATATCTTTTCTCTCCATTAAATGCCTGAATCTTATATTATTTAAGAAATAAGAGTATACAAAGTTATAATGTAACTGTATTATCATTTTGCATTTTTCTGAAATATACAAGCCTATTTTCAAAGCAATCACATTATAAAACAAGTTTAAAAATTACCAATTCGATTTTTTCATAAAAAAGAAAACCTGAATTTATGGTGATTAATTCTGTTATCAAAATATCTAAGGACTCAATCCATTTTAATAATTATAATTCTACTAAACATCACTTTAAGAATTCTAACATAAATATTGGACTTGTCTGCACAAAATCCAAACTGCACTTGTAACATGGGTTTGGAGAAGATTAACGTCAGTCACAGTTCCTTCAACTTCTAATTCCTCTCAAGCTTTTAAGGTCTATAAAACCCAAACTGTCAGGTTTTTATATTGGACCTCCTGCAAAGCCTATCAGATAATTGTAAATATGCATTTACAGCCTTTAAAACATCAACATTTTAAACTGAGTCTAATGCCTAGAGCCAGCACTTCCCATAAAATGCTCATGTATTTCATGTTCATCAGAAATGTACAAAAGAAAAGTTCAGCACTACAGATTTACAGTTCTGGGAACTAAACACTACCTGAAAAATGAACCAAGTTCCAGATATTTCTACAAATGCTAAAACCCAAAACTGAATTTGAACAAGATTTGTATTTGTATGTATGTATGTGTGTGTATAAAATGAAGGCAACTGAATTTATTATATCAACATTAAAGGATAAGTGACAGCAACAAACAGACCTAGCAATGTTTTTGAAGACCAAGATGTAACCAAGACAAAGTCTAAAAATATGGGCAAGTGTGGAAAGATCCTAAATACTGTTACCATAATTTCTTTGAGCATTAAGCTACTTCATAATTACCAAAATCAACACAGAATGGTTCTTTCTGAGCCAACTATGAAGTCTTTTAAGAAAAGGTATAGTCCATTATTCTTTAAGGGCATTATTTTTAAGTATCTTAAAACTTCAAAAATAACAAAGGGTAGGTATGTGGTGAAGCAATTAAGTCACTCCCTGGGACACATGCATCCCACTTCAGAATGGCTGGTCCAAGTCCTGACTACTCTGTTTATGATATAGCTTCCTGCAAATGCACACCCTGAGAGGCAGTAGAAGTCAAGTGTCTGGGTCCCTGCCACCCACACGGGAGAATTGAACTGAATTCCAGGCTCCTGGTTTTGGCCTAGCCCAGCCCCTTGCTATCGAAGGCATTTGGGAAGTGAACCAGCAGATGGGAGACCTCTGTTGCTCTTTCTCTTTCAAATAAAAATGAAAATAATTTAAAAAATAAGAACAAGAGTTAAGCTTGTGAATAAATACCTTGCAATAACATTTCTGGAATTTCTCTGATGAATTCCTCAAGGTATTCAACTTTTCAGTGTCATCACTCAAAAGTTCTTTGACATGAGATCTTTCCCGTGGTTATAAAGTGATTTTCTCCCTTGCTAAACATCAGAGTGGCTTGTTGTTCCTTCAGGATCTCAACCTGCTCATTCAAACTCATCCTGTTTTCCATCACTATTTATGTAAAATTTATATCACATTAAAGGATAAATGAGAGCAACAAACAGACCTACCAATGTTTTAGAATTAAGTCAAATTTATATCACATTGCTCTCATTTTGTCAAGAATAAGGTTTCAGTTGTATGACTTAATCATGGTTGGAGTTAGCACTACACTGTTCCTTGATTGTGAATGGATACAATTAAACTTCCTCAATTTGCATAATCTCACCATTAATTTTATTTATTACTACATAGCAGTCACACTGTGTTCAACTGGGCCTGCCTCAGGCCCCTTCTGAAAAGATTAAGTTGGCTGGTAAGTTTCTTTCTGATGGCATAATTTTTTTCCATGATTGGTAAAATTAGCTGGAATATTATTTTTTCTGTTTAACTGGTTAGGCCTCCTGAGAACTTCAATTGGTTTCCTCTGTACTTCGCTTTTTATCAGGTTTGTCTTGTTTATTTAGGATACTGTTTTTAATTCTCATCTCCTGGAGGTAGATGATTCACAGGACTAGTTTCTTTTCAAACCCATTTCTTTCCAAGCTACAAGGTCAATAACTCCATAAAGATGTCTCTTTCTAGGCATTACTCTTCCTGAATGGCTCAGTTACCAAAATCAGAATTCTGCTGGATTCTCCACCTTACTCATTCTGAATTGCAGGGCACCACTTTGATGGAATCTTCTAAGTCTAGGAAAATGCTTCTTTCCTTTTGATTAAATTTGATTACAGATCCAAATCTATCAATTCTGTCAAGGATTTCATTGCTGTGGGCTTATGGTTGTAGCAAAGGGGCCACTGTGACTCTTACAAACTGGTTAGACTGGAACAGCCTGCACTGAAGGCCAGTGCTGGAAGCCTACTACCCAAACTCCTATCTTAATTTTTTGAGAAACTGCCGTACTGTTTTCCACAGGGCCTGCATCATTTTACCATTCCTGCCACAATGCACAAGGGATCTGAACTCTCCACTCTTTATAAAAACCTATTATTATTTTTTAAAAAATACTAGCCATCCTAGGGACAGGCACTGGCCTACTGGGTAACACATGAGATGCATGAATCCCATATTAGAATGCCTGGGTTCAAATCCCAGCTGCACTCCTATTTACAGCTGTCATTAACGTGTACTTCTTAACAGGTAATAGCTCAAGTAGTTGGTTCCTGCCACCCATGTGGGAGACCTGGATTGAATTCCCATTTACTATCTTTGGCCTGGCCCATCCCCAACTGTTCTGAGCATTTGAGAATTGAAGTAGTGGATGAGAGCTCTCTTAAAATAAAATTTTAAAAAATAGCCATCCTAATGAGTGTGGGGGTGATATCATGATTTTGACATACATTCCTATACATAGCAATATTGAGTATATTTTCAAATGCTTATCAGCCATTTCATATAATCTTCTGAGAAATGTCTGTACAAGTCCTTTGCTCATTTTAAAAAGTCACATTTTTGTTGATTTGCATTTTTCAAAAAGATTCATTTATTTGAAAGGCAGAGTTACAGAAAGGCAGAGAGAGAGAATGTTCCATCCTCTGGTTCACTCCCCCAAAGGGCCGCAATGGCCAGAGCTGGGTCGATCCAAAGCCAGGAGCCAAGAGCTTCTTCCGGGTCTCCAACGTGGGTGCAGGGCCCAACCACTTTGATCATCTCTGCTTCTTTCCCAGGTGCGTTAGCAGGCAGCTGGATTGGAACTCGAGCAGCTGAGATTTGAGTTGGTACCCATACGGGATGCCAGCACTGCAGGCAGCAGCTTTACCTGCTACATCATAGCACTGGCTCTAATTTGCATTTTTGTTAAGTTACAGTTCTTCATATTCTCAGGACACTAACTCCTCATGAGATACCTGATTTACAAATTATCTTCTCCCATTCCATAGGTTGTCTTTTCACTGGTTTTGTCCTTTCATACATGTTTTTAATTTGCATGAATTACAATTTATACACCTTTGATTTCCAAAAAACCACTGCCAAATCTGTGTCATGAAACCTTTCCCCTAAGTTCTCTATAATATTAGGTAGTATGCTTGTTTTTAATTGAGTTTAGCTTTCACACATGGATAAGGCAAGTCTAACTGCATTATTTTGCATGTGGTTATTCAGTTTTGCAACACCCATTTATTGAACTGTCAGTCATCTATTTAGACTTTGTGAACCTGTCAACACTCATTTGGACGAATGAGATAACTAATTTATAGGTCTGTTTTGCACTGGCTTACATATCTGCCTTTATGGCAATACCGCAATATTTTCGCTACTGCAACTTTTTACTGTTTTGAAATCAGGAAATACGAAACCTCCAACTTTTTCAAGATTATGGCTGTTCAGGGTACTGGGAAATTCGATATGAATTTTGGGATGGAATGCTATTTCTGCAAAAAAAAAAATGTCATTAGGACTTTGTTACAAATGCACTGGATCTATAGATCACGCTGGGTAAATTATCCATGAACACAGAACGCCTTTCCATGTATTTGCTGCTGTTCTACATTTCATGAACTTGTAATTTACATCCAGTAAAATTCACTCAAAAGTAATTTGAACTGCTTTATTATTTAATCAGAATTCTGAAAACACTAATAAAATTTTAGAACATTTTCATAACTCCAAACACAATATACATGGGCAGTCAATCTACATTTCCTACCGCCTACCAACTATAGAAAAGCACAATCTTTATAGATTTCCTTATTCTGGACATTTCATGTAAATGGATTCATAAAATAATGTAGTTCCTTGTGACTGGCTCCTTTCACTTACTGTAATCTCCAAGTTTTCATGTTGTACCATATATCACTTTATTTCTTTAGCTTTGAAATACCCCATTGTATGGATATCACATTTGTCCACTCACTGGTTAATGAAAATTTGTGTACAAGCTTTTGTGTGGACATATTTTAGTTTCTATTAGTTATATATGTAAGAATAGAACTGTTGGATATGGTAAATCTGTATTTAAATTTTTGAGAACTGCCAGACTGTTTTCCAAATGGATGCACCATTTTACATTCCTACCAGTACTGCATAAGGGCTCCAATTTCCCCCCTCCTCACCAACACTTGTTTGTGTGTGTGTGCACATGCACGTGTGCCTGAGATAATACCTTACTATGATTTTGATCTTCATTTTTTGATGGCTAATGCATTTAGCAACCTATCATGTTTATTAGCCATATGTGTTATCTTCTTTGAAGAAGTATCCAGGGCAGGCACTGTGCTATAAAAGGGTAGGCCTCCGCCTGCAGTGTTGTCATCCAATATGGTTGCCACTTTAAGTCCCAGGTGCTCCACTTCCAATCCAGCTCCCTGCTAATGTGCCTGGGAAAGCAGTGGAGGATGGCCCAAATGCTTGGGCCACTGCATCCACATGAGACCCAGAAGTTCCTGGCTTCCCGATTCAGCCTGGGCCAGCCCCAGCTGTTACAGTCATCTAGGGAGTCAGTGGATGAAAGATTCTCTCTCTCTCTCTCTGGGTTGCAAATAAATTTAAAAAAAAAAAAAAAAGTATTCTAATTCTTCACCCATTTTTAAGTCTAAAATTTTAAGAGTTCTTTTAAAACTTTCAAAAAATTATTTAGGCGTGCCACTGTAGCACAGTGGTTTGAGATGCTGCCTGTGATACTGATATTCAAGAACAACTCAAGTCCTGGCTGTTCCACTTTGCATTCAACTCCCTACTAATGCACCTGAGAAAGCAGCAGCAGATGGCCAAAGTGCTCTGAGTTCCTGCCACCCACCTGGGGAAGACCTAGATGAGTTCCAGGATCCTGGGTTGGGCCTGGCTTAGCCCCAGATGTTGCAGCCATTTGGGGAGTGAATGTGAGATCTCTCCCTCTCTCTCTCTCTCTGAACTCTTCAAAATGAATGAAACTTTTTCAGAAAAAAAAACAAAAAAAAAAACAAAAAAAAAAAACAAAAACAAAAACAAAAACAAAAAAAGAGAGACAGCTCCTATCCAAAGGTTCTTTCCCTAAATGCTTACAATGGCCATGGTCAGACCAGGCTGAAGCCAGGAACTAGGAATTCAATCAGGCCTCTTGTAAGAGTAGTAAGGGCCTAACTACCTGAGCCATCACCTGCTATCTTATAGAAAGTTGGGAGCAGAGCTGGGACCACAACCCACACACTCCAATAAGAGATGCAGTTGTCTTAATTCCTAACCAAATGCTCACCCATCTAAGCATTCTTTATGTAGGAAGTCCTTTACCAGACAAATAATTTGCAAATATTTTATCCTGTGTTAGTTAGCAGACTTTATTTTTCAGAAGTTTTGTCACAGCAAAACTGAGCAAAAATATTCCTATATACCCCTTGCTTCCAGACATGTATGCTGTATCACAGTGATACACTAGATATAACTAATGAACCTGAATTGGTATAGTTCACATTTGGGTGGACATGTACCAACAAGTACAATACATTGCCCTAGAATTTGTTTATGTATTCATTCCTCTGTTCTCTCAGCACCTGGAAATCACTGACCATTTTACTGTTCCCATAGTTCTTCCCCTTTCCAGAATGTTATATGTTTGGAATTATACAGTGTATAGCACGTTTTTAGATAAGTTTCTTTACCTCAGTATGACGCTTAAGGCTTTTCCTTCTCTTTTCATGCCTTGATATCATTTATTTTTAGGACTGAATAGTCTGTTATCTGGATGTAACAGTGATTTATCTAATCACCTACGAAGAGACATAATCACTGCTTCCAAGTTATATCATTTATGATAAAGCTGCTGTAAACATCCATGTACAGGTTATTGTGTGGCTATAAACTCATCTAGGTAAATTTGCAGATGGTACAACACAAGCATGTTTATTTTTTTGACAGGCAGAATGGACAGTGAGAGAAAGAGAGACAGAGAGAAAGGTCTTCCTTTTCCATTGGTTCACCCCCAATGGCCACTGCGGCCAACGCACTGCACCGATCCGAAGCCAGGAGCCAGGCGCCCCCCTCTGCCTCCCACGCGGGTGCAGGGCCCAAGCACTTGGGCCATCCTCCACTGCACTCCCGGGCCACAGCAGAGAGCTGGACTGAAAGAGGAGCAACCGGACAGAATCCGACGCCCTGACCGGGACTAGAACCCAGGGTGCCAGCGCCACAGGCAGAGGATTAGCCTATTGAGCGCGGCGCTGGCCAAGCATGTTTATTTTTGAAAGAAACCACCCAACTGTCTTCCAAAGTACTGTATAATTTTGCATCTAATCAATGAATCAGAGTTCCCATGGTTTGACATTCTGGCATGCGTTTGTTGTCACTGTTTTGTGTTTTGGCAGCTCTAATAAATGTGTAGCATTTTGAGTTGCAACTCCCAATAATGATGAGCATCTTTTCATATGCATATTTGCCATCTATTTATCTTTTTTCAATTGTTGACTTTTCACAGGCCTTTGCATATTTTGGCTAACAGTCATTTTTTTACATTTGTCTTCGGTGTTTCTCTCAACCTGACTTGGAAAGTTTAATTCTGACAAAATACAGTTTAACAATTACTCCAGACTATGTTTTAGTGTTGTACTTAAAAAGTCAAGCCAAGCCCAAAGTCATCCAAGGGTGCAGTTGGGGTATCTTCTAAGCAGTTTTACATTATACAGAGTCAGGTGGAGGATGAGGGAGATTTCTACCTGCTGGTTCACTCCCCAGATGGTCACAACACGGCTGGGGCTGGGGCTGGGGCTGGGGCTGGGGCTGGGGCTGGGGCTCCCACATGGATAGCAGGAGCTAAAGTAATTGAGTCATTATCCACCGTTTCCAAAGTGTAGTATCAAGGAACCAGATCCAAAGCAGAATAGCCAGGATTCGAACTGGCACTCCAGTATCAGATGCAGCTGTTACAGGCAGCAGCTTAACCTGCCACATCACAATGCTGGCTCCTCCATTTTATATCTATGATGCACTTTAATTTTTGTGAAAGGTGTTTAGTCTGCATCTTGATTGTTTTGTGTGTAGACATCTAATAGTTTCAGCACCACTGCTTTAGCAGATCATCTTTTCTCCATTGTATTAACTGTGCTGCTTTGTCAAAGATCAGTTGACTGTATTTGCGTGTGTCCCTTTCTGGAATCTCCATTCCATTGTTCCTTTGTCTATTGGCTCACCAGTACAACACTTTTTTTTTTTTTTTTTTTTTGACAGGCAGAGTGGACAGTGGACAGTGACAGAGACAGAGAGAAAGGTCTTCCTTTACCGTTGGTTCACCCTCCAATGGCTGCCGCGGCCAGCGCACTGCGCTGATCTGATGGCAGGAGCCAGGTACTTATCCTGGTCTCCCATGGGGTGCAGGGCCCAAGCACTTGGGCCATCCTCCACTGCACTCCCTGGCCACAGCAGAGAGCTGGCCTGGAAGAGGGGCAACCGGGACAGAATCCGGTGCCCCAATCGGGACTAGAACCCTGTGTGCCGGCGCCGCAAGGCGGAGGATTAGCCTAGTGAGCCGTGGCGCCGGCCACAACACTATCTTGATTACTGTAGCTTTATTGCTTTAAGTCTTGATGTTGGATGGTCTTCTTTATTCTTCTTTCAAAATCATCTTGGCTATTCTAGGTCTTTTGCCTCTCCATATAAACTTTAAAATCAGTTTGTCAGTATCTGCAAGATAACTTCCTGTTACTTTGATTGAAATTATACTGAGTTAGTGTCAATTAGAGGAAAACTGACATGTTGACAATATTCAGAATTCCTATATATGAACATGAACTATTTCTCCATTTATTTAGTTCTTTGATTTCTTTCATGAAGTTTTATATTATTCCTTTCATCTTGTATACATTGTTAGATAAGTAAGTGTTTCGTTTTTGAGAGATTAACACAAATTTTACTGCGCTATTTGTATTGTCTTTTGACTTCCAGTGTGGTTAATCTTCTGAAATCCAAATTTGATGATGCCCAACTTACCTATTTTTTTCTATTGTTCTTTGTGCTATTAGCATCACATAACAAACCACAGTCAAATGCAAGGTCATAAAGATTTTATTCCATGTTTTAAAGAGTTTTATACTCTGTGCCCTTACATTTAAGAGTTTAATTTACTTTGATGTAATTTTAAAAATATGATGCAAAGGAGGAGCCTAACTCCATTATTTTGCATATGTATATCCTGTCTGACCCTGTATCACTTGTTGAAACAACTATTCTTTCCCTGTCAGAAGACCTAGGCACCATGGTCAAAAATTAACAGACATGGGTTTATTTCTGAACTTTCAATTTTATTCTATTAACATATATAATTATTATTATTATTATTTTTTTGACAGGCAGAGTGGACAGTGAGAGAGAGAGACAGAGAGAAAGGTCTTCCTTTTGCCATTGGTTCACCCTCCAATGGCCACCGCAGCCGGTGCACCACGCTGATCCGATGGCAGGAGCCAGGTGCTTCTCCTGGTCTCCCATGGGGTAGAGGGCCCAAGCACTTGGACCATCCTCCACTGCACTCCCGGGCCACAGCAGAGAGCTGGTCTGGAAGAGGGGCAACCGGGACAGAATCCGGTGCCCCAACTGGGAGTAGAACCCTGTGTGCCGGCGCCGCAAGGCGGAGGATTAGCCTAGTGAGCCACAGCGCCAGCTATAATTATTCTTACACCAGAACCACTGTCTCGATTACTGTAGCTGTGTATCAACTTTTTAAAAAGATTTATTTGAGAGGCAGAGTTACAGAGGGAGAGAAAAGGAGAAAGGTCTTCCATCTGCTGATTTACTCTGCAATGGCCACAATGGATGAAACTGGGCTGATCTAAAGCCAGGAACCGAGAGCTTCTTCTGAGTCTCTCACACTAGTGCAGGGGCCCAAGCACTTGAGCCATCTACCATTGCTTTCTCAGGCCATAACAGAGAGCAGGCTCAGACAGAAAAGGAGCAGCTGCGACATCAATCAGCACCCACATGGGATGCTCACAGCACAGGTGAAAGCGTAGCCTACTATGTCACAATGTTGGTCCCTGTATTAACTTTGGAAATCAGCAAGCATCAGAGGATTTGTTTGTTTTTTGGGTTTTCTTTTTCTTTGAGAGTGCTTTGGTTACTTTGGGCAACTAGAACTTTCCTATGAACTTTATAAAATCACCAATTTCTGCCAAGAAGCCAGTAGGGGTACGGATGGGGATTACACTGAATCTACTGCTTGAAGGTTAGTTGGTTATTAAAAATTTTATGGCAAAATTTTTCCTTTTAGCCCTCTGCTTTATCTTTAGTTTTTAAATATGGGATGACTTTATTTTGCTATTTTACACTTTCATATTAAAATTATTAAGGTATAAAATAGCTATCCAGAGATCTCTGAAAAAGAACAGGAAACAAAAGTGTACAGAATGAAGTAGTCTGAATTTATCAAGCTCAAATATTGTGCCAGGTATGATGCATTCCTTCAGACAAATCCACGTCATTTTTTCTGCTTTATCTTTTTGATGTACTGCATATAAATAACTGGTTGTACTTACATACACTCTGACATCTATTTTAACTACTTACTACCTTTTTTTTTTACATATGCTTCTTTTTCCCTTTTCATATTCCACATTTTCTCTTTCCTAGTTTCAAGGTATGTCCCCTAATTTTTAAATAGGCATCCTTCAAACTGAAGTATGTACATAGTAATAACTTTAAAATGAATTAGTACTCTTTTCCAGATAGAAAATCTAAATACCAGATCTATTTATTACTTTTTTCTGGCTTATGTTGTTATTTTAAATCAGTAAGGTATATTTGTCATTTCATGTAGTTATTATTTATCACTTGTTTTGCTCTGTATTCCTTTCTCTATCTCTGGCACCAGGAATCACTTTTGTCCTATATTTCAGAATTCCTTTATTGAAGCTCTGGTGGTGGTAGTTTCTTGTATTTTACCCTCTTAAAGATATTTTTGCAGGACATTTGTTTATAGATTGATATTTTCCACTGGCTATATCATTCTACTGTCTATTGGTTTTATCTGTTACTGGTGGGAAATTAGCTATTTAATGACTCATTTCTTTGAAAATGTTTTTTCCCTCTGGCCTCTCAACTCTGATACATCTCTCCTCAGTTCTGAAAATGTCCTTTGTAATTAATTTTTTTTTTTTTTTTAAGATTTTGCTTACTTGAAAGGCTAAGAAAAGGGAGAGACAGAGACCTACCATCTGCTGGTTCACTCCAACAGCCACAATAGCAAGGACTGGGTCAGGCCAAACCAGGACCCTGTAATTCCATCTGGGTCTCCCATGTGGGTGGCAGGGGCTCATGCACTTGGGCCATCTTGCATTACTTTCCTAGGCATATTAGCAGGGAGCTGGATTGCAATTGGAACAGCCAGGACTTCAACCACTGCACAGACATGGGTGCTGGCATTGTAGGTGGCAGCTTAACCTGCTGCACCACATGCTAGCACCAGCCCAGTTATTACCTCTTAAATACTGACTCTGCTCCATTTTCTCTTCCTTCTTCTTGAACTCTGACTAAATGTGCATTCAGACATTCTCAATCACTGTGTTTTCTAAGCTTCTCACTTATTTTTCTCTCAAAGTAAAAAGCTTTATAATAAAACCTACTAGATATAAATTATTATTTGATTTGAAACTTATCAAATAGCAAATACTGTATATGTATAGAGTACCATTGTATACCTTTTTCATGGGTGGTATCTTTTTGCCTCCCTGTGCTAATTTCTCAATAATTTCTTATAACCAGTCTTCACAATTTTTTTTTTATTTACTTGAGAGGGACAGGGAACAAAGTGAAGGAATGGCAGAGCACTATAATCCACTGATTCACCCCCAAATGTCCACAATGGCTGGGACTGGGCCAGGGCCAGAGCTGGGAGTGGGAAACTCAATCTATGTCTCACACATGGTGGGAGGAATGCAATTACTGAGCCATCACCACTGACTTTGAGGGTCTCATTGGTGATGGGTTTGGTGTCAGGAGCCAGAGTTGGAAATTGGGCCGACACTGATGTGGAATGTGGATATCTTAATAGCTAAACTAAACGCCAGCTTCATGACCAGTCCGTCTACTCACGAATTCTCTAATTGTGTCTTACTTGCTGTTAATAATCTCAACTGACTGAACTCTAATTTCTGTAACTGTTTTTACTTCCAGAATTTCTATGGTTGTACTTGTGAATTTCTTCTCTAAACAAATTATTTCCTTAAGCACAGTAAACAACTAATAGTTATTCTATATTCTTTTAAATCATTCCACTATCTAAATTACCTTAAGGTATGGTTCTGTTGTCAATTTGGCTCATTCTCACATATAGTACTTCAGTTTCAAACCTGTTTAACTTTGAGAGCTGCTGCTGGTTTTCCTTGTAACTTGACTAAATACCTTGAGATCTAGCACAAGTCAATGTCCTCAAAAGTATCTACATTTGCTTATGCTAGATGTTGGCAAAACTAATAGACCATGATCATACTTAGATTGACAACAGGTGGTTACCTCACTGGGCATTTAGGCTGTATGATTACAATGTCTAATACATTTTTTTCCCTCCCTATTCTGCTAAGCACAACCAGTGAAATAGCTTCTGTGGTCCCTAAGAGTAGTAAATGGAAAAAGTAAGTTAGGTTCTCTTTCATTAAAAGTATGTTCATTTTTGAGTAACAACTTAATGAAAAAATGACTTTTACTGGAATTCCCAAGTCTGGCTGGTCCCCAGTTTTTGTCTTTCACCCTTGTTTTAAGTAGTTTCTACAGATGAACTCTTCAACTCTAAATTTCACAATGGTCTTCAGAGAAAACTAGTTTTACTACTCCATTTCTCTATAGGTTTATCTTGGCAACTGCTTACCTTGACAATAAATCTTCAAGGATCTTAGTAGATGTTTTCTCACTTTTTAGCTGACTATTTTAGTTGTCTTCAACAGTAGACATGCTAGAAGCAAATCCTACACTCAATTTTTGGTATAGTTCAATACAGCTTCTGGATTTATAAAAATTCCTTTTGTAGAAGTCAAAAATGACTACTAAACTGTCCTATCAATGTGGCACAACTTTCATCATTAATCTACTTCAAACTGTTCACATTTCTGATATCTAATTATTACTTCCTGTTGGAACCAATTTTTAGTATATACAACATTACAATTTCTTATATAATCATTCCTCAGGGCTCATATCTGCGTCTTCTCACTTTTACATTTCTTCTGCCACAAGTGTATCATAAGCCACCAACATCCATCAAGTGGCTGGATAACCTCTTTAATCGGACGTCTGCTCATTCTTGTCTCCATACAATCCATTCTCTGCCATAGCAACCAGAGCAATCTTGTTTTAAAGGGCTAGATTACATCACGCAACTTGTGTAAAATCCTCACTATATTTGAAATTTATATAAATTCCAATCTATTTAACACTGCGAGCAAATTCTTGTAATAATCTGATTCATGCCTATATATCCATAATTATCCTCTTATATAATGCTACAAACTAATTTTTTTCAGTTCTTCAAATATGCCAAATTCTTTCCTACCTCAGATTCTTGAAACTTACTATTCCTTCCTTCTAAAATTAGGCTTACCTAATCTTTGCATGGTTAATTATATTCACACACCAGATTTCACTGCAACTTTCTAAAAGGCATTCCCTGACCACCGAATCCAAGAGTATCCTGTTCTTTTCTTCTAGAACACTGTAATCTGTGATTAAGTACTTAGGATGGGGCCAGTGCCGTGGCTCAATAGGCTAATCCTCCACCTGCGGCGCCGGCACAGCGTGTTCTAGTCCCGGTCGGGGAACACCAGATTCTGTCCCTGTTGCCCCTCTTCCACGCCAACTCTCTGTTATGGCCCGGGAGTTCAGTGGAGGACGGCCCAAATCCTTGGGCCCTGCACCTGCATGGGAGACCAGGATAAGTACCTGGCTCCTGCCTTCAGATCAGCGTGATGCACTGGCCGCAGTGCACTGGCCATTGGAGGGTGAACCAACGGCAAAAAGAAGACCTTTCTCTCTCTCTTTCTCATTGTCCACCCTGCCTGTCAAAAATTAAAAAAAAAAAAATTTACTTAGGATGGGTTTATTTTAATGTCTATTCTCCCAATGTCCAGTCTCCCAAGTCCTAAGCACAGGACAGGAGACCCTGTTTGTTCTCTTCTCCCTCTGTGCCCAGGATATAGCATAATGTCTGGCAAATAATAGACATTCCAATAACACAACTAAATGACTGACTTCTCTCCTTTAGGCAGACCACAGGAAACAGTTAAGTCTGATCAGAAATTGTACACTAAGCACAGAATCACGACCATGGAGAGTAAGGTAAATGATGGGAATATGCATATGAATCAGGTCAAAACAGGATACACCCAGATATACAGTAATACCTATAAAGGCAAAATTACTTTAATCTTATTAATATGTAAAGGATAATGCCAGCACCTGCCTCAATAACTCAATATATGGTTATTTTATTATTGTCATTAATACTTCAGTTAAAGGAAATTACGACCTATAAATGCATATATTTCTCAAGGTTGCTTGAAAGTTTGCTATCTGAACCTCCAAAATATTTTCTCAAGAGTCAATACTCCATACAGTGGTTCTTTTGTTTTAGTGCATAATGTTCACTTCATTATTCATGTATCCATTTTAACAAATATGAATCAAGCACTGCTTTGTGCCAGGAACTGTTCTAGCACTGGCGCTAACAATGTTAAACAAAACAAATAATCACAGCTTTATGAATCTTAAATCCATGTGACCAAACAGAAAAGAAGTAAAATATATAGAATCATATATGGTGATATATGCTATTCAAAAGCAGGGTAGAGGTTTAACAAACAGGGTCAGTACAATTCTAAAGTATTATTAGAAATTTATAGTTCTTTCCAAAAGTGATATAGAAGATACTATTTATAGAATCTAAATATCATAAATAAAATAACATGCTTAAACAAGGAAAGACTTTTAATTGAAAAACTTTATAAAAACATACTTTCTTTCCCATGGCAGAATGGGCAGAAAACTGCTCAGGCTTAAGGTCAGTTAACAAGCAGTCATAGCCCAACTTAGGTTCTGCAAAAAGATGCAGGGCTAAAGAAAGGAAGAGGCAGAAAGCAGCAATGGAAACTGCAGAAAGAAAGAAATTAAGGGCCAAGGAGAACACCTGTTGTTAAGAATCCCATGGATAGGCAGCTCCTCTATTCAACCAGCACGTGGCCACCCTTTTCTTCTATTTCTGACCATGATGCCTTTTCTATTTAGTATAGAATGTCATAACTTTCCCTCATTATTCTATCCCCAAAACAAATACTTAACTTTTAGCCTTTTTTGATAACCCCAATGATAGAGGGAAAGAAATCCCTTTTTTATCCCTACCTGTATCATTATAATTCACATCAAATGAATGTAGTTAGCCAATAAACTACTGTCTCCTTCTTATATTTTATATTAATAACTAGGATACAGGTCAGAATCTGGTGTAAACTACAAGATAAAAAGTTAGAATGTTTCACACAGCACCCCTAGCAACCTGGTAATGCTACACCAGGAGAGAATGTCTATGAGCATTTCTACTACTTGAGAGAAATCATCATGAACTAAGGAAAGCTGGGGTAACATAAGCAAGCCCTCTCTAAAACCACTGGCTCAGACAGCTGGGGTTACAGTGAGATAAGGAGTATATAAATTAAGCTTGTCCATAATTTCAGTTTTATTCCTCCATATGAGAAAGGGCCTTATAATTTTCATCCGAAAAAAGCAAGGGTTTTTAGTCAGTATCAGGTTTGTTTTTGTTTTTTGTAATTACAGTGTTCATTACAGTTATTTTCACAAAATCATTCAACTTCCAACTATCAAATAAATTGAAGAATTTTTCCAATTAAATATAATTTGTACTTATATTCAAAATTTCATAAAATAAAACTTGTAAGTTTAAAGAAAAATAAGCAACCATATATAATAAAATGAAGCATTGGCAGAGATGCTGGCCATAATAATTACCTTTAAGGGTGTGTGTTTATTTTCATCTTCTTGCATCCACAGATCCTGCTCATAATAATATAAGCCATCATTGATAACTTTAGCAAGTTCAGATGTAATTTTTGCCCAAGACATATGGTTGCCTGTTAGATCTCCTCCAGGATGTTTTCTCATGTAAGGTGGTGTCTGAGTTACGATCAAAATCTTATTTAAATCCAGGTCATCAATTTCATAATCTGAATCATTATCATCAGACCAATCACCAAATGTGTTTTTTTGTCCTTCTATTTGCTCAATCTCTTCATCAAATAAAAAATCAAGTTCTTCTTGTTCTTGTTCTTCAGAAGGATATAGTTGATTTGATGCCTCTTCTGTTATAAATACTGATTCCTGAAGGAAGAAATTGGTATTTTACATAAAAACTTTAACACTTTTAAAATAAATGTCTAGGGGCTGGCGCTGTGGTATAGTGAGTAAAAGCTGCCACCTGCTGTGCCGGCATCCCATATGGGCACCAGCTTGAGTTCCAGCTGCTCGAGTTCTGATCCAGCTCCCTGCTAATGCACCTGGGAAAGCAGCAGAAGATGCCCCAAGTCCTTGGGCCCCTGCACCTGTGTGAGAGACCTGGAAGAAGTAATTGCTAAAGCGAAATTGAAGACTTAAAAAAACAAACCACAAAGTTGCAGTAAAAGAAGATTAGATTTAGAATGAGAATGGTCCTTAGATCATCCATTACATGGCACTGACTTCTTCTTTTTAATATAAGGATCTTTGCCTTATGTATTTAAAAAGCAGAGTGACAGAGAGGAGAGGAAAAGAGTGGAAGGGAGGAGGGAAAAGATTAAGAGATCTTCCATCAGCTGATTCCCTACCACAATGACTTCAGAGGCCAAGGCTGAGCCAGGCTGAAGCCAGGAGCCTGGAACTTCCATGTGGGTGGCAGGGGCCTAAGCACTCAGACCATCCTCTGCTGCTCTCCTAGGAGCATTAGCCAGGAGCTGGACATGAAGCAAAGCAGCTCTAGGACTTAAACAAGCACTGATACTGGCATCTCAGGTCACAGTTTAATCTGCTGCACCACAATGTAGGTCCGGCATTGATTCATTTTACCAATGAGAAAACAAAAGCCTACAGATGTAGTACTATTTGCATATGATCTCATAAATACAACTAGAACCAAAGTCTTTCAGAGTTACTGATCTTCTGAATCTCACAATGATAATACCGTAATTTAGCTAATCTCTCCACACCATCCTCAACCCCATTTTACTCAGCCTATTTTCACGTCAAATTCTCCCTAATACTCACCAAGTTTTAAAATTTTCACCACTTCTGTAGAACCTAAAATGGTTATTGGCTAATATAACAAGTCCAAACTTCTAGATCCTAGATCTTCTAACAGCCAACCTATTCTAAATCTCCCAGCACAAAGAAATCAATTTCTCAGTCAGTACCACACGTCATTTTCTTTCTTTAAAAAAAAAAAAAAAAAAAAAAGATTTGTTTTTATTTACTTTAAGAGCAGAGTTATAAACAGATTAGAGACAGAAAGAGAAGTCTTCCATCTGCTGGCTCACTCCACAAATGGCTGCAACAACCAGGGCTGGGCCAGGCCGAAGCCAGGAGCACCTTCTAGGTCTCCTATATGGGTACAAGAGCCCACGCACTTGGACCATCTTCTGCTGCCCTCCCAGGTATATTAGCAGGGAGCTGGATCGGAAGTAGAGCAGCTGGGACTCATATGGAATGCTGGTGCTGCAGGCTGGGGCTTTAAGTAGCTGCGCCACTGTGCCAGCCCCACAGGGCATTTTCTGACCTATCATCCTTCAGCTCATGCTAATTCCTCTTTGTTGAGAATAAAACAATTCCTCATCTTCTTTGAGAATTCTTACAGATGTAAATCTATCAGTGAATAATAAGTGCACCCTATAAGCCAGGCATTGTTCTAGGCAGTATAATGCAAAACATTTAACAATTCTGCCCTTATAAAGCTAATATTCTAGTAAATGGAAAGCTATTTATGAGATTTCTACTAAAAAAAAAAAAAGCAAATTGAAAAAACACTGCAAACTTATTTTTTTACAACTATATACCCCCAGTGTTGTAGTCATTTAGGACATGAACAGGGGAAGATCTCTCTCTTCTAACTCTCCTTCTCTTTCAAACAAATCTTTAAAAATGATAATAAAAATCAACTATTCCTTAAAAAAAACTATATACTTTGTTTTTCACTTGTAGGTACAAGAAAACAACCTGAGAATAAACACCAAAGTGTTAATAACAGTAAACCCTTGGGGCTGGCACTGTGGCATAGTGGGTAAAGCTGCCACCTGCAGTGATGGCATCCCATATGGGCACAGGTTCAAGTCTCAGGGCTCCACTTCCGATCCAGCTCTCTGCTATGGCCTGGGAAAGCAGTAGAAGATGGCCCAAATCCTTGGGCCCCGCCACCCACATGGGAGACCTGGAAGAAGCTCCTGGCTCCTGGCTTCTGATCGGCGCAGCTCCAGCCTTTGCAGCCAATTGGAGAGTGAACCAGAGGAAGATCTCTCTCTTTTTCTCTCTTTGACTTTCAAATAAATGAAATAAATCACTTTTATAATTAAGAGATTTTTGGGTTGAAGATGACTTAAGTATGCATGCTTATTTACAGTAATGATGCACAGTAAGGAAAAGAATAAATCCTTATTGATACTGGAAACAAGTAATACAGTCAGAAGATCAGAAACACTTGAATTTCCAGAAAGCAGAAAGTAACTGGGATTATATTAATAACATACAAGAGTACAGGAAATGGCAACCTACAGCATATTTAAAAGCTAGGCTGCAAGGAGGCAGAAGCCACTGGTAGTCCCATCTGGATCCTAGAAAGCCTTGAGATAGCAGGTATCAAGAGCAAGAATGGACTATGTGACAGCATATGGACCATGCAGCAGCAGGTAATAGAAGGCCATCATGACAGATTGGCAATCATGCAACAGCCATCTAAACAGATTATTTGGAAAACCAACTACAGAACACAGGTAGAACAGTCTGCCCCAATCCCTTTATCTGAGAATATGAAAGCCCAATAATTTTTTTCCAAACAAAATAAAAAGGCTCACTAAAGGAGGGTTCATGTTTTAGGTCCTGAGGCTAGAATGATGTTGAACACTTTCAGGAGTATTCTAAAGCTCTAAAACAGCTGTGCAGTAAGGAAAGGCAAGATAATTTCACCAATAAATTAAATCTACGAAGGAATCTTGCCTCTAAGTGAAAAGTATTCCCTATTTTAGTAATCATGGAGGTCCAGAGCCTGCATTTCTGGTTTTCTGGTTCTTTGCCTAGACCTCCAAGTACCAAGAAAGTACAATCTTAGCTCACATTCTGCAAAACCAACCTTTAGGTGAACAAATCTACAAGACCACAAAAGAAATCCATACCAACGTAGTAATATTAACAAAAATCTCCAAACATAAGGTGAAGCCCACATTTTAAAAGATAAATATTTCAACAAACAAAAAAATTGATGGAAATGGCAAAAGTCCCAAGAGAGAATCTCAGACCCCTCAACTCCAGCAATGTGACAAC
Source organism: Oryctolagus cuniculus (assembly GCF_051225735.1). Classification (NCBI taxonomy): domain Eukaryota; kingdom Metazoa; phylum Chordata; class Mammalia; order Lagomorpha; family Leporidae; genus Oryctolagus; species Oryctolagus cuniculus. The sequence continues at coordinate 66,128,004 of NC_142874.1, forward strand.
CAAGGAGGTCCAATATCAGAGAAAAATACCAGAAAAAGGGAAACATTAGCTTCCAAAAATGAAAGACATGAATATTCAGCACAATGAATAAAAACAGATCTACATCAAAGCACTTCATCCTGAAATTTCCAGAGTGGAGATGAATAAATCATCTTAAAAAATCTTCAAAAGAAAGTAAGTCACTTGATACAAGGTATCCGAAAGGAATAAAAAATGTCACTTGATAACAAAGTATCTGAAGGGACTATATCATTAGAGGAAAACTATCTGAGTGACAACAGAAAACGTCTTCAGAATTCTACAAAAAATAACTAGTCAAGATTTTTTTTCCTGAAATTGATTTATTTAAAGGCATACAGACAGGAAAGACAGGTAGACAGATTTTTCCATGGCTGGTTCACTCCCAACAGTCAGGTCTGGGCCAGCCTGAAGACAAGAGCCAGAAATTTCATTTACATCTTCCATATGGGCAACAGGGACCCAAGTACTTGGGCCATTTTCCAATGCTTTCCCAGCGCATCAGCAAGAAGTTGGGTGAGAAGGGATTTAGGTGGGACTTGAACCAATACTCCAACAAGTGATGCCAGCATCAATAAGGTAAGCTGCGGCTTAACCTGCTCTCTCATCTTAGGTCTTACAAAAAGTACTGGCAATCTTTGGCTATAAAACGGAAATATCCTCGACTCCATAAACGGTTCTCATAACATTTTTAAAGCTAGACTCCAGAGGCTGACATTGCGACAAAGTTGCCTGGGATGCTGGCATCCCACACAGGTACCAGTTCATGTCTCAACTCCTCCAGTTTCAATTCAGCTCCCTGCTAAAGCACCTGAGAAAGCATAGTATTAGGGCCCCTGCCACCCATGTGGGAGATCTGGAAAAAGCTCCTGGCTTTGTCCTGGCCTAGTCCCAGACACTATGGCTATCTGAGAAGCGAATTAGCAGATGCAAAATCTATTTTCCCTCTTTGGATATAAAAAAATCAGGGGCCAGCGCTGTGATGTAATGGGCAAAGTCTCCGCCTGCAGCATCAGAATCCCATATGGGCGCCTGTTCGAGGCTAGGATGCTCCTCTTCTGATCCAGCTCTCTGTAATGGCCTGGGAAAGCAGTAGAAGATGGCCCAATTGGGCCCCTGCGCCTGTGTGGGAGACCTGGAAGAAGGTCCTGGCTTCTGGCTTCGGATCAGCTCTGCTCCAGCTATCTGCAGCCATCTTGGGAATGAACCAGTAGATGGAAGACCTTTCTTTCTGTCTCTTCTCTGTGTAACTCTACCTCAATAAATACATAAAATCTTAAAAAAAAAAAAAAAAAAAAAAAAACTAGATTCCAGCACAAACATCAGCCTTCCAAAGAACAACCCTCTTTTAGTACCAACCCTTCCAAAAGCTTTGCTTCATGAAATATTATCAATTTCAAGCAAACCATTATTTTTCATACCATTGAAAAATAAATATTGAATCACAGAGACTTTAAATGTGGAAGAAAAAATGTAAACCTCAGAATAAATGAAATATGGTACAAATTTTTGTCACTGAGTCCAGGATACTCTCCTTCTTGGTAACCTTGACAAATCACAGAAATTATTTAGGATCTTTAAGAAATTCTTTGAGAAAGGTCCTTTACAAGTTTAAAATGTATCCTGAGGTGGAGAAAATGTGTTAAGATTACAGTATGTTACTTGTAACCACCACTGGTAAGTTCTTTTTCATCAGGTTTTCAAACTTAACACTAACAATATTTAAATCCTGTAATTCTTTATTGTTTCAGGGAGGAGGTGCCCTGTGCACTGTATAAGCTTTTTGTCAGTAACCCTGGCCTCTGCCCACTAAATTCAAGAGCACTCTCCTAGTTATAACAACCAAAAATGTCTCCTAATATTCCCAATGTATCCTAGAGAGGCAAAACCTCAACATTTCCATTCTTCCAGTAGAGAATCGCTCTTAAATCCTTAATGCTTCCTTTCTTCCTACTTTGTACCCAAGGAATTAAAACGTCCTATTCAGGGATAGGCATTTGACCTAGCAATTAAGCCAGTGGTTGAGAAGCCTGTGACCCCTATCAGAATTCCTAGATTTAAGTCCCAGATCCATTCTCCATTCCAGCTTCCAGCTAACATACAACCTGGGAAGCAGCAGGTGTTACAAGTATTTAGGTCCCTACAACCTACATGGAACTCCCAGATTTAGTTCCTGGCACCTGGCTTCAACCTGTCCCAGTACTGTTTCAAGCATTTGGGGAGTGAACCAGCAGATGGCAGATCCCCTCTGGTTTTTAACTTCTTAAGTTTTTACTGAAGGTTAACAAATTCCAAGCATTAAAATTTCTAATTTTTCCAAAATTTACATATACACCCAAAAAATAGAACATACTGAGTCTGTAACAACTAACCTTCAATTTCACTGGGGGTGGACGATGTCTCTTTTTTACTTCTATCCAAGGTTCTGAGTCCAAGTCAGGCAAACTTGTAGACAAACCTCTAGACATTGCTTGAAGATTACTTGTTTCAGTATTTTTCTTTGGGCTCAATGGACTTCCCATTCTTGGAGAATTTGGGGCAGACTCTAAAATTTTAAATTAGTTCTACAGTTAAAATGATACTGGCTTACCATTAAAACACATTTCAGTTTTTCCTTAACTTGGGCTTGATATTTTTTCACAAAAACATGAAAAGAATCTCAACTACAACTTTTCCAGTGACTTTCAAAAATGGAGAGCTTAAAAGATTTATTCAAAAGTGAAGCCACTGAATAATAAAAGAAACATGATCGATCCTTACATTGATCTGGTACATTACATTCAAGCATTTCATAAATATCAATCTAAGTCACTAATTTTAACAGTACGTCTCTTTGGGAATCAAGTTTTCTGTGAAATCTTAGATTAAAATTTTATAAAATTGCACTCTCAAATACTCTTAAATCATAATTAAGTTAAACACACATGTATTAAGGTAAAATTAATTATTCTACTAGGATTTGAATGAAAGCAGCCATTGCTCCTACTTTCCATATGTCCTTTAACAAGGCTTGGCTTCAAGCAGTGAATGTAGTATGCCCACTTACTATCTTGGCTCATACCTGTACTATGAAGAGTCACATCATTAAAGTCCAAAATTCCAAACACAACACTTAAGATGTTTAAAAACTGTTGATATTTAAAAAGCCTTTCTCCAAAACCCTGCAACTTCTGGTTTATTTTTAATCAAAATAATTATACACTCAAAATATAATCTCTAAATTATCTCTCTTATGTTCTTTTACTTTCAGGAAAAAACGTAAATGTTTTAAGTTAGATTCATCTTCAGGTCAGAGGAAGCAAAATTAACTTACTTTGGACATTGTTTTAGAAAAACATATACTATAATATTATGTTGTAAATCTCAAATACATGCAAAATTTATTTATTTATTTATTTTTGACAGGCAGAGTGGACAGTGAGAGAGAAAGACAGACAGAGAGAAAGGTCTTCCTTTACCGTTGGTTCACCCTCCAATGGCCGCTGTGGCCGGCGCGCTGCGGCTGGCACACCGCGCTGATCCGAAGGCAGGAGCCAGGTGCTTCTCCTGGTCTCCCATGGGGTGCAGGGCCCAAGCACTTGGGCCATCCTCCACTGCACTCCCTGGCCACAGCAGAGAGCTGGCCTGGAAGAGGGGCAACCGGGACAGAATCCGGCACCCCGACCGGGACTAGAACCCAGTGTGCCGGCGCCACAAGGCGGAGGATTAGCCTCTTGAGCCGCAGGGCCGGCCCCGCAAAATTTATTTTTATGTATACTATAAAATTCTAAATATTATTTACTTCTTAGTCATTTCACTGAAAATATGCAGAGTTGAATGTTACATGTATAAAACTAAGCTTAGATACCAAAAATCCTTTTTTTAGTTTCTAAATGAAAGGAACATTTCAGGACTGGGTTTGAGAAGTTTTCTAACATTTTATTCTCATCCACATGATAAAATCAGATGGCTTTATGGACACATGGATTCAACCACCAGGTTGCATTACTTTTAAAGAAGGTATTTTGTTTTAGAATAGAAAAAAGATCTAGAACTGTGCATCTCAGTATGGTAGGCACTAGCTATATGCAGCTATTGAGCACTTGAAATGTGGCTAGTCAGAAAATGTGCTGGGTATAAAACACAAAGATTTCGAAGACTTGGTGTCCCTTTCATCCCCAAAATAGTACCATAAGTTTCATATTGAGTATGTTGTAATTTTTGGATGTTGAACTAAATTAACTACTGAAAATATTAAATTTAGTAGCTCTACAGCTACTAAAATGTTTCAAATTTTGTGTACAGCTCACTCTACCAAACACTGCCACTCTACAGTTTTCTTAATGGAACATATATCACCAATTCATTCACAAAAGCAGTATAAATGAAACAATCTTTAAGCTACTAGTCTAGTTAGAGCAATCACACTAAGTCCAGAGAACTTACTTTATAATACTGTGAATTACGTATGTCCATATAATGAATAGCTTTAAAATTAGACTAAGAATCACTACCCCTGTTATCATTTGCGGATTTATCCAGTTCCTTATATAGCTATTCTGAGAATTAACTAAATAACTATGTATACTACATGCACAAATGATAAGAACAGCACTTAGCATGTGGCAGGAAATTCAGTAGCTACTTTTAACAGAAAAGTTAAATCTTTTAATAGTCGCCTAACAGTTTATTATATCATAGCTAAATGTTCTTCACGTTTGTATTATGCTTCCACCATGAAGTGCTTAACTACTTTCACAACACATGTGCTTAGAAATGAAATATCAGAATATCAAAGAATTTGGGTAAGTCTTAGGATCAGACTTTAAAAGGTGTTCACCATTTAATAAGCAGCACATATGCTGTTTTCTGATCTGTGTTCTTTTACAATGAAGATTTCAAACTACACACTTGTGTGAAATTTCAGGGCAACAGTAACAATCCTCCAATACTAAATGAGTTTAAATGATTGCAGTTACCTGACATTAATTTATAAACAAAAGATTCAGATACATATCTTAAAACAAGTTACAATTCCGAGAACACAGAAAAGTTATCTTTGCTGGTTTTATCAAATGAAAATTATCAACTTGGTTCTCCCAAGACGAATCACCATACATATTCCATATTTATCTAGTATGATTCTTTTTCCCACCATGGGAGAAATCACTGTTCTGGGTAACTCTAAGAAGTTTTTAAGAGGATTCTATTTTTGATGTGTGGAGCTTTGAAGAAGACTGCTGTCCATCAAGATTTTAAATGAAGTCCCATAGCTTCAAAAACAATAAAGTCAATATCGCCAGATACCAGACCTCTCAGCTCTGATGAACCAAATCCTTTCAAGAATTGATAATACAGTACTAAATCCACGGCACTGCAAAGGCCTACATTGCAAAAGTAATCTTACCATTCCCATAATCAGCCTTTTGTGGTGCATTAAGGTCTTCTGCCAGTGCAAATGTCAACCCATGTTAGACAATTCAACCTCCAATGAGGAAAAAATAGACAATTTAATTTCTTTGATGAAAAGGACCATGTTAAAATATCTTACCATATAAATCCCTCAAAAAGTACACACCAAGGGTTATGTTTCTAAAATTTAAGGACTTCTAATCTGAGATGAAAGATATATATGAAAGTTTCATTAGTTTTTTTCTACCTAAAGGTACATATATAAAGTCAGCCTACACTTCCTATCCCTTATTCTCACTTCAGACTTTTGGTAACATACTACTCTCCCTTGACCATGGCAATCTAGGTTCTTTACACAAGGGAATTAAGGTCAATAATTAGGAGATTCTTGGAAAAATTTATTTACATATTTATTCCTATGACATAATGAGAATTAGTATGATTCTAAGAATGTTCTTTCAGTATTTCTTCCTTAATCATCTAATTTGATGTGTAAAGAACCTAAAAATTTTAGCATTTAAATACACATTGTTTCATGCAATATGGACATGTATGAATTTGAGTATATAAAAAACACAAAAATGTACAAGACATTATGATTTTATCATTGTAATTTTATTAATAATGCATAAATAGTTATTGGACAAGTTATCACCAACTTGACTGATCTTAGCTACTCTGTAGAAAAAGGATTTTCTGTATTATCCATTACCCTATGCCTGTTCATAAGCTGGTTAAAAATGTCATCTTGGACCCCAAGTTTACACAATAAATAAATCTACTTATACAATCAGCCATTATACCTTCAAAAACAAAACAAAACAAAACAAAAAAACTCTAAAACAATGTCACTTTTCTTCAACTTTAAAACATCTGCCCAAGTTGCTTGCTGGGATTAGAAGCAGAGGGCTGACAAAGAAATATAAGATAAAAATACCTGTGAGACTGTCCATCATCAATGCTCTGACGGGCAAGTCTCTCATATTGATATATTAAAAATACATTTTGAAGAGTAAAGAAAAAAATCCTCATTCATATCTTCAGTTTCTTACCCAATCAAGTGTCCATGCTAACAAATCTGAAAGTCCTTACGAAGTATCATGACAACATGTCAGTTTTGCAATGTACACCATGCTGAAGGACAAATCAAATAGCAAAGGACCTAACACTCTGGGAAATGCTATTCAAACCTCTCTTTATCTGCTTTATTGATCTGGACATAAGTACATAAGCCTGGAAACAAAAAACAGAATCTTGTGGTATTTCCAGAATAATAATTAACTTTCCCACCCGTGAATAAAAGTAGCCCATGCAGCCCAGGCCAATTACACAGAAATGGGCAGCCCCTATAGAAACAATAGCAGTCCTCTGGTCTGTCTCACAGCATCGCAAAGGTGGTTATCTCTGCTGTCGTGTTGGCCCAACCTCCTCCACAAGGAGTTGAGTAGACATTCTTGCACAGAAGACAGTCCGATCTCTCATTTCTGCAGCACGATTTGTTCCAATGTTTATAACGCATTGCAGTGAATCACCTAGTCCATTGCATATTCCGATCAAATGACATCCAAGAGCATCAGTAGATCATCACCCTGACTGAAAAAAGTTTAAGCACACATTTTTTCCCAAGAGGGAATATCTTAAAAATGATCCAGGAAAAAATTTATTAACATTAAAGCAGTTTTTGGAAATTCTAAACACAAGGAGGATAAAGAGAACCCCAATTCTTCTTTAGAATGTACTCATTTTAGTTTTTCGAAATGAAATAAGTTTGAAGCACATTGTAACAAAATTAAAGGAAAGCTATACCATTTGAGCATAAAATTTGTAGACTATTCTAATCCTTCCAGACTATTACAATTTACAAGGGGAAGAGTAGGATAATATACCCATGGTCCTTTAGTAAAATTAAAAGATAGTATAAACTCCTTACGTGACAAAGTACACGTATAATTTTCTGAACAAGAAACAGGAGGAAATTTCATTCATAATTCTTAGATCCCTATTTAACTTAGAGTTTTATGTGGGAAGCAATAAGAATAGAACTTGGAGCATCAAAAGTCATTTATTTATCTTTAATTATCCTACAGAAGCCAATTAAACTTAAAAAAAATATATAGGTAAATGGACCAAATAGCCCACTGTTACACTGTTTGCTCTAGAAGAAAAGCTGTTACCTGTATGTGAGCAAAAGGCTTGGCCTGGTACGAACTCTGGACAATCAATCAGTTGAGAGAAGTCCGTCTGTGGCACATTACGTGGAGGAGGGCCTGGAATTGGCCATTTTTCTGGTTCTATCTTTTTTCTCATTTTCTCATCCACAATTTCTACTTCTGTGCTATCTTTCAGTGCCTATTAAAAGGAATTTTCACAATAAATTTTCATTGCACATCCTATACTTCTAAAATCCTAAAAATTAGAAAACCTGAAATACTATACTCTATTACAGCTAGTGATTCTAATAATTCCCATGAATTAACTGCTTACAGAAAATTTTAAAATAAATTTTTACTGGGCCTGGTGCTGTGGTATAGCAGGCGTAGTAGCAGCACAAGCATCCCTTACAGGCCACTGCTGGTGTCCTGGCTGCTCCTATTCCCATCTAGCTCTCTGCTTACAACCTGTGAATCAGTGGAGGATGACTCAAGTGCTTGAGACCCTGCACCCATGTCAGAGACCCAGAGCAAACTCCTGGTTTCAGATTGGCCTAGCTCCGGCCATTGCAGCCATTTTGCGGGTAAACCAGGAGATGGAAGACCTTGCTCTGTCTTTCCCTCTGTCTGTAACTTTACCTCTCAAAGAAACAAAATCTGTGGGGGAAAAAAAAAAGTTGTTCCTTTAAGCAGGAGTGGGGAACTTTTTCCTTCAAGGGCCATTGTATATTTATAATCATTCACAGGTCAAACAAAATTATCGATGTAAAAATTAGCCTGCAGTAGATTTATTTAGAGTTTCAAGTCCCACCTGCAGTTGCCTTGGCAGGGCCAGACCAAATTATCTTGCAGGTTTTATATGGCCTGAAGGGTGGACATTCCCTACCCCTGCAAAGTAATAAATATCTTGATTTATCACTTATTTAACTGACAGCACATGTTTTCACAACTGGAATAGTCATTCAAAGATTATTGCATCAACTAGAAGCAAAAGGCTTGTTATCAATTAAGTTTTACTGTTAATTTTTTTTCAGATTTCATCTCTATTTTCCTTTCTCTTCCCTTAAAAATATAAGTAAAATGTACACATTGTATTTTACACAGTAACACATGCACACAAAATTCCTCACAATTCCCCCCCAAAAGTAGGTGTTATTCCTAATTATGGATGAGGAAACTGAAGCTCAAAGAAGCTTAATAAAAGACCAGACATAGTGTGATGCAACACTAGGAATAAAACCATTCATTATCTGTCCACAACAGTTTTAGCCATTAGGCTATGGTGTTTCCCCCACCCCACCAAAAAAAAAAAAAATTAGTGTTCCAGTATAAGGACAAAATCAAACAAGATCAAAATTTCCTCAAAATATTTTAGTTTGTGAACACATGTGTAATCACAAATGCCTTTAATGAGGGTCCTTCAAAAAGTTCATGAAAAATGGAAGCAAAGCTCATTTCAGTGGAGAATACTTTTGAAATCCATGCCTACGAGGGATTTTCAAAATGTTGAGAGAAAATGTGTATTATGGAACAAATATGCATGAATTTCAACTAACAAACTTGGTGTGGGGGTGGCAGCAGAGAGGCATCAGAAACAAGAAAGCCCCAAACAAATACTGGCAAGAGCCTTGCACTGGGCCAAACCTGGGAGCCAACAACTCAATCCAAGTGTCCCATGTGGTGGCAACAACCGAGTTACTTACTTGAGCCTTCAGAGGGGCTTCCCAGGGGCTGTATTACCAGGAAGATGGAACTAGAAGCTAGAGCCAGGGACTGAACCCAAGGTACTCTGATGTAGAACTCAAGTTTGTTTTTCTTTTTTACTTATTTATTTTTATTTGAAAGGCAGAAATCTTCCACCAGCTGGTTCACATCCTAAATGACTGAAACAGCCAGGACTGGTTAGTCTGAAGCCAGGAGCATCTTCAGGGTCTCCCACATGGATGGTGGGTGCCCAAGTACTTGGGTCATCTCTCACTGCTCTTCCAAGCACATTAGCACAGAACTGCATTGGAAGCAGAGCAGCTGGGACATGAACCAGTGCTCATCTGGGAGGCCAGCATTGCAGGTAGCAACTTTACCTGTTGTGCCACAACACTTGCCCCAACTTGAATGTCTGAACTGGCATCTTAACCATTAGACCAATAAATGTCCTGAAACTATTTTAATTACATTTTTCCATAAGCATTTAGAAACTCCCTCATAATAGAACAGTACTTAATTAACAGGTTAATTTTTCATAGCTGTGCATAACTTTAAAATTAGGATTAAAAGCTTTTCTAAAAAATGTGTATTTTTATTTATTTATTTAAGATTTATTTATTTGAAAGGCAGAATTGGAGAGTCACAGATGGGATCTTCCATCCGCTGGTTCACTCCTCAAATGGCCCAAGTGTTTGGGCCTCCACACCGAAACGGGATACCTGGAAGAAGCTCCTGGCTATGGCCTGGCCCAATCCCTGGCCACCATGAACATTTGAGGAGCAAAACAACTGTTGGAAGACCTCTCTCCCTCTAATTCTGACTTCCAAATAAAGAAATATTTGTGTGTGTGTGTGTGTGTTTGACAGGCAGAGTTATACAGTGCGAGAGACAGACAGAGAGAAAGGTCTTCCTTCCGTTGGTTCACCCCCAAATGGCCACCATGGCCAGCGCGCTGCGCTGATCTGAACCCAGGAGCCAGGTGCCCCCTCCTGGTCTCCCATATGGGTGCAGGGCCCAAGCACTTGGGCCATCCTCCACTGCCTTCCCGGGCCACAGCAGAGAGCTAGACTGGAAGAGGAGCAACCGGGACAGAATCCGGTGCCCCAACCAGGACTAGAACCCGGGGTGCCAGCACCACAAGCAGAGAATTAGCCCAGTGAGCCACGGCGCTGGCCCCAAATAAATAACTCTTAAAAAAAAAAAAGCATAATGCATAAGTGTGTTCAAAAAAACATGCTATTCAAAGAAACCTGTCAATAAAATGGAAAAAAATAAAACTGAGGGGGGTTGTGATTTATACATGATGAGCTCATATCCAAACAAAAAACTATTTTTCAAAAAAGCACTTCAGGCCGGTGATGCGGCTCACTAGGCTAATCCTCTGCCTACGGCGCCAGCACTCCGGGTTCTAGTCCCAGTTCGGGCGCCAGATTCTGTCTCAGTTGCTCCTCTTCCAGTCCAGCTCTGCTGTGTCCCAGGAAGGCCTTGGGCCCTGCACTCATGGGAGACCAGGAGAAACACCTGGTTCCTGGCTTTGGATCGGCACAGCGCCAGCCGTAGCGGCCATTTGGGGGGTGAACCAACAGAAGGAAGACCTTTCTCTGTCTCTCTCACTAACTCTGCCTGTCAAAAAAAAAAGAAAAAAAAAAGGCACTTCAATAAAAATAAACAAAGGATTTAAACATGGTGGCACTGTGGCGCAGTGGGTTAAGTTACTACTTAGAAGGGCCGGCACTGTGGCACAGTGGGTTAACACCCTGGCCTGAAGTGCCGGCATCCTATATGGGTGCCGGTTCGAGACCCGGCTGCTCCACTTCCTGTCCAGCTCTCTGCTCTGGCCTGGGAAAGCAGTGGAAGATGGCCCAAGTCCTTGGGCCCCTACAGATCTGAAGAAGCTCCTGGCTCCTGGCTTCGGATCGACACAGCTCCGGCTATTGCAGCCATCTGAGGAGTGAACGATCTGATAGAAGACCTCTCTCTCTCTCTCTCTCTCTCTCTGTGTAACTCTGACTTAATTAATTAAAAAAAAAAAAAAAAAAAGAATGTTTGAGATCTGTGTGTGTTTCCAATCCAGCTTTCTGACAATCCACCTGAGAGGCAGCAGATAAAAGCCCACAAATACTTGGTTTTTGCCACCCACGTGGGAGACATGGACTGAGTTCCTGGCTACTGGTTTTGGCCTGGCCTCCATAACCCCAGCAACTGTGGGCAAGCAGATGGAAGATCTCACTCTTGGGGCTAGCATTCTGGCACATCAAGTGAAGCCACAGCTTGCAATACCAGCATTCCATATGGGTGCCGTCCCAGTCACTCCATTTCCAATCCAGTTTCCTGGTTAATGTTCCTAAGAAAGTACTGGAGGATGGCCCAAGTCCTTGGACTTTTGCACCCCAGAGAGAGACCCAAAAAGAGTTCTAGGCCCTCGGCTTCAGCCTGGCCCAGCCTCAGCTGTTGCAGCCACTTGGGGGAGCGAACAGTAGATGGAAAATATCTGTCTCTAACTCTTTCAAAATAAAATAAATAAAAATCTAAGAAAAACAGATCTCTTTCCCTATCTTTCTCTCTCTCTCTCAGTCCCAGTCTTTCAAATAAATACAGTGAAGCAAATACTTTAACAAATAAGGTACACCAATGACAAGTATATGGAAATATGCTCAAATGCATTAGTCTTTAGGGAAATGCAAATAAAACATGACAAACACACATTTATTATTTGAAAAACTGACACTATCAACTGCTGATCAGGCTATAGAGCTCAGGTCAGAATGCAAAATGTTGGGGCCGGTGCTGTGGCATAGTGGGTAAACCTGCTCCTACAGTGCCTGCATCCCAATTGGGCGCCGGTTCGAGACCCAGCTGCTCCACTTCGAGACCCAGCTGTTCCACTTCCTATCCAGCTCTCTGCTATGGCCTGGGGAAGCAGCAGAAGATGCCCAAATCCCTGGGCCCCTGCACCCACATGGGAAGACCCAGAAGAGGCTCCTGGCTCCTGGCTTTGGATCAGCACAGCTCTGTCCATTGAGGCCAGTTGGGGAGTGAACCAGTAGATGGAAGACCTCTCTCCCTCTCTCTCTGTGTGTAACTATTTCAAATATACAAAATCTTTAAAAAAAAAAAAAAAAAAAAAACCTAGTTTATCTTTTCAAGTGCTTTTATGTTCACAGGAAAATTGAGTGAAAAGTTCTTTTTAAATGAGTACCTCTAAGATGAGATTAAGGTTTGTGGTGAGAGCCTGAACTCTATGAAAACCAGCAATCAGGGAAATAGGCAAGAAACCTTGTTCATCCATCTTTCGCCGAAGAAAAAAGTCCCGTTCTAGATTTTCTATACTGAAGTAATACTCACTGAAAAGAGAAATAAGAAACTAAACTTTAGTGTCATGTATTTACACAACAGGAACTAAAAGTATCTGTCATTCCTGCATTACAACCACTAACATTACAACAGAACATGGTCTAATACAACAAAGATAGTACAAACAACACTAAAAATTCTATTCAATTAAGAATTCTTACACAAGGTAGAAACTTTAAATATTGATTATTTAAGAAAAACATTAACTTCCATTTCTATCAGCTTCTAACTTCAGTACATAGAACTAAGCAGCTCCTTTTACTTTAAAATACTGCAAAAAAAGTCATTTAAAACTCCTATTAAAAATTGTCACTAAAGCTACTTACTACTTGCTTCATCTAAATACTAAATAACAAGCTGAGTGCAAGCCAACACATTGTCTTCCATCTTTTTTGCACCACTGAGAATTGTATACTATAGGAACAATCTGTCAAAATCACCTGTAGTACAATTTGTTTTGTTTTCTAAATTGTCAAAGGATTGATATTGTTTAAATACTTCTAAACCCTAGCAATCAGTACAATTATATATTTAAATAATTCAACTTCTCTCCCTTTTTTGATGAGCAGAACTATAAGACATTAAAAGTAAAAAGAATATAGCTAATCATATCAGTAGCACCATCAAACATGTGGAGAAAAATACAAAAAAGGCTTAAATATGTAAGTTGTCTTTTCACGCACAGAATCACTAATCATTTCCTAAGGAATGTGGAAACAAACTGTCAGTATGATCAAGAACTACAAATTCCAAGATGCTAAGGTAGTATTCAGATTACATTTAATAACAGTCTTGAGAAACACAAAATAAAATTACATCTTCCATATAGAATAATGAAAACAGGATTATAACAAAATACAACAAGACAGTAAGTAGGGGGAAATGTAAAACAAACAAGCAAAAAGATACCAAGAATGATATGGCCTATGGTTTAAAAATCCTATACTGTTTCCAAATCACAAAGTTTTCAAAGAGGGATAGGACAAGTTATGAAAAAGCACACTAAGATCCTATTTTGGGTGTAAAATTCAATGACTAAAGATGCCCTATAATTATTTTGGCCAAATATTAACTTTGAAAAGTAAGCACCTATGACTGAAAACTAGATTTGAACAGTATTTAACTGGAGGGAAATAAAAACACCACATAAATATCCAAACTTTTCTTTATTGACTGATATTTATCAAAGTATAAAACTCTCTTAAAAGATTAGTAAAATCTACTGGCAACTCAGTAACACTAGTAATTCATTTTGTCTTCTTAATCACTGAAGGAAAAAACCGTCTAGAAGAAATTCTGAATATTGTTCCACTCTAAAGCCCTATTCATAATTTTTGGTAACTTCCAACATTTAGATATGTGAGGTAGTCACAACTGTTCTTAGATACAAACCTACTTAAATAAATGAGCTGCCTTTTAAATGTAGTACTTTGTAAAATCAGAACATCTGAAGAAATTTATAAATCACCCTATTACCAATAATATGTATTTTTAAAACTTCTAACAGTTTGAAAACATATTAATCTCTATATCTAAATGCCAAGAGAGTATCCCATCTAGAAACAATCAAGATCTTAAAATTTTTAACGACTTGACATCAAAAATAGCGAATTAATAATACAAAATTTGGGGGCCAGCGCTGTGGTGTAGCAGGTAAAGCCCTCGCCGGTAGTGCTGCCATCCCATGTGGGTACCAGTTTGAGCTGTGGCTGTTCCACTTCTGATCCAGCTCCCTGTTAATATGCCTGGGAAAGCAACGGAAGATGGCCCAAGTTCTTGGGCCCCTGCACCACGTAGGAGACCTGGAAGAAGCTCCTGGCTCCTGGCTTTGGATCATCCCAGCTCTGGCCATTGCAGCCATTTAAGGGATGAACTAGTGGATAGAAGATCTCTCTGCCTCTGCCTTTCAAATAAATAAATAAATCTTTAAAAATATATGCATATATAAAATTTTACTTAGTTAAAAAACTCATCTGTTCAGAAGAGTTAAGCCTTTTACTTTAAAATACACTGCAGGGAGAGGGGCAGGTGCTGTGGAACAGGGGGTGAAGCACCCCCTGGGCCTCCTACATCCCATGTCAGAGTGGCAGTCAAGTCTTGCTCTCAACTTCCAATCCAGCTTCCTGCAAATGTATGGGAGGTCGCAGATGGCCCAAGTACATGGGTTCCTGTCACACACATGGGAGAAATGTATGTAGTTGTAGGCATTTGAGGAATGAACCACCAGATGAAAGATCTCTCTGTGTCTTTCACTCTGACATTATTTCAAATAAATATGTATAACTTTAAAAACCAGTAAATCAACTGAGTCCCACATCAAATACCTGGGTTGAATACCTGAATTCTAGCTCCTGACTCCATCTTTCTACTACTATAGACCCTGGGAGGCAGCAATGATGGCTCAGGTGATCAGGTTCCTGACACCCACATAGGACATGTTGACTGTGCTCCCTGCTCCTGCCCTGGCCACTGTGGGAATGTGGTAGAAGTATTCCTGTGGATGGGAACTCTGACTCGGTATCTCAAGTAATTTTTAAAAAATAGAAAACACATTTAGCATAATTTTTCCAAAAATGTAAAGAAAAAAAATTTTAGTTAATTTATTTGAAAGGCGAGAGTTCCAGAGAAAGAGGGATAGACAGATATTCCATCTGGTGGTTTACTCCCCAGATGGCTGCAATTGCCAGGGTTGATTAAGGCAAAAGTCAGAAGCCAGGAGCTTCTTCAGTCTCCCATGTGAGTGGAAGTGGTCCAAGCATGTGGGTCATCTTTTGCTGCTTTTTCCAGGCCATCATCAGGGAGCTGGATCTCAAGTGGAGCAGCCAGGACACAAACCAGTGCCCATATGGGATGCCAATGTTACAGGCGGCAGCTTACCCACTATACCACAATGCCAGCCCTGTAAGGAAACTGTTTAAGGTGACTTAACAAAAATGAAAATCTAGGGCTAGGCGCTATGGCACAGTGGGTAAAGCTGCCACCTGCAGTGCCGGCAATCCCATACGGTTTCTGGTTCAAGTCCCAACTGCTCTACTTCCAATCCAGCTCCCTGCTAATGTGACTGGGAAAGCAGTAGAGGATGGTCCAAGTACTTGAGCCCCTGCACCCACCTGGGAGATCCAGAGGAAGCTCCAGGCTCTTGGCTTCAGAATGGCTCAGCTCCAGCCATTTCGACCATTTGGGGAGTGAACCAATAGATGTAAGACTTTTCTCTCTCTTTCTCTCTTCCTCCCTCCCTCTCTCTCTGTAACTCTGATTTCAAATAAATAAATCTTTTTAAAAAATGAAAATCTAAATCTCAATCAGCCTATCTATATATTTTATTAGAAATCCCAGTGACACAACATCACAAACATGACTCCTCAGAGCCAGATCTTCACTATTTGAAGAATGACACTAACAAATAACCCTAAACCTGGTGCTTTACTAACAATTGCCAAAAATCCTACAGCTGAAACAGTAACAGCAACAACAAAAAAGGAGTCATGACCAATGTCGTGTCTGATATTTTGCTCAGTGTCCTAGGGGACATTATCATGTCCTACCTTGGAAGCTCTGGATTCTACACTGCATGATCAGAAATTTTGTCAACACTGAAGTAGTACTGCTCCTCCCTCACTTGTATGAGCACATTGGCGGCCGATTATCCTGACAAGGAGTTGCATGTCCACTATCAGGTCTCAGAAGGGACCTGGCAGCAAGAATTACAAAAAGACAGGAATAGTGGTATGAAGTTGGCAGCCACATGCCAGGCACTCTCTGCCCATAAAAAGGCCCTTTTCTTCAGTGTTTGCATCCACTGTAACAGAAGAAGCAAGAACAATATAAACAAGTTGCTCTGCATTCAAATCCACCATGAAGGCGTCCCAGGAAGGTACCTGGTTGATGCTGATGAAGAAATTATGTTTTAGTAAGAGTCCATTTTCCTTTATAATAAAAATAGATGTTTTTAAAATGGTAATGCCTTTTCAAAAAGTCCTTTTCCTTCAGTTATTTATAAGGATAGGAAAAAAATGCAAGTTTTAGCAAGGTGGTTATTCAAAATACTTGGGAAACTTTTTCTTGACACTATTCAAATTACATAGAAAACCACCCTATACAGTACTAACATGCAGAGGTTTATTTTTCTTAAGGACACCAAAACAAATATTCTCTTGATTTCAAATTCAGTACTCAGAAAGCAACTATTTTGAGATATCACATAAATCTGAACTGACTACTCATCCCAATAATGTCTCATAAAAAAGGTTACACTTAGAATTCAAGTCAAGAAGAAAGTCAAGACATCTGCCATAACTTTGTCACCTATGTTCATTTGCAAATTTTAAAGTACATAACTATTTGCAAATAATGAGCCAAGTTTCACTTCAACTTCCAATACATATTAAAGCTATATATATATGAAATGATATGTTAAATAATATCCTTTAGGCAGAGAAAATACCTAACAGGTATAGAAAGCAGGAAACTTATATAAATTCATAAACTATATACAAGTTTCTTAAAAAATACTTTACCTATTTTACTACTATTGCAAGGAAAAATACAACTAAATAGTACATCCTTCAATTTTAGTAGTAAATATCAGAAATGACATTAGACTACCGATGACAGTAACATTTGACAATGCAGTGAATTTTACTGTACCATCTGCTTAACATCTGATATCAACTTACATTTGACGCTTAATATACTCTTTAAGCAATGCTTCTTCCACAGGATACACCTGTACGCCTGTACCATCATCATAGTAATACATCATACTGGTATTAAGATCTGTCTGAAATGGTTGATCAGTCCGTTCACCATGTTCTCGATAACCATACGAATAATCAAAGTTCACTTGATATGAATAAAGAAATAAAAAAAACACAGATTAAAGTTATTATCAAGAAAAACCCAAGTGAAATACTTCAAAGAACAACAAACATAAAACAATCTTTACTAATCAAGTAATTTAGTTAAAACATAATATAGGACAGTGGTAAACTAACAGAAGACCTGCTCACTTTTTTCAAAGTTTATCTAATTTAGCAAAACAAAAAATCATGTCATACATCGAGGATTTCCTCTGCCTCGTCCTCTTCCCCGTCCTCGGCCTCTTCCTCGGCCTCTAAAGGAACCTCGGATATTACCACCCTCACTTCTCACACTGGACACTTCATCTTGGTCTTCTCTTTTTTCTCTATCTCGCCTCCAACCTTTTAAAAATAAAGATATTTTTATGCATGGTAGTTTACAATAAAATTACATAATTATCTTTATAAAAACACATAACCACCCTCCCCTGTTTTATAATTAGTTGACAGTAACCAGGCATAGACACAACTTAGCAAATCCAACAGGAATCTGTCAGGAACATTTCTGGCATAAATGAGGGCACCAAAAAATACTAGCAAAGAAAGACATCCTAATAAGCAAAATAACACCCTGAAAAGATAAAGAGGTCATCTACTAAATAAGACTGCCTTGTTAAAGATTCAAGAAGTTCCCAAACTACTGAGTTTGCAGTAATAAAGAATTCCTGAAAAATATTCAGTGTTTACAAAAAAGATGCCTCTAAATAAAAGACATTCCTTTTAAAGAGGAAATGAAAACACAAAACAACTTGGGAGAAGATACCTAAAGCACAACATAGGAATTATATCTAGAATATGAGGACTTCAAAAAAAATCTGTGGAAATTTTGAAGCAAATTTTGAAATCCATGCACAGTATTTTATAATATCCATTATTTTGTGAACTTTCTGAAGCCCCTGAAATACCTGATTTCAACTTTTTTTAACAAAATAAACTTATCTTTTAAATATTCCGTTTTTAAACTTTTTGAAGTCCCCTCCCCACACATATAAGAAGTATCTTTGTTTCACTCAAGTGCACATACACACACAACCATTCAATGTAAAAAACAATGAGAAATAGGGCAAAGAAATGCAAATGGCCAATAGAGTGGTGCTCATATTGGCCCTAAGAAATGAAAAAAAGTCGTTCATCTTTCCCACTCTGACAAACATTTTAAGATCCTGTAATATTAAATATTGACAAAGACAGAAAAGATAACATTTATATAATGATAGGAAACTAAAAGGAGTCAGCTTTGGATATCAATTTGGAAAAATCTAATAAATGCAAATAAATGCAAATTCTACAGATAAGAGTTTCCCAGTCTTAGCACTTTAGATCCTGGTATGTGGAGCTATTCTGTGCAAGCTAAGATGTCTCTCATTCATCCTCAATCTCTACCCACTAGATGTCAGTATCACCCATTTATGATCCCAACTGTGTCAAATAGTAATAGCTTTAAGCAAAGTTAAGCATCTCCTGGGGAGAGGGAAGAACTCCCACTGAGAATCACTGGCCTAAACCTTGCTCTACCATACCCAATACTTATCTTAAAAGTCTTTTTCAAATATTTCTGCCTCAACCTAGAATAAACCATATTTAATTTCACATCCCAGTTTATTTTTTAAAACCTGATCATGACCCAATATACTGATTTCATAACCTACTCACAGGTTGCAGTCTGCAAAAAATTACCCGAGAGCCTCTTACACTTTTTTTTTTCTTTTTTTTACAGGCAGAGTGGACAGTGACAGAGAGAAACAGAGAGAAAGGTCTTCCTTTTTCAGTTGGTTCACCCTCCAATGGCCGGCGCGCTGCGGCCAGCGCACCGCGCTGATCCGAAGGCAGGAGCCCGGTGCTTCTCCTGGTCTCCCATGGGGTACAGGGCCCAAGCACTTGGGCCATCCTCCACTGCACTCCCTGGCCACAGCAGAGAGCTGGCCTGGAAGAGGGGCAACCGGGACAGAATCCGGCGCCCCAACCGGAACTAGAACCCGGTGTGCTGGCGCCGCAAGGCGGAGGATTAGCCTAGTGAGCCGCGGCGCCGGCGCCTCTTACACTTCTATACTAGAAAACATACATTAAAAGGTTCATGGTAGTAATTTAATATCAAAAAACAAAAACAATCCAAAGACAGATTTTATCAAATAGTGAAATATCATTTAATGTGGGGAGAAAAAAGAATGACTTAGAGTCATAAAAATAACATGCATGACAATTAGACAAAGTGAAAAAAATTACTTCCAAAGAATGTCAGTGGAGTCACACTGCAAGGCAATTTCAAATATGCAAAAAACTTTAACATTCAAGTTCAATTTTTCTAATTAGACAATGGATGAAATTATGGAGGGCATATACATTTTAAGGTAAGGTAGCATGTATCTTTTTTCCCCAAAGTTTTATTTGTTGGAAAAGAAGACTGGACAGAGAGATTCCATCTGCTATTCATTTCCCAGGGCCATGCCATGAGGTCTCCCTCATTGGCAGCAGGAAATCAAGTTCTTTGGCCACCTGTTGCCTCCCAGGTGCATTAGAAAGGAAGCTGGATCTGAAGTAGAGGCAGAATTCAATCCCAAGCATTTACAATATGGGATGCGGGCAACCCCAAGTGATGGCTTAACCTGATGCACCGCACCTTCCACCCAAGTAAGGTGCATTTCCTAAACAGGGTGTTGAGTTTCACCATATTGTCCCAACCAGCAGGTTAACTACTGAGCTAAATGCATGCCCCTGGAAATTTTAAAATGGCAATATTATATCTGAAAATTTCTCTTAGGTTTTTGTTTTTTTATTTTACAAGTTTTACAAGGTTTTTTTTTTTTTTTTTTTTAACCTATTTATTTGTTTTATTTGAAAGGTAGAATTACAGAGAGACAGAGAGAGGTCATCCACCTGCTGGTTCACTTCCCAGATGGCCGAAATGGCCGGAATTGGACTGATACAAAACGAGGAGCCAGGAGCTTCTTCAGGGTCTCCTACATGGGTGGAGGAGCCCAAGGACTTGAGTCATCTTCAACTACTTTCCCAGACCATTAGCAGAGATGTGGATCAGAAGTGGAGCAGCCAGGACTCGAACGGGCACCATTTGGGATGCCGCCACTGCAGGAAGAGGCTTTACCCACTATGCCACAGCACCGGTCCCTCTTTTATGCTTCCTTAACCACTTAAAGAACAACATATGATTTATCAGACTTAAAATCCAATCTAAGGGGCTGGCACTGTGGCATACTGCATTAAGCTGCCACCTGCAACACTGACATCATATATGGGCACTAGTTCAAGTCCCAGCTCCCTACTAATGAGCCTAGAAAAGCAGCTGAAGCTGACCGAAGTATTTGGGACCCTGCACCCATGGGAAACAAGATAAATCAGACTCCTGGTTTTGGCCTGGCCCAGCCCTGGCCACGGAGGCCATTTGGGGAGTGACCCAGCAGATGGAAAGATCTGTCTCTCCTGCCTTTCAAATAAATAATTTTTTTAAATTTTTTATTTCATGTGAAAACTATAAAATCTTCCAGTCCTCCTCTGCTTTCTGAAAACTGAACAAACCCTGTTGAAATAATGTATCTGGGGAAGGACTTTTAATGACAGTAATACTGATAGGATAGTTTACATTGGAAAGGCTAGGCTAACACTGAGACTAAATTTCAAAATGCCTGAAAATGACACACATTTTATTCCTCCTGCTGTGATACATCAAGAAATAAACACATCATGAAGTATTCCTACTTTCCTGCCCACACAAAAGAACCTAATCCTAACCAACCCTCTAATTCTTAATATCAGCTATATTGAGAAAGGAAAAAAAATAAAGATTATAAGCTAAAGAATACTCTGATAAAGCAATCAGCCAAACAGAAAATGTGAGAAATTCCACAAGACATGACCTACCAAACAGCAAAGAAAGTAACACTGTTGAGAATGTAAAACAGAACAGGTAATTTGGCAGTTTCTTATAGTATTATATATACAGTTACCATATGACCTATCAATCCATTCTAAGGGATCTACTTAACAAAGAACCATATGTATATCATAACAGCTTATACAAATGTACATAGCAGCAATACTCACAATGGCAAAAAAGTGAAACATTTTATTCATCAACAGATGAATGGATTAAGGGGTACATACAACTAACTGAATACCATTCAGCAATAAAGAGGAAGAAACTGATACATAACAATATAGATAAATCTGACAAACATTAACGCTGAGCAAAAGGAGCCACAAAAGGACAAAATACTCTTATATTGAATAGTTCTATTTATATGAAATTCTAGAAAAGGCAAAGTAATCTACAATGAATAAAAAGGTTAGAGTTGGTGATAATGATAGGTGTCGCTCCCCCTCTTCGTGGAGGAACAACACAGGACCCTGCGCTGTTCTCTCGTCTGCTCGGCCCTCCCCGGGTTTGCTGCTGGTTCTTCCCGTGTTGGCTACTATCCCTTCCACCTCCGTGGAAGGGCAGTTCCCCCTGGCCACATTCCCCACTTCCGCAGGGGAGCGGCACACCGCCGGCCGGCCTTCTCGGGGGCTGCACGGGCTCCCTTAGATGTTCCCCATAGATGTTCCCGGTGCATGCCGTCTCTCTCCTCCTTTATAGTCCTCCTCCGCCAATCCCAACTCGGCTGCCCACACGCCGAGTACGCTGCTCTCCTCCAATCAGGAGCAAGTCCTACAGTTTATTGGTTGAACTGGAGGCAGCTGTGCGGAAGCTGTTTACTTCTCTCCCAGCGCCATATTGTGGGAGAGCAGATGCATAGAATAAGTCTTAATTCCAGTAACTCAGTCTAGTCCGGTTGCTCCCCACAATAGGAATATTTGTAAATATAACTTATATTTCAGTAAAGTTGCTTTTCTAAAATGGTCCCAGAAACCACTCAGAAGAGGCTCCCATTAGCCAATATAGGGTAGTCGGAGCATGAGATTGAAATTATAGTAAAAGATTAGGATCCAAACAATCATAGTAAAAGATTATGACCCACTGAATAAATAAGCCATAAGTTCACAATAACAATGGAACATTGTTCCTTATAGAATGCCAAGTACAAAACATAGAAATGATACAGTATGAAAAATCTGCATGTATAACTATCACAGTCATGACTGAATTTGTCAAGAATTACTGATGTAATCTAAAGCTTTTATGAAAAGTTTTATGAGAAAATGATTATTTTTCAAGATCCCAAAGCCTCTCCCAATAAATTACAACTCAAGTGATTAAAGTTAATATCATGCATAACAGGACAAACCAAGATAATATGCATTTCCATAAGGTACAAAGAAAAAACTATGTTCTTTATAGTATCTGTCAATACTTTATAACTCAAATCCAATCATAAAGAAACACCAGAAAATTCAAAGGGATATCTGTGACTGTTTTATAGTCTTAAAAAAATGAACAGTATCAAAGAGAAAAATCTGTTACAGATTAATGAAGACTAAAGGGAAAAACAATTAAAATCAAAGGGTGATGACAGAATCTCAGGGGGGAAAACATACTTCTATATTTATATCTATATCCATATCTATCTACATATTAGTACATAGATAGATACAAAGGACATCAATGGGAAAATCTGGATAGTCATACTGTATTCATTTGAAGTTTCACTGTTGTTAACCTGCTACCATTACTACTGATGAAATATATTCTCAAGATTTATAGGGTGAAAAGAGTTGTGTTCACAAATTACTAAGCATTAAGACCAAGTCCTTTTTCTCTTAGAACATGACTTACTTCGTGTATCATTTCTCCTATTGGCATGTGCTGATTTATTTGTTTCAGGTTGACATCTTGAACTATTCCGGGAACCAGGTCTTTCTTGACTGTCTGGTCTTACATCATCCAAGTGGAGAGGTACCCACTTGTGCTTATTAGCTTGAAAAATACAAAATGAAATAATTTATTGATAATACAGTTTTCACTAACGCCTTGCAAATTCTGAAACTACTTTAAATTGTTACTTATACTTCTGTCCAATTATGACAATCTATTCAAAATATTACATATATACTACTTCCATCTCATACTTGATGGACTTTAGAATGGGATATATCTGATAAGACAATTATAATATATGCAGCAGAAGGTCAGGCTTTTGATTCAAAACACTTTTAATTTCAGATCACTGTCTAAAATATTCAGTTATTCAGAATGAGATTCCTTAAAATGTAAGTGGGTAAGTATAAAATTTATCTAACAGGTTTTTCACAGCTACTACATATGATAACTGTTATGATTATACCACAGAATTCTTAGAACTACCTATTCACAAATTCCAGTGAAGTTTCAAAGTGTTTATTATCCTGCCCAATCTATACTATTTACCAAATCAAAAAGACTCCTGAGCAAAGGAAAAACTACCATAGTAATCAAGCAAAGTTATAACAATTAAGGTAACAATACTGATTTCTTATAAATCTTGCAAAATGAGGATCAGATGAGAAAAAAATATAAGAGAAACTAAAAACTCTTTAAAGCCTATACTATATAAATTCTATCAGAGATTCACTGACTTTTTTTAGTTAAAAAAAAAGTGTTCTAAAGGATCAACTCATAACCTGGTTATATCAATCACTACATAAAATACCCAGCTATTAGCTGGCGCCGCTGTAGCTCAATAGGCTAATCCTCTGCCTGCGGTACCGGCACCCCGGGTTCCAGTCCCGGTTGGGGTGCCGGATTCTGTCCCAGTCACTCCTCTTCCAGGCCAGCCCTCTGCTGTGGCCCGGGAGGGCAGTGGAGGATGGCCCAAGTGCTTGGGCCCTGCACCCAAATGGGAGACCAAGAGAAGCACCTGGCTCCTGGCTTCGGATCAGCACAGTGCGCCAGCCGCGGCAGCCATTGGAGGGTAAACCAACGGAAAAAGGAAGACCTTTCTCTCTGTCTCTCTCTCACTGTCCACTCTGCCTGCCAAAAAAAAAAAAGAAATACCCAGCTATAGGGCTGACCAGTTTTAACTGATGAAGTTAAGATAAATTTCAGAGCATGATGGCAGATCTGTCATCTGTATGAATTCTAGACTACTTAACTAAGAAGCAGGAAAAGTGATAAAATGGTTAAGAAGCAGAGGAAATTCTTTTTCTAACAATCACTTAGCAATCCTGTTGCAACTACTTGAGCAATTACTCTTTGCCCATTGTATAACATGAACCTAATGCTCACCCTGCAGCTAGGGAACAGATACTTATTCTTTAAAAAAAAAAAAAAAAAAAAGATGTATTTATTTATTTATTTGAAAGACAGATTTACAAAGATGAGAGACCCAAGAGAGATTTTGCATTCCCTGGTTCACTCCCTAAATGGCGGCAACCACAGCCAGGCCAAAGCAAGGAGGTTCTTCCAGGCACTCCTACAAGGGTGCATGAGTGCAAGGACTTGGGACATCTGCTGCTGCTTTCCCAGGCCACTAGCAGGGAGCTTGGATAGGAAATGGAGCTGACAGGCCTCGAACTGGTGCCTTTTATGGGATGCTGACGCTGCAGACCATGGCTTAACCTGCTGTGCCACATGTTTTAATGGCTTTTCACACCACTCAAAATAAGATCCTAGTTCCACATAACTAAAGACGTATATACCGTGGACCTTGCCTATGTTTCCTACCCTATCTTGTGCCATTCTCTCAACACTCAGAACACTGAATGAATATGGTTTTTACAAAGCAAATAATAATCTTCTGTCCTTAGACAAACAAAAACTTTAGAAAACTAGCATGGATGAAGACTTTTTTCTTTCAAACTATAATTTTTATGAGGGAATGCTAAAAGGGAAACAGCTGACCAAAATTATTCTCACTTCTCTTAAAACAATGAAGTATCTCATTTTCTCGGAACTCCCTAAAAAACAAGGAGCAGTTCCAATTCAGATTTAAAAGAAAAGTATTTATCATACAACTTCGAGAATGTCAACCACATATATAAGTGGAACTTCATTCCATTTACCTGCATAGATTATGAGGGCTTAAAAAAGCATGTGGGGGCCGGCGCTGTGGTGCAGAGGGTTTAACACCCTGGCCTAAAGCACCGGCATCCCATATGGGCACCAGTTGGAGACCCAGCTGCTCCACTTTCTGTACAGCTCTCTGCTATGGCCTGGGAAAGCAGAAGATGGCCCAAATGCTTGGGCCCCTGCTCCTGGCTTCAGATCGGCGCAGCTCTGGCTGTTGCGGCCATCTGGCAAGTGAACCAGGGGATGGAAGACCTCTCTGTCTGTAACTCTTTCAAACAGATAAAATAAATCTTAAAAAAAAAAAAAAAAAAAGCATGTGGGAAAAATGGAATAAAAAGATAACGTAAGGGGCTGGCATGGTGGCACAGTGAGTTAAGCTATTGTCTGAGATGCCAGCATCCCATTAGTACAGGTTCAAGTCCTGGCTGCTGTACTTTTTTTTTTTTTTAAGATTTATTTATTTATTTGAAAGGCAAAGTTACAGAGGCAGAGGCAGAAAGAGAGCTCTTCCATCCGCTGGTTCACTCCCCAAATGGCCACAATCACCGAAGCTGGGCCAACCTGAAGCCAGGAGCCTGGAGCTTTTTCTGGGTCTTCCATGCAGGCACAGGTGCTCAAGCACTTGAGCTATCTAATACTGCTTCCAAGGCCATGGCAAAGGGTTGGATCCTAAGTGGATCAGCCAGGTCTCAAACCAGCACCCATATGGGATGCTGGCACTGCAGGCAGCGCCATTACTCACTCTGCCACAGTGCCAGCCCTTCTCCTGTAGGAGACCTAAATGGAGACCTTGGCTTCTGGCTTCCATGTGGAAGACCAGGACACAGTAACTGGCTCCTAGCTTTGCCCTGGGCCAGCTCTGGCCATTGCAGCCATTTGGGGAGTGAACCAACAGATGGAAGATCTTTTTCTATCTCTCTTCTCTGTAACTCTGCCTTTCAAATACATCTTTTTTTAAAAAAAGGTAATGCAAAATTTCAGTGAAGTTATTGAACTCCCCTGCCTAAGTTAAATGCAAAAAAGCTCATACTATAAAAACAAATCAATTACTATTGCATATGGTTTATCCTGAAGAAATACAAAATACATATTGATGACTATTAGTGAGCAATTCATTAATTACAATTCTTCCTTGCTATAACTTTTTTCAAAAACTTTCACACACATAACACAGATAACATAAGGATTAACTGACCTCTTTTTCGTTGATTACTTGATTGAGCCTCATCTTCACTGACGTTTTCACCAGGGCCATCTAATTTTATTTCCCGGTTTTCTTTACTCTCGTTGTTACTTTTCTTCTCAGTCTTCTCTTCTTTTTCCTTTCTATTCTGCATCTTCTTATTCCCTTGACTGATGACACTATGACACTACAAACAAAGTTTTCTAGATGAAATAATTTCCATTAACATTTTCTTAAGTATAACCAAAAATCTGTGGTAATACGTTTTACCTAAATATTGCCAAACAAATCACAATCTAAAATAACTATTTTTCAAGACACTTAAAAGTCAAGCTCTAGACTTTGAGAAAACAGGCATTGAGTAGTTGATAAAGGATTTCTGTATAAAACATAAAATGAACTCTCAAAACTCCTTCTCCGAAGGAGAAAATATTTTTTAAAAAAATGGACCTGAGGGCCGGCGCCGTGGCTCACTAGGCTAATCCTCCACCTAGCGGTGCTGGCACACCGGGTTCTAGTCCCGGTCGGGGCACCGGATTCTGTCCCGGTTGCCCCTCTTCCAGGCCAGCCCTCTGCTGTGGCCAGGGAGTGCAGTGGAGGATGGCCCAGGTGCTTGGGCCCTGCACCCCATGGGAGACCAGGAAAAGCACCTGGCTCCTGGCTCCTGCCATCAGATCAGCGCGGTGCGCCGGCCGCAGCACGTCGGCCGCGGCGGCCATTGGAGGGTGAACCAACGGCAAAGGAAGACCTTTCTCTCGGTCTCTCTCTCACTGTCCACTCTGCCTGTCAAAAAAAAAAAAAAAAAGTGGACCTGAGTTGATGAGACTCTTCATCAATTATTGCTGGTGGACAAATATATATAAAAAGATAATCCACATTAGTCAGAGAAATAAAAATTAAAACCACAATTTCAAATCACTGATCACTTACTAATGGCTAACTTTGGTTTAAAATGGACATAGTAAGAGTTGGTGAGGAACTGGACTCTTTTAACACTGTTGGGAGCAAAGTTTGGCAGTTTCTTAGAGCTGCCCATGGTCCAGCCATTCTACAACAGTTATTTAACCAAGAAAAATCAAAGTAGATATCCATGTAAAAATATTTTAAAGATTTATTTATCTGAAAGAGTTATAGAGAGGAAGACACACAAAAAGAGGGGAGACAGGGAAAGAGTGAGAGAGGGTAAGAGGGAGAGAGATGTTCCATCCACTGGTTCACTCCCCAGATGGCTGCTGGGCCAGACCAAAGCCAGGAGTTAGAACCTCTGAGTCTCCCATGTTAGGTGCAGGGGCCCAAACACTTGAGCCATGTTCTGTCATTTTCCTAGGAACATTAGCAGGGAGCTGGAATAGCTGGTACTCGAACTGACACCCATACGGAATGCCAGTTTTTCAGGTGGTGGCTTTACTTGATACACCACAGCACCGAGGCCCCAAGTAAAATTTTATGCACATATATTTTTATAGCAGTTTCCTTTGTAATAGTAAAAAATTGGAATCAATCCAAATGTCCATCAACAATAGGCTACATCCATATACTAGAACACTACTTAGCAACAAAATGGACTGATAAAAACATGTCGAATCTCAATATAGTTATATTGATGATGAGACCACATTTACAAGGAAGGGGGAATTCAAAGATTTCATGGAAAAAACTATGCACAGATTTCAAATTTTTTTTGCACCTTTTTTTTTTTTTAAAGATTTCTTTATTTGAAAATCAGAGTTACACAGAGAGAGGAGAGGCAGAGAGAGCGAGAGGTCTTCCACCCGATGGTTCACTCTCCAGTTGGCTGCAATGGCTGGAGCTGTGCTGATCCAAAGCCAGGAGCCTCCTCCAGGTCTCCCATGTGGGTGCAAGGGCCCAAGGACTTGGGCCATCTTCTACTGCTTTCCCAGGCCATAGCAAAGCGCTGGATTGGAAGTGGAGCAGCCAGGACTAGAAGCGGCAGCCATATGGGATGCTGGCACTTCAAGCCAGGGCATTAACCTACTGCACCACAGTGCCAGTCCCTTTTTGCACCATTTTAAACTTAACAATTTTTAAAAAATATTTATTTACTTCTTTGAAAGTCAGTTACAGAGAGAGAGGAAGAGACAGATAGTCTACCTGCTGGTTCACTCTCCAGATGGCCACAATGGCCAGGGCTGGGCCAGGTGGAAATTAGGAGCCAGGAGCTTCCTCCAGGTCTCCCTCATGGGTGGCAAGGGCCCAAGCACTTGCGCCATCTTCCAGGGCTTTTCCCAGGCCATTAGCAGGTATCTCAAGTGGAGGCTTTACCTGCTATACCACAATGTCAGTCCCTAGAATTTGTATTTATTTGAAAGGCAGAGAGACAGAGATCTCCAATCCACTGGTATACTCCCCTAATGCCTGTAACAGCCAGAGTTGGACTAGGTCAAAGGTGGAAGCCAAGAATTCAATCCGAGTCTCCTACATGCATGGCATGGACCCAAGGACTTGAGCCATCACCAGCTGCCCCCAAGGGTGTGCATTATCAAGGGCTGAAATTCAGAGCAGAGCAGGAACTAGAAATCAGTCACTACAATTTAGTGAGCTGGCCTTCTAGGCAGCATTTCTACCACTGCTTCAAATGCCCAACCCATAAACTTTTTCATGAACTTTTTAAAGTATCCTTGCATAAAAATGTGAATTAATTTAAAGAGACAGAAAGCACTTCAAAGGAATGTGAGAAAATTTCTGGGAGCAATGGTTAAGTTCATATTCTTGACTGCGGTGACAGCTTATACCACAAGTATATCCAGGTCAAATTTTAAACTTTTTGAATGGCTTTTATATCACAAACTGTTTAAATATATGAATAACTGCATACCAATATTACTACACAAATCACAAACAGTAACAAAGCAAAGCATGTTACCAGAAAATCATATAGACCACAATTCTTTTTTCTTTTTTTTTTAATTTGACAGGTAGAGTTACAGACAGTGAGAGACAGAGAAAGGTCTTCTTCCTCCCATTGGTTCACCCTCCAAATGACCGCCATGGCCAGAACTGCACTGATCCGAAGCCAGGAGCCAGGTGCTTTTCCTGGTCTCCCATTTAGGTGCAGGCCCCAAGCACTTGGGCCATCCTCCACTGCCCTCCCAGGCCACAGCAGAGAGCTGGACTGGAAGAGGAGCAACCGGGACCAGAACCGGAGCAGAGAGCTGGAGCTGGACTGGAAGAGGAGCAACCGAGACCAGAACTGGAGCAGAGAGCTGGACTGGAAGAGGAGCAACCGGGACCAGAACCGGCGCCTACACGGGATGCTGGCACAGCAGGCGGAGGATTAACCAAGTGAGCCATGGCACCAGCCCCTAGACTACAGTTCTAAAATTAGGATATTTTAGAACCATCTTTCAAAGTTTCAATTAAAAAATCCATTGCATATTTCTCAATATGATATGTATGTGCACATATACATATATACACGAGCACTTCAACATGCATTAAAAAAATAAAAGGGGCCGGGCTGTGGAGTAGAGGGTGAAGCCACAGCCTGCAGTGCCAGCATCCCATGTGGGCGTCGGATTAAGGCCCAGCTGCTCTGCTTCCAACCCAGCTCTCTGCTATGGCCTGGGAAAGCAGTACAGATGGCCCAAGTCCTTGGGCCCCTGCTCCTGCATGGGAGACCAGAAGAAGCTCCTGGCTCTTGGCTTCAGATCAGCACAGTTCCAGCTGTTGTGGCCAACTGGAGAGTGAACCAGTGGATGGAAGACCTCTCTCTCTCTCTCTCTGCATAACTCTGACCTTCAAATAAATAAATAAATAAATCTAAAAAAAAAAAGAGAGAGAGAGAGAGACTATAAATTGCGGTGGGCATTTTCTAGAGGTTGATGCCTGTCTGAATCTCATTAGTGAGCCTGGATTCAATTCATGCCTCCAGCTCCCTGCCAGATCCTAAAAGGCAGCAGGTGATGGCTCAAGTAATTGGGTCCCTGCCACCTACATGGGAGAAATGGATTACATTCCCAGCTGTGGGCTTCAGTCTTAAACACAGCCTTGCCCTGGCTGTTGAGCATTGGCAGCATGTTACCAGTAGATAGACTGTTTTCTCTGTCTCTTAAAAATAAAAAAAAAAAAAAAAAAAAAGGAAATATATACATCAAAAGAAAACACACATACATAGCAAATTGTGAAACACAAAATGGGCTTCCACTAGACACACTGAAAATTTATCTCAGGGCCAGTGGTGTGGTATAGTGGGTTAAGCCACCAACTGCAGTGCCAGGATCCCTTATGGGCTCTGGTTCAAGTCCCAGCTGCTCAACTTCCAATCCAGCTCCCTAATGCACCTGGAAAAGCAGTAGAAGATGGCCCAAGTCCTTGGGCCCCTGGACCTACATGCAAGACCCAGAAGAAGCTCCCGGCTCCTAGCTTCGGACCAGCCCAGTTCCAGCCGTTGCAGCCATTTGGGGGAATGAACCAGCAGATGGAAGATTGGTTTGACCCTCCCTCCCTCTAATTCTGTCTTTCAAATAAATAAATAAATCAGGAAGGAAGGAAGGAAGAGAGAGAGGGAGGAAGAGAAAAAAGCAGAAGGGAACAGAAGGGAAGGGAATGAGAAAGGAAGGAAGAGAAAGAAAGAAAACTAATCTCTTTGGACCAGTGCTGTGGGATAGCAGGTAATGACACAACCTGTAACACCAGCATCCCATATGGTTGCTGCTTAAAGTCCCAGCAGCTCCACTGCCCATCCAGTTCCCCGCTAACGTGCCTGGGAAAGCAGCGGAAGATGGCCTAAGTCCTTGGGTGGGCCCCTGTACCCACCAGGGAGACCTGGAAGAAGCTCCATGCTTCAGCCTGGCCCAGTCCTGGCTGTGGAGCCATTTGGGGAGTGAACCAGCAGACTGAAGATCTCTTCTCTTCTTTTCTTTCTCTCTCTCTCTCTAACTCTGTCTTTCAAATAAATAAATCTTTTAAAAATTGATCTCTTGATTTGCAGGCATTATAAAAAGATGATAGGGTCTCTCCATGCACCAACCTAAGAATACAACCTCCTGGGCCCATGCTTCACCATCAGTAGTGGTGGTATCCCATATGGGTGCTGGTTCAAGTCCTGGCTGCTCCACTTCTGATCCAGCTCCCTGTTAATGTGCTTAGGAAAAGCAGCAGCAGATGGCCCAAGTGCTTGGGCCCTTGCACCTGCACAGAGACCTAGATGAAGTTCCTAGTCCCTGGTTTCAACCTGGCCCAGCCCTGGCCATTGCAGCCATCTGGGAAGTGAACCAGCAGACGGAAGATCTCTCTGTGTCTCTGCCCCTCTCTCTGTAATTCTGACTTTCAATAAATAAATAAATAAATCTTTAAAAAATATATGTACATGTAACCTCCCAGTAATACAACCAGATGAGGGAAATGTGATGAATGAAATTAAACATCTGAAAAGTGGGTAAAACTATAAAAAGGGTAGCTGCCAAGTTTTCAGTTTCTCCTTATCAGTGTATATAATTTTATAAAACGATTGTGTTTTAGTATAATTTATAATGTGTTCATTATCACAGGCAATAATAGGTGACATTTTCCATGGCTAAAGCTTAAGACACCAGGTTCATTACTAACACTATTAGCAGAGTCAAAGAATGACTGAAAATTAAACTAACAAGAAAGTTATCTTATTGATGAAGTCTTTAAATATGTTCCTAGGGCAACAATTGTTTAGATTTTAAGTAAAATAAATTCATGTTGAGAGGCTATTTTTCATTTTTAAAAATAAATCTTAAAATAATACTCACTCCAGTGTTCACTAATTCACTTGGTGTTGGCCAGTTCGCCATATCGCTGAAATCACTAGGCTAAAAAGTAATGAATAAGTGTTATGTCTGCAAATTATTTTGGCAATTTTAAATAGAAAAAAATACTTTATAAAACTGCCTGCATCTTTAAAAATTACTTATAGCCAATTACATATTGCCAAACTGACCCAAAAGTTTCTCCAAACGGAAGACAACTTTGGTCTTATTATCCAACTTCAAGTATGTTTAATGATATTGACTAAATTGAGATAGATGATAATAGAATCATCTGGGAACTGGATAAAGGTTACAATTCTCTGAATATTAGCATTACACTAACATCAGTAAGACAATTAGAAAAATATATTTCTGATACTTGAAAAGTCCCTAATAACAACATTCACAACCAATACAGTTAAGAACTATTTCTTGCAAAGACATACCTTATTAGGTTTCTTTGTCTTGAGTTTTCCAGCTTTTATAGTTTTTGGGGAACTGAGCTCTGAAAAAAATAAACAGAATTATTTTTACTAATTCAATAAGTATATTTAACAAAGTATAAGTCAATGTAGTTATCACTCAACAAAATTCAAAGTTCTACAACTCACATTTAGCACACAGATTTAAACCAGTCTCCAATATCCAAATCAAGAAGAAATATTAACAGTTTACTTACACTGGACAGACCAATCCTTTCATTAACATTACAGCATATGAAAAATCAGAAGCATGTTTTAATAAAGTTGACTCAATTTCCAAAAAACTACATTTTTTAAGATTTATTTATTTATTTGAAAGGCTAAGTTACAGAGGAAAAGACAGAGATTGCTTCTATCTGCTAGTTCACTCCCCAGTGGCCCCAACAGCCAGGGCTGGGTGGGCCAAAGTCAGGAGCCTTTTCCAGGTCTCCTAAGTGGGTGCAGAGGCCCAAGGACTCATGCCACCTTTCCACTGCTTTCCCAGGCTCATTTGGCAGGGAGCTGGCTTGGAAGTGAACAGTAGGCTGTGGCTTAACCCACTACAGCACAACACTGGCCCCAGAATACATTTTTATACACAATTAATACAATCATCAAAAACCATCTGGAAAATAGGTCAGAGGACTTTAAACTATCTGTCCCAGGAAACAAACAGGTTTGGCAACCCTAATAGTGTACCTAGACGCAAACCATAAAAAAGACAGTAACTGCTCCTGTAAAAGTTTGTCTAAGACCTTCACTGTATCACTACTTGTCTTTACCTTGAGTCAGAACATAATGGTTGACAATAAAAATCAATACACTGTCCCCAGTGAAGAATACTTTATACAGTCTTTTAGTTTTGTTCATTAGCTAGCAAAGTTACTAGATGGCATGATCATCTCACTAAGCATGGCCTAAAGTAAACATTAAAAAACGCAAACAAACTTGGAATCTGTTTTTATAGCTAACACAATAATCCAGCAAAACATGAATCCATGGGCCGTGGCAATGATCAATTTATAGAATAGAGCCATCTTTGAATTAAAATCCAGACACAGATTTAAGTAAGATGTAGAGTACATATCAAAGAAAAAGAGGCCAGTGTTGCAGCATAATGGGTTAAGCCCCTGCCTGAGACGCTGGTATCTCATACTGGTATCCCAGCTGCTCCACTTCATAATGTGGGCACATATGTATAATGCTTACACAACTGTTGGATCTAATTCTAGACAATGTTTAGACAAATACTGTTCTCTATTAGTAATTTAGGTCTTTTCCTTGCTCACAGGCTTCTTGTTTTCTCCTCTGTACCTATATGTTTTCCTACTGCAACTACTTTTTCTTAATGAAATACTCTTCTCATATGCACATATATACATCTTAAAATACAAAAAAAAAATCCAATACCTAAAGCATAAATACGAATACAACTTTAACGAACTGCAAAGTATCAGCATGGTGCTATAACCCGTGTATAAAGCCATCACCTGCAAAGCTGGCATTCCATACGGGTTCCAGTTTCTGTCCCTGCTGCTCCACTTCTGTTCCAGCTCCCTGCTAATATGCCTGGGAAAACCTGCAGAAAATGGTCCAAGAGCTTGGGTCCCTGCCACCCACATGGGAGGCCCAGATAAAGCTCCTGGCCATTGTGACCAACTGGGGAGTGAACCACCTTAAGGAAAATCTGCGTGTATGTGTGTGCTACTGTTTCAAACACAACAATTAAAAAAAAAAAAAAAAAAGAGACAGACCTAAAAACAAATTTAAGGTACCAGTGCCTCCAAATATATATAAAATACACATGCTGTGTTACCCACATGTGTCTACCTTTTAAAAACCATTGGATGAGATGCTTTTTTGATGAATATTCCAGTATCTTTAAAACATTATTCTTAAACTGTGGGAAATTTTTTAGAGCTTCAATTCTCTAAACGAAAACTTCAGTGCAGCAGAGTTTAAGAAAATGCATTGCGCCAGCCGCGGCGGCCATTGGAGGGTGAACCAACGGCAAAAGGAAGACCTTTCTCTCTGTCTCTCTCTCTCACTGTCCACTCTGCCTGTCCAAAAAAAAAAAAAAAAAAAGCATTGATAGTATTTCACATGATTTTATCATTTGAGGGGGGAAATGTGGTAAAGTGCCCTTTTGGCATAGTGAATTCTTTTCCCCCAAAGATTTATTTGCTTGAAAGGCAGAGGTAAAGAAAGAGGTCTTCTATCTGCAGTTTCACTCCCCAAATGGCCCCAACAGGCAGGGCTGCACTGATTCGAAGCCAGGAGCCTGGAGCTTCTTCCAGGTCTCCCAAGCAGGTGCAGGAGCCCAAAGACTTGGTTGGGCCATCTTATACTGCTTTCCCAGGACATTGGAAGAAGAACAGCCGTGACTTGAACTGGTGCCCATATGGGATGCCTGCACTGCAGGCTGTGGCTTTACCCCCTATGTGACAGTGCCAGCCCCACCACAGTGAGTTTTTTAAATGTTTAACAATGTATAGACTCCATTCTCATACTCCCATATAGTAAAAGTATCAATTTGCATAGAACAGCCCTGTGACCAAACTGTTCCATTTCTCAGCATCTACCCTAGACAAAGGCATACCAGCATCCCAAGAGGTATGCATAAAAATGCTAATTGTCTCCATTTAAATAAGAAAATGGAAGCTATTTGCTAAGTTAATGGACTACTCTTCTGCAATTTTTGAAAGAAATTTAGATTAAAAAGGATCAATTAACACTTAAAAAATAGACATTTTATGTTCTAAACACATATACAGAACATATTTAGAAGCAACGTCATAGGAAGTCCTGAAAAGATATTTGGTAAACGGGTGATTACTTTCTTTGAAGGAGAGGGACATCCGAAGTTCTATTTTTATAGAATATATTTATGGATTACTTACATAATTTAACTGTTATTTCATTAGAGTAATAAGAGTAACATAATTGAGATTTCTGAGAAGTAGACATTGGGAGAAAAGAGAATTAATGAGCAATCAATATAGGATCAAAATAGAATAAAGCTGAAATAGAAGAAAAAATGTTTAGATATTATGTTTTTGTGAGTGAAAGAAGGGAAATTAGAAAGCAGATTTTTAACATGTAAAATATAATCATAGCTACAAGTGATTAATAAATCCCATATTACGATTTTAAAAGGTCTCCAATATAAATAAAATTATTTTAACACAACATGAAGACACAGATTAGGCCAAGTTCTTTCTGGTCTCCTAACTGAATTCAAGACAGCAAGGGCACTAAGCCTCTCAGATGGGTCAGGCTTTGGCTGAGTGCCTTACCTGGACCTCTAAACAACATCAATACACTCCAGAACACCCTACAAGTGGAAGAAAGTCTCACAAAGATATCAAGAGCCCACTTCATTTAGGTCTGCAGGTACTAATACAGAGAAAATTCAAGATTTATCCCCTGAAATACTCCCCTATGTTTCCAACCTCGGTAATAAATTTTCTGGCAAAATTCTGGGCACAGAATTCCTTTACCTCATTAGCAGAATAACAGTAGGTCCCCGTTCAGCCAAAACAAACCTGGCTTAACTCTGTTGCTAAAGCATGATTAATATGCTTCCCTTTCTGAGTATTCTGTTTTGTAGATTAACTTTTACAAGTACCCTACCAATAAATTACTAATTTAACACTTCTTGGTTTGTACCTACTCTAAACCCTAAATAACCTTCTTTATTCTTGAAGTTATAAACTTGTTTAGGAAAATAGGAAGTTAAAGTACACAGGTAAATATACAGATGGTTCTCTGGTATTAGGAAACTTATTCATTTACAAAGCCCAAAAATCTAGCCAGAAGTCAACTAGTTAGTGAGTACCCAAGTGTCTCAGCACAGTGCATTCCTACATCACAACCTCTTATCTAAATTAGCTAAGTTACTCAACTGCAAATAAAAGTTGTAGAACAGTGCAGGCCACACTGGACAAAGACTATAGTTAATACACTGCTTCCAGTAAGAGTAACAGTATTCCTGGGTGCACAGAATGGATTCCAAAGACACAAAGTGTTTCCTACAGAAACATCAACAAAACCGAAACTTCGTGAATCCCACCATACATCAAGGATCACCTAATTCTTAATCTTCAATGAACACTGGAGTAGGAAGGCACCTGTTAGGACATTAAACTGAAATATTTTCACCAATCATTTGCAATTAAAACCCCCAAGTCACTTTTAAGTCTTAAAACCTGTAAAATTGGTTTTACAACCAACCAAGAGTTCATTTTCTGGTGTTTACCCGATATAATGTATAATTAAGGTTAGAAGTAGGGAGGTAAGATAGCCATTCAGATTTTGCTTTCTTTGCTAAATTTTACTCTCTTCAATAAGTAACAGGCAGCAGGGAATTACACTAATATTAAACCTACAGCCAATTTTAATGTTTGCTCCAACTATGGAAATTAATGAACAACGAAGGAAGGAAGTGCATTTCTGTACAAAAACTAAAGAATTCAGTGAAGTCCACACTTATCTCCCTCTACTGGAGTTCCTGGGAAGAAACGTGGGTTTACAACAACCACCTTATGTTTTGTACCACCACATCCTTCATCTCATTTGATTCTCACAACCCCGTAAAAGTGTTCAAATTTTTTTCTGTTCCACTGTTAACCTTTAAATTTAAGTAGCAAAGCCTTGCAAGAAAACAGCTGTTATGTCTACACAAAAGCTCAATTAATTCATTACAATTTAACATGGCAAAAATGAAAGACACTGCCTTTTCATTTTATCTAGCTTTTCCATTTTTAAAACAACCAGGGCAGTTGCTGCAACCAAAATAAAGCACCAAGGGCCATACTGCATAGGTCAGCATTCAAATGCTGACCACACAATCTAATCTCAAAAGGGAATAAGAGCTCACAGAATGTTAGATCACAATTTCCCTAACGTGCAATTCACTCTCCTGTGTCAAACTATCCTGTTTCAATTATTTTCACTCACAATCATCGCCCAAAGCACTTTATGAGCCACCACACTCAGGGTCTCATGTTCAATGACTCCTTAGCAGTGTTCTGAAAACCTTGATTTTTTTTTCCGTTTTATCAACAAAACATCACAATCGCATTTCCACTTGGAAATAAATCTCCTTTGCTCCAACTTGCTGTAAATCTATTTACAAATCCGCCCAAATTTCCCCCCTAGAATGAACCGCGCTGACGATCCAAAGTTAAAGCTACTTTACCGAGTCACTCATTCACACAGTTCTGGGCCGCGCCAGCGGGGCCGCGCTGCCAAGTTTACCCCCTCCGTGCCCCCATCAGTCAAGGAGAACCTGAGGTCCCACCTCTTCCTGTCGCTCCCTTCCCACATGTCCATTTATGTAAATGGGTATCGTGAATGACACCTTGGCAAGAAATACCTTCGACTGACAGGGAAGCCGGGCCCGCCCCTCCCCCAGCCCCGCGCGGCCAAGTCCAGGAGTCGCCCCTCCGCACCCTCCCCGAGCCCCCCGCGGAGAAGCCACAGACCTGCCTCCAGAGTCTCCAGCGGGGGCGGCGGCGGGCCCGTCCCGGCGGGGGACAGGTGCTGGGGAGGCTTTTTGGTCCAGGGGTTTTCCTTAGGCGGCAGCGGCGGCGGTGGTGGTGGCAGTGGCGGCGGCGGCAGCTTTTCCTCGGGGCCGGCCGCTGCCGCCTCATCTCGGGCGTCCTCGGCCGGCGGCTCCCGCGGCGGCGGTGGCAGCGGCTCCCCGCCGAAGGGGCCCCCGGGCCCGCGCGCCTTGTGCGCCAGGTGCAGGGACAGGGGCCTCACGGGCACGGCCGCCTGGGGCACGCTGTGTCCCAGCACTGGCACCGGAGACGGCTCTCCCCGCGCCCCCGCGCTGGTGCTGGCCGCGGCCCTTTCCTCCCTCGCCGCCTCCTTCCCGTCTCGATCCGGCGGGGGCGGCTGCTCGGCCTGCCGGCTTGCCGCGGCCAACCGCGACTCCCTCTCTGCGGCCGCCGCGGGCGGATCCTCCCGAGAGTGAACGGCGGGCACCGGGGCGCGAGCAGACATCGTCCCCTTGCCCCAGCCACCCCAGCCGGGGGGGGCCCGGGGCCAGGGAGCCCGGGTGCCCGTCGCTCCGCCGGGGCACCGACTAGCGCCGGCCTGGGGCACAGAACCCGAGAGCCCGGCCGCCGTCGCCGCCACCGCCGCCCGCCGAGGCCGCGCAGCGCCCGGCGTGCCGGCCCGCGTCGAACGGAGCGCTAACCGCCCGCCGGCCCAGCCCTCGTCGGCGGCGCACGCCCAGAGCCAGCTAACACGCGCCGGGCGCCGCAGCCGGGAGCCGCGAGCCCTCACCTGGCGCGGGCAGCTGCGGAGGAGCCGGCAGCCGGGCTGGAAGACCTTTAGCGGCGTCTGGAGGCGCAAGCCGCTCGCGCCGGTAACTGCTCGAGGGGCGGGGCGGCGGCAGCGGAGGCGGGCCGAGGGGCGGGGCGGGACCTCCTCGCGGAGCGTGACGTGGCTGCTCCCCGACCCCGGCCGCCGCCGCCGCCGCCGCGCTGCGCGAGGTGGCCGCCCGCCCTGAGGGCCGGCCCCGCCCAGCGGCCCGCCGAGGGGGAGGAGGGCGCACCGGGCGATTCCCGGCTCGCGGGTGACGGTCGCCCGGGCTGTGAGCGCAGGGGCGGGGCGCCCGCCGGCCCTCTATGACTCGCCGGCGGGCTCGCGCTCGGCTCCCGCGGCGGCGACGACCGCCACCCGGGCCGCGGGGCGGGGCGGGTGGCGCACGTGGCGCTGGGGGAGCCGCCGGGCGATTTGCCCTTAGGCTCCGGGACCGAGTGGCCCCTGGGCGAAGGGCGCTGGGGCGGTGCTGGCCGCCACCCCCACCAGCACCGGGTGCCCCCGCGTGGGCCGGGGTCTCCGACCGGGCCGCTGTGCCCTTTGCGCCCAGCGCCTTAGCGCGGTGAAAGTTCCCTCCCTGGCGCTTCGGGGGCATCGCGGTGACCTGGAATCTGGAGCCAGGAACGCAGTGAAAGCGGTGTTATCTGTAGGTAATTGTTTATGAAACCTTTGCCCCGAAATTTGAGTTACTGCACTTCCCTGCCCTGATTCCCACCCACAAACTGAAATATTTTTAAAGTGCCCTTGTGTGAAACAGCTAATATTTCGCTTTTGAACTTTTTTATTCAGTATCCCTATAATTTGAAGGACTAACACTTGATGACGAATTATATTTTTTCACTAGAATGAATTTTAAAGTAGTACAAATTTTTTGATGATAAATCCGATAGGAGCTTCTGTATGGCCCTCAAATTCAGTTAGACATGATACTGGTTTTATGTGCGTTTATTTATGAGTTAATGTTTATGTGCGGGTACAAGGTCTCTGAGCAGAGATTCAATTCAATCAGATTTTTTTTCTCAGCCCTTCCCCCACCCCTGTAAGGATTTGGGAGGAATTCTTCCTGGTTCCTTTAAGGCTGCCAAACCAGGCACATATAATGTCTGGGATTCCCACCTCCCTTGGGTTTCACTTAAATCACATTAAATTTGAGGTTACGGGGTGTTTTTTTGTTTGCTTTTCGCTTTTTTTAAAGATTGATTTATTTATTTGAAAGAGTTACACAGAGAAAGGCAGAGAGAGAGAGAGGTCTTCCATTGCTGGTTCACTCCTCCAATTGGCCACAATGTCCAGAGCTGCCTGGATCAGGAGCCAATAGCCAGGAGCTTCTTCCGGGTCTCCCACGTGGGTGCAGGGGCCCAAGGACTTGGGCCATCTTCTACTGCTTTCCCAGGCCATAGCAGAGAGCTGGGTTGGAAGCAGAGCAGCTGGGTCTTGAACCAACACCCATTTGGGATGCCGGCACTGCAGGCAGCGGCTTTACCCACTTTTTGTTTTTAACTTAAATTATTTCCCTAAGGCTAATCTATTTATTCAGCAGCTATAAACAATAAGACTTGTGTTCCATATCAGTAATCTCTAATTTATCAGACCCTTATCCACCTCCTGAATCCAGTTGCGATTAAGTGGGAATTTTACTTCCATCTATATCCCTGAGATGGGACACTTTTACCAGCTCTGTTATGAGTAAAGCTTTGTGTTTTTAACTACCGGGGCCGGTGCTACAGGGCAGCAGGTTAATGTCCTGGCCCAAAGCGCCAGCATCCCATATGGGCGCCAGTTTAAGACCAGGCTGCTCCACATCCGATCCAGCTCTCTGCTATGACCTGGGAAAGCAGTACAAGACGGCCCAAGTCCTTGGGCCCCTGCACCCACGTAGGAGACCAGCCGTTGCAGCCAATTGTGGAGTGAACCATCAGATGGAAGACCGACCCCCCCCCCCCCCCCGTGTAGCTCTTTCAAATAAATAAATGAATCTTTAAAAAAAAAAAAAAAACTACCAACTTGTTCTTGTTGTAATCAGCCCTTTGGAGTCCTGCCAGGTAATCCTTGCCTCCTTTTACAAAAGCCTATCAAGTTCACTGTGACTGTGACTCAGAACACGTTATTTTACTCTCTATTCAAATACACATGGATTAAAGACTGGTGAGTCAGTTGAGAAAAGGTAATATGGATTGGTTCTCCCAAGTT
This sequence comes from Oryctolagus cuniculus, assembly GCF_051225735.1. Taxonomy (NCBI): domain Eukaryota; kingdom Metazoa; phylum Chordata; class Mammalia; order Lagomorpha; family Leporidae; genus Oryctolagus; species Oryctolagus cuniculus. The sequence continues at coordinate 66,169,321 of NC_142874.1, forward strand.
TGATTTACATGGGCTACCTAACCATGGTTGCTTCATTTTTTCATTGTCATCTTTTTAAGTGAAAAGCCATACAGGGATTTCTTAGGTAAAGGGGAAGGATTAATGGAGAGCTTTTTTTTTTTTTTTAATGGAAACATGGTTTGCTTGTAGAGAAGGAAGAACTGGAGGATGATTGAGTGTTCAGAATCAGACTGCAGTGTGCACCACTAACTCAGTGAAGGGAATTGGTATTTGTCTCCCTTTCAAATGCATACAAGTAACTCCTGTGTCCCCATAACTTCCTCTTTGAAACACCCTCACCTATCTTGTTGTTGCCCCTCCATATCCACTCTCCACCCTCTCCCCCTGCTCTAGTGCCAGGGAGGGCTAACCTGTTGAGATTGCACCAATGGGCTCCTTTGTCCTACTTGGTATCGGCATGGGTTCTGGCAGTGGGAATTATCTGCAGGACACTGTAGGCCAAAAAATAGTAAGGTCATGGTCATTCCCACAGCTGAGTCACATGGCTACTGGACTTTCTCAGTACTCTTACCCTCTCCACTCCTTCCTTTTATTTTAATGGCCTGGGGTACCCTACCAGTCCATGGGGTACTGCCTTGTCCCTTGTTGATTTCCAGGACCATGCCCACATCTCTGTGAATAGCCCTTTTAGTAACTTCGAAATAGGGGCCAGTGCTGTGGCAGAGTAGGCTAAACCTTGGCCTGCAGCGCTGGCATCCCATATGGGCACTAGTTCATGTCCCAGTTGTTCCTCTTCTGATCCCACTCTATGCTATGGCCTAGGAAAGCAGTAGATAATGGCCCAAGTGCTTGGGTACCTGTACAAGTGTGGGAGACCCTCAAGAAGCTCCTGGCTCTGGCCATTGCGGTCATTTGGGGAGTGAACCAACAGATGGAAGACCTTTCTCTCAGTCTCTACCTCTCTCTCTTTCACATAAATAAAATAAATCTCTCTTTCAAATAAGTAAAATAAATCTTTAAAAATGTAGAGCAGCTGGGACTCAAACCAGTACCCATATGGCATGCCGGCATATGGGCATATGCCAACACTATGCCACAGTGTTGGGGTCCCCCCAATTTTCATTTCTAACCTTTGTTTTTTCTTTCCATCTCTGCTTTTTTTTTTTTTTTTTAAGGTTTATTGTATTTTATTTGAAAGGTACAGTTGGAGAGAAAGAGAGAGATGCTGTTTTATTCCCCAATTGGCTGCAACAACAGGCTGGGCCAGGCTGAAACCAGAAGTCAGGAGCTTCTTCCAGGTCTCCCAAGAGAGTGGCAGGCATCCAGGGACTTTCTGCTCTTTCCCAGGTGCATTAGCAGGGAGCTGGATTGGAAATGGAGCAGCTGGGACTTGAACCTGCGCCCATATGGGAGCACCAGCTCATTCCTCTGCCTCTTAGTTCAAAACCAAGAATGAAGGGCTGATTGGCTCCCCTTAAATTTTCTAGCCGGATCTCACAACTTATTAGTCCATCTAAAGAGCATTTACCCTTGAGTAGGCTGGCCACCTTAGCCTGGAGGAAAAGTCATTTGCTTCAAAAGACTTCCATCAAGGCAATAGGTGAAGCTGGCTTCCATATGTAAAAAATAGCATTCTTTAACCAGTTTTTTTTTTTTTAATTAATTAATTATTTGAAGGGCAGAGTTACAGAGAGAGGACAGAGAGATCTTCCATCTGCTGGTTCATTCCCCAAATGGCCCCAATGGCAGCTGGGCCAATCCGAAGCCAGGAGCCGGGAGCTTCTTCCAGGTCTCCCACATGAGTTCAGGGGCCCAAGCACTTGGGCGATCTTCCACTGCTTTCACAGACATATTAGCAAGGAGCTGGATTGGAAGGGGAGCAGCCAGCACTTAAACCAGTGCCCATATGGGATGTAGGTTCTGCAAGTGGCAGTTTAACCCACTACACCACAGCACTGGCCCCTTTAATCAGGTTTTCTTCCCTTTTCTCTTAGTGAATGGCACTGCCTTCTAGGCATCCCTTCACCCTCCATTCCTAGTTCATTTACAAATATTTCCCAAGTATCTACAGACAGTCTCTAGTAACTCAGCAAGACCAACTGACTGTACCCCCTAAGTGCCTGTCTACTCCTGTGCTGCTTTCTCCACTGCCACCACCATACTCCAAGCTGCCATCCTCCTTCTGTAGTAGTGGTACAGCCTCTTCACTGGCCTGTTTACCTCCAGTTAGGACTGCCTATTTCATAAAATTGTTGTTTGTATTACTTTTAAATCAACAGATTTAACTTAGGATGAAAGACATTAATTTTAGTCAGCTACTACTGAGGTGCAATGCCTGATTTTTTTTAATGGAAAACTGAAATGTGCAGACTAGGTATCAAGTTATCTTTTGAAAGGGAGAATGATTCTCTAAGCTCTCAAAAGTTATGAAACACATAAAATAATTCTTCTTGATGATCACATCGCTCAAAATGAACCTTAACAGATGAATCCTGTTTTTCCTGTTAGAGTATGCCAGTAAATCTTCAGGTGATTGAACACACTCCTCCCTACTTCCAGTGTCTCAGGACATTGAAGTCCCAGAACAAAGTTCAGCTTCTCAGGGGTCAGCATTGTGGCACAGAGGGTTAAGCCTCTACCTGCAATGTTGGCATCCCACGTGGGCTCCTGTTTGAGTCCCAGATGCTCCACTTCCAATCCAGCTCCCTGTTAGTGCACCTGGGAAAGGAGTGAAAGATGGCCTAAGTGCTTGGGCCCCTGCATCTACATGGGAGACCCAGAAGAGGCTCCAGGTTCCTGGCTCCTGGCTTTGGCCTGGCCCAGCCTCAACCATTACAGCCATTTGGGGAGTGAACCAGCAGATGGAGGATCATTCTCTGTCTCTATTTCTCTCTCACCTTCTCTCTTTCTTTCAAATATATAAGTCAGTCTTTGGGGAAAAAAATCGAAAAAGTTCAAGTTCTCTAATATTATTACCAGTGTGATTTAGGTTCATGTTGACCAAAAACCCAATGGATATAGAGAGCTATTGGATACTAGAGAAGTTTCAAAGACTGCATTAGATATAATGTCTTTCAAAGACTTGTAGTCTAAGAAAATAAAAGGGAACCCCAATTTTTGTAACTTCCTACAAAATAACTACTTTTAAGAAGATGATTTTTTTACTAACAATGCTTTTTAAAATATTTATCTATTTCTTAAAGGTTTATTTATATTTTGAAAGGCAGAGTTACAGAGAGGCAGAGAGAGAGAAAGTCTTCCATCCGATGGTTCACTCCCCAGATGGCTGCAAAGCCCAGAGCTGAGCCGATCCAAAGCCAGGAGTCAAGAGCTTCTTCTGGCGCACATGTAGGAAATTGACACTGCAGGTGGCAGCTTTACCCACTACACCATAGCCCTGAACCCAAATGTTTTGTTTTGTTTTTTGATATACTGAACCATCATTCTAATCTGCAAAGCTTTGAGTCTTGTGTAGCATAGTAACTTTTTTTTAAAATATGTATTTGTTTATTTGAAAGGCAGAGTTACACAGAGAGAGAAGGAGAGGCAGAGAGAGAGAGAGAGAGCATGCGCGGGCTTCCATCTACTGATCTGAAGCCAAGAACCAGGAACTTCTTACAGGTCTCCCACACGTGTGCAGGGGCCCAAGGACTTGGGACATCTTCTACTCCTTTCCCAAGCCATAGCAGAGAGCTGGACCAAAAGTAGAGCAGCTGGGACTAGAACCGGCGCCCATATGGGATGCCAGCACTGCAGGCAGCTGCTTTACCCGCTATACCAAAGCGTCAGCCCCTAACATAGTAACTTATTTTTTTTTTTTAAGTTTTATTTATTTATTTGCAAGTTAGAGTTACACAGAGAAAGGAGAGGAAGAGAGGAGAGAGAGGTCTTCCATCCAATGGTTCACTCCCCAGATGTATGCAATGGCTGGAGCTGCATCGATCCGAGGCCAGGAGCTTCTGGGTCTCCCATGCGGGTGAAGGGGCCCAAGGAATTGGGCCATTTTCCACTGCTTTCCCAGGCCATAGCAGAGAGCTGGATCGGAAGTGGAGCAGCTGGGTCTCGAATCAGCACCCATATGGGATGCCAGTGCTTCAGGCCAGGACATTAACGCACTGCGCTACAGCACTGGGCCCCATAGTAACTTCTATTACCTGTAATCTACAAGGCGGGATTAGTACTAATATATGTGTGATAGGCTTTGTATTCTCCACCCGAAATTTTCCTTAGAAACTACTTTCCATAAATGTAGCTGACATAATTGGACTTATATAGTGATACTGAAAGTGTCTTAGAAAATACTGGTTTTTTGCTACTTCCCTGTATCATACAAATGTGTAAAATCATTGTACTTGCTGTGCAGACACAGTTTCAAGTTAAATTTGGGCTACCTTCCAATGAAGATTGCTGTTGTTAAGCCCCTCCTAAGTAGAATTTGCATATTTCTTTGGGGTAGGTAGGTTATTTATTTATTTATTTATTTTTATTTAAAAGCCAAAGCAACACAGAGTTTCTACCTGCTGGTTCATTGCTTAAATGGCCACAACAGCTAGGGCCAGGAGCCTGGAACTCCATCCGGGTCTCCCCAGAGGCCCAGACACTTGGGTTGTCCTCCACTGCCTATCCAGCAGGAATGCTGGATAAGAAGCAGGTCAGCTGGGACACAAACCCAACTGCATCCTGATAAGGGATGCTAGTGTGAAAAACAGCCACTTAACCCCGTGGTACCACGATGCTAGCCCCTTTAGGTAGGCTTTAAAAAAAAAGATTTTTTTATTTATTTAGGTAGGTTTTAATAGGCCAATTTGTACAGAAGTAGGAAATAAAGCTCTCAAAAGTTAACATGTCTTAGCTTAAAACTCAACCTGTAATAGCAGTGCTAGAATTGAAATTCAAGACTGTCTGCCTTTCCTACCAGGCGGTTTAGCCTTTTTTCTTTTATAATAATTTGTAGTAACACAAGAGTAATACTTAATCTTTTAAAAATAATCTAGGTGCTGGCATTGTGGCACAGTGAGTTAAGCCGCTGCATGTGATGCCAGCATCCCCTATCAGTACCAGTTTGAGTGCCAGCTGCTCCATATCTGATTCAGCTCCCTGCTGATGTGCCTGAGAAGGCTATGGAAAATGGCCCAAGTGCTTGGGGTCCTGCCACCCACATGGAGACCCGGATGATGTTTCTTGCTCCTGGCTTTAGCCTGGCCCAGCTATGGCCATTGAGACCATTTGGGGAGTAAACCAGCAGATGAAAGATCTCGCCCTCACCCTCGCCCTCACCCTCGCCCCCGCACCCGCCCCCATTCCAAGTAAAATAAACCTTAAAAAAATGCCAGGAAATTTCTTTAAAAAAAAGACTTTTTATTCATTTATTTATTTTTGAAAGTGTTATAGAGGGACCAGCACTGTTGAGTAGTGGGCTAAACCTCTGCCTGTGGTGCCAGCATCCTATATGGGTGCCAGTTCATGTCCTGGCTGCTCCTCTTCCAATCTGTCTCTTTGCTGATGGCCTGGAAAAGCAGTAGAAGTTGGCCCAAGTGCTTGCGCCCCTTTACCCACAGGGGAGACCTGGAAGAAGCTCCTGGCTCCTGGCTTTGGATTGGTTCAGCTCTGGTTGTTGTGGCCATTTGGGGGTGAACCAGTGGGTGAAAGACCTTTCTCTCTGTCTCTCCCTCTCTCTGTGTAACTCTACCTCTTAAATAAATTAATTAATTAATCCTAAAAAAAAAAGTTATAGAAAGAGACCGAAAGAGATTTTCCGTCCTCTGGTTCACTCCCCAGATGGCCACGAAGCCAGGAGCTTCATCCAGATCTCCTACATGGATGGCAGGGACCCAAGCACTTGGACCATTCTCCACTGCTTTTCCTAGTCCAGGAGCTGGGTCACAAGTGAAGCATCTGGGACATGAACCAGCACCCATTTGGGATGCTGGTGTCACAAGTGGTGGCTTTACCCACCACACCACAATGCAGACCCCAGGAGCAGGTTTGTTAGAACTAATAATAATAATATTCAGTAAGCTCAAGAAAGCAAACTTTCTATTTTCCAATTTTCAAAGAATAGGGATTTTCAAACAACAGGTTGTGGGAGGAGTCAGTAATCCTTATAAATGCTTCATTGCAGTCCAGTTACATTTATTATTCGATCTTGTAATTACTAGTACAACATAAATGTATTTAAATTAATGTTCTTATGAACTTAAGTGGTTGACACCAGGAACAAATGAGCTTTGTACAGAAATGAAGAAACAGTTTTATTGGGTTCTTAATATCTATCATGGCTTATTTTAATCAATTAATAAATATCCATGGAGTGCTTAATATGGAGCAGTAACTGGGCTAGACTGTAGGTAGCAGGTAACACTGTCAAACCACTCATTTCAGAAACAAACAGAGCAGATGGATGGCAATGGAGAGCAAGGGAAGTTAATAGGCATTTTCATATACTTAATCTATGATGAACTGATAGATACATCACCACTTTGAGGGGATATTTAAGTTCAGGAAATGGGCACGCTGATTTCAGGAAACTGCTGGTAACACTTTAATAATAAATATTATGTCCTTGCTAAGTTAATTTGAATTTATTTATTTGAAACATAGCAGAGTGACAGAGTGAGAAGCAAAGAGAGATCTTCCTTCAACTGATCTATACCCTAAATGGCTGTAAAAGCCAGGTCTGGGTCAGACTGAAGCCAGGAGCCAGGAACACCAACCAAGTCTCTCTTGTGGGTGACAGGAGTCCAAGCACTCGGGTCATCATCTGCTGCCTCCTAGGCACATTAGCAGGAAGCTGGATTAGAAGCATGGGATATCCAGGACTCGAACCAGGAACTCTGATATGGGATGCAGATGCCCCTATATCCCCACTCTTGATTTTATGATGGCCTAATCTGACTTCCCATCAAGCTTCACATAGTGAATGGATATGTAGTTTGGTGATGATAAGAGTCTTATCCATTATTTGATTAATCCATTGTTCCATATTTCTTGAAAAATAATTTATTTTTTGATATTTAGAAGACTCTGTCTCTTTCTCTCTCTCTCTCTCTGTCTCTCTGTAAATCTTTCAAGTAAAATAAATAAATCTTTAAAGTAGACCCATTCAGGTTTTTTTTTTTACTTTCATTATAAATGTTTTCAAACATAAATGGAAGTAGGGAAAATAATGTAATATACTGAACTCCTATCATTCATTATCTAACAGTTAATTACATCTTGTAATTTTGTTAGGCAGCTTCTAGAGGCTGCCTAAATTCCATGGCTCAGGGTCAAACTGCCTTTCCCTGTGTCATCAAAGCTAGCAGTGGTGGTTTGAGTCCTTCTCACATCCCTCTGATCTCCTCTTCTATAATCAAATCTCCCTCAGCCTCTCTTACTTGCTTTAGCCATGTTTAAGGACACACATAATTAATTGGAAACCACATGGATCATTCAGAATAATTTCCCCATCCCCAGGTTTGTAGTGTAGTCACATCTGCAAAACCCATTTTGCCATATAAGGTAATGTTCACAAATTCTAAGGATTAGGACTTGAAAATCTTTCAAGGACCATTATTCTGTCTTCTGCACCTTCAGACATACACTCAATGAGTTCTCCTGGGAATTTTAAAGAAAATTGTAGACATCATAAAAATTTGCCCCTAAGTACTTGAGAATGCATCTCTTTTTCTTCACACCTCTCCCTTCAGTCCAGCTTCTTAATATTAACATGTTATTTGCCTTTGTCCCTAGGTTGACATTTCCACTGATGGTACAAAAACAGTGGCAGATAAGTGCTGGTAGTGGCACCAGACTGCACCAGCAGTCATCATACTCTTCACAGGAATACATTCATAGCTAAAAGAAACTGCACGCTTCACCTAAGAATGTCCTCGATGCAGCAGTGAAAATGACTGGACTAAAGCTTCACCCTTGAATGCAAGTGCATATTGAATATCTTCTTTTTTTAAAGATTTTGTTTATTTATTTGAGAGGTAAAGTTACAGTGAGAGGGTGAGACAGAGAGAAAGGTCTTCCTTCCGTTGGTTCACTCCCCAAATGGCCGCGATGACCAGAGCTGCGCCAATCCAAAGCCAGGAGCCAGGAGCTTCTTCCTGGTCTCCTATGCAGGTGCAGGGCCCAAGCACTTGGGCCATCTTCCTACTACTTTACCAGGCCATAGCAGAGAGCTGGATTGGAAGAAGAACAGCTGGGACTAGAACCGGCGCCCATATGGGATGCTGGTGCCGCAGGCGGAGGATTAACTTACTGCGCTATGGAGCTGGCCCCTGAATATCTTCATAATAATCCATATGATGAACTAGGAAGTGCATTTACATCACTTATACTATCCAAGTTTGATGATTGTCTTTAGGAAAAGTGCCTCTGAGATTGTTTGATTTGTAAGCAGTGCTGGCTGCTTTTTTTCATGGAATACATTTTTTTTTTTTACTTGAAAGAACAACAAAGTAGGTTTATTCATGCTTAGGTAATTTGGAAGATTTTTTCTCAAAAAATGAGCAAAATGAACCTGCTACATCAATGGAAGCCACTGACAGTTCTTATTGCTAGTGGTAAAATTCAAGCTCTCAAAAGAGAAAATTAGTGGTTTGGAAAAATTTGTAACTACTACCATGAGCTCAACAGCTTCCCAATGCTTAAAAGATTTTCTGGTGTGATGAGTAATGATTTTAATGAATGTAATATTCAATGTTGCATAATGAAATGTGTCCACATTGGGCAGGTCTGCATAACTCAGTGACCCAACATTTTCCAAATGACTAAAAATGTTAGAAAAGTATACATAAGGATAGTGAAGTAGGTAAGAAATATCACTGGCTTTCTGACTTAAAATGCTTTTATTATTATTATATGTTCCTTAAAAATGATCAACCATATTTATTACTGTATAATTGCTGGATGTCAACACAGTCATAGGCACTACTGAAGTTATATTGCATAGGAAACAATTCCAGCCTACATGGCTTATCGGGATCATGACTCTGCAAACCATGACCCAAGGGTCAAATCCCTTCCACCACCTGTTTTTGTGTGGGCATAGCTAAACATGATTTTTACATTCTGTAAATTTTAAAAACATTTTGAAAAAAGTAGAATGGGTATTTTTTTATACTTAAAAACTACATATAATACTCAAACTTCAGTTCCATAAATAAAGACATTGGAATACAACCATGCTTATTCATTTACGTATTGTCCACGGCTGCTTTCAGACCACGGTAACTGAGTGGAGCAGTTGCAACAAGAGGCCATATGTGGTTCTGTCATCACTTTTTGTATGGTTACAAAAAGGTTAACAGGCAAAAAGCCAAGAGAAAAATCTAGTAGAATTCTATAAATGATTTTCAAATGATGACTGTGTTCAATTAAAAGTATTTACATTTGGACTGCTATCAATGTTTGGCATTAACTGCACGGAGATATTGTCAAAGCTGAAAAATGTAAAATGGTCTTACTGATCAGCACTAACAGATGAATATTTGCTACAGATTTTGGTAGGGACACAAACTTTGAACACCCCAATTAAGTAAATTATCCCCTATATAAAGATTTCCATTCTTCAGTAGATCTATGTTAGAAACAATTTACACAATGACTATGCTTATGTTTTGAATGTTACCAATAAAAATTTGTGGAAATATAGTTTCTTTCTTTTTTAAAAAGTATTTATTTATTTATTTTAAAGTCAGAGTTACAAAGAGGGAGAGATAGAGATCCATCCAATGGTTTATTCTCCAAATAGCCACAATAGCAGGGGCTGTGCAGGCCAAAGCCAAGAGTCTAAAACTCTGTCTGGGTCTCCCATGTGCATGGCAGGGCTGCAAGCACTTGGGCTATCTTCTACTGCTTCTTCAGATGCCTTAGCAGGGAGCTGGATCAGAAGTGGAGCAATTGGACTCCAACCAGTGCTTATACAGAATGCTGGCATTGCAGGTGGCAGCCTAACTTGCTGCACCACAACACCAGCCTCTCTTTCTTCTTTTTTTTTTTTTTTAGAGAGATTTATTTATTTATTTATTTATTTATTTATTTTGACAGGCAGATTTAGACAGTGAGAGAGAGACAGAGAGAAAGGTCTTCCTTCCGTTGGTTCACCCGCCAAATGGCCACTACGGCCCAGCGCGCTGCACCGATCCGAAGCCAAGAGCCAAGTGCTTCCTCCTGGTCTCCCATGGGGGTGCAGGGCCCAAGCACTTGGGCCATCCTCCACTGCCTTCCCGGGCCACAGCAGAGAGCTGGACTGGAAGAGGAGCAACTGGGACAGAATCCAGCACCCCAACCAGGACTAGAACCCGGTGTGCCAGCGTCACAGGCAGAGGATTAGGCAAGTGAGCCGTGGCGCCAGCCTATTTATTTATTTGAAAGCCAGAGTTACACAGAGGAGAGCCAGAGAGAGAGAGAGAGAGGTCTTCCATCCGATGGTTCACCCCCCAATTAGCCGCAACGGCCAGAGCTGTGTTGATCTGAAGCCAGGAGCCAGGAGCTTCCTCCAGGTCTCCCATGTGGGTGCAGGGGCCCAAGGACTTGGTCCATCTTCTACTGCTTTCCCAGGCCATAGCAGAGAGCTGGATTGGAAGTGGAGCATCCGGGTCTCGAACTGGAAGCCTCTCTTTTCTTCTTACATAAGTACCTACATAATATCCTGAGTTTAGTCTTTGGGCTTGCAAAGCATAAAGTATTTAGTACTTGACCCTTTACAGAAAAAGTTTGGTTAGCCCTGATCTAGATTTTAGTAAATCTTAACAGTGATCACACATTTAAGTCACCCTGAGATATCTGGGGGGAAAATGCCCATGTAGGGGGAGTCCCTCTCCCAGAGATTCTGATTTAATTGGTCTGGAGTGCAGCCTAGTCTACAGTAATTATTAAAAGCTCCCCACTGAGACTCAAAGCTGTCCTAGACTTGAGAAATATGGGTTTAAGTGATATAGACATTCTGATACATTTTTTAAAGTGTCATTAAGATGAAAACACAATTTTGCTCATTCTAAAAAAAAATCAATTTGAGAATTACAGAAACCAAGGGATATGTAGAGCCCTGAATCCTATATCTGAGTTCTAGAATTCAAATCCCAGCTCTGCTTCCAATTCCAGCTTCCTACTGATATGCACCCTGGGAGGCGGCAGGTGATGGCTCAAGGACATGTATCGATGCTTCCCACATGGGTGATCTGGATTCAGTTCTGGGCTCCTGGCTTCGGCCTGGCCCCGGCCCTGACTGTTGCAGGATTTGGAGAGCAACCACGTTGATGAAGATCTCTGTCTCTCTGTGTGTCTCAGTCTGCTTTTCAATTGGCAAAAATAAATAAAAATTATTTTTTTGGGAAAAGAAAGTCATGGGAGATGAAGAAATTTCTGCTTAAAATCTCTTTATAATAAAGGTTATAACCCAGCACATTGGAAAGAACACTAAGAATCATTCTGCAAATTTTGTGGAACTAAGTAGCGCATGGAACTGTGTCAGTCACTGACTGCATAAGAAGAGCTAGGATCTGATAGCTTTCTAACAGTGGGTTTGGAAGGGTGGAACACAATTAACTAATTGTTTAAATACGATTAAAGGGGACTGGCATTGTGGTATAGTAGATAAAGCCACCACCTGTGATGCCAGCATCCCATAGGGGCACCAGTTCCTGTGCCTGCTAGCATGCCTGGGAAAAGCAGCGGAAGATGGCCCAAGTTCTTGGGCTCCTACCACTCATGTGGGAGACATGGATGAAGCTCCTGGCTCCTGACTTTTCCCTGGCCCAGCCCTGGAAGTTATGGCTGTCTGGAGTGAACCAATGGATGGAATATCTCTCTCTGCCTGCCTCTTCCTCTGTCTCTGAAACTCTTTCAAATAAATTAATTAATCTTTAAAAAATATATGTGATTAAAGGCTGTGGTAAAGTAAGCATGAGTGTTAAATATGAAATTAAGGTCCAGGGCCAGTGCTATGGCGTAGCAGGTAAAGCCACTGCCTGCAGTGCCAGCATCCCATATAGGCTCCGATTCTAGTCCACTTCCCATCCAGCTCTCTGTTATGGCCTGGGAAAGCAGCAGAAGATGGCCCAAGTCTTTGGGCCCCTGCACCCACATGGTAGACCTGGAAGAAGCTCCTGGCTCCTGGCTCCTGGCTCCTGGCTCCTGGCTCCTGGCTTAGGATCGGCTCAGCTCCAGCTGTTGCGGCCATTTGGGGAGTGAACCAGTGGATGAAAGACCTCTCTCTCTCTGCCTCTCCTTCCCTCTCTGTGTAACTCTGACTTTCAAATAAATAAATAAATCTTAAAAAAAAAAAAAAAAAAAGAAATTAAGGTCCTTAGCACAAGCTAGGGGAAATCTCTGGACTGAGGATTGATGCAAAAGGGGAAAGAAAGACTCCTGGCTGTACTGTAAAACGGAGCCAAGTTCAAGTACCTGAATTTCTCTCACTGTCTTCTCTTTTATAAAACAGGTATAGTGGTGCTGGCACTGTGGTGTAGTGAGCAAAGGTGCCTCTTGCAGTGCCAGCATCCCATAAGTGCTCTGGTTCGAGTCCTGTCTGCTCCACTTCTGATCCATCTCTCTGCTGTGGCCTGGGAAAGCAGTAGAAGATGGCCCAAGTGCTTGGGCCCCTGCACCCACATGGGAGACCTGGAAGAAGCTCCTGGCTCCTGGCTTCAGATCTGTGCAGCTCTGGCCATTGCACCTGTTTGGGGAGTGAGCCAGCATCCATTTACAAACAAACTTTCAAATGTGAATTTTTTTTTTTTTTTTTTTTTTTTTTTTTTGACAGGCAGAGTGGACAGTGAGAGAGAGAGACAGAGAGAAAGGTCTTCCTTTGCCGTTGGTTCACCTTCCAATGGCCGCCGCGGCCGGCGCGCTGCAGCTGGCGCACCGCGCTGATCCGATGGCAGGAGCCAGGTACTTCTGCTGGTCTCCCATGGGGTGCAGGGCCCAAGCATGTGGGCCATCCTCCACTGCACTCCCTGGCCACAGCAGAGAGCTGGCCTGGAAGAGGGGCAACCGGGACAGAATCCGGCGCCCCGACCGGGACTAGAACCCGGTGTGCCGGCGCCACAAGGCGGAGGATTAGCCTAGTGAGCCGCGACGCCGGCTATTTTTTTAAAAAAGATTTTTTTATTTATCTGAAAGGCAGAGATTCAAAGAGTAAGGTAGAGACCAAAGGAAAAAGACTGCAACAGCCAGAGCCAGGCTAGGCTGAAGCCAAGAGCCTGGAATTTCATCCAGGTCTCCCACTTGGATGCAGGGGCCATCCTCTGCTGCTTTCCCAGGCACATTAGCAAGGATCTGGACCAGCACTCAACTGGGATATTGATGTCTCAGGAGGTAGCTTAACCTTGTGCACCAAAATGCTGGCCCCACAAATGTGAAACAATTTTATAAAACAATTGCAAAAAGATTTCCAAGAATTCTCAAATCACCTTTGTAAACTACATCTAAAATCTTACATAGCCGTGATACATTTGTTAAGACTAAGAAATTAACATTGGTAGTCCACTATAAATGATAAACTGAATTCAGATTTCACTGCTTTCTTCGCCAGTGTGCTGCTTCTGTTCAGGGATGCAGAACACTAGCTGTTAATGAAGCTGAGAATGAACTTTACTGATTCTGTTTAGATTCCACATTGTAACTAGCCCGTAAGAAACTATTCCCTGTGGAGTTTGGGTATAATATCAAAGAAAGATTTCCTCCATTATCTGAAGCCTACTAAAATACTCTGTTTTCCAATCAGATTTTCTATGTACAGTTAAACCAAAACAATCTGCTGCAATAGATTATGCAGAAGCAGCTATGAGAGTCCAGATGTCTTCTGTTGAGCTAGATTTTAAGGAGATTCACAGAATTATAAAATGTCACACCACTCAGGGTTTTGTTTTGTTTTGGAAAACAAATTGATGTTCCATTTTTAAAAGTTATTGTTGTTAGCATGTGTGAGTTGAATGATGTTCCCTGAAAAGATACGTTCAGGCTCCAACCCCCAGCTTCCTGAGAATGTGAACTTATTTGGAGATGTTATCAAAGTAAAGATGAGGTCATACTGGATTAAGGTGACTCCTAATCCAATGAGTGGTGCCCTTAAAAGAAAGAGAGTAATTTGGAGACAGACAAAAATGAGACTGGTTTGTGAAGACAGAGACAAGAGATTAGAGTGATGCGCCTACATGCCAAGGAGCACAAACATTGCTGGCAGCCACCAGAAGCTAGGAGTGAGGCATGGAACATATCCTTTCGAGAAACTTCAGTGAGCATGGCTCTCTGGACACACTGATTTCACACTCCTAACCTCACAGTGCCACCCTGTTCATGGTACTTTTTTATAGCAGGCCTAGAAATCTAATAGAGTTGTCTCTGGGGATCTATTCTGAACTCCCTAGTGGATGCCTGCAACTGTGGAGAGTAACGGACCCTATTATAAACCAAAGCATTTCACAAAGTTCATGGAAAATGCATATAATGAGAAAAGTATTCATGGATTTCAGATTTTTTTGCACCAAAATAAACTTGCATTTTCATTGCATTCTTACCCTTGTACTATGTTTTTTTCCTGTACATATATTCCTATGATAAAGCTTAATTTATAAACCAGGCACAGTAAGATTAACAGCAGTAAATAAAAATGAGCATTTATAATAACATACCGTAATAGTCACTTTAAAATTGATTGTTTTTGCTATTTTCCATTTATTATTTTTTGACCTTGGGTAACCTGAGTAGCTACATATCTGGAAAGCAAAACTCTGTATGAGGACTGCATGCATTAAGTAGATTCATTATTGTTAAAATGAGTCAATTAATATTTTAAAATGAATCAATTTTTTTTAAGTTGAGGATTTATTTGGGAAGTGAAGGCTTTATTAAGAGAGAGGGGACCAAGAAGCAGAAATGTGCAGTTCCATACCAGCCTTTTTCAAGGAGTAAGCCAGAGACTGCAAGCAAAAGAGGGCATGCAGGCAGGAGAATGGCCGGCCTTGACTGGTGGCTTGGGAGAGCAGGCAGAGAAACCAGAAGCAGCAAAACGGGGTGGGGGTGGTGCCTGGGCAGCTCAGTGCACTCCAGCCTCTATTCGCTCCCAAAAGGGAACTGGTTACTTAGTCTGATTGAAAGGTGGGTGGATACAGGTGAGATCACGCAGGAGGCAGGGGTGTGTGGCCTCCAGCTCCTGAATCTAAACCTATCTACCTGAAGGTCCCAAATCATTCACACCTCAGATTCCAGACGCTTAATCTTAAAGGGATGCTGAAGGACATAGCATCCCTTTCCCGGGTCTGGAAATGCCTTCCCATCTCATCTAATGAATTCGTTTCATGAGCTGGAAAACCTTCAATCACTATCAATAACTTTTAGAGGCTAGCGTGGTGGCATAGTGGGTAAAGCTGCCACCTGCAGTGCCGGCATCCCATATGGGTGCCAGTTTAAGTCCTGGCTGCTCCACTTCTGATCCAGCTCTCTATGGCCTGGGAAAGCAGTAGAAGATGGCCCAAATCCTTGGGCCCCTGCACCCATGTGGGAGACATGGAAGGAGCTCCTGACTTTGGATCGGTCTAGCTCCGCCTGTTGCAGCCATCTGGGGAGTGCCTCTCTGTAACTCTGCCTTTCAAGTAAATAAATACATCTTAAAAAATTTAAATATTTCTGCTTAAACTCATAATACAGCTATAACACAAAAACAATAGCTCTTTACAGTCTCTGTAAGTTATAGAAATATAAAAAGTTCCTGAGACCAAAAAGTTTGAGAACTGTTATGCCAGGTCTTCTCTGAAAGCCTTTATTTTGACCAATTTTCATAACAAATTTGCAGTTCAAAAATTTTTAATTAGGGCCCGCACTGTGGCGTAGCAGGTAAAGCCACCACCTGAAGTGCTGGCATCCCATATAGGCACCAGTTCTAGTCCGGGCTGCTCCTCTTCGCATCCAGCTCTCTGCTCTGGTCTGGGAAAGCAGTAGAAGATGGTCCAAGTCCTTGGACCTCTGGGAGACCAGGAGGAAACTCCTGGCTCCTGGCTTCAGATCAGCGCAGCTCTGGCCATTGCAGCCAACTGGGGAGTGAACCAGCAGTTGGAAGACCTCTTTCTCTCTCTCTGCCTCTCCTTCTCCCTCTGTGTAGTTCTGACTTTCAAATAAATTAATCTTTAAAAAAAAAAATTCCAAAGTAGCCTGATATGCTGAAGTAAACATTTCATGATGTGCTGCATCTATTACATTCACAGCATTTTTAAACATAAAAAACAAGGACCATGAAAATATTATTTTGATCAAATGACCACACTCCTAGAAATTTAAAACCATTAATTTCAAAGAATATAACATGATTGCATCTTCTTTTTACATTTGTTTGAAATAATACATGCTATGGTGATAAGCCATATTATTACACCACCCAGAGTTTAACAGGAGTGAATGACATTCACTGGAATGGATACGTGGTCTTCTGGTTGTGTTCCATTATCTTGTATTTCTCAGCTGTTCATTTACTGATAAAATCTGAGCTTTTCAAGTTTGTCCTTTGCTCAACGATCTCATGAAAGCCTGAGGGAAATTTTTCCTGGTCATTTTTGTTGGATGACAGTGAGAATTCATGTTTTAAAATTTTCCTTGGTTCAAATAATTTGGAATTAAATTAAAAATTTAGGGGGCCAGTGCTGTGATATAGTAGATTAAGCATTTGCCTGCGGTGCTGGCATCCCATATGGGCTTGGGTTTGAGTCCTGGCTGCTCCATTTTCTGATCCAGCTCCCTGCTAATGGCCTGGGAGAGCACTAGAAGATGGCTCAAGTGCTTGGGTCCCTGCACCCATGTGGGTGACCCGGAAGAAGCTCCTGGCTTCAGAGAGGCCCAGCTCTGGCCATTGGATCCTTTGGGGAGTGAACTAGTGGATGGAAGACCTCTCTTTCTCTCCATCTCTCTGTTAGTCTGCCTATCAAATAAATCTTAAAAAAAAAAAAAAGAAAGAAAAAGAAAAGAAATTTAAACCACTTCCCAGTTCATTTAAGAAATACAATGATCTGCTATAAGCTCTTAGTCAATTTGAGAAAAAAAGTAAAGGATGAAATCATCGTATTTTATAGTATCTAAGTGAATAAGATTAGCTAATATTGTTAATTTGAGACTATTCTCAAAGAAAATTAGTGCTTAATTTAAAAAGGTATGGAGATTTGTTATGAAATTCAACATTACTTCAAAACATTTATGGGAAAATGGAATTAAAAGATGTTTATTTTTCATTGCAAAAAACTTTGAAATGCATGTGTAATTTTTTCATAATACACATTTCCACAATCATTTTGAAGACCCTTCATGTTAGACATTACTGTAATATAACTGGGGACTTGGAGAAAGATATTTCATGGGAGGATATGTGTTCTCTTAAAGGATTTATGCCTTAAGATAAACTGTCTAGAATATTTAATGCTGAACTTAAAAATATAATTCAAGGCTAGAATAATAAATATATTACTATTTTCTCACTTAATTCATGTTGCTCAAACAATATGAATTTACCAGACAAATTAAGAAATAGTCAATTATGAAATCTTTTGGTTTTACAATATGATCTAGGATTTTTCTTGCCTTCCCAAGGAATTGGTTCTATTTATTCCTTTCCTGAATCAGTAGTACCTTTTCCTCTCCTGGATCATTCTCATCCATAGATAGACAAGCTTTGCTGTTTGCCATAAAATGAACAAAATCTATTTTGAAACTATTTCCCCATCAGCCACTGCAACCCTTCCCAATACACCTTACCAAAAAATAGCTCATAGTTACTATCTGCACACTGCAATTCACTTTTCTAAATTGTAGTAAAATATACACAAAACTTGCCTGTTTGGGGCTGGCACTGTGGTGCAGTGGGTTAAGCCTCTTGTAATGCCAGTATCCCATATGGGCACAGGCTGCTCCACTTCCGATCCAGTTCCCTGCTAATGTTCCTGGGGAAGCAGCAGATGACCCAAGTGCTTGGGCCCCTCTGCATCCACTTGGGAGACCCAGAAGAAGCTCCTGACTCCTGGTTTTGGCCTGGCATAGCCCTGGCTATTTCAAGCCATTGCGGAGTGAACCAAATGGAAGCTTGCTCTAACGCTGCCTTTCAAATAAATAAATCTTAAAAAAAAAATTACCACTTTAACCATTTTTTCTTTTTATTTTTTCTTTTTAGAAGGCTTCTTTTTTTTTTTATTTTTATTTTTTTGACAGGCAGAGTGGACAGTGAGAGAGAGACAGAGAGAAAGGTCTTCCTTTTGTTGGTTCACCCTCCAATGGCTGCCGCGGCCAGCGTGCTGCAGCCGGCACACCGCGCTGATCCGATGGCAGGAGCCAGGTACTTGGGCCATCCTCCACTGTACTCCCTGGCCACAGTAGAGAGCTGGCCTGGAAGAGGGGCAACCGGGACAGAATCCGGCGCCCCGACCGGGACTAGAACCCGGTGTGCCGGCGCTGCAAGGCGGAGGATTAGTCTAGTGAGCCGTGGCGCCGGCCAGAAGGCTTCTATTTAATGAATACACATTTCATATGTACAACTTTTAGGAATATAGTGGTTCCTCCCCCCATTCCCACCCTCCCACACCCACTCCCATTGCACCTACTCCCTCTCCCATCCCATTCTTCATTAAGTTTCATTCTTAATTGACTTTATATACAGAAGACCAACTCTATACTAAGTAAAGATTTCAACAGTTTGCACCCACACAGACACACAAAGTATAAAGCACAGTTTGAAGACAAGTTTTACCATTAATTCTCACAGACTCCTCATTAAGGACAGAGGTCCTCCATGGGGAATAAGTGCACAGTGACTCCTGTTGTTGATTTAACAATTGACACTCTTATTTATGACATTTAGTGATCACCTGAGGCTCTTGACATGAGCTACCAAGGCTAAGGAAGCCTTCTGAGTCCACAAACTCCACAGGTGTTTAGACAGGGCCTTAAGCAAAATGGAAGTTCTCTCCTCCCTTCAGCGAAAAGTACCTCCTTCTTTGATGGCCCCTAATCCACTGGGATCTCACTCACAGAGATCCTTCATGCAGAACAGTTTTTGCCAGTGTCTTGGCTTTCCATGCCTGAAATGCTCTCATGAGATTTTCAGCCAGATCCAAATGCGTTAGGGCTGATTCTGAGGTCAGAGTGCTGTTTAGGACATTTGTCAGTCTGCGAGTCTGCTGCGTGGACTGCTTCCCATGTTGGAGCTTTCTCTCCTTTTCAGTTGTATCTATTGTTATTACCAGACACTTGGTCTTATTTATGTGATCTCTTTGACACTTAATCCTATCTATATGATCAGTTCCACACTTAATATGATCACTTTATCAAATAAGATGGGATTAGTACCACCCAGCCTAATGGGCTTTGGAGTCCCATGGCAAGTTTTTAGCTTCACCCTTAGGGGTAAGTCCCTGGGAATGTGTGCCTAAACCAGTTTAACCATTTTTAAGTATATGATTAGTAGTATTAAGTATATTCACATTACTAGGCAACCATTGTGACCATCCATCTCCAGAAATTTTGTCTTCTCAATTAAAATCCACATCCATCAATCAGTAATTTCCTATTCCCCATTCCTCCCAGCTCTGATAACCAGCATTCTACTCTGTCTCTAAGGATTTGAGTGATCTCGGGTCCTCACGTGAGAAGAATCATACAGTATTAACCTTTTGTGTCTGGCTTATTTCGTGCAATGTCCTCAAAGTTTGTCCATGTTGAAACAGGTGTCAGAATTTCATTCGTTTATAAGGCTGAATAATATTCCATTTTGTATCTGCACAATATTTTATCCGTTCATCTGTTAGACATTTGCATTGCTTCCCCTTTTGGCTACTGTGAATAATGTTGTTAAGTGCATAAATACCACGGGTGTATATATACCTATTTGAGTCTCTGTTTTCAATTATTTTGGGCATATGCCTGGATCATATGGCACTTAATTTTTTTTTTTTTTTTTGACAGGCAGAGTGGACAGTGAGAGAGAGAGAAACAAAGAGAAAGGTCTTCCTTTGCCATTGGTTCACCCTCCAATGGCCGCTGCGGCCGGCGCACCGCACTGATCCGATGGCAGGAGCCAGGTGCTTCTCCTGGTCTCCCATGGGGTGTAGGGCCCAAGCACTTGGGCCATCCTCCACTGCACTCTCTGGCCACAGCAGAGAGCTGGCCTGGAAGAGGGGCAACCGGGACAGAATCCGACGCCCCGACTGGAACTAGAACCCAGTGTGCTGACGCCGCAAGGCGGAGGATTAGCCTAGTGAGCCGTGGCACCAGCCGACACTTAATTTTTTGAGGAACTACCATACATCAGTGACTGTGTCACTTACATTCCCACCAACAGTGCACAAGGGTTCTAATTTCTCCATATCCTGACCAATACTTGTTTTCCATGTTTGGGTTAATGTCCATCTTCTACTGTGAGAAGTAGCATCTAGTGATTTTGATGTGCACTTCTGTAGTGATAAGTGATTTTAAACATCTTTTCATGTACTTAGTGGCTCTTTGTAAATTTTTCTTGGGGGGAATGTTTTGTTCAAGTCCTGTGCTCATTTTAAAATTGTCATTTTGTGTGTGTGTGAGAGTTGTTAATGTCTTTATATATTTTGGATTTTAATCCTTTATCACATGTATTATTTGCTAATATTTTCTTTCTGTGGGTTGCCATTTCATTCTTCATTGTGTCTTTTTACATACTCATTTTAAATTTAATGACGTTTAATTTTCTTTTGCTGCCTATGCTTTTGGTGTCCTATCCAAAAAGTCATTGCCAAAAACAATACCAGAGAGCTTTTGCCCTATGTTCTCTTCTAAGATCTTTGTAGTTTTAGCTTACATTTCTATCTTTGATCCATTTTGGGATAATTTTGTATACAGTGTAAAGAATGGGTTCAACTTCATCCCTAGCACCATTTGTTGTCAAGACTGTCCTTTCTCCCACTAAATGGTCTTAGCACCCTTGTGGCAAGTCATTTGACCATGCTTCTGACCTCTTTATTCTAGTTCATTGGTCTGTATGTCAGTCTTTTTGTCACTACCACACTGTGTTAATTCCTATAGCTTTGTAGTAATTGGTTTTATTTTAAATTCTGGTTTTATTGTATGTGATAAGTGAGTGTTGTGTGTAATATATCCATTTTATGAAACACAGATTTTCCTTTGTGCCCTACTATCATTTTTGGAAATGTTACATGTACACTTTAGAAGAGTTATACTCTGTATTATCAGAGCATAGTGAGTTTGTGTATGAGAGAGAGAAACGGCAGGTACACAAGAGGGCTTGCACACTTCCATCTGCTGGTTCACCCTGTAAATGCCTGCAACAGCCAGGCCTGCCAGGGCAAAGCTGGGAGTAGTGATCATTGAATAACACTGTGAGTATAATTAATGATGCTGAATTCAACACTTAAAATGAAAAAAGGTTGTTATCTACAATTTACCAAAATTTTAAGGAAAATGTAATATACTTTAAATGAATGAACTGCATATTATGTGAATTATGTCTCAATAAAGTGGGAAAAGCTATGTATACAGTGAAGTTAGAATTTGCTACATAAATCAAGTCAAAGAGAACTGGTCTAGTCCTTGGCAACTTGTTTAAACACCTTGCATTCTTTGTCTCTAGTACTCAGTAAATATTTTAAAGTGATTAAATAAACTCATTAGTTTATGAGTAGACAACTTAAATACAATGTGTATAATTCTATCTGGTACCTGGCTCTGAGTTTCCAAGTTTCAGTTGGCAATCTGATAACAATTGTGGTCTCCATCCTCTGGAAATGTCCAGAACTTTCATGTTGCAGTTCTCCATTCTAAAATTACACTTAAAAGAAATGTACATTTGGTCAATCTTTTCCCTGTCTGGTGTCTGGAATTTGGTCCAGAAGGGAAAATCACTTACTTTCTGATATGAAAGTCTAAAGACCTGGCAGGTGTCAGGACACAGACCAAAATTCCGACCATTCCCTAAATCTTCTACTTTGGAGATACAGAGAGAACATGAAAGACACAAGCCCTAAAATAGAAATTAAGAATACTCATGGTATTATGCAAGTAACAGTAAATATTTATTTTCAGGTAAATTATCTTATTCAAAATGGCTTTCAAATATACCTCCCCAATTGCCAATTTACTCTCTCCCACATTACAATCTATGATAACATGGATATAAAATGACATCTAGAAATAATCCAGTAAAATAATAAATGTATACATTTATATTTTCAAGCAGAACATAAAACTGCTCTCCATGTTATCCCTACATGTGTGTCAGCTAGCCAATTGGCATTTCATAGAGGAGCTGCAACTTTGGGAGTTGACTCAGTGAAAGAATTGTTGCTGTGGGTTTACCATGGAGTTTGGTAATTAGAGCAAGGTCAAGGTACTGTCTTTTGCTTGAGTATAAAGACTGAAAGTCAGATGTCATCCATAGGGCAAAGGAATTAGATCCAAGGTCTTGGAGTTCCCAAAGCATATATTAATAAAGGCATCTGCTTGGGTGACTGAGATGAATGGAACATTCTCAGGAGCAACTGCTCTGGGAATAAAAGCAAAGATTTCCAAAGAAAATGCCTTCACTTTTCCATCATTACATAAGCATTTTCAGAAGAGAAAATCCAAATGGCCATCTTAAGTATTAAAGTGATCATATTGTGTTAAAATGATCATATAGATAGGATTAAGTGTTAAAGGGATCATATAAATAAGATCAAATGTCTGGTAATAATAGATAGAATTAAAAAGGAATGCTCCAGCATGGGAAGCAGTCCACAAAGCAGACTCATAGAATGACAATTGCTTTAAATAGCACTCTCCTCAGAATCAGCCCTTAAAGCATTCTGGTCTGGCTGAAAAGCCCATGACAGCATTTCAGGCATGGAAAGCCAAGACACTATGGCAAAAAAATGTTCTACATGAAGGATCCCTGTAAGACCCCAGTGGTAAGAAGTGGCCATCAAAGAAGGATGTACTTTTCTCTGAAGGGAGGAGAGAACTTCCACTTTGCTTATGGCCTTCTATAAATACTGAGGGAGATTGTGGATTCAAAAGGTTCCCATAGCCATGGCAGCTCTTGTCAAGAGCCTTGGGGGATTACTGATGTCGTACATACAAGTGTTAATTGTCAAATCAACAACAGGAGTCATTGTGCAATTACTTCCCATGCAGGACCTCTGTCCCCAATAAGTTGTATTATGAGAATTGTTCTCAAACATTTATGTATGTTTGTACAAATTGTTGAAATCTTTACTTAGCCTAGAGTTGGTCTTCTGCATATAAAATTAATTGAAAACAAATCTTAATGGAGAATGGGACTGGGAAAGGAAGGAGGAGGTAGGGTGGGAGGGTAGGAACGGTGGGAGGAATCACTCTATTCCTAAAGTTGTACTTATGTAATTTGTACACGTACCTTAAATAAAAGGCTTTGTTGGGGAAAAAAAAAAGGAACTGCATGAGGTCAAGGTCAGATAGAATTTTATGGCTGACGAAAATAAAGCAAAGATGTTAACATTTCTTCCTTGCTCAAAGTCACAGAGATAAGAACATAATTTTAGACGCTCTGCTACACACCTGCCCAAAATACCAGAGGCAACAGGAACACAGCTCCTCTCGACTACTTTCATACCACTTAACTTCACATCTGCAGGGTCTTAGTCCACCCTATCGAGGATGGACTGGGTCCGAAGAAAGGTAAGTGCGCAGCTCGCCCGTTCCCCAGCCTCCCAATCCCGGAGACAGTGAGATGCAGCGGGGAGTCAAGTCAAGCAAGCAAGAACTTGGTTTACTGCGTGTGTAGCAAAGCATTTTAAAACACAAGACCACAGGGTTACTGGGGCAGGGCATAAGGACCAACCAATTACTTAAAAGGTCATTTTATGGGGCAACTTTTTACAGGACCAGCCACATGTCTGTACACTCATCATCAGTTGTCGTCACCTCCCCTGATGCTGTGCAGCCAATCAGCTTTGGTGGTAAGCGACTTTGGGTACTGCCCACCTTACTTCCTTTGGGCACCATCTTTGAATTGCCACGTGTGCCTAATTTCCCTGCAGGCGCCATCTTTGAATTGCCTCCTGTGCCTAATTTCCCCACACACATCCTCTGCCCTTTCCTTCAGCAGCTATTCCTCTTCACTTGAGTCCTTTGTATGCTGCACGGTAGCATGACCTCACAGAGCCAACAGACTGAAATCTCCAGGGGGAAGGCTGGGCTTCCTTTTTTTTTTTGTTGTTTGTTTGTTTGAACTTCCTAGGTGACTGTAATGTGCAGCCAGCCTTGTGAACCCTTTAGAGCTGTAGTTCTTAAAAAGTGCAGATCCCAGGGCTGCGCTATGCCTTGGTGGGTAAAGCCACTGCCCAGCATCCCTTATGGGAGCCAGTTTGAACCCCAGCTGCTTCACTTCCAATCCAGCTCTCTGCTATGGCCTGGGAAAGCAGTAAAAGATGGCCCAAGTGCTTGGGCCCTGCACCTGCATGGGAGACCAGGAGGAGGTGCCTGACTCCTGGCTTCTGATCCGCACAGCGTGCCAGCTGCAACACGCCGGCAGTGGTGGCCACTTGGGGGGTGAGCCAATGGAAAAGGAAGACCTTTCTCTCTCTCTCTCTCTCACTGTCTAACTCTGCCAGTCAAAAAAAAAAAATTAAAAAAAAAAAAAAAGCTGCAGGTGATTCTGATGCAGCCTCCCTTGCCCTGCCAGAAACCTTTTATTTAAGGAATACAAACTTCAAACATTTCATAATTACAACTTTAGAAACATGGTGATTCTTCTCACTGTGTCTGCCCTCCTACCCACTCTCTCATCTCTCTACCTCTTCCCTCTCTTATTCCCGTTCTTGTTTTTTACTAAGATCTATTTTCTTTTCTTTTCTTTTTTTTCTCTTGTACCCGCAGGACGTGATAGCCTTCCGTGCCCCTGCCTGGGATCTTGACGCTCTGCGAGGAGCCCATGGCGCCAGGCGATCGGTGCAGCCCAGCCGGGCGCTGCTCTGCTCCCCGCCCCTCCGCACCACCTGCTCCCTCCGCGTAGCACTTGGGACGTGGCACTCGCAGCCGCCAGAGAACTAAGATCTATTTTCAATTAACTTTATACACATATGATTAACTATGTTAAGAGTTCAACAAATAGCATGAAAAAAAAATACAAAACTGTTCAACAGTTGAGACAAGGGCTGCTCAAAGTCATTGCTTCTCAAACCATCCATTTCACTTCCATAGTTTGCCTTTTATAGGTGCTCTATTAGTTATAACAGGTCAGGGAAACATAGTATTTATTCTTTAGGGACTGGCTTATTGCATAAAGTATGATGTTTTCCAGTTTCATCCATTTTATTGCAAATGACGATTTTTTTTTTACCACTATGAAGTATTCCATGATGTATTTGTCCCATAATTTCTTTATCCAGTCTTCAGTTGACAGGCATTTGGGTTGATTCCATAGCTTAGCTATTGTGAATGGAGCTGATGCAGCCTAACTTTTGAGAACCATTGTCTCTGGAGGGGTACTTTGGGAAATTTCCTGTGTATTTGAACCATTAGGAGATTCGCTCAAATGCAGATTCTGCCTTTTGGGATGAAACATGACAGAGTTTCTAAGAAGCTTCCAGAAGATGTTGTTCACCTACTGCCACTTTTTTTTTGTTTGTTTTGACAGGCAGAGTGGACAGTGAGAGAGAGAGAAAGGTCTTCCTTTGTCGTTGGTTAACCCTCCAATGGCTGCCACGGCCAGTGCACTACGCTGATCTGAAGGCTGGAGCCAGATACTTATCCTGGTCTCCCATGGGGTGCAGGGCCCAAGAGGGGCAACTGGGACAGAATCCAGAATCCGGCGCCCCGACCGGGACTAGAACCTGGTGTGCCGGAGCCGCAAGGTGGAGGATTAGCCTCTTGAGCTGCGGTGCCGGCCTTTTTTTTTTTTTTTTTTAAGATTTATTTATTTGAAAGGCTGTTAAAGAGAGGCAGAGGCAGAGAAAGAGAGGTGTTTGTCTGTTGATTCACTCCCCAAATGGCAGCAAAAGCTGGAGCTGGACCATTCCGAAGCCGGGAACCCAGTGCTTCTTCTGTGTCTCCCATGTGGTGCAGGGGCCCAAGCACTTGGGCCATCTTTCACTGCTTTCCCAGGCACATTATCAGGGAGCTGGATCTGAAGTGGAACAGCTGGGAATCAAACTGGTGCCCATATGGTATGCCCGGATTGCAGGTGGCAACTTTTATCTGCCATGCCACAGTGCCAGCCTCTGCTTTTTTTTTTTTTTTTTTTTTTTTTTTGGTAGAATTATCCAGTTACTGAATATATTGAAACCGTACAACCTCAGGGCCGGTGCCATGGCTCACTTGGTTAATCCTCTGCCTGCGGTGCCAGCAACCCATATGGACACCAGGTTCTAGTCCCAGTTGCTCTTCTTCCAGTCCAGTTCTCTGCTATGGCCCAAGAGGGCAGCAGAGGATGGTCCAAGTGCTTGGGTCTGTGCACCCACATAGGAAACCAGGAGGAAGCACCTGGCTCCTGGCTTCAGATCGGCACAGCACCAGCCCTGGCGGCCATTTGGGGAGTTAACCAACGGAAGGAAGACCTTTCTGTCTCTCTCTCACTGTCTGTAACTCTGTCAAATAAAAAAAATAAAAAGAAAGAAGAAACTGTACTACCTCAATGGAAGAAATCTACATACAATAGACTTTCATTATTTACATTTTCTTCTAATTGACATAATGTAGTTAGTTTGCATATTAGCTCCTTTGGTCCTGATAAAAACCTTTTTGGGTTTTAGTCCAAAATTTCTAGTTTAAACTGTTTTCCAAGTGTGCTATACAGTCATGGTTTATAGGGTTCTACCTATAAGAAAAGAAAGAAAAAAAAAAAAGACTATTTCTGACTTGGGTGTTTCTTGTCTAAAATGGCCAAAATGTACCTTTTCCCTTTGTCTCATCTGTCATAATCCTTCCTTCCTTTTATGAACTCAGTTTCTATAGACACCTCTACACAGGACCCAATTCCCAGTCCAGTTGTTTTCATTCTATTAACTAGTGTAAGTGTAATAAAATCCAGTATTGAGTCATGCAACATTCACATAGCTGTGGACTTAAGAATATCTGTTTTCTTCAGATCTCATTCATTTTGGGGAAAACTGATTCTTGTTATACAGATACTGACACTATTCTGCTAGAGTCTCCTTTACCTATTTCTGCCTTACCTTTTTTGGGGAATAATATACATATCCAGGGCAAATGTGGGTACATTAATAAAATATGACATATTTCCTGTATTTAGAGTAATATCTCTTGAAAAAAAAAACCAATTAACTTTAAAATAACTTTTATTGTGAAATATAAAACATTTGGAAATGATTTTTAAACTTTCAGTTACAACATTAATTCAATAATCTTTATGAGAAAGCACCACATTAAAAAGATACATTCATAAGAAACAATCTAAAATGCATATGCTAAAATGATTTAATAATAATTACATTAGCAAGTTATGAAATTCAGAAACCTCTTGTATCACAGATCTAAATTAGGGATCTCAAACTTGGGTTTCTTCTGGGCTAGGTAGGAAAGACTGAAGTTATTTGATAGTAAGAGGTGAATCCTGTGGACTGTGACAAACTTGGGAATGCATGCCCAATTTAAAGACTTCAAATTCAAGATTTCTGTCAACCTTAGGTACGACAAATAAAACAATGGTGGCCCATAGTGGCCTGTGGACTACTAGCTTGTAACTTTGGTCTAAGTGAATTTCTAACATCTTTTGTACCTAATCCTCAAAATGGCAGGGAGCACTTCTTTGAAGACCCATTTATATACAGTTGGCTTTCAGCATCAGTGGGTTCCATACCCTCAGACTCAACCAACTGCAAATAAAAAATATTCAAAAAAAAGAAATGCATTTGTATTGAACATGTACAGACCTTTTTTGACATTATTCCTTAAATAATATGGTACAACAACTATTTACATAGCATTTACATTGTAGTAGGTATTATGAATAATGTAGAAATGAACACTGTTTTATTTAAGGGAACTGAGCATCCACAGATTTTGGTGTCTGGGGGTGGGTATGGGAAATAATCCCCCATGGATATCAAAGGGCAACTATGTGTGTGTATGTATGTGTGTGTGTGTGGGGGGGGTGTTTTGGGTGGTGGTTTTTTGTGTGTGTGTGTGTGTTGCATGTACTGGAGAATACTTAAGCCACTATTCTGGGGGAGTGGATTAAAAATTCTAAAAAAAGGTATTTTGCACTTTGAATTAAAGCTGAAATATGTAGTTAGGAGATGAAATTTTTAAAAATATATTTTATTTGGCAAAATGAATTATACTTAAGAGTTAATTAAAACTAGGTTGAAATTTCATTTTTTAATAGAAGTTCACATATCATGGTAGTTATTGCTTAATAAGATATGTTCAGGTGAAAAATAATAAAGGGTTGATTTTACCAAAGCCACTGTTCAGAAAGCATTCAATCATATCACCTCACTATATACACATATAAGAAAAACACTACAACTTAGTTGATAATAGTTTTACTTAATCTTTAAAGTTTATGGTTTGAACATGTAAAACTGTATAGCTCAAAGGCTGTGCTGTGTTGGTCTGCTTTAAAGAAGTTATTTATTTGTTTGCCATCAATGACTTCACATTTATAATATTTAAAGAGTTGTGGAAAATTAAGATGATAGAGGCATCAGAGTGACAAAATCTTTAAAAAGGCTAAAAAGGCACATTTTAATTCAAATATCCTTATGAGAACAAGAATGTCTTTTTTAAAATTCAGACAATGCAGATGTCGAACAAACTAAACACACTTACTCCAAACTTTCACAACACTGCCCAAAATTTTCTACTTTTTTCTTTAACACTTTCAGCTTTCAGCTAGAGAAATTTGACATAAAAAGAAAGCACCAAATCTAGCCATTTAATCCCCCATTTTCAAAAGTGAGTAGTCATAGAAAACTTTAATCTTTTCTGTAAAATGAAGTTTATATGGGTCAAATAAATTTCATATATGGCTATTAAATTCTGAAGTTAAAAAGCCAAAGCTGTTAAAGTAGTTGGGCTAAAATAAAGTTGGATACTTAGCAAACCTAAGAGTACATTTACAGCATACTATATAGTATCTGTTAACTGATGCAACAGCCTGCTATTAGTTCCATTTTTCATGAATTGAAACTTTTTAAGTAGTAGAAATGTGCTTGACATTTTTCCTAATAGAATTTTTGGTAAAATTTTAAAGTCTAATGAAGTCTAATGCATTTTTTCTGCATTTCAAAACTTACTTCAATTATTAAAAACACTTAGCTATGAAACAACCAGGAGTTTTCCAAATAAGTGAACACTGATTTTATACATCAAAACTATAATATGTATTACAGAAAATTAAAGTTGAAAACAAGATTTTATATTTATCATGCTTCCAAAAATGAAATAGGTATGTTTTTCAAATCGAGTCAACAGCTGAAATGTCATATAAAAGTATACAGTACAAAAAAAGTATACAGTACAAGTTGACTTATTACAATCTTAGTCTGATTTAACAATTCTATTAAAAACCAAAAGGGTTCTATGCATATAAATGAATAAATTATTCACAATTAAAATTAAAGTTTTCATAAATTGTAACAAATTAGGTATTGAGTATATGGGATTCCCACCAATAATAACAAATTACTTCAATGTTATTTAATTCAAATATTATTTCAACATTTTCAAATATAGTTTACAGTTCATCTGTAACAATGAATTCAAAACTAAATTGACAGAAATCAAATATATAGTGTTATCTTCTTGTTCTTCACAGCATCATAGGATAAAAATTCCTTTTGTGAGAAACATGATGGTTGTGCAGGTTACATATAGTGATCCAATTAGTTAGCATATTTGTGAAGGAAGCGTTCAAATGCATCATAGATGGCTTGTCTAAAATTAAATATGAAAAAACTACAAGTAATTAGCAAAAAAGTGGAACAGACAACACACTTTAAGTTGTTTCCAAAATTATCTGTAGAAAGCAAGCATTTATCCTATTGGTTAATACATCTGCATCCTTTGTCAGTATACCTGGGTTCAATTCCCAGCTCCAGCTCTTGAGTCCCATTTCCTGCCAACGCAAACCCTAGGAGGCAGAGTTGATGGCTCAACTGAAGTAACTGGTTTCCTGACACCCTTGTGGGAGATTTGGCTTGCAATTCTGGATCAAGGCTTCAGTCCTGTTGAAGCAGCAGCTATTGTGGGCATCTAGGGGGTGACCAGTGGATGCGAGCTTGGGAGCTCATTATTGTTCTATCTCTCCCCCGTTTCGTTCAAATATATAATTTCATAATTTATATTAAAAATATTAAAAACTTAGATTACAAAATAATCTATGGCTTGCAACCTGCCCTCCTCACCAAACAGCTATGAAAAGGGTAGGTACCTAAGGAGGCAGATATTTAGATTTACATAAATTCCCTAACACTACTGAAAACTTTTAATGTACTTCTAAGTGCTGATAGATGCAGAGGCATCATCTTTTCCTGAAGTACTTTTTTTGTGCCTAAAACATAAAGCAAAAAGAAAACTGCTTCTACTTAGGGTCTTTTTATCACTTCATTGAAAATTAATTATGCAAACTTTCAGAATGTGGGATTCAATCTACTTTCAGAGATTATGATATATATATTTTTTTTTTTTTTAAATTTATTCACTAAGAATACATTCCTTGCAACTGCACTTAAAAGCCTGGTTTCCTAAATTAACTTCCTAGGTATTTTAATATTTCAACTGGAAAAGGATAACTTTTTCTAGCCCTCCATAAAATAGCTTTTTTCTTTCTTTAAAAAAAGATTTATTTATTTATTTGAAAGGCAGAGTTACAGGAGGCAGAGGCAGAGAGAGAGAGAAATCTTCCATTCACTGGTTCACTCCCCAGGTGGCCACAATGGCCAGAGCTGCGCCAATCAGAAGCCACAAGCGGGAGCCTCCTCCCGGTCTCCGACTCGGGCGCAGGGGCCCAAGGACTTGGGCCATTTTCTACTGCTTTCCCAGGCCATAGCAGAGAGCTGGATTGGAAGAGGAGCAGCCAGGTCTCAAACCGGAACCCAGATGGGATGCCAGTGCTTCAGCCATCCTGCAGCACAGCGCCGGCCCCTACATTTTCAGTTTAAATAGTAGCTTTGAGATATTATTAATTCTTTCTTCCATTTGATACTATGCCAGTGTTGTAGCACAGTGGGTTAAGTTGCCGCCTACAATGCAGGCATCCCATGAGTGCTGGTTCGAGTCCAGGCTGCTCCATTTCTCATCCACTTCCTGCTAATGTGCCCGGGGAAAGCGGCAGAAGATGGCCCAACTGCTTGGGCCCCTGTAACCTATGTGGTTGACAGTGATGGAGTTCCAGGCTCCCCAGTTCGGCCTGGCCCAGCCCTGGCTGTTACAGCCATGAGGGGAGTGACTCAGCAGATGGAAGATCTCTTTTTTTCTCTAACCTCTGCCTTTCAAATAAACAAATTCTGGAAAAAAAAAAAAAAAAGAAAACCGGATAACCTGCTAATAGATTATGGTTTACAACATGTTGGAAAAACAAAGATTTCCAGCATTCTTGTATTTCTTCAGTTCAAGAATTTGTTACTAGTAAATCAAAACAAAAATGAGAAGGGGATGAATCAACTTAGAGCTGTGCATTTGCATATTGATGTCATCACAGTAAGAGATTTTTGTTTTGCAGGCAGGTTTACAACCAATAGTTAATTACATGTAGGTGAGAGAAGAGAGGGCCCTAAGATGTTTGCCCACCAGATAATCAGCTCTTAAATACACAAATATTGGAGGACATAAAGGAGTGGCTTGTTTTATATCTAGTGAGTGAAAAGATTGAATTTAAAAAAAACTCTTCTATTCCAATGTCATCTAAAATTCTTTTTGTTAAAGATTAATTAATTATTTATGTAGAAAGTCAGAGCTACAGAGAGAGTGAGGGAGAGACAGTGAGTTTCCATCTGCAGGCTCACTCCCCAGATGGCCACAAAGACCAGCGCTGGAGCCAAGAGCTCCATACAAATCTCCCATGTGGGTGCAGGGGCCCAACCTCCTGGGACATCTTCCGCTGCTTTTCCAGGCCATTAGCAGGGAACTGGATCAGAAGTGGAACAGCCAGGACACAAACTGATGCCCATACTGGATGCCAGCATCACAGGCAGTGGCTTTCCCCACTTCACCACTGGATTTGTTAGTCACCCCCCAACCCTCCAGTTTATTTATTTATTTGAAAGGCAGAGTAAGAGAGAGGATGAAAGAGAGAGACAGATAGACCGACCAACCCTGGCCATTGTGGTCATTTGAGGAGTGAACCAGCAGATGGAAGGTTTCTCTGTGTGTCTGGCTCTCTGACTTTCAAATTCTAAAAAGACCCACAAAACCTTGAAATGGCAGAACCACTGAATAAAGCATGTTAATGATATGGTACATTCCTAGTTTTCTAGAAGAAAAAGAAAACAAAAATAAAATAGAAAAGAGGAAAAAATACTTCTGAGACTTCTGAGAGGCAAAGGGAAAATAAGATTAAACATACACAAAAATACCTAATCCTGGGGGTCGGCATTGTACACAGTGGGTTAAACTGCCACTTGTGACACCCACATCCAATGTTAGAGTACCACTTCCCTGTTAAGAGTCGTAGCTATTCTGTTTCCTATCTAGCTTCCTGCTAATGTGTCTGGGAAGGCAGCAAATTATGGCTCACACTTGAAGTGTGAAAAACATGTTGGAAAAACATCCATGTGGGAGACTTAGATGCAGTTCCAGGCTCTTGGCTTCAGCCTGGCCTAGTCCCAGCTATTGTGGGCATTTGGGAAGTGAATGACTAGATGAAAGACTTTTTCTCTCCCTCTCTGTCACTCTATCTCTCAAATAAATAAATCTTAAATCTTTTATATTTGTTGAGACAAAAAACAAAAAGTAAGCAGGCCTTTAGCCTAGCAGTTAAGACACCCAGGTCCCACATTCTAGTGCCTGAGCTGAATTCTCAGTCTGGTTTCTGACTCCACTTTACCACCAGTGCAGACCCTAGGAAGCAGCAGTGAAGACTCAAATACCAGAGTTTCTGTCACTCAAGTAGGATACCTGGATTGAGTTCCCAGCTCCTGGCTTTGGCCTTGGCCCAAACCCCAGTTTGCAGGCATCTGAGAAGGCAACTAGTGGATGGGAGTACTCTCTCCCTGTCTTTCTCTGCCTCTCAAATAAAAACAAAAAATCTCGAAGAGCTGGCAGACTCCAAATACAAAGAAAAGGTAAGGAAACAGAAAGGCTAGTTGCCTACCTTGATTGGTTTATGGTGTATATACACTGAAATATTGTGCTATACCACATTTAAAATGTACAAATATTATGTTAATAAAAATTGTTAAAAATAACAAAATAAAACAAATAGACATGTGACAATCATCTTACCTGAAGAGTCCTTGTTTAAAAAGATAAGCACTAATATGACCCCCATCTAAATATCGGATTTCACAACCAGGCCAAATTTCTTGTAGACTTCGAACTCCTGTTCGTGGAATATATGCATCTTCTTTGGCTTGTACCACAATAATGAGGCTTGGGTCAACTGGAACTAGGTATAGGATTTTTTAAAATGTAAAATACACACATTTAAAAAGTGCTATGATTTTATATAAATAACATTAACAACTATATATTTTATATAAATAATATTAACAAACTCCACAATGCAGTAAAATGTTTGTCAAACGAAAACTTTTTGATTAGGTTAAAAAGCAAATATAATATGCCATGTTACCATAATATTTATCCTCAATATAATGAGATAAATATTCTGAAGAAGATACAAAATCCAATGTGTTTTTTAATGATTAACATAGATTTAAGTTTTCATGGATAAAATATAATACATTTAAATAACTGACTTATCTTAGAGAATGCAGTGTGGGGCCAGCAAAAAATATGCCCTGGAAAATATGAATTGGGGCCAGTGCTGTGGTACAGATTAAGATGCCACCTGCAGTGCTAGCATCCCATTTGGGTGCTGGTTCAAGTCCCAGCTGCTCCACTTCCAACCCAGCTCCCTGGTAATGCACCTGGGAAAGCAGCAGAAGATGGTCCAAGTACTTGGGCCCCTGTACCCACATGGGAGACCCAGAGGAACATTCTGGCTCCTGTTTTGGCCTGGCCCAGTCTTGACCTTTGTGGCCATTTGGGCAGTGAAGCAGTAGATGGAAGCTCTCTCTGTCTGTCTCTCCCTCTCTCTGTAACTCTTTCAAACAAATCTTTATCTATCTATCTATCTAATTATGAATTTACCTTATCAGGCATCCTTAAAATATTCTGTAACTATTGACATATAATATTCTCAATTTCATATAAATATCAGTACCTGAGAAATTTGCCACATGAGTACATTCATCCATGACTCCTTTCATAAATATTAAAGATTCTTTCTGAAGATTGTTTCTTCTTTGTTCTTTATTGAGTAGGTGGGATGATTGAGGATTACAACTTGCGTAACTACTTTTGTTGGTTGAAAGTGCTTGATTGAAGCACTCCAACTTAGAGGTATCTTGCACCAAGAGTTCTTTTGATGTGGCATCGATAGATGTTTTACTAGAATTATGGCACTCAGCAGGTTTTGGGGACACAACTTGATTTGTCATATCTAAATTTAAGGTTCTGGAAACCAGATTAAGGTTAGTTAGCTTGTCAGCACTGCTAGGGAAACGTTTCACAAACTCTTGTCCCATTTTGAAAGAATCTGTCTGAATGAAAGAGAAGAAAACATTTAATATAAAAATAAGGTTTTAATTATCAATCTTGTTAAAATAAAGTGAAAAAAAGTCTACCAATAGATAAATTATAGTAAAAACATTCAGTGGAATATTTTTCAGTTTTAAAAAAGGGTTAAGGTTATAACATAGATGAACATGAAAACACTGTTACATGAATAAGCCAAACAAAAAAAAAGGACAAATACTGTATGATTCACTTAAAAGTGGTTCCTACAATAGTCAAATGCATAGAGATGGAAAGAAAACAATAGTTGCCAAGGTGTAGGGGCAGGAAAGAATTATTATTCAATGTACACAGATTCAGTATCACAAGATAAAAAAGTTCTGGAGATGGGTGGTAGTGATGCTTAACAACAATGTGAATGCACTTAATATTTCTATACACTTAAAAATGGTTGGTTAACATAGTATATTTTATGTTGTATATATTTACTATAATTTATTTCTCCCATGTGGGTACAGGGACCCAAGCACTTGGGCCATCCTCCGCTGCCCTCCCAGGCCACAGCAGAGAGCTTATTTACCATAATTTTTAAAAAATACTTTTATTTATTTATTTGAGAGGTACAGTTATAGACAGAGAGAGGGAGATAAAGAGAAAAAGGTCTTCCATCCACTGGTTCACTTCCCAAATGGCTGTAACAGCCAGTGCTTAGCCAATTTGATGCCAGGAGGCAGGAATTTCTTCCAGGTCTCCCACGTGGGTGCAGGGGCCCAAGCACTGGGGCCATCTTCTACTGCTTTCCCAGGCCATAGCAGAGATCTGGATTGGAAGAGGAGCAGCTGGGATATGAACCAGTGCCCATAAGGGATGCTGGCACCACAGGCAGAGGCTTAGCATACTATACCATAGGGCTGGCCCCTACCATGATTTTTAAAAAGAACAGAGATACCAAAATTTAACTGAGGACTAAGATAAAGGATTAATAACTTATTGCTAAATGTTTCCTACTAAACAGTAGGGAGGATCATTTAGTATGTACCATGATTTTATTGCCAAAATTTTGAAATCCACAATCGGCCTTAAACCTTAGAAATTATGCAAGTCTTACGAGTTTATGCTGGCAGTAATATAAATTAGAAGACACCAGCCACTCTATATCCCTTTCTCAGGTTGAATTAGGAATTAAAAATTATCAGAAAGATAGGTATTGTGGCACAGCAAATGGAGATACCATTTAGAACACCCACATCACCTAATGGAGTGAGTGCCAGTTTGAGCCCTGGCTCCTCCACTTCCGATCCAACTAAAAACAAATGTTGTCTGAGAAGCAACAAGTGATGAATCAAAGGCTTGAGTCTCTGCCAAATGTGTGGAAGACCCAGATGGAGTTTCAGGCTCCTGTTTTCAGCCTGGCCCAGCCCAGGCTGCTGTGGTCATTTAGTAGTGAACTAGCTCATAGAAGATCTCTCTATCTCTGTCACTTTGCCTTTCAAATAAAATAAATCTTTTAAAAATGTTACAAATACAGCCTATGAAAATCGGAATAATATATTCTAAGCTTAAAGACTTATAAATACAACACAATTAAGGTAAAATAAACTTTGTTATATACTAAAAGCAAAGTCAAAAGGACAAAATCAGTCTGAAAAAATATATTTACAACTTAGCTGACAAATGCCTAATCACTTTATTAAGAGCTAGAATAATAATTTTTAAAAGTTCAAAACCACAAATGGAAAAAATAAAGTATATACACATAAATGAAACACAAATTGCTAGGTTTGGTGTTGTGGTGTAGCAAGTTAAGTCATAGCCTGCATGCTGGCATTCCATATGGGCAACAATTCATGTATGGGCTGCTCCACTTCCAATCCAGCTCCCTGTTGATGGCCTGGGAAAGCAGCAGAAGCCAGTCCAAGTCCCTGGATCCTTATCAACCACACGGGAGACTTGGATGAAGCTCTTGGCTACTGGGTTTTGCCTGGCCCAGCCCTGGGCATTTGAAAATTCAAAAAAGATTGGGGCCGCGCCGTTCACTTGGTTAATCCTTCGCCTGCAGTGCTGGCATCCCGAATGGGTGCCGGGTTCTAGTCCCAGTTGCTCCTCTTCCAGTCCAGCTCTCTGCTGTGGCCCGGGAGTGCAGCGGAGGATGGCCCAAGTGCTTGGGCCCTGCACCCGCATGGGAGACCAGGAGGAAGCACGTGATCCTGGTTTCAGATCGGCGCAGTGCGCTGGCCGTAGCAGCCATTTGGGGAGTGAACCAACGGAAGGAAGACCTTTCTCTCTGCCTCTCTCTCTCTCACTGTCTAACTCTGCCTGTCAAATAAAAAAAAAAAAAAGAAAAAAAGAACAGAAAAAAAAATTTTAAAAAAAGATCGGGGCTGGTGCTGTGGCGCAGTAGGTTAACGCCCTGGCCTGCAGCGCTGGCATCCCATTTGGGCACTGGTTCGAGACCTGGCTGCTCCACTTCCCAGCTCTCTGCTGTGGCCTGGGAAAGCAGTAGAAGATGGCCCAAATCCTTGGGCCCCTGCGCCCGCGTGGGAGACCCGAAGAAGCTCCTGGCCGTTGCAGCCAACTGGGGAATGAACCATCAGATGGAAGACCTCTTTCTCTCTCTCTCTCTGTAACTCTGACTTTCAAATAAATACATCTTAAAAAAATTTTTTTAAAAAGATTGACTGATTTGAAAGGTGGAGTTACAGAGAGGCAAAGAGAAAGAGAAAGAGAAAGAGAAAGAGAAAAAGAGAGAAGTCCTCCATTAGAACACTGGTTCCTTCTTCAAATGGCTGCAATGGCTGGAGCTGGACCTATCTGGAGCCAGGAGGCAGGAGCCAGGAGTTTCTTCCAGATCCCCGATGCGGGCACAGGGACCCAAGGACTTGGGCCATCCTCTGTTGCTTTCCCAGGCTATAGCATTGAACTGGATTGGAAGTGGAGCAGCCAGGAGTCGAACCAGCAACCATGTGGGATGCCAGCATTGCAGGTGGTGGCTTTACCTACTATGCCACAATGCCAGCCACAACAAGTACATCTTTAAAAAAAAAGGGACACCCACACAAATTGTTATTAAGTGTAAAAAATGCTCAATTTCACTCATAATTAAGTAAAAAATGTACCACTTTCCATTATTAGTTAATGGGAAAAAAATCCACAGTTTTGATAACATATTGACACTGTGAACTTTCACTGTGTAGCTTATATTGACTGAACTAGAATTAGACAAAATCTAACTGCATTACAAATGCATAGGTCCTTTGACTCAGCAATATTTCCAGGAATTTACACATGTGCAATGATATATATATGTGTAGTTTTGCATAATTTTTCATAAAACACATTTCCATTAACTTTTTGAAGACTCCATTTTACACACACCCCAACATTTTTTGCACCAATATAAAATTTTAAAAATTCCATTTTCCATGAGTTTTTTAAAGTACCCTCATACATATATATTTTTCTTACACTTTTTGATGCTTAAACTCTGTGACCATAAAATAAAATTAAAGAATTAAAAATTGGCTGAAGGCAAGGGGAAGAAACTACTACCCAACAAACTAGCAACCAGAACAAATCACTAATGCCATCCAGATCTCAGAAATATTAAAGAGAAAGGAAGTTGAGCAACATTTAGAAATTTAAGGATCAAAGGGTCTTAGAATTACTGAGTGGCACATCAACAAATGTATCTCCTTTTGATTGGGAAAACACAAACAGTAAGGAACTCATCTTGACATTTACTGTATATTCATTACTGTGAACTGATTCTGAGTTAAGAAGTGCTGTTAAGACTACATTACGGGGGTCGGCACTGTGGTGTAGCAGGTAAAGCTGCCATCTGCAGTGCTGGCATCCTTTATGGGTGCTGGTTCAAGTCCTGGCTGTTCAACTTCTGATTTGGCTCTCTGCTATGGCCTGGGAAAGCAGTGGAAGATGGCCCAAGTCTTTGGGACCCTGCATCTGTAGGGGAGACCCAGAAGAAACTTCTGGCTCCTGGCTTCAGTCACTGTGGCCATTTGGGGAGTGAACTAGTGGATGGAATACCTTTCTCTCTGTCTCTCTCTCTGCCTCTGCCTATCTGTAACTCTGGCTTCCAAATAAATAAATAAATCTTTTAAAATAAATAAATAAAGACATTAACTTTTCAGATGACTAAAATTTATGAGCTTCCTTTATTTTTCTGACTCTATGTATAGTAGGACACAAGAACTAACCAGTAGGTAAAGCTGTTTTGTGATAAAGTTCTTAGGAAAGTAAATAACCATGCTTTGAGGTTATGTCAAATAGACTTTTTTTTTTTTAAGATTTATTTATTTATTTGAAAGTCAGAGTTACACAAAGAGAGAAGAGGCAGAGAGAGAGAGGTCTTCCATCCAATGGTTCACTCCCCAGTTGGCCGCAACAGCCGGAGCTGCACCTATCCGAAGCCAGGAGCCAGGAGCTTCTTCCAAGTCTCCCATGTGGGTGCAGGGGCCCAAGGACTTGGGCCATCTTCTATTGCTTTCCCAGGCCATAGCAGAAAGCTGGATCGGAAGTGGACCAGCGGGGTCTCCAACTGGCACCCAAATGGGATGCCGGCGCTTCAGGCCAGGGCATTAACCCACTGTGCCACAGCACCGGCTCCTAGACCTTCTTCTTTAAGAGTGAAGTTCAAGGGTGGGCATTGGGTACAGTAGGTTAAGCCACATCTTTTGGATGATTTCATCCCTTAGTGGAATACCTGGTTCAAATCCAGAATATTTTCTCTCTTTCCTTTTTTCCTTTCTTTAATATTTATCTATTTATGTTGAAGGCAGAGTGATAGAGGCAGATAGAGAAAAATAGATTTTCCATCTGTTGGTTCACTCCTCAAATGGCCGCAGAGGTTGGGCCTAATCAAGGCTGAAGCCAGGAGCCTGGAACTCCATCTGTGTCTCCCAAGTACTTGGGTGGCAGGAACCCAAGTACTTAGGTCATCCTCAACTGCCTTACCAGGCTCATTAGCAGGGAGCTGGATTGGAAGCAGAACAGCTGAGACTAGAACTGTATAGGTTGTTTGCATTACAGATGACCCCTTATCCAATGAGCCACAGCTCTGGCCCTTACTCTGCATTTCTAGCCCAGCTTCCTACTAAAGTGCCTGGGAAGCAGCAGATGATGGCCCAAGTACTTGGGTTATGCCATCCACTTGGGAGACCCAGATGGAGTTCTTGGCTCCTAACTTCAGCCTGGCCCAGTTCTGGCTGTTGCAGGTATTTGGGGAATGAGCCAGCAGATAGAAGAATTGCTTATCTGTCTTTTTCTCTGTCACCCTTCCTCCCTCTCACTTTGCTTTACAAATAAATAAATCTTTAAAACGTGAGGTTCCTAGTGATGCAATTAGAAGTAAAAAGTCCTCACTGACAGTAGAAAGATCCTTTTTTCTTTTGGAATCTCTTTTACGAACTACTAGGTAATTAATTAATGGATGAAGGACAAAACTCTTTATGAGAATATTCAATAAATTAAAAAGAAAATATAGAATTAGAATATCAGCATTTTGCAATCCTCAGTGAAATAATAGATACAGCCACTAAGCATCAGGGGAAGCTTATCTCACACACACACACAAACACACACACTCACACACACATGAAGACAAACATTATGTGCCTCTTATAGTCTTGTGAAAGAAATCAAAACTGAATTTAACCAAGCCTTTAGATGCAGCTGTCAATTTGCAGGCAATATAGAGCAACATGTTGAACTATACCATGATAATGCAATCAGAAAATCTACATTGTGAGAAACTCTACAGTCAAATAACCTGAGTTCTATAAGGAATACATTACAAGGAAAACAAAGTGAAGGAAGGGAATATTTTGGTTAAAAGACACAGCAAATAAAAGAACTAGAGTGAGTAGGGAAGCACCTTTGGAGAGTAAAATTATTAGACAAAGGAGGAACCAGCACTGTGGCATAGCTGGTAAAGCGGCTGCCTATGATGCCTGCATACCAAAGGGGTGCCAGTTCAAGTCCCGGCTGCTCCTCTTTTTATCTAGCTCTCTGCTATGGTCTGGGAAAGGTAGTGGCAGATGGCCCAAGTCCTTGGGCCCCTGAACTCACATGGGAGACCCGGAAGAATCTCCTGGCTCCTGGCTTTGGATCAGCCCAGCTCTGGCCATTGAGGCCATTTAGGGAGTGGACCAGTGGATGGAAGACCTTTATCTCTCTCTCTCCATCTCTGTTTGTGACTCTACCTCTCAAATAAAGGGGAAGTAATTACTATAAAATTCAAGACAATAATTACTAATTATGGAGGGAGAAATGCCTTCTGATTAGGACATTCTGGATTTGGTGATCAAGTTCTACTCTTTTTTTAAAAAATATTTATTTATTTATTTGAAAGGCAGAGGCAGAGAGAGACAGAGAGATCCTCCATCTGCTGGTTTACTCCCCATGTGGCCACAATAGCCGAAGTTGCATTGATCCGATGCCAGGAGCATGGAGCTTCTTTTGGGTCTCCCAAATGAGTGCAGGGACCCAGAGAGGAAGAGGAGCAGCCAGGACTGGAACCTGGTGCCTATATGGGATGCTGGCACTGCAGGCAGCAGCTTTACCCACTATGCCACAGCGCTGGCCCCTCTACTCTTGACTTATGTGGTAGTTACAGGTATGTCTGCCTTTTAATAAATCTAGTGACATACATGCTTTGCATGATTTTCTGTATCTGTTTTATTTGAAAATAACGGTTCTTTAAAAGTAAAATAGTGTGTGTATTTTTTAAAATTTTTGTTTAAAAATGTGAACGTTTAAAAACGTGAATCATTAGCTATACAATCAATTTTTCCGCCTCATGTTATATGGAAATTCAAATACTTACTCCACAATATTCAAGCATGTGAATAATTTCTTCTTCATAAACTGTCTGTGTATAATATTGCTTTTCCAGTTCTCTCCAATTAATTGATTTACTCAACACACCCTAAAATAATAAACTAAATTAAGATCAAATTATACCATAAAGTATTTTGCCCAATACCATTATTATTGCTGTACAGGAGGCTTGTGACTGCCTACCCAAGGTATGTTTGTAAGTTTGGCCCTTGACTGGAGTCTAGGGGCTTGACCAGTAAATAGCTCTTTAATATAAAACTTTCCATAATGGTAAAATGGGTCACTGTGCCAACACCATGCACGCATATAGTTTCTGCTGAACACCTGCCTTCCTTCTAGAATTCTGGTAGATGCTAGGCAAAGTGTGCTTAAGCCACTGATTCCTTACATAAATACCTGGACTGCTAGGCTCAGGCCAGCTTCAATGATAGAGAACACTTCACACATGTTGTAGAACTTACTGATAGAGGAACTAAGCACCAACTGTAAGACTCCACTAGGAGAGGACTCTTACAAAGTGGTTCCTGATCTCAAGACTTCATCTTATGTGCTTCTTCGTCTCTTGATGATTTTGGGTTTTACTCTTTTGCTAGTCTTAGGTGTGAGTAGGACTATGTGTTGAGTCTTGTGCGTTCCTTCTTATGAATCATCAGACTCAGGGGCGGATATGTGGACACCCAGGACAATTACTTTTAATTATATTCACATATAGCTATCTACATATTAATTGCAAGGGCAGGTATTTGGCATAGTGGTTAAGACACTTCTTGGGATGCCTGCATCCCATCAGAGTACCTGGGTTCAAGGCTGGGCTCTGCTAATGCACAGCCAGGGAGACAGCAGATGAGGGCCCCTGACACTCACATGGGAAACTCAGATTAAGTTCCAGGCTCCTGGCTTCTGCCTGGCCCATCACTGGCTATTTTGGGTATTTGTGGGGTGAACCTGCAGATGAGAGATCTCTCTGTCTCTCTGTTCTTCAAGTAAATAAATAAGTAAAAATGTACACATAAATAAGATTTAAATATTAATTGCAATTTAATTACCGTAGTGAAGACCCCAGATGCTGTGGACCAAGACAGACATGGAATCAAAGGCATGGGCTTAGGCCAGTTGGATACGGCTAGAGAGGCCATCTGTAACATAACACAGCATAATTATTATTCATGTGGCTTGCTCAGATATAGCAAAACCACAACTATAAAACCTCAGATTTTGTAGTTGTCTGAGGACGTCAAGAAATTGGTGAACTACAAAGCAGATTATTTAACAGATAATGTAATGTATTGGTTTTGAGAAGAGAAAAAATTACTTTCAGCTGGAGGAATCAGAAAAGGTTTCATGAAACGGCTGAGTCTTTTAGGGGAATGAAGAATGGAGTATTATCTTCCATATAAAGAAAACAGTATAGGGGCTGGTATTGCAGCATAAAGGGTTGGGCCACTGTCTGTGATGCTGGCATCCCATGTACAGGAGTCCATTAGTGTCTTAGCTGCTCCATTTCTGATCGAGCTCCCTGCTGTTGTGCCTGGGAAAGCTTTGGAGGATGGCCCAAATCCTTTGGTCCCTGGGCCCACATGGGAGACCCAGATGGAGTTCCAGGTTCCTGGTTTCTGGCTGGCTCAGTCTTGGCCATTGCAGGCATTTGGGGAGTGAACTAGTGCATGAAAGATCTGTCTCTGTATCTT
This sequence comes from Oryctolagus cuniculus, assembly GCF_051225735.1. Taxonomy (NCBI): domain Eukaryota; kingdom Metazoa; phylum Chordata; class Mammalia; order Lagomorpha; family Leporidae; genus Oryctolagus; species Oryctolagus cuniculus. The sequence continues at coordinate 66,212,496 of NC_142874.1, forward strand.
TCTGTAACTCTACCTTTAAAATAAAAATTAAAAAAATATTTTTTAAAAAAAGCTATTTTCCAATTCAGCTATCTTCACCAGTTTAATAGCAAAAGTGGGAATTTATACTTGAGACTTGAATTGTTAAATTTCATAATCAACTTTTAATAAAATACTAAGTAGCCTATCTAAGATAGGACTGTGGAGTAGTATAATCAATGTCTAATAAAAATCATACAAAAAATAACAGTATTATATCATAATTGGATTGAAAGTTTAGAATCTTTCCTGCTGTTACCAAAACTAAAAATAATTCTATATCTAAAGTGAATTTAGGGGCCAGCACTGTGGCGTCGTGAGGTAAGCTGCCATCTGCAGTGCTGGCATTCCATATGTGCACCAGTTTTGAGTCCTGGCTGCCTCAATTCTGATCCAGCTCCCTAATGGGTCTGGGAAAGCAGCAGAGGATGGCCCAAGTCTCTGGGCCCTTGCACCCACGTGGGAGACCGTGAAGAGGCACCTGGTTGCTAGCTCCTGGCCCAGCCTGGTTGTTGGGGTCATTTTGGAAGTGAACCACTAGGTGGATGACCTCTTTCTGTAACTCTTTCAAATAAATGAATAATTCAATCTTTTTTTTTTTTTTTGACAGGCAGAGTGGATAGTGAGAGAGAGAGAGAAAAGTCTTCCTTTGCCATTGGTTCACCCTCCAATGGCCGTCGCAGCTGGCATGCTACGGTGGCACACCGCGCTGATCCGATGACCGGGACAGAATCCGGCGCCCCGACCGGGACCAGAACCCAGTGTGCTGGTGCCGCAAGGCGGAGGATTAGCCTAGTGAACCGCGGCGCTGGCCTTTTTTTTTTTTTTTTTTGGTCAGGCAGAGTTAGACAGTGAGTGAGAGAAAGAGTGAGTGAGTTATAGACAGTGAGAGACAGACAGAAATGTCTTCCTTCCATTGGTTCACTCCCTTAATGGCTGCCACAGCTGGCACTGCGCCAATACGAAGCCAGGAGCTGGGTGCTTCCTTCTGGTCTTCCATGCAGGTGCAGGGACCCAAGCACTTGGGCCATTCTCTACTCCCTTCCAGGCCACAGCAGAGAGCTGGACTGGAAGAGGAGCAACCAGGACTAGTACCTAAAGCCCCAACCGGGACTAGAACCTGAGGTGATGGCACCACAGGCGGAGGATAGCCAAGTGAGCCACGGCGCCAGCCATAAATAAATCTTTTTTAAGATAACTAGATTCCTTAGCACTTATAAACATAATCACAATTAAATATGAGTTGAAATGAAAAGGCTTACATGTCCTCCCATGGATATTCCGGTCATTCCTAGAGGTCCATAACCTTCCCTCTCTAGCCAGTGCAAGAGAGCTGCAGATTCTAAAACAAGAGCTCCTCCCATCACAAAAAGATCAGACACGTTTTTTAAGCTGGACCTCCTAGCCTCACAAAACAAAACAGAAAATGGTTTATTTTATACATTTTAATACAAAAAATTTACAAAAAGAAGACAAACCTCAGGTTTTCCTTTTAAAAGACTACACAGCTAAGTGCAATAATGTAATAAATTAATAGAATTAGAATGCTGCTAATATTATTTTATATATTTATCACCCAAGACTTTAAAAAAAAGTGCTTGCTATAACATACTCTTTACTGAATTTCAACTACTTCAGTAACTATTTTGAAGTCCAGAAAAGACTATTTTATTTACTTCCTAGCACTCTTAAAAATTTAAATATTTACATAAAATATTTTTATGCTACCAATTTTTAGTGAAATTATCATCACTGGTAAAAGGAAAAACAAATTTACAGTTGTCCTCCCCCTTAGAAAGAAATTATTACAACAGAACTTAAAGCATAACATTTTCTAAAAAGAGATAAAATAATTCAGCTTGATAACAAGCTCATCCATTACTGAAATCTTATTTTCACAAAATACACAATATATACATACAATAAAACATAAGAAATAAATGTTTTTATAAAAATACATGTTTTAATTAACAAAGGGACAATTCAACTGGAATGTTCTGGTTTTTTAAATTGAAACTGCATAGAAGTATATTTCCTTATAAGTACTTAAATATACCCTTTTAGATTTCAGAATCATCTTGACTCAAAAGCATCATTTTATTACTAAATAATAATAAATTAGAATCTATTCTTCAAAATGTAATTTGTATAAAGACCTCCACAACTGGCTACTGGATGAAATCTTGTCAAAGTGTACAAAAACTCACTAATCAATGATTACTATATGCCTACATGTAATAATTATATACAAGGAAGCAAGTGCCATAAGGAATGCCAAGTATGAAAAAGCAAACCCTAGCCCCCAGTGAGCATGTGTCTACTATTTTCCCCAAGTCCTCTCAAGGTTCTAAGTTCCAAAGGCTAGAAATTATACTATCCCTCATCAAAAACAAAACAAAAACAAAAACAGAAAACCTCAAACTTCATCAGAAAAGAGTACATTTATTTCTTTGTTGCCTGTCCTCAAACAATTTTCATTTATGATTACCTAATTGTCTTGTTTATTTTGTTCTTGTGTGGAGGAAGCCTTAAATTCTCAGGTTCACCCCAATTTGCACTTATACATAGAAGTTACTGACATGAGGTTCTGGGGCAGAGAGTCATTTATAAAGTTAGTCTATCAGACTCTCAAAAACATACAGATAAAAGTGACAGACCTTGTTCTGAATTCAGGACTTGGTTGCAGAGTGAAAATTCTTGAACTATTTACTATGGAGTTCAATTTTTCACAAGGTTTCGTGAAGTTCATTCTAAGCTATGAAGGGTCATTTTAAATTACCCATAGTATACACCCCACCCTACTTTAATCTATACCTCTTTCAACCTATGATAACACAGAACATGGAACTTTCACATCTGTATCTCTAGCACTTTCCAATTCCTTGTTTGATTTCTCTACTTTGCAGGAGTAACAGGCATCACAAATTTAACAAGTCCAAGTCCTACCTAACTTTTTATTTCCCACCACCAATTCATCAATAAGTCTTAATACTTCAACTTCTAAATTTTATTCTGAACCCATGAAAACTTCTATCTCCACTGCCACCACTTTGGTTACTCTTTAAAAAGTCACTCTTGGAGGCTGGCATTGTGTCATAGTGGGTTAAACTGTGGCTGTCAATGCTGGCATCCCATATGGCACTGGTTCAAGTTCTGGCTGCTCTACTTCAGATCCAGCTCCCTGCTAATGACCTGGGAGCAGTAGCTGAAGAGGGACCAAATGTTTGGACCCCATGAGAGACTTGTATAAAATTCCTGACTTCAGCCTGATCCAGCCCTGGTTGTTGTGGCCATCTGGGGAGTGAACCAGCACATGGATGATTTCTCTCTTTCTCTGTGTGTGTGTGTCTCTCTCTGCAACTCTTTCAAATAAATAAATCTTAAAAAAAAAAAAAAAATTTTTAAATATACATCAGATCACTCATCTGCTTAAAACCCTCAAGACACTTCCTACTGCACTTTCGTAAAATTCTAAGCATGGTCACCCTTCATAATCTGGCCTTTGCCTACCTCCCTGACCTTCTCTTGCACTATTCTCCCTACCTTGGCTTACACTGATTTTTCATTTACTGTTCATTCTCTGGGGCTAACCTTCCTCCAGGTCCTCACCTTTTCATCATGTCACACTGCAGCACCATTCTCTTTATACCCTGCTTTATTTCCTTCATGGCATTGGTAAGTATTCTAAGTCACCTTATTTTTATCGATCATCTATGAGCATATGAGCTTGATGAAAGGATCCTGTTTTACTGTTGTGCTCTCAATGTCTAGGGTGCAATATTTATTAAATTAACCATATCAAGTATAGATTACAAAAATGCAGAACAATTACCTTCAAAGTTCATCATTTTAAAAGATCAGAAAGTTTATCTTCAGATTTTCTATACTATGTGTTGCAAGAATAAAAAGAGTAGTGTTTATTCAAAATAAGTATACTTTAAAAAGGAAATTAAACTAAAATCAATATTAAAATTTACAACAAAAATTTTCCCAATGATACTTGGGTACTTTAAATTTAGTTCATTAAAGGCTACTAAAAATTTTAATATTGTTTAAAAATTGAAGATAAAAAATATAGCAATGAAGGTGATATATACTTACACTTGGTCCTTGGGCTTCCTGCAGCCATTTAAAAATGTGCGTCAAAGAGAAAATTTCAAAATAATTAAATCTACCCTTTGTCTTAAAACACATTAACTTAATCAAACTAAATTGTAACACAGTTTAGTACTGAAATAATTACTTTCCAGTTATCAAGTAGGTTGTCAAGTTTTTCTCACATTTTTCAACTTAATTACTTTTTAAATATATAGTTTATTCAGTTATAGTCATGTACAACACAATTCATCCACTTAAAGTGTCCAAATTAATGTTTTCAGTATTTTCAAAGGGTGGTACAAACTTCAACTTTAATTTAAAATGAAGTTTATTGATTTGGTTGTTTTCATTTCTATGTTTATTATAGAAAATATAGAAAAGCATGTTAGAAGAAAAAGTACTTCATCTATAGATAATCATACTAACATTTTGATGTATTTCTTCCCAGCATTTGTCTTCATGCGGTTTTTGTTTTAGATTTTCTATTTTCGGAGTGGTTTTTCTTTTTGCATACCCGTGTCCTACCTTGGCAGCACAAACAATTTTTATAAATTATTGTGAATTTTTAGTAATAATTTACAGTTACAACTTAATGCTTATTATTTACCTAGTAATGTTCTGGACAGTGTTAAGTATTTAATACTTTCAATAACTTGAGAAATTATCCCAATTTATCAATGAGAGACCTATGTACTAAAAGGTAATAGGTCTAAGGTCACAAGGATAGCAAATGGCAGAGCAATAACCATAGCACAATTAACTGTATAAAAATTCCTGTATTAAAATAATAACAATTTACACAACTACTTCTCTATTATAAACAATCAAGCTACTAATAATACTTAACTATTGCACAAGGACCTTTTTTCTATCATTTTCTATTTTCTTAGTACTTCAGAATAAATTTTTCAGAATCAGAATCACTCTGTCAGGTATGTGACATATTCTGTGGGTAAAATGCTTTCCCAAAGGGTTGATTTTATTTTCAGTCATCAGAACAAGGGTGCCCATATCATAGTAGCCTCACCTGTATTCTATTGTTGTTTCTTTAAATCTTTTGTAATAGGAATTTGTAAACTGTAATTTAAATCTTTTGTAATTATTCTTTAAAATTTACATTTCTTGTATTTCCAGTAATGATGAACATTTATATCTATGGATCAGTTTCATTTCTTCTTTTGTGAATAGTTTGAGATTATCTTGAAAATTAAGTTAAGAACTGTTCTAAACCTCAACCAGTAAATTCATTTAAAACATGAGTGTTTCCTTGGTAACAAAGGCTAATTATTAAAACCCAGAATACATTCTATAAGGAATGAAAATACAATTTATCATACAATTTATCGGGGCTGGTGCCGTGGCTCACTTGGCCAATCCTCCGCCTGAGGCGCCGGCATCCCATCTGGGCACTGGATTCTAGTCCCGGCTGCTCTTCTTCCAGTCCAGCTCCCTGCTGTGGCCCAGGAGGGCAGTGGAGGATGGCCTAAGTGCTTGGGCGCCTGCACCCACGTGGGAGACCAGGAAGAGGCACCTGGCTCCTGGCTTTGGATTAGCGTAGTTCCGGCCGTAGCAGCCATTTGGCGGGGTGAACCAATGGAAGGAACACCTTTCTCTCTGTTTCTTTCTCACTGTCTGTAACTCTACCTCTCAAATAAATAAATAAAATCTTAAAAAAAAAAAAAGAGAAAATACAACTTTTCTTCATTAAACATTAGTATAATCCTTATGTTAGCTTTTAAAAGGCATGAAATAATCTTTCTTTCTTTCTTTTTTTTTTTTTTTGGACAGGCAGAATGGACAGTGAGAGAGAGAGAGAAAGAGAAAGGTCTTCCTTTTTCCATTGGTTCACCCCCCGATGGCCACTGCAGCTGGCGCACCGCGCTGATCCGAAGCCAGGAGCCAGGTGCTTCTCCTGGACTCCCATGGGGTGCAGGACCCAAGCACCTGGGCCATCCTCCACTGCACTCCCGGGCCACAGAGAGCTGGACTGGAAGAGGAGCAACCGGGACAGAATCTGGTGCCCCAACCGGGATTAGAACCCAGGGTGCTGGTGCCACAGGTGGAGGATTAGCCTATTGAGCCACGGCGCCGGCCGAAATAATCTTTCATTTTATTCTTGCTCAAGTATTTTCTGAACCAATGACTAAATTTAAGTAATCTGGAAAAGTTGGTTACTATCTATCACTCCTTTTGATGACCGAATATATAAATAAATAGACCAGAGAAAAGATTCTTTAGGTATCACCAAAGGATATAATAAGGGTTTTCTAACAACAAAGAAGCCATTCGTGCTTCTTTAATCATAGGGCGGGCCATTAGTGTTCGTCGCCTCCAGTAATGCTAAGAAAAAAAAATGACATACAGAAAGAATATAATAACCACATCTGTTAAAGAGAATATGGCAACAAAATGTGGAGAGATTAAGGTATTATAATAATAAAATCTTACATGATCTCCTGTTCCAGCAAGATGAATGCAGACAGGTCTATATTTGCTGTTCCATTCTTTAGGCACAATAAATTGGAACCTATTAAAAAAAAGAAAGCACAAACCAGTGAATTTCTCTCTCTCTTCTCTTTTTTAAAATATTTATTTAGTTATAAGTCAGAATTACAGAGGGAGAGGGGAGAGAGACAGAGAGATCTTCCAACTTCTGGTTCATTTCCCAAATGGCCACAATGGCCGGGGCTGGGTCAGGCCAAAGCCAGATTTTTCCAGGTCTCCCACATGGGTACAGAGGCCCAATTACTTGGGCCATCCTCTGTTGCTTTTCCAAGCACATTAGCAGAGAGCTGGATCAGAAGTGGAGCAGCCAGGACTCAAACCAGTACCCATACGGGATGCCAGTGCTACAGATGGCAGCTTAATCTGCTGTGCCACAGTGTCAGATCCATGAAACTGTCTTTAAAAGGCGTTTATGAGAGACTTTCAATTCATAAAAGAAATTGAGAAAAGTTCTTTCAAAATATTAACATTTAAATTTATAATTGACTAACGTTTGTCTAAGCAATAAAGATATTCTAAATTTGTTTACTGACAGTGTATTAAAACAGTAAATTTATTGTAATTATTCTTTACCTAGTTCATTATAAAAATTTTATAAATGCATAATGAACTTTCTTATTTTCTGGAGACATCAACACATCAAAGTGTTATGTTTTAAAGCTCCTGATACATACATATATATGTATATATTTATAAATATATTTATATGTACACACACATATATATACATATATATAAAATGGGTCTTAAAATGATTAAGTCTTTAGATACAGCTCTGCCTTTTTCTCTTTGCAGGAGAAACGCTTAGCTGTACAAGCTATTGATTTTTGTTTAATTTTTTTTTCTTTTTTCTTTTTTTTTATTTTTTTGTTTAATTTTTAAAAATTTACTGGAGGTAAGGGCTGGCGCTGTGGCGCAGCGGGTTAAAGCCCTGGCCTGAAGCGCCGGCATCCCATATGGGCACCGGTTCTAGTCCCGGCTACTCCTCTTCCGATCCAGCTCTCTGCTATGGCCTGGGAAAGCAGTAGAAGATGGCCCAAGTCCTTGGGCCCCTGCACCCACGTGGGAGACCCAGAAGAAGCTCCTGGCTCCAGGCTCCGGATCGGCACAGCTCTGGCCGTTGCGGCCATCTGGGGAGTGAACCATCGGATGGAAGACCTCTCTGTCTCTACCCCTCTCTAACTCTTTCAAATAAAGAAAAAAAATTTACTGGAGGCGGCACTGTGGTGTACTGGGTAAAGCTGCACCCTGTAGTGACAACATCCCATATGGGCACCAGTCCAGTCCGAGTCCTGGCTGCTCCACTTCTGATCCAGCCCTCTGCTGTGGCCTGTCCTTGGGCTACTACACCTATGTGGGAAACCTGGAAGAAGCTCAACTTCTGGCTTTGGATCAGCCCAGCTTCAGCCATTGTTGACATTTGGAGAGTGAACCAGAGGATGGAAGAATTCTGTCTCTGCCTCTCTGTAACTCTGACTCTCAAATAAATAAATAAATAAATCTCCAATTTTACCATGAGAATAGCAAGGAGTGGGGATTCCATCCTTCTGAGCTCCCAGTTCATTATAAAGTAAACTAGGTATCCCACCCTTCTTATGGCTCCTTTTGCTTTATCATGAGCAAGCCAGACAGGGTAAAAAAAAATTATAATATAAATCAAGTCTTTCGATAGGTTTGTCCCTGCCTTGTACTGACTGTCAGTTTCTTCTCCAAGATTGTGCTTTAAAACCCCATTACTCCCAGGCCTTCGGGTTTTGCCTCTCTTGGAGTCCCCCTTCATGCCACTCTAGATGAGGTCTCCAACTAAAATAAATCTTGCTTTTAAATCTCTCTGATTGTCCACTTGGGAATTCTTCGATGTGAGAGAAAGAACTGGGGTAATATTTTTTTGTGCTGCCATTTCACCTGTAACATCATGATCATAATTACCAATGTTAATGGACACTTTGCTTCATTTTGTATTCTTAGCACTGACCTTACTTTCAGGTATATTAAAGATTGGAGAGCAATGAAAATTTTTAAAAATTTTTAGTAAAAATCTAGAAATCTCTGATACTTTATTTTTTAAAATTTGAAAGGTAGAATTAGAGAGAGAGAGAGACAGTGAAAGAGAGAGAGTGTACTCTTCCACCTGCTGGTTCATTCCCCAAATGGATGCAATTGCTAGGACTGGGCCAGGCTGAAGCCAGGAGCTTGGAACTCTATCCAGGTTTCCCATGTGGGTGGCAGCAGTACTTCCACTGCTCTCCCAGGCACATTATCAGGGAACTGGATCAGAAGTGGAGCAGCTGGACTTGAATCAGAGTTCATAACCCACTGTGTCAATTAGTAGTTCTCTGCTACTATTTGTAGGTGCTTTCCTTTTGTCCTGTGGCAATGCATGTAATGAGTTCATTACAGGAGAATAGCTTTATGTAAACAGGAATCTTTCATTTGGGACTAACTAATCATGAATCTTGTAGAGGCTTGTTAATCAATCTGCTCAATTTTTCCCAGTGTTCCATGATGAAAGGGTAGGGACCATGTGAGCAACTATGCTCACATGACTTGGCCAGAAGTAGGCCAAATCTGGGCAATGAGATCTTTTTTAAAAAAGATTTATTTATTTTACTTGGAAGTCACAGTTACAGAGAGAAGGAGAGGCAGAGAAAGAGAGAGAGGAGAGAGGAGAGAGAAAGAGATAGAATGTCTTCCATCTGCTGGTTCACTCCCTAGATGGCCGCAACGGCCGGGGCTGTGCCAATCTGAAGTCAGGAGCCAGGAGCTTCTTCTTGGTCTCCCACATGGGTGCAGAGGCCCAAGGACTTGGGCCATCTTTCACTGCTCTCCCACGTCAAAGCAGAGTTGGATTGGAAGTGGAGCAGCCGGGTCTCGAAGATCTGATGTTAACTTGGAATTGGAAAAGTCTAGTTGGATGCTGTTGAGCTTCTGGGTATGGTGGTTCTGTGGGGCTGTGGTAGCTAGGTTTTGTCACCTGCATGAGGAAGTCAGACTACTCATGACATTGACATGAGACATAAAAGAGAGATAAGAGAACAGGAAACAAAAGGGAGAGATAAGGGAAATTAGCTCTTGGGATTTTGATGACTTCTCATTACCTACTTCAGAAACCTCTTGAGGTAGAAAAGGTAAACATGTTGCCTGAGGCAGTTCCCATGCTTTTTTTTTCTTCCTTTAGTGGAGTGGTGACAAAAACAAAACCATTTAAAAGATTAGTAAGCTAGAAATCAGATTTTGGCTGTGGTGCAGTGGGTTCAGCCCTGCCTGTAACACTCAGATCCCATACTGGAGTGCTGGTTCCAGTCTTGGCTTAGTTGCTTCCAATCCAGCTTCCTGATAAGGCAGCCTGGGAGGCAGCAAATGATGGCGCAAGTGCTTGGGTCCCTGCCACTCCTGTGGCAGTCCCAGTTGCAGCTTCAGGCTTCTGGTTCTGGGCTGGCCCAGCCCCACCCATTGTGGCCATCTTGGGGAGTGAATCAGTAGATGGAAGATAGCGCTCTCTGTCACACTGCCTTTCAAGCAGATGTAAGTAATTTTTTAAAAATCAGTTTATGATAGCATAAATGGGGAGAAAAGGACAAATGGACTTAATCTTGCCAAACTTTAAGGCACCTTCCTTTCTTTTCATATTTTAAATAACAAAACCAGATATTGTGAATTACCTGTGACTAGTCTAGTGAATAATAATATTTGTAAAAGAATTTTAGGAGCCTAATGAAAGGGATGACTTGGAATGGCAGACCTTACACCCAGCTAAGGAAGAAGCCTCCATCCAATCATGCTACACCCTGGATTGTCAGCATAATTATCAACTGACTAGATTTTTTCTTCTTACTCTACCCCTGTAGCTACCTTTTCCTCTTTTTTTTATTTTTTATTTTTTTTTTGTTAATTTTATTTATTTGAAAGGCAGAGTTAGAGAGGAAGGGGGAAAGACAGATCTTTCAGCTGCTGGTCTACTTCCTAAATGGCCATAACATCCAGCGCTTGGCCAGGCCAAAGTCAAGTAGCCAAGAGTTTCTTCCCGTCTCCCACATGGGTACACAGGCCCAAGCTCTTGGGCCATCTTCAGCTGCTTTCTCAGGTGCATTAGTAGGGAGCTGGAGCTCAAGTGGAGCAAGCCAGGGCTTGAACTGGTGCCCATATAGAATATAAGCATTGCAGGCTTAACACTGCCAAACACTGGCTCCCCTCTTTCCCTTTAATAATCTTTGCTGCCTTATTTGGCAGAAAGAGCACGTTTTGAATCAAGAGATCTCTCTTTCCTCAAGACTGCCAGTTTCTTGAAATAAACTCTTTCCTCTTACCAAGGGCCTGATTATTTTTCGAGTAATATTTTGGATATGTATACCTTTCAGTAACAGAGTTAAACACTGGTTTACTGAATAAACCTTAGTTATAGTTTAAAGGCTTCCAATTCAAGAGAGAGTACAGCAGCTGAGGACAGACATAGGAGATGGCTGCAGCAGGGGCAGAAGCTATTTTGGTCCTCATTATAGCCAAAGCAAACTCTAAACTGTGAAGTAAACAGAGTGGCACAAATCAAGGTAACTAAATGAAGGGCTTATTTACACATGGCATGGGGTTATCCTCAGATTTACACTAGGACTATTCAAAGAAATTGAACAACCTGCCTGTTCCAGAACAGAATCTTCTCATTCTGGCACTGGGGAAAGGAAGGCAGCTTTCCATACATCTCCCAGGCACTAGGAACCCAAGTTAACATAATCATTTAGGTAAATAAAACTTCACATATTGAGGAAACCCAAGTCAATCATCTATATTAAGCAGTTGAAGTCTCCATTCATAAAACTATTGAACAACTAAGGATCTCACAGTTAAAGAAAAAAAGGTCAGGGGTGGGGTAAATGCTGGGTGTTAGTAAAATGGTGCACTCTTTTCTATGAAGAGATCTACACCCCACACCATCCCAGGCTCTAGTCCCAGCCCCCCATGGCTAGAAGCTAGGTGACTCCACCGCCCAACCACTGGTGTCAGCTCCACCCCCATCCTAATGGGATTTGCTGCTCCTACTTCCCTGCCCGCCCCCCAGCAAAGTTTTAAGAGGACCTGTACCTAAACACATCTCTCTCTCTCTCTCTCACTCTCTCTCTGTCTCTTCGCTCTCGCTCTTGTTCTTATACTTTCCTCTATCTTTTCCTTCTTTGCCCCTTGCCTCAGGTCTGTCGGGTTTCCCCACCAATAAATCCTTTGCCTTACTCTGGTGTTTGGTGTGTTTTGTAGTGGTCTTACACTGGGCAAATAGAAGTACTGACCTTGGAAGAAACAGATAAGCATCCCCCCCCAATCCCCCCCCCAAAAAAGGCTTAAAAATATCTCTTATGGCGATAGTTGTACCATTAGTAAAGTTACTAAGAATAACATAAATGAGTGGATTTTACATAGAAAATGTACTTCAAAAATTGTTTAAAAATAAAAACATACAGGGGGCTGGTGTTGTGGCATAGTAGGTTAAGCATCTGCCCGTGGCACCACCATCCCATATGGGTGCCGGTTCTAATCCAGCTCTCTGCTTATGGCCTGGAAAAGCAGTGGAAGATGGCCCAAGTGCTTGTGCCCTTGCACTCATGCGGGAGACCTGGAAGAAGCTCCTGGCTCCTGACTTCAGATTGGCCCAGCTCCAGATGTTGCAGACATTCGGGGAGTGAACCAGCAGATGGGAGACCTTTCTCTCTGTCTCTGGAGTAAATAAGTGAATCTTTAAAAAAAATACACAAATTTTTGAAAAAAAAAAAAAAAAAGGAAAACATTTGAATCCATTAACAATAATACATTTATAAGAAAAAAAAAGGTAAATCGGAGAACAAAAAGGTCTTGGAAAAATATGCTAGTGTGAGGAGTTAGGCCAACAGGCTGTCAAGTCTGGTCTCTGTTGGTATAAAAAAGGGGCAGAGTCCCTTTCAGAGTGGAAAACATTCTTGCATCTCCACAGAAGCTGCCCTCATCAAGGGAAGTGTGGATCCCATCTCTCTCTGAGTTTCTAGTTTTTCAAGAATACCAAGACAAGGTACATAACGCACCCATCTGATGAGTATCTAGTTTTATCAAGAAACTAGCAAGACAAAATTATCAGTCCCACCCTTCTGTTGTTGTTTTCCAAGAGCAGGCTAGACAGGATGACAATTAGGACCCTGTGATGGGTTTTGTGCCTGCCCTCTGGTTGACTGCTAGCTGTTATTCTGCTACCTCCACTGTGCATAAAAGACCCCATCCTGGCTGTTTCCTCCCCTGTAACCCTCTCCTTGACTGCTGTGGCTTAAATAAATTTTGCTTTGCTCACTGTCTGGTCCAAGTGGAAATCCTATATGAGACAAGAACTGAGATCACCTTCATCCTTCTCCTAAAAATAGTAAGCCATTTACATTCTATTTATCCTGTTGATTCTAACTTTTAGCTTTCCTACAGTCTGGCATTGTGGCAAGGTGGGTTGAGCCAGCATCTGCAACGCCAGCATCCCATATGGGTGCTGGTTCAAGTCCCAGCTGCTCCACTTGTGATCTGGCTTACTGCTGATGTGCCTTGGAAGGCACTGGAGAATGGCACAAGTGTTTGGGCCCCTACACTTACATGGGGACCTGAATGAAGCTTCTGTCTTTGGCCTGGCACAGCTCTGGCTATTGTGGCTATGTGGGGATTAAACCAGGGGATGGAAGATCTCTCCGTAACTCTGCATTTAAAATAAACTAAACTAAATCTTTAAAATGATTTTTTAAATAAATAAAACCCTGGGGCCAGCATTGTAGCTTAGTGGGTTAAGCTGTTGTTCAAAGTGCCAGCATCCTGGTTTGAGTCCTGGTTGCCCTGCTTCTGATTCAGCTCTCTACTAATGTACCTGGGAAAGCAGCAGGAGATGGCCCAAATTTGGGGGTCCCAGCACCCAGAGGAAACTTCTGACTCCTGGCTTTGGCTTGGTCCAGCCCTGGCTGTTGCAACCATTTGGGGAGCAAATCAGCAGATGGAAGATTTAATCTCTCCCTCTAGTAAAATAAATTTAAAAACAGTATGAATACTTTTAATATTATCACTGTTTTCTTTGAAATAGTTTAAAAATCCTGGTTTTTTTCCACATCAGTAACTTACTTTCACATGGGAACCTCTTTCATTTTCAGCCACAATGGGAACTAAGCCACCAGAAGGCTACTTCCCAATGTAACCATTATATTCATCTTTTTAAACACATATATTTAAATCATAATGAATTTCAATTTTCAATAATCAAGAAGTCAGTGAGCAGCTGTATTAATAGCCTCCACAGATGGCCCAAGTCCTTGGGCCCTGCACCCGCATGGGAGACCAGGAGAAGCACCTGGCTCCTGGCTTCGGATCAGTGGGATGTGCCGGCCGCAGCGCACATTGGAGGGTGAACCAATGGCAAAAGGAAGACCTTTCTCTCTGTCTCTCTCTCTCTCTCACTGTCCACTCTGCCTGTCAAAAAAGAAAAAGAAAAAAGAAAAAAAAAATAGCTTCCATAGCTGCATAATTGCTCTGCTTTTGGATTCTAGACTCTGAAAGTCCAATATACCAAATATACCATCCTAGTTTTAATCAAAAGAAAGAATGTAAAAGTTCCCAAGTGTCATGCTGACAAACAGTATTAAATTACAGAATGAAATAATTTATATAATTTAAAATAAAACATTTCTGTGTAACTAAAATAAGGCCTAACATAAAAGAGACCAAGTCAAAGAAAAAATTTAAAAGAGGTAAGTGGAAGTCAGATAAAGAAAAGGTGGAACAGAAAGTAGAGATTGAGATGAGAGCTAACAGAAGAAATGAATAAGGGGCTGGCACTGTGGCTTAGCGAGTAAAGCAGCCACCTGTGGCCGGCATCCTATATGCGGGCTGCTCCACTTCCAGTCTAGCTCTCTGCTGTGGTCTGGGAAAGCAGTGGAAGATGGCCCAGGCCCTTGGGCCCCTGAACCCACATGGGAGACCTGGAAGGGGCTCCTGGCTTCAGATCGGCGCAGCTCTAGCCATTGTGGCCAACTGGGGAGTGAACCAGTGGATGGAAGACCTCTCTCTCCCCCTCTCTGTGTAACTCCGACTTTCAAATAAAATAAATAAATATTAAAAAAAAAAAAAAAAGATTTAAGTTTTTCTGAGGCAACAGAACAAAAAATGCAATGGTTACATAAATTACCCACTTACCCACTGCTGCCGTGGAAGGGTCACTGTTACCTTAATTACTTGTTGCTTCTTACAAGGTAGAAAGCAGCACATTTCAAAAGATATATAGGGTACTCAATTTTTTCAGGCTAGCAGAGGGAGAAGCAGACTGAAGGAGTCTGAGATACAAGAAAACTCTAAATTCAACCAAATGGGATGAGTGAGTATTGGTTCTTCTTTTCCTTTCAAAGAACTCTTTTAACTGATTCTGCCTAGTCCTTTGAAATTTAAGCCTTTATTTTTTTTTAAAGATTTATTTATTTATTTGAAAGTCAGAGTTACACAGAGAGGAGAGGCAGAGAGAGAGAGAGGTAGCTTTCTACTCTTGTTCCTCTACTAGTACCTTCTTTCAACTTCAATTTTTTAATTCTTGTCTACATATTTCCATTAAATTTTAATTCAGAATAGAGAAACTAAGTACCATACAGTTACATTGCCAAAGTTCAGGGAGTAGAATGAGTTTTTGCTGATATCTTTTCTTTCTTATGTTAGACACAGGGAAATGGCAGTACCTCCAAATAATTTCTTTTAATTTTTTATCTTTTTTGACAGGCAGAGTTAGGCAGTGAGAGAGACAGAGAGAAAGGTCTTCCTTTTTCCGTTGGTTCACCCCCCGAGTGGCCGCTACGGCGGGTGCGTTGCAGCCGGCATGCTGCGCAGATCCAAAGCCAGGAGCCAGGTGCTTCCTCCTGGTCTCCCATGGGGTGCAGGGTCCCAAGCACTTGGGCCATCCTCCACTGCCTTCCCAGGCTACATACAGCAGAGAGCTGGACTGCAAGAGAAGCAACAGGGACAGAATCTGGTGGCCCGTTGGGACTAGAACCCGGGG
Organism: Oryctolagus cuniculus; assembly: GCF_051225735.1. Classification (NCBI taxonomy): domain Eukaryota; kingdom Metazoa; phylum Chordata; class Mammalia; order Lagomorpha; family Leporidae; genus Oryctolagus; species Oryctolagus cuniculus. Next base: position 66,228,133 of record NC_142874.1, read on the forward strand.
TGCCGGCGCCGCAGGCGGAAGATTAGCCTATTGAGCCGCGGCGCCGGTCCCTCCAAAAATTTTTTAATACCCAAAAAAACTTCACAAAATTTAGCTTTTTCCCTTTTTAATATGAGTAGAGAACTACTGAATGCCACATTAAGAGAGTGAGAATGACTTTTAAAACACTGAAAAAAAAACCAATATAATCATTAAAATAAGCAAAGTATAACATCATACTGTTCCTGTTTATAATAAAGGATTTATTAATTTAGTTACATTTTTATATTTAAATCATATTATATAGATAGTTATTGCTATTGAAATCACCAGAATAAAGTAGTGAAAATTATTTTTCCTGCTTAAGGTTATTTTATTGATACTTAGAATGTTATTAAATTTTACATTTTATTTTAAATTTTATGTTTAAAAATCATTTAAGTCCATCAATTTAGGAATACTGCTCTGTCCATTCTCCAATAAATTAGAATTATTTTAAAAATAAGAGAGGTCTGTCATAAGCATAAAATAACTATGGATTATTTGCATCTTGTTATTTTAAGTGGTTTTGTTTCTTTTGTATAATTTTGAATGTAGAATAAAAGTAACACTCTTGAAAACAACTTAATGCTGAAAGTAAGGATAGCTGCCTATATTAACTATACAAATATAACTTGTATACATATATATATACATATTTCTAAAAGTGAAGTAAAATTTCATAAAAATCAGGAGTATTTTTCTTTAAAGTATTCATAATTTAAAATTAGTGTTTTATCCTAATTTTTGAAAAACTTAAAGCCAATCACATAAAATTTACTTTTGACATCTGACACTGAAAAAATGGAGTTCTCACAGAACACGTATAAACTATCCTGGCAAGAATATTAGTATTTTGCTAGGAGACAAACATTAAATGTACCTTAATTTTTACTGGAATTCAATCTTTGGTAAACCCGAATTTTAAATCCTGCCATGTTAGCGTCCAATTATTTTTTATTTATTTTTTTAAAGATTTGTTTATTTGAAAGGCAGAGTTACAGAGAGGCAGAGGCAGAGAGATGTCCTCCACCCTCTGGTTCACTCCCCAGTTGGTCCCAACGGCTGAGGCTGCGATGATCCATAGCCAGGAGCCTCTTCCAGGTCTCCCACGCGGGTGCAGGGTCCCAAGCACTTGGGCCATCCTCCACTGCTCTCCCAGGCCACAGCAGAGAGCTGGATTGGAAGTGCAGCAGCTGGGTCTCAAACCAGCGCCCATATGGGATGCCAGCACCGCACGCGGGGGCTTCACCCGCTACACAACACCGGTTACCCAGCATCCAATTATTTAAAGTTACTCAAATTAATGTTATGTCAAAAATGTCATACTCCATTTGAAATTTTGATCTAAATATATTTCTTTTTTCTTTTCTTTTCTTTTTTTTTTTTTTTTTTGGACAGGCAGAGTGGACAGTGAGAGAGAGACAGAGAGAAAGGTCTTCCTTTGCCATTGGCTCACCCTCCAATGGCCGCCGCGGCTTGCGCGCTGCGGCGGGCGCACCGGGCTGATCCGATGGCAGGAGCCAGGTACTTATCCTGGTCTCCCACGGGGTGCAGGGCCCAAGTACTTGGGCCATCCTCCACTGCACTCCCTGGCCACAGCAGAGAGCTGGCCTGGAAGAGGGGCAACCGGGACAGAATCTGGTGCCCCGACTGGGACTAGAACCCGGTGTGCTGGCGCCGCAAGGCGGAGGATTAGCCTACTGAGCTGCAGCGCCGGCGTTAAATATATTTCCAATATAGAATGTCTATAAGTCAAATAATAATTCACGAGTTATTTCACAATACATAGGGAAATCCATATTCTGTATTCAGTACACTCTGTCCTTACAGATGGATATTAAACAAAAATTGTAAATAATTAATTAAAAGGAATGCTTGAGTTTCCTCACTGTTTGATATATTTATCTCTACTTCTCCACTTTTCTTTACTTCAGTAAAAGAAACTATCAAAAGAAAAAATCATGAATAATGAATCAAATGACAACAGGACAAAAAATGTCTGCTGGTGAATTAATCTAATCACATAATTATTAACACTTTTTCACTATTTATATGGCCACGTGACTAAAACTTCAAAATCTGTGCAAATCTTAAAAATCAATAAATTATTTGTTTAGCAACTTATGGTAAGGAAATAATCAGATAAATAAGCAAACAAATGTATATAGGCATGCTCACTGTGATGTTTATAATAAAGAAAAAAGTACAATTTAATGTTCACTGTTTAAAGTTAGTAAAATATGGCAGACCATACATTAACATGATAATGGAGTACCTACTCACTGATGAATTAGGTTAAAAAGGGTAAGCTAATTGCATTTTTTTTTTGAGTTTTAGATCCTTTTATTTAGAACTTGTTAGTGTACAAAGTGCATTAAAATATCCATTATCCAGTTACCAAAAATGTATGTAAAAATTACTGAGGCAACCCTTTCAGTTTATTCAGGGTAGGAGAATACACATTATATTGTTTAAAAAAAATTCCATTGAGTTTCCAGAGAATGATTAATTTTTCTCCATTGAGATGTTCATTTTTCAGATGTGAAATTGCCTTCAGTAGCTATCAAAATATTCATCTGGGTATAAATAATATAGTAAGTATATGGACTCTATCTGTTAAGAATAAGGACTGCATCTGTGAGTGAAGAACACGGAAGGACCAGAGAGGCCAGCTTGGCCTCATTTGAAGTCCAGTTTTGCAATCACGTAAGCTTCGGCCACATAAAGCTGAAGCAAGGGGCCTCCTGAGTTGTTTCTGGGAGATTATGGGTTGATTTGGTTAAAACAAAATCACTAAAAACAAACGCCTAAGTCTACCAGCCTGTTCGATCAAAATGGCCCAGAAGCCCAAATAAATTATCTTAGCAATTAAAACCACTTAGAAAGGTCATACCCTTCATCAAAGTAGAGCCAATGTCAAAGTCCCAGTCCAAAGACCATTCAAAGGAATCTTAATCCAGGGACCATCCCAATGAGTCAGGTCAGCATGCAAAGAATCCCATATAACATTTTATTAGCAGGTTCCCAAGTGGGAACTACAAATTTATTTTTATAATTCTATGGTAAGCCAACTGCATTTGAACACACAGAAGAAGACTAGAACATACATGAAATAGCAGCTATCCCTCCTTGATGACATTATCAAGATATTTTCTTATTTGTATTTTCCAGCATTTTTAATGCAATGAGAAATTGTTGCCCAAAAATGATAGCAGAAAAGAAAGAAAAAGATGTCAATGTCTATCACTGGGAATTTATAATATTATCTAAAAGTAAATGATGCTGTAAAAATATGCCATTGTAGAGACAGGAGATCACTTGCTTCCCCATTCCTATCTCAGGTTAAAAGAAATTTTTTTTTTTTTTTTTTTAAAGATTTATTTATTTGAAAGAGGAGAGACAAGAGGTCTTCCATTTGCTGGTTCACTCCCCAAATGGCCACAACAACTGAGGCTGGGCACGGTCTAATCTAGGAGCCAGGAATTTCTTCCAAGGTCTCCCATGTGGATGCAGGGGCCACAGGACTTGGGCCATCTTCCTCTGCTTTCTCAGCCTATTAACAGGGAGCTAGATGGGAAGTAGAGCAGCTGGGACTCAAACAGGCGCCCACATGGGATGCTGGTGCTGTAGGGCTACAGCTTAACCTGCTGCGCCACAGAGCTGGCCCTTAATGTTTTCTTAATTCCCAATACATTTTAAGGATTATTTCTTAGACTGAATCAAAGTATGCTACTTTTTCCTTTTCTCTATGCTAATACCTTTATAATGATTCAGATAAAGTGGAGAATCTGTAAGAATGGGACAGAGTCCCAGGGAGTGACAGATGATAGCTATAAACACAAACATTTCTTTTCCTTATACATCCTTTAGCCTGTAAGCTAATGAGCTACAAGCTTGCTTAATTTTTTTTTTAAAAGTATTAATAACACAAAGCGCAACTGAAAGGGCTACTCATTTAATGCTTTTTATAGTCCCTGCACACAATTTTGAGTCCTTATTTCATTTCTTTTAACAACCATATGAGGTAAGAATTGTTATTTCTACTTTACAAAGTCTGATTCAGAGAGTAATTGGCCAAAAGTAACTGAACAAAGATCATTAGGTCAGTAGGTAGTGAGCCAGAGTTCAATACCAGATCTGTTTAATTCCAAAGTTTCTTTTCACTACATGCCTTTCATTTTGAAATTATTAACAGAATGTAAGTTTAAAGTAGTAACTTAGGAACAATGAAATAATATTTAGTTGGTTATAATAGCTATAAATCAGGTCTGTCAAATTGCTCTTCTGTTAATTCATATTTTATAGGTCCACTTATTGGTTCTGAATTTACTGGAATTCAATGTGCTTACAAAAAAGTTTATTTCCATTACAGAATAAACCCTTCTGGAATGAAGGAGTGATACATATATGTATCACTGCTATTTCATCATTGTTATTGCAAACCAAAGTCTTAAAAAGGAGAAGCCACTTACCAGAAGCAACAAGTGGCTTATCAGAGAAAAAAGTAAAGTCCTTTGTTCCTTATAAATAAACAGAATTACATAAAACATAAAAAAGAAATCCACTTAAAGATCTTGTTTCAACAGTGATTTAGAATTGAAAAACAATTTAGGGGCCAGGGCTGTGGTGCAGTGGGTTAACGGCCTGGCCTGAAGCGCTGGCATCCCATATGTGCGCTGGTTTGAGACTCAGCTGCCCCACTTCTGATCCAGCTCAATGCTATGGCCTGGGAAAGCAGTAGAAGATGGCACAAGTCCTTGGGCCCCTGCACGCACATGGGAGACTTGGAAGAAGCTCCTGGCTCCTGGCTTCCGATCGGCACAGCTCTGGCCATTGCGGCCAACTGGGGAGTGAACCATCAGATGGAAGACTGACAGACTGACCAACCAACCTCCCTCTCCCTCTCCCTGTCTCTCTCTCTCTCTCTCTGCCTCTCCTCTCTATGTGCAACTCTGACTTTCAAATAAATAAATAAATCTTTAAAAAAAAATTTAAAAACCTATTATTAAGATGGGGCTAAAATTGACATCTGCACTATCTGCAATGAATACATCAACAAAGCAAATTAATGGTATAGAGAAGATTAAAAAACTCAAGTTTCAACTCTTGTAGTACACTTAACACCTTAAGAATCTTTTGTATTTTAGATTATCCATTTATACTGACAAATTGATATTCTGGTTAAAACCATCCTGGGGAACTTTAGATTAAATAAAACTATGTAGTAGTTTAAGTTACTACATGTTCCTTATTTAATTAAAATTACTCCTTTTTTGTATTATAAAGTAACACATGCACACTGTAGAAATTCAGAACTAGAATTTTAAAAGCTCAAATCTCTCAATTCTGAGATAATCAGCTTTAGCACATTCACATAGGTCCTTGGGAAACTTTCTGTGTGTTAACATATGCATACTTACCTGTGTTCACCAAAATGGAACTATATAATCATTTGTACTATCTTCTTAAACTCTCACATATTGTGACTATACTACCATATCAATAATGGTATTGTTGATTATCTAGGCATTACCCATTTTTGCAATAATAAAATGCTTCAATAAATATCCCTGTACATATATTCTGTTCTTAGAAGAATTAAAATATTTTCTAATTGTCTTTTTAATAATTTAGACCTGCCTTGTTATTGTTAAGTTTTAACACCAATATTGTTATAATTTTATTGACATAAATAACTTATTAACTTTCTGAACAGAATTTCTTACCTTGCAATAACAGATTCAATTGGCATGATATCGGGTACATAGTGGGCCATGGGAGAAACAAAGTGTCCATCTAAGATCTTACAGTCTGACTGCTCTTCAATCTAAAAGAAAAGCAAAACCAAAAGGTAGGCAAGTAGCTTGGTCTATCATGGATGTTTTTCTAATAAAAAGTTCTATTGAACTGCGACTTTTGGTTTAGTATCTACCTAATACGTACTCTTTTTGTTCCACTGTGCTTTTTTAAAAGACATGTTTCTGTAATCAACCACATTTCTTTTCTTTCTACATCCTTTACTACACAGTCTAATTGGGAAAATAAACCAAAAGCAAATTTCATCATATACTGACATTCTGGGACCGTTAAGCCACTGCCTGTAATGCCAGCATCCTATATGGGTGTTGGTTTGCGTCCTGACTGCTCTACTTCCAATCCAGGTCCCTGCTAATGTCCTGGGAAAGCAGCAGAGGATGACCCAAATGCTTGGGCCCCTGGACCCACATGGGAGGTCCAAATGAAGCTCCTGGCTTCAGCCTGGCCCAGCTCTGGCCATTCCAGTCATTTGGGGAGTGAATCAGCAGATGGAAGATCTCTCTTTCTCTTTTTCTCTCTCTCTCTGAAGCTTTCTACCTTTCATACTGGCTAAGAGAAATGAACATTCAATAATATAATCATAAAAAAATTTATAAAGAATAATACAGCACAAATAAGGGCTGACATAAAATGTTACAATGGTTCTATATCAGGCAATCTAATAATGTACTGAATGAAATCAACGTATTAAATAAGGCAAAATGTGATTTTTATATATACAAAAAAAGGATCTGTTAACATTCGACACCAAACTTATTTTCTTCTCAAATTATTATTTCTTAATAGTCAACCTTAAAGTAACAGTAAAGTACCACATATTTTCATCATAATCAAAACCAAAAAACCATAGCGTGGATGTATATGTATGTGTGTGTGTGTGTGTATATATATATACACACACACACATATATATTAAGCTTTTTAAAAAACACAAATTCTAGCTAGTTGTGCAACCATCATTTATTAAATTATCCACATTTTTGGTAACTGACTTAAAATACTACTTATCATGCACTAAATTTCTGCAAAAATTTCTGCAAGATCCTTTCAATCCTTCATTAGGTGTTATTAGCATATCTCATTTCACTACTAATATGGTGTGTTGATAACTATAGCTATATATATTCACTAGTATGTGACTGAACTAATCTTTTCTTATCACTTTCCATTTTCAGAATATTCACAATCTGATTATGTACAATTCATTTGTGCAAAGTAGTTTTGGATACTTTTATGGATCTAAATTCTAAATTGAATACTTTAATTGGGATTGCATTGCATTTTTTAAAAATGCTTACAGGAATCTAATATTTGTACAATGTACAATGTTACATTTTTTACAAGAAAGTTTTCTACTTTCAACACTTAAAATATTTTAAGTTATCTTTTTATTTATTTGAGAGACAGAATGAGATAGAGCGAGAGACAAAGAAATCACAACTGCTGACTCACCCCCTCAAATGCCCGCTTTGGAGAGGGCTGGGCTGGATGTAGAGCCAGGAGCTAGGATCTCAATCCAGGTTTTCCATGTGGATAACAGGAATGTAATTAATTACTTGAGCTATCACAGGGATTTCTGGCATTAATCTGGAGTCAAGAACCAATGTGAGATTTGGACATCTCAACTGCTAGGCTAAATGCCCAGTCCCCATTTCAGTCATTTTTATTCTTCTTAGTATTCTTAGTTTTAAAGTTTCTTTTGGGTAATTTTTTTCCCCAAGGAAACCTTTCATTTAAGAAATACAAACTTCATGGGTTTCTTAAGTACAACTTTAGAAATATAGTGATTCTTCTCACCATACCCATCCTCCCACCCCCTCCTCCCTGTCCCATTCTAGTCCCATTCTCCACCAAGATCCATTTTCAATTAACTTTATATACAGAAGACCAACTCTATACTAAGAGTTTAACAATTTTCACACACAAAAAAGTCTACTCCTCAACAGTCAAGACAAGGGGTGTTCAAAGTCAATGCATATCAAAGTTAATTTCACTTTTTTAGTCTCTGCTATGACCTGGGAAAGTAGTAGAAGATGGCCCATGTCCTTGGGCCCCTACACCCATATGGGAGACCCAGATAAAGCTCCTGGCTTCGGATCGGCGCAGCTCCAGCTGTTGCGGCCAATTAGGGAGTGAATCAGCAGATGAATGACCTCTCTCTCTCTCTCTGCCTCTCCTTCTCTCTGTGTAACTGACTTTCAAATAAATAAATAATTCTTTAAAAAAAAGCACTCTTATGTATGACATCAGCGATCATGTGAGGCTCTTGACATGAGCTGCCAAGGCTATGGAAGCCTTCTGAATTCACAAACTCTGTCAGTATTTAGACAAGGCCATAAGCAAAGTGGAAGTTCTCTCCTCCCTTCAGAGAAAAGTACATCCTTCTTTGATGATCACTTCCTTCCAATGGGGTCTCACCCACTGAGGTCCTTCATGTAGGGTATTTTTGCCACAGTGTCTTGGCTATCCATGCCTGAAATGCGCTTGTGAGATTTTCAGCCAGACCAGGATGCCTTAAGGGCTAATTCTGAGGTCAGAGTAGCAACTTAAAGCAACTGATATTCTATGAGTTTGTTGTGTGGACTGCTTCCCATGTTGGAGCATTCACTTCTTAATTCTATCTATTATTAATACCAGACACATAATCCAATCTATATGATCATGTTAACACTTAATCTCATGGCGTGTTTTCAGACTGTACCCTTAGAACTATCTGTAGTAATGTATGCAGAACTATACAGCTTTACAGTTACAAACTTCAAGTACTTCATAATTACAACTTTAGGAACATGGTGATTCTTCCCACCATGACCTTGCTCACACCCATACTCCCACCCTCCTTCTCCTTATTCCCACTCTCATTTTTTGTTAAGATCTACTTTCAGTTGACTTTATACACGTATGACTAACTCGATGTTAAATAAAGAGTTCAACAAATAGTATGAAAAAAAAAAAAAAACCTTTTCCTCAACAGTCAAGACAAGGGCTGTTCAATTCATTGCTTTTCAAAATGTCAATTTCACTTCTGCACATTGCCTTTTAGGTGCTCTTCTTAGTTCTCACAGGTCAGAGAACATATGGTATTTGTCCCTTTGGGACTGGCTTATTTCACTAAGTATAATGTTTTCCAGCTTCATTCATTTTGTGGCAAATGACCAGATTTCTTTTTTTTTTCCTGCTGTGTATTATTCCATGGTGCACATATCCCATCGTTTCTTTATCCAGTCTCCAGTTGATGAGCATTTGGGTTGAAACTATGTCTTAGATATTGGGAATTGAACTACAATAAACATGGGGGTGCAGATAATTCTTTCATATACTGGTTTCATTTTCCTTGGGTAAATTCCCAACAGTGGGATGGCTGGTAGGTTTATATTCAAACTTTTTTTTTTTTTTTTTTTTGAAATTTACAAAGATTTATTGGAGTCAATGACTTCCAGCCAGTGCAGCATAGAGAGGAAAAAACCCAAAGGACCCTGTGTTACTGGGGTTTTAAAGTACAATTTCAAAGGAAAAAAACTTGACAATCAGATTGTCATTCAGTTACCAGACAGGGACAAACCCAAAGAAAGACCGGATTTACAATCCTTTATCCTATCCTTTATCCAGAAGGGTGGGATAGGTAACTTGTTTTCACAATAAACTGAGCTCAGATGCAATTACCATGCTATTCACATGGTAAATTTGGAGATTCCAAAGGAAGGGGGACATTTTGTTCTTGTTAAAGATAACATTCTTTGGGGGAAGGAAGCAAATTTTTTGAAGATTTTATTTATTTATTTAACAGGTAGAGTTACAGACAGTGAGAGGAAGAGACAGAGAAAGGTCTTCCTTCCACTGGTTCACCCCTCAAATGGCTGCAACAGCTAGAGCTGCGCCTATCTGAAGCCAGGAGCTTCTTCTGGGTCTCCCACATGGGTGCAGGGTCCAAGGACTTGGGCCATCTTCTACTGCTTTCCCAGGTCATAGCAGACAGCTGGACCAGAAGTGGAACAGCCGGGACTTGAACCGGTGCCCACGTGGGATGCTGGGACTACAGGTGGTGGTCTTACCCGCTACACCACTGCACTCCCCCCACTGACTTTCATTACCTAGCTGGCCTGGGAGGAGAGGAGGCTTGAACAGAAGGTAGGCCGTATTTCTAAAAGGAAAACATTTTTAGTTAATATACAGTTCTGCCTGCAATGTTGCTGATCCTTATTGGCCATCCCCATGGGAGAAGTGGTTACTTTGGAAGCTGGGCCGAGTGAAGGTCTTTTTAGCTTAGAGTGAACAAGGTCTGTGACTACAACCTGGAGCCCTTCAACTCCAAGGCAGGTCCATTTCTAGTGGCCCCACTCTTGGCTGGCATAGCTGCCAGGGCTCTTCATAAGCTGATTTCTGCTGAAGCCCTGGCTTTCCACATCAAAAACTAATGCAGTGGACTGGTCTACTGGGTCTCCTTGATGGCAGATCACTGTGTAAAGCAGCCATTAATTGGCCTGCCACTTATATATTCAGGTTTCTGAGTTACCTCCATACTGTCTTCCATAGTGGCTTTACAAGTTTCCATTCCCACAACAGTGGATAAGGCTACCTTTTTCCCACATCCTCGCCAGCATTTCTTATTTGTTGATTTCTGTATGAAAGCCATTCTAACCAGGGTGGCCCTTTGGGGAGTGAACCAGCGGATGGAACACCTGTCTTTCTCTTTCTCTTTCTCTTTCTCTCTCTCTGCTTCTCCTCCTTCTGACTCTGACTTTCAAATAAATAAATAAATCTTCAAAAAAAAAAAAAAAATCTGTAAGACAGAAGGCAGATTAGTGATTGCCAGCATGTGAGAGTCAGAGGCAAGGGAAGTGACAACCAAAAAATACAGTGTTTCTTTCTGGGATAATCAAAGTGTTCTAGAATGAGGTTATGAAAAGAATGTTGGTTATATACTTTAAAAACCATCCAATTGTACATTTTATAAGGAAAGATTTTATGGTTTATTATATTTTAATTTTTAAAAACCAAAGGGGAGGGTATCTGTAAGAATGCATACCAAAATTGTAACAGTAATTTCTCCTTGAGAGGGAAGTGGAATTAGGTGGTAGGAAGTGCAGAGATTAAAGGACACTTGATTTTTACTTGGTTTGCTTAACAGATTCAAAATCTGTTTATTTTAAGCCTGTAATTTTCAATAGGAAAAAAAAAAGCAGAGACAGCAAATATTTAGCAAAATTTCAGATTCAGTGAGAAATGTTTTAATTCCAGAAGATACAGAAAGAATGACTTATAGTGTAGATAAGGAATTTCCAGTTTATAACATTTTATCTTTAGCAGTGCAACTCTTGAAAAAAGGAAACCTTTTAAAGATATCCAACATATAAGAGCTGCCAGTAGGGTTACATCGGATGAAGGACAATGAAGGATGTGAGAAGCTCAGCTTTGTATATCCTCTTCAAAAATATAACAAAGTATCCAATTACATAATCTAGAAATATTTTACAGAAAAACAGTTGGGTATTAAATATGAGAGTATTTCAAGGGGCTGGCACTGTGGGTAGTGGGTAAAGCTGCCACCTGCAGCTCCAGCATTCCATATGGGCACCAGTTCGAGTCTAGGCTGCTCCACTTCTGATGTAGCTCCCTGCTAACGTGCCTGGGGAAGCAGTGGAAAATGGCCCAAGTGCTTGAGCTCTGTACCCACAAGGGAGATCCAGATAAAGCTCTTGGCTCCTTGCTTTTGCCTGGCCCAGCCTCAGCTGTTGTGGCCATTTCAGGAGTGAACTAGTAGATGGAAGATCTCTATTTCTCCCTCTCTCTCTGTAACACTGCCTTTCAAAGAAATCAAATAAATCTTAAAAAAAAAGATAATTTATTTTAATGCAAAAAATTTTTTGAAATTCATGCAGTTTTTTGTAACAGGTGTTTTCCATCAACTTTGAAGATCCCTCCTATATGACTCCAAATATAGTTACTAAAAACACGAAATACACATGAATACAGTTATTAAAATATTGTTAGGATACAAATAGCATCCTTTAAATATTAAAGAAAAATCCACTGCACTCATGTTTTAGTGTTTGTTGTTACTATACTCCAATATTTAATCTATTCTTGGTACATATTTATGTTAAGAATATCAACAAATGTATTGCTATCATTTGAGTACCTTATCAATGTACACTGGATAATCGCTTGAAACAAGATTCTGGCATTTTTCTCGATTTCCAATCATCTTTCTGAATTCGAAGAGCCTATTATGGAACGGGGACAAAAAAGTAAAAAATTCATCTTTTATAACATCTATTATATCCATTAGGGTGATACAGATGAAAAGTCATTAAAAATGAACAAATCTATTTCATAAGCCATATTACAATTTAAGTCTGATTATTAAACAAAAACAGCAGGCTGTTGTTTTTCAAATTAGACACTTTTATCAGAAAAATGTGAGAAACGCATTGTCCAGAAGGGAACTAATACATATATGACTCAAAATTAAAGGCACCCATGCTGAAAATTCATTTTTTTTTCTTTTTTACAGATTTACGTTTTCATTTGAAAGGCAGAGTTACAGAAAGAGAGAGGGAGAGGCAAGAAAGATGCTTAATCTTAAGCTGGTTCACTCCCCAAATGGCCAGAAAATCTGGAGCTGGGCCAACTTGAAGCCAGGAGCCAGGAGCTAGGAGCTTCTTCTGGGTCTCCCATGTAGGTGCAGGGGCCCAAAAACTTGCACTGCTTTCCCAGGCATATTAATAGGGAGTTAGGTCAGAAGTGGAACAGCTGGTTCTCAAACCAGCATCCATATGGGAGGCTGACTTGCAGGCAGAGGCTTAACCTGCTACGCCAATAATGGCTCTGAAAATTAATTTTTTTAAAGATTTATTTATCTATTTAAGAGGAAGAGTTACAGACATATGAGAGGGAGAAACAGAGACAGAGTTCTTCCATCTGCTGGTTCATACCCAAAATGCAATGGCCTGAGCTGAGCCGATCCAAAGCCAGGAGCCAGGATCTTCTTCTAGACCTCCCACGGCAGTGCAGGGGCCCAAGCATTTGGGCCATGCTCCACTGCTTTCCCAGGACATTATCAGGGAACTGGATCTGAAGTGGATCATTCAGGACTTGAACCAGTGCCCATATGAAATGCTAGCACCTTAACCTACTATGCAACGGCACCAGCCCCAGAAAATTCATTTTTCAAGTTCAGATTTTCCCATGAACTATAGTGTACACTAGTTGAACAGCTCTACAAATTCAGGTTAGTCAGGAAAAGTGAGTGCTGGAAAATTCCATACAACTCTAATCAGCCTTATATTATTGGGTTAAAAATCTAGTTTGTTGGGGCTGGTATTGTACTAAAATGAGTTAAACCACCAGCTGCGGCCGGAGCCGCGGCTCACTAGGTTAATTCTCCACCTTGCGGCACCGGCACACCAGGTTCTAGTCCTGGTCGGGGTGCTGGATTCTGTCCTGGTTGCCCCTCTTCCAGGCCAGCTCTCTGCTGTGGCCAGGGAGTGCAGTGGAGGATGGCCCAAGTACTTGGGCCCTGCACCCCATGGGAGACCAGGATAAGTACCTGGCTGCTGCCATTGGATCAGCACGGTGCGCCGGTTGCAGCGCACTGGCCATTGGAGGGTGAACCAACGGCAAAGGAAGACCTTTCTCTGTCTCTCTCTCACTGTCCACTCTGCCTGTCAAAAACAAAACAAAACAAAACAAAACAAAACAAAACAAAACCACCAGCTGCAATGCCCATATCCCATATGGGCTGCAGTTCAAGTATTCAGCTGCTCCACTTCCAATCCAGCTCCCTGAAAATGTGTCTGGGAAAGCAGCTTGTACCTTTGTATGCACCGTGATGAAGCTCCTGGATCCTGGCTTCAGCCTGGCTCAGTCCTGGCTGTTGTGGCCATTTGGGGAGTGAACCAGTGATGGAAGAGCTCTTTCTTTCTGTAATCTTCATTTCAAATAAATAAAATAAATCTTAAAAAACAAATCTGGGGGCTGGCGCCGTGGCTCACTTGGCTAATCCTCCACCTGCGGTGCCAGCATCCCATATGGGCACCAAGTTCTAGTCCCAGTTGCTCCTCTTCCAGCCCAGCTCTCTGCTGTGGCCCAGAAAGGCAGTGGAGGATGGCCCAAGTGCTTGGGTCCTTGTACCCACATGGGAGACCAGGAGGAACCATCTGGCTCCTGGCTTCGGATCGGCGCAGCACCAGCTGTTGTGGCCATTTGGGGAGTGAACCAATGGAAGGAAGACCTTTTTCTCTCCTCTCTCTCTCACCTGTCAAATAAATAAATAAAAATCTTTAAAAATAAAAAAAAAAAATCTGGCTTGTTTTTCAGAGAGCTCTTTATTTTAAAATCTGAATTAATTTTAAAGTAGCTACAATTTATGATGATAAGGCTAGAACACAAGAGAAGTAACTAAAAAGAAAATAGATCTCATAATCACATTTTAAAATAGTTTAATGTTTAACTTGCTAATTATTGTGTTTTAAAATAAAGTATTTTATAACAAGTCTATTTTAAATATGTACTGTGGGGAGCAACCCGGACTAGACTGTTACTGGAATTAAGACTTATTCTATGCATCTGCTCTCCCACAATATGGCGCTGGGAGAGAAGTAAACAGCTTCCGCACAGCTGCCTCCAGTTCAACCAATAAACTGTAGGACTTGCTCCTGATTGGAGGAGAGCAGCGTACTCGGCGTGTGGGCAGCCGAGTTGGGATTGGCGGAGGAGGACTATAAAGGAGGAGAGAGACGGCATGCACCAGGAACATCTAAGGGGAACATCTAGCTGAAGGAACACCTGTGCAGCCCCCGAGAGAGCCGGCCGGCGGTGTGCCGCTCCCCTGCGGAAGTGGGGAATGTGGCCAGGGGGAACTGCCCTTCCACGGAGGTGGAAGGGACAGTAGCCAACCCGGGAAGAACCAGCAGCAAACCCGGGGAGGGCCGAGCAGACAAAAGAACAGCGCAGGGTTTAGTGTCGTTCCTCCACGAAGAGGGGGAGCGACAATGTACTGAAACAACAAATTCAGAACAAGTTCTCAAGAAAAACATGCTTACCTTTTGAGATCCTCTGGCCTTCCCCATCCTCTGATGAAAAGTTTTGTGAGGAGAAGCCTCCGGTATAGAATATCTAACTTGCTCACACCCATTAGCAGCAGAGAAGCATCTGTGAAGCAAGATTGGAAAGAAATATTTTATTTTTTATGCAGGCAGCAAGTCAATTTTCTATTTCTGTGAGTATGACATAAAATTAAAGACTGAGAGGTGGCGTTGTGGCATTGTGGGCTAAGGCTCTCCCTGCAGCACCAGCATCCCATATAGGTGCCAGTTTGTGTCCTGGCTATTCCTCCTCCTATTCAGCTCTCTGCTATGACCTGGGAAAGCAGTGGAAGATGGCCCAAGTGCTGGGGTCCCTGCACCCATGTGGAAGACCTGGAAGAAGCTCCTGACTCCTGGCTTCAGATTGGTCCAGCTCCAGACATTGTGGCCATTTGGGAAGTAAACCAGCAGATAGAAGACCTTTTTGTCTGCCTCTCACTCTCTCTGAAACTCTACCTCTCAAATAAATAAATACCTCTTTAAAAAAAAAAAAAACATTGAGAGTAAACTCTTGAATTGGTTCTTTTACCTTTATAACTATTTAATACTGTAAACTGACTTATTCCATAAATAAGTCAGATATATTTGCTCCCCTCTCCCCATTACCCAAATAAGTTAATTAATCAATTTTTATTTGAGAGGCTGAGACAAATTCAGAGAGACTTCACTTGCCAAATGCCTGCCGCAGCCAGGAGACAAAAGCCAAGAGCCAAGAATGCAATCCAGGTCTCCTGCATGGGTGATAGAAATCCAACTACTTGAGCCATCACCATGGCCTCTCACAGTCTGCATTAGCAGGAAGCTGGGGTCAGAAGATGGCACCAGGGATCAGCACGTACTCTGATGTGATGTAAACATTCTAACCACAGTTCTAACTGTTTGGACCCTGCCCTCCACCCTCTCACTTTAGCTGATAGTTCGCTCACTGTTTATCTTTATACCTTTAAGTGTAAGGTTGCCCTAATACAAAGGACCAAAAGCTGAAATGATCAAAAATCTGTAAACTTTTCAGGGTTCACCTGACACCATAAGTGGAAAATCCCAGACTATAAAACTCTGTTTCATAAACAAAAGTATTAAAAATACTGTATAAAATTAGCTTATAAAATTAGTGGGGAGTGGACATTTAGCCTAGTAGTTAAGACATTCACATCCCATATTGAAATATGTGGGCTTGATTCATGGTTCTGGCACCTGATCCCAGTTTTCTGCCAAAGTAGATCCTGGAAGGCAGCAACGATGGCCCAAGTAACTGCGTGATTGAAGGGGGCCAGCACTGTGGTGGCATAGCATGTGGAGCCGCTGCTTAGGATACCACCATCCCATGTTGGTGCTGGTTTGCGTTCCAGCTGTTCCACTTCCGATCTGGCTCTCTGCTAATGGTCTGGGCAAAGCAGCAGAAGACAGCTCAAATACGTGGGCCCTTGATACCCACATGGGAAACCCAGAGGAAGCAGATGGCTCCTGGCTTTAGCCTGGCCCAGACTCAGCCATTTAAGTCATTGTTGTGTTCCAGATCACCCAGACAGAAAGAACCAGCGAGACTCACCGTAATGCAAAGAACAAAGGGACTTTATTACGGGTCCAGCATGCTGGGGCCTGGCCTCCCGTACAGCGCAGTGCTGGGAGACCAAGACCCCTTCTCTTTGTTCCTGGGGTTTTTATAGTCCCCGAACAAACAAGTATTATATTCGCATTCCTTTTTTCCCCTGGCCCTGCTGGACCAAGGACGGCCCACCTTACTGGTTGCCCCCCACCTGGCCCTGCTGGACCAAGGACTGTCCAGTGTCAGGGTCCATCACAGCGGAAGCATCCTGGGCCCAGCCAGTTCCTTTGTCTTGTGAGAAGCCTGTCATGGCGTGGCTCTGGCCTCTCACACCATCTGGGGAGTGAACCACGAAATGGAAGATCTCTGTTTCTCCCTTTCGCTCTGTAAATCTGACTTTCAAATAAATAAATAATTTTTAAGTGAAATAAAAACTAACAAATATTCAAGAAACAATTTGTACTGTGGGGCTGATGGTGTGGCACAGCAAGTTAAGGCACCACTTGTGATGCCAGCATCCTATTTGGAGCCCAGGTTTGAGTCCTGGCTGCTATACTTTCAATCCAGCTTCCTGCTAATGGGTGTCACAAATGCTGGGCCCTGACATGCACACGGAGAGCCAGGATGGAGTTCCTGGCTCCTGGCATTGGCCAGTACAGTTGCAGCCATGTGTGGAGTGAACCAGCATATGGAAGACCTCTCTCTGTCACTCTGTCAAGCAAATAAATAAATTTCACAAAACAAAAACAAAGCCACACACACACACACACACAAAGACAAAAAAATGGGGCCGGCGCCTGTAGTGCTGGCATCCCATATGGGCACCGGGTTCCAGTCCCAGTTGCTCCTCTTCTAGTCCAGCTCTCTGCTGTGGCCCGGGAGGGCAGTGGAGGATGGCCCAAGTGCTTGGGCCCCTGTACCCACATGGGAAACCAGAAAGAAGCACCTGGCTCCTGGTTTCAGATCAGCGCAGAGCTGGCCATAGTGGCCATTTGGGGAGTGAACCAATGAAAGGAAGATCTTTCTGTCTCTGTCTATAACTCTGTCAAAAAAAAAAAAAAAAAAAAAAAGCCATAGGAGTTGGATGAAACAAAAATTTTTAAAGATTTATTTATTTATTTGAAAGTCAGAGTTACACAGAGAGAGGAGAGGCAGAGAGATAGAGAGATAGAGAGAGTGTCTTCTATCTGCTGGTTCACTTTGCAATTGTCTGCAACAGCCAGAGCTGTGCTGATCCGAAGCCAAGAGCCAGGAGCTTCTTCCAGGTCTCCCATGAGGGTGCAGGGGCCCAAGGACTTGGGCTGTCTTCTACTGCTTTCCCAGGCCATAACAGAGAGCTGGATCAGAAGGGGAACAGTTGGGACTTGAACCGGCACCCATATGGAATGCTGGTACTGCAGGCGCCAGCCCTGATAGCTTATTCTTTACCCAGATACCAAAATTGCCTAGTGTTACATATCATAACATATTCCAAATAAAAGGCCAACTCTTAGGATATGGTCAGAATGGGCTCTTCAGCATAAGGAAAGGTAACTCTGAGTGATGAAAAAGGATTTTATTTTTTACTGCTTGTGTCTTTTTGGAATTATTAAAAAAATGTTACTCATATATAATTTGTGTATATTACATGAGCACAACAAAGGCATGTCATTATAATGCAGGACTTTATTGGTTTTTTTGCCAGCATTATAAGCTTTTTTTTTCTCTACTCATAAGAAATGGACTGAGTCAATGTCTTCCTTTGCAACATGCAAGAAATCAACAGCAATAAGCAGATTCCATGTTAGTAATAGAAATAGGTTAAATTCAAAAATCTAACATACTTTGCAGTAAGAAGGAAAGCAGTATACTGTATGTGAGATGTCCCATTTTTCTAAACATCAGTACTGCTATAGGTAGATAGTCAGAAGTAGAGTAGAAAGTTTTAAGGGAAGCAAGAAAGAACCTAAGAAAAATGAACTTTCTGATGTACAATTGTAAGGTACTACTTACTATATTTATTATGTGCTTAAGTTGTTAAGTCACTCCTAATTTTCAACCCCACACTAGAAAAAATTCCCAAATTGCTTTAATTCCCTACATAATAGGCCACAAGAGTCAGCCGTCCAAATCAACAATCAGTATATTCCTTGCTATATTTACCTGCCAGTAAACAACTGACAAATGAGGAACAGAAAGCAAATCAGATATATACACAGCTTAACACAAATTTGTTTCTAAAATTAAAGATTATACAGATGTTTTCTTAAATCTCATTTCAGCCCCAAGCAAAATGAAAGATACAAGGTTTTTCTGGAATCCTGTAGGGCTCAGAGTATCAAATGCCACCATAAACAGATAATAATCGAAGTCCAGGGAAAAGACAACTCCAGTTTACCTAAGGGCATCATCTGGAGGTGGGCCAGATACTAAAAGCCCTTCTATCAAGCTGGATTGACACCAATGAACTTCTGCAGAAACTGGACCCACTTTTGAAAGCCAAACTAACACAATTGTCATCTATTTTTAAATAGCCAATGTAAAAAGGAAAAAGCAAAGTAAAACAAAAACAGAAGTTCTAGTACAGTGCCAAAGAATGAAAAGTCTTTCCTAGAAATTAGCTCTACTGCTAAAGTAGTATTCATGGTCTGTTATGCCATCTAGTACTTTTGTCTCCTATCACTCTGACAATCTATTTAAACAACGCAACACAAATTTTTAAAAAATTTTTATTCTCATATTGTTGCTATAAAACTCAAAGAAGTGAAGTGTTTTTTTTTTTGTTTTTTTTTTTTTTTTAATTTGGCAGGTAGAGTTACAGACAGTGAGAGACAGAGAGAAAGGTCTTCCTTTCGTTGGTTCACTCCCCAAATGGCCGCTACGGCCGGTGCTGCGCCGATCCGAAGGCAGGAGCCAGGTGCTTCTTCCTGGTCTCCCATGTGGGTGCAAGGGCCCAAGCACTTGGGCCATCCTCCACTGCCCTCCCAGGCCACAGCAGAGAGCCAGACTGAAAAAGGAGCAACTGGGACTAGAACCCGGTGCCCATATGGGATGCCGGCGCCGCAGGTGGAATATTAACCTAGTGAGCCACGGTGCCGGCCCCCAATAAATTAAGTTTTTTTTTTTTTTTTTAATCTTTTTAAAAATACGGAACGCTTCACGAATTTGCGTGTCATCCTTGTGCAGGGGCCATGCTAATCTTCTCTGTATCGTTCCAATTTTAGTATATGTGCTGCTGAAGCGAGCACAATACCATTGCGGGCCGGTGCTGCAGCTCACTAGGCTAATTCTCCGCCTGCGGCGCCAGCACACCGGGTTCTAGTCCCAATCAGGGTGCCGGATTCTGTCCCGGTTGCCCCTCTTCCAGGCCAGCTCTCTCTGCTGTGGCCCGGGAGGGCAGTGGAGGAAGGCCCAAGTCCTTGGGCCCTGCACCCGCGTGGGAGACCAGGAGAAGCACCTGGCTCCTGGCTTCGGATCAGCCCGGTGCGCTGGCCGCAACGCGCCAGCCGCAGCGGCCACTGGAGGGTGAACCAACGGAAAAGGAAGACCTTTCTCTCTCTCTCTCTCTCTGTCCACTCTGCCGGTGTTGTGGTGTAGCAGGCTAAGCTATTGCCTGCTGTGCTGGCATCACATATGGGCACCGGCTTGAGTCCTGTTCTATTTCCAATCCAGCTCCCTGCTAGTGTGCCTGGGAAAGTAGTAGAGGATGGCCCAAGTGCTTGGTCCCTGCACCCACAAGGGAGACCTGGAAGATGCTTCTAGCTCCTGGCTTTGGCCTGGCCCAACGCTGGCCATTGTGGCCATTTGGGAAATGAATCAGTGGATGGATGACCTCCCTCTCTCTCTCTCTGTAACTTGCTTTTCAAATAAATAAGCCTTAAGAAAGAAAAAAAGCCATTGAGTACAAGAACTTTACACTGCTCAAAAAAAGAAACTTAATTTTTACTCTTGTTAACGTCACTTTTAAATCACTTCTTTTCAATAGAAATTTAAGTAGCTAAGAAATGGTTCAGATACCTCAGATATGTACTGTTTATGCAACAAATTTAATTCCTTTTCATCTTATACTGGAGAAAAATAGGAAAACAAAGTTTGTTCAGGAGGGGTGTGGATGTCTGTTGTGAGCAGTCATCAGGGAAATCCAACTACCAGACTGTCTCATATCCCTGTGTGAAAACTCCAGGAAATAATCTGATCTCTTTCCAAATTTAGCTCCTCTTTTCATGGGCTTTTACAAAACTATACTGTTTGCGGATGGAGGTAGGCATTGTGGCACAGGTATCCTTTTAGGATACCTGCATTCTTTTTTTTTTTTTTTTTTTTTTTTTTTTTTTTTTTGACAGGCAGAGTGGACAGTGAGAGAGAGAGACAGAGAGAGAAAGGTCTTCCTTTGCCGCTGGTTCACCCTCCAATGGCCGCCGCTGCAGCCGGCGCACCGCGCTGATCCTGGCAGGAGCCAGGAGCCAGGTGCTTTTCCTGGTCTCCCATGGGGTGCAGGGCCCAAGCACCTGGGCCATCCTCCACTGCACTCCCTGGCCATAGCAGAGAGCTGGCCTGGAAGAGGGGCAACCGGGACAGAATCCGGCGCCCCAACCGGGACTAGAACCCGGTGTGCCGGCGCCGCAAGGTGGAGGATTAGCCTATTGAGCCACGGCGCCGGCTCAGGATACCTGCATTCTATTATCAGAATGCTTGGGTTCTAGTCTCCATTCCACTTCCAATGAAGCTTCCTGCTAATGTTCACCCTGGGAGGCAACAAGTACATGCATCCCTGATACACTGTTGAACAATCTGGTTAAAGCCCTGGGCACATCGCTTTGGCTTAGTCCAGCTCTGGCTGCTGGTCCAGCTCTGGCTGCTGCAGGCATTTCGGGGAGCGAACCAGAAGCTGGAAGATCTCTCTGAATCTGTCTCTGTATCTCTGTCACTATGCCTTGCAAATAAATGAAAACTTAAAAAGAATGTTTATAATGTTTACTTTGGATGCTACATGTGTGTCTTAAGAAGTACTTTTTTTTTTTTTAATTGGTACAACACAGAGAGCTTATTTAGATTTCACCAGCTGTACATGTATTCATTCCATGTCCTTTTGTGGTCTGAAGTCATCACTTGGACACATCAATGGAAAAGTATAGCACCAGAAGACCTGGGTTCCTCCACTAGTATGTGACCTTGAGTTAGCCAGTTCATCCTGTAAATGGGAAATAATACCTAGCCTAGTATGTAACAGCAAATTATTTCATTTATATAAAAGCTGAATACTTGTTTTGATATTTTTACAAAAAGATATGAGAAGAGATTCTTTTTGTTATTCTTTTCACAGGAAGCTTGGTGATAAACTACAGGCTTAAGGTCAGCGTTCCTGTGTTTCTGAATTCTGGCTCTGTTACTTGTTAGTGGTGTGACTCTAGGCAAATTTCTTAATCTGCATTCAGTTTCCTTGTATACAAGTTAGACACAATTCCCGCTTCACAAGACTGCTTTAGGGGAGAAACAAGGTGATTCAACACTCATTCAGTATACATCTATCCAGCGGCCATTCAGCTTGGTGTTATACTGACGTAAAGTTCCTTGATCCACTGTGTATGTGCCATATAAAAGACCACAACTTCACAGTAAAGCAACTTTTTTCTTTTTAAGGAAAATGCTAACTTTTCTACTTATGTATCTTAGAACCAATCAGGCATCTAACATGATTTTGTGAGCTTGGTTACAAGTGAATATGCAAAGACTGAATCCAGGCACAAAATATCTCATCTGGACACAGATGATGATTCAGAACGCACAGAAAACACAATCAAGTTCAGCTGCTCAGCAGCGGAATGTACCTGATGGGGTACATACAGGAAGGTCACAAATGAGACAATGATCACAAGTGATGGCGCCTACTGCAAACAACGGATAACTAGTATAAAACCTGGTTAAAGGTAAGTGCTCATAAAAATTAGCTGGAAAGAACAGGAATTTGGCTCCCAACTCTGCCACTTCAGTTCTCAGTAAAACAGAAATGTGTCTCCTTTACCTATCTCATAGGATAGCTGTGATGAAATCAAATCACATGACAATATAGCTAAAGCTAAGAAAACGTTAATTTATAAGATATATAATGACTACTGCCACCAATTTGCCTGCAAGCCTAACTGTAGGGTTAAGATGTTAATACATAACCACCAGGAAAGAGACAACATCTAGATCTAGTGAGAAAACCCATAAGACATTTTCCAAAAATGTCATCTTCCTTACGACAAAAGAAGCTGGTCATTGCTAGGCAGGTGCTGTGCCTTTTCTGACCCCAGTAGGTTCTGCTGAGCCGCACCTGGAAAGGCTGAAAGCCCCCAAAGCGTGAGAGCGGGGCCCAGCACCCTGCAAGTGCCCGTGTCAGTACTGGCTCTGACAAGCGTGGCAGGTCAGGTGCCTCTGTGGTTAGCCCAGCCAGAGGACGAGAGCGAACGCTTGCAGTCACCTTTCCCGCCAGTCCACCTCACCCCGGCCCGCTAGAGCGCGCTTCGGTCCCCGGCCTGCTCTCTCGCCCCCCAGCCTCAGCCCGCGGTGTCCCCGACCCGCGCCCCCAGTCCCTGCTTCCCGTCACGTACGCAGCGGAGCGAGGCGCGGGAGAACGCGCGGACCCTACCGGCTACTTACTCACGGCCGCCGGGCAGGGGCCTGCGGTCTAGCTGGCCGAGCCTCCCAGCGCGGCCGTTCGCGGAGGCTCGGGGACTCGACCTCCTCCAAAAGCCCAAACGCGGCGGCCGCAGCCTCTCTAGGAACGAAGAAGCCGAGGACTGCAGACGGCAAAGTGGAGGGAGGAGGAGGAGGAGGGGGAGGGGGAGGGGGAGGAGGAGGGGCCCGGGCGGGGTGGCCGTTTGGACCCGCCCCCCGGGCCCTCCTCCGCCCTTCTACGCGCGGCTCGTGGCCAGCCAGGAGGCGCGGACCCAGAAAGAAGGCCGAGGAAAACAGAGCCTCATGAGCTGCCCGTTTCACCCAGCGTTTCCGGGGCTTCCCGGGTGACCCCGCCTCTGACCTCGGGACGCTCCGCCCACTGCTGGGCCCCGGGGGCGCACGCGTACTTGCAGAAAGGTTTGACAACTGCGGGCTGCCGGGATGGGCGGGAGCAGGTGTCGCGAGAGTTGGCGGCACGCCGCCCTGAGACTGTAAATAACTATGGCGAGCCTGGGCACTGAGGCGGAGCAGGAGCCGCTGTTGGGCCACCGCACCCCCGGAAGCAGGTGAGCGGATGCTAGTGGAAGGACCCCGTCACCTTACTACGTCCTTTCCAAACGTCTGCCGCCTCCGGCCGAGCTCTCGCTGCCAGAGCGGGTGCCAGCGCTGCGGGAGCCGGCTCAGCAGCCTGGCGAGCCCGGGATGTTGGCTCCCAACTGAGGGGAAAGGGCGTAGGGCCGCGTGGTGTGATGAGCCGGTGGGTTCGGCTTGTCAACCCAAAATCAGAGGAACGGGCTGTTCGTAATAAAGGAATTTATCTGGAAATAGCGAAGAATTGCAATCCGGGATACGCAAGCAGCGACGGGTCACAGGCTTATCTGAGGGCGGGGAGAGCAGGTCTGAGAGAGGAGGACGATGGAGTCCAGGTAACGTCTTGGAAGCAAGGTTTATAGGTCACCTCAGAGCTCATTGCAGGAGTTGGCGTTTGGTCGGCTACAGCCACGGCGAGCAGTGTCGTTGGACGGATGGTTTCTCTGGAATCCTGCGGTTTTAAGGAAGTTGCTAGCGGTTAAGTCCTGTGACCGACCTGTGTGTAGGAATTCCTGTGTTGAGGCATAATGTCCTTTTGCAGGCATTCGTGCGTGAGGGCTTCCTTAGGTTGGCCATCCACGGACTCCTTCTGAGGAGAGTTTGACACATGGTAGAGAAATCCAAGCTGCCCCTTGACTTTCACTGTAATGATAGATGCTGCATTCCGTATTTGGCCTTTTATAGCTGAGCACTTTCCACGTTTCACAAGTTAGGAGACCATAGTTTTAATTTATACCTGAGAATACCAGTGCAAGTATTGACCTACCTAAATGCCTGATTTTTGTCATATTTGTTAGCAACAACAAAAACCTTCTAAAATGGGCTCACCCATCCTATGCCTCATGTATAAATAAAAACTAATTTTTAGGCACTTAAGAGATGTGTCCCTATTTTGATTCTTACAGTTTTGGTTATTGAGCCGTTTACAAGGCAGTTACTGCATAAGTATGTAATTTTTTTTCACCTTTAAGAAAACAGAATTTTGGCCAGCGCCGCGGCTCACTAGGCTAATCCCCCACCTGCGGCGCTAGCACACCAGGTTCTAGTCCCAGTCGGGGTGCCGGATTCTGTCCCGGCTGCTCCTCTTCCAGTCCAGCTCTCTGCTGTGGCCCGGGAGTGCAGTGGAGGATGGCCCAGGTGCTTGGGCCCTGCACCCCATGGGAGACCAGGAGAAGCACCTGGCTCCTGGCTTCGGATCAGCGCGGTGTGCCAGCTGCAGCGCGCTGGCCGTGGCGGCCATTGGAGGGTGAACCAAGGGCAAAGGAAGACCTTTCTCTCTGTCTCTCTCTCTCTCTCTCACTGTCCACTCTGCCTGTCAAAAAATAAATACATAAATAAAACAGAATTTTAAGTATCATTTTATTTGGAACATATAATCACATCAGATAAATTAATCAATACACAGTTAAGCTATCTGTGACCTTGTTGATTTTTGCTCATGTGTCCTTGTTCAGCACCCAACCTTTATTTTAAGCACCTTGAAACCTTTTGGAAAATGTATTTTTCTGGTCCCTAGATAACTAAATATTTGGAATGTGTTCTTAGAACATAAATGTCTTCTATTAGCTGCGTAAGTTTGAATATATAGAAATTGTGACTTTTTTTTTTTCAGAATCTTTCTTGCTTCTGCTTGGTTTTTGTCTCTTTTCCAGACAGATTGCAGGATCCTTAACTTATGGTTAAATGTGGTCTTATAGTACTTTCTGGGGTGGGCATTTGGCACAGTGATTAAGACACTGCTTGGGACACCCACTTCCCATTTTGGAGTGCCTAAGTTCGAGTCCTGGCTCCAATTCCAGCTTCCTGCTAATGCACATCCTGTGAGGCAATGGGTGATTGCTGAAGTACTTGGGTCCCTGCAACTCATGCAGGTGATGCAAACTGAGTTCCAGGCTCCTGGCTTTAATCTGGCCCAGCCTTGGCTATTACAGCCATCTGGGAAGTAAACCAGCAGATTGAAGATCTCTTTCTGTATCGGTCTCTCTGCCTTTCAAATAAATAAATAAATAAGAGATTCTTCGGGTGGGCATTTAGCCCAGTGTTTAAGATGCCAGTGTGCCTGGGTTTAATACCTAAGTATTGGTAAAGCCACTGTTTGTGATATTGGCATCCTATATGGGTGCCAGTTTGAGTCCTGGCTGCTCCGCTTCCAATTCTGCTCCCTGCTGTGGCCTGGTAAAGCACTAGAAGATGGCCCAAGTGCTTGGGCCCCTGCACCCACATAGAAGACCTGGAAGAAGCTCCTGGCTTTGGATCAACACAGCCCCAGCCCTTGTAGCCATTTGGAGAATGAAACAGTAGATGGAAGATTGTCTCTCTGTCTTCCTTTTTCTCTCTCTGTAACTCTGTGCTTCAAATAATAAGTAAATCTTTTTTATTTTTTAAAATATTTACTTATTTTGAAAGTCAGAGTTACACAGAGAGAGAAGGAGGGGGGAGGGGGAGAGGGAGGAGGAGGTCTTCCATCTGCTGGTTCACTCTCCAGATGGCTACAATGGCCAGAGATGCTCCAATCCAAAGCCAGGAGCCAGGAGCTTCTTCCGGGTCTCCCGGGTCTTTCAGGGGCTCAAGCACTTGGGGCCTCTTCTACTGCTTTCTCAGGCCACAGCAGAGAGCTGGATCAGAAGTGGAGCAGCCGGGACTCGAACCAGCACCTATATGGGATGCCGGCACTGCAGGAGGCAGCTTTATCCACTGCACCACAGTGGATCTTTTTTTAAAAATGAAAAATACCTAACTATGACTTTTGACTCTAGCTTCCTGCTAATGCAAACCCTGGTAGGCAGCAGGTAATGGGGCAAGTTATGGCTCAAATGGTTAAGTCCCTGTCACTCACATGGGAAACTTGGAATGAGTCCTTGGCTCCCAGCTTTGGTCTGGCCCAGTCCCGGCCATTGTGGGCATTTGAAGAATGAATGGTGGATGGGGACTTTCTGTCTCTTCTTACTCTTACTTCTAGCTTCAGTTTCATCCAAGTCATTATTCAGTGCTTATTATAGTTCACCTAAATTCAGATGTTCCCATATGTGAACTGTATCTCTGATTGAAGTTCTGGTTTGGGCATTTTAAAAATCAAAGGGAGTATTTTGAGAATAATTCAATAAGTATACTGTCTTTAAAAACAGAATTAGGCTGGCGCCGCGGCTCAATAGGCTAACCCTCCGCCTTGCGGTGCCGGCACACCAGGTTCTAGTCCCGGTCGGGGCGCCGGATTCTGTCCCGGTTGCCCCTCTTCCAGGCCAGCTCTCTGCTGTGGCCAGGGAGTGCAGTGGAGGATGGCCCAAGTACTTGGGCCCTGCACCCATGGGAGACCAGGATAAGTACCTGGCTCCTGCCATTGGATCAGCGCGGTGCCTGGTCGCAGCGCGCCGGCCATTGGAGGGTGAACCAAGGGCAAAGGAAGACCTTTCTCTCTGTCTCTCTCTCTCACTGTCCACTCTGCCTGTCAAAAAAAAAAAAAAAAAACAAAAAAAAAAAAACAAAAAACAAAAAACACAAAAAAACAAACCAGAATTAGATTCCCTAGCAAAGTTAACTTGCAGCTAACTGGCAGGCCCTGTTCACTTTGAGTAAATCACATGTGCTCGAATCTAGGTCACCACCAACCCTCTCACTAACCAGGTTGGTGATAATTGGCTGGTCTGTGGGGCTAGGTTGCTGACCTGACTCCTTTTAGAGAATTTTATTTAAGAGAACAGGAGTTGGCAAACTTTTTCTGTTAAAGCCTAGATGGTAAATATTTTAGATCTGTTCAAGCCAAATGGAAAAATCAAGAATATTATACATATAGTCTTCAAAAAGTTTATAGAAAATGAGTATGATGAAAATGCTTGTTATAAAAACAAGATGGGTTTCAAAAATTTCTGCACCAAAATGAACATTTTTAATTCCATTTTTTCCATGAACTTTTTGACAAACTTTATCTATATACTTTTTTATCTATATACTTTGATAACAAAACAAATTCACAAAAATGTTCAGTAATTTAAAATATATAATGTTTAAATATATAATATAAAACATATAATATTTTGTAAAATAGTTCAATTAATGAGAACCATGGGGGGATGATAGTTTCCTTGGAGTTCAAAATTAATGTTTTCTATCATCAAATTGATTACAAATATCTCTCAAAAACCATTCTGGGGCTGGTATTGTGGCATAGTGGGTAAAGCCACCGCCTGTGATGCTGGCATCCCAGATGGGCACTGGTTTGTACTTGCAAAATAAATAAATAGACGGTAAAAGAAAACATTTTTAGCTCATTACCCATACAGAAAGAAGTAGTGGGCTAGATTTGGCTTGTACAAAATACTTTGCTGACCCTTCTCATAGAATATCTTGAAATGTCCCAAGTGCTTTCAAATCTTTGAAACTCTAGCTTAGCCTCTGTAAAACAAATATTACTAGAGTTTCTGTCCCTACAGAGTGTACTAGAATATTCTCAGCTTATTTCTGTCTTACTTCTGTAACTATTATTCCATCACACTGTTTTGTCAGTGTGCATACCTTTTTTCTCTTACCCTTTTTGAACATGGGTTCATTTTTGCTCTTTAGTAGTAGTTCACAGATTTTCTCTTTTCCACTGATAAATCCCGTGTTGCTTTTTGCAAATACAGTAACGTCACTTAACTGAGTTTCCTTGTACTAGATATTGTGATACTTTCAATGTATTGAACCAAATATGGCACTTTTTAAAAATTCCTACTAAATTATGTCTGACTTATTTTGGTGATTGATACACTCTGGTATATTGTGTATTTTTTGTAGTTCTAAAGTCACAGGTTTGATAAGCACATTATCATTTGGAGTAATAAACTATAATAGAAATGTTGGACAATACAACACCTGTAGCACACAATTGTACTTGAAGGAGAATCTCAGATGGAGAACTAATACCAGAATACAGCAATAATAGTAGAAAGGAATTTTAAAAGTTAAACAAATCACCTTGAAAGTGCAGCGTTCCTTCTTGTGCCCAGGTGATCCAAGAAAGAAGCCACTGGAAATTCAGTTGTTTTATTATCAATTGATGGTCCTTGTTTTCATCCATTAATCCATGGAAAATGGCCATTAAATTATGATTCTCTAATTTTATCATCTCTTCAATTATTTGTTAGCGTTAAAAGAAGGAAAAAAGGGCTGGCGCTGTGGTGTAGCAGATAAAGCAGCCACCTGCAGTACCGGCATCCCATATGGGTGCCAATTTGGGTCCTGTCTACTCCATTTCTGATCCAGCTCTCTGCTATGACCTGGGAAAGCAGTGGAAGATGGCTCAAGTCCTTGGGCCCCTGAACTCTCATGGGAGACCCGGAAGAAGCTCCAGGCTCCTGGCTTCCGATTGGCACAGCTCTGGCCATTGGGACTATCTGGGGAGTAAACCAACAGATAGAAGACCACCCCCACCTGCCTCTCCCTCTGCCTCTGCCTCTCTGTAACTCTGTCTTTCAAATAAATAAATAAATCTTTAAAAAAAGATCAAGAAGAAAAAATATTTACTTTTAAAATTTTTATTTGAAAGCCAGAGAAACAGATCTCTCAGCTGCTAGTTCACTCCCCAATGCCTGCAATGGTCCAGAATGGGCCAGTCCAAAAACTGGAGTGTGGAACTCAATATAGGTTTCCCATGTGAGTGGCAGGGACCCAACTAATTGAGCCATCATCTGCTGCCTCCCAGGGTGCTTGTTAGCAGGAATCTAGAATCAGAAACAGAGCCAGGACTCAAACCTAGGTACTCCCATATGGGATGTGAGTATCCTAATGTGTTGCTTACCTCTAGGTCAAATGTCTATTTATATATAGATAGATAGATAGATAGATAGATAGATAGATATACACACACATACACACACACACATATATAAATGTCTATATATATATAGATATATACACACACACTATATATATATATATATAGTATATAGTATATAGCTTCTCCCCACGGCGGGACTCTTTGGCTACCTCCTCACCGCAGTCCAACTCCCCGGGTCTGGTAACCTCCTGCCCTCTGTCCTGAGCTCCGGCAGACCTGCCTCATGTCTTCCCTGCAGGTCCCTGCAGGCTCTGTCACCTCCCTGCATTGGTCTTTTGTATAGCCCTGGAAGGCCCCCATCCGGCCCAGCCAGCAAAGCCCCTCCCCTCCCCCCCAGCTGCCTCTCCTTGTTCTTAGCTATTCTGTCGCCACATTTGTGACTTCGGAAGCTACCGTGAGCCATCCACTGCAGCCAGGACGGGAGCCGGTCTGCCCCCTGCTGGCGTTCCTGAACTCTGCTTCCTGAGCGGAGCTGAGCAGTGCTGTAAGGCGCGCTGGGGACCAGGCCACCGCCCCTTGTGCTGCCGGAGCCCTGTGCCCGCCCCGCGGCCCGCTTCCCTGCAGCCGTGGATGCACTAACATTGCTCTAGTTTGTTCCCTGACTGGCCACCAAGTGAGGAGATGGTTATTTAAAGAGAATTCCCTATTTATTTGACAAAAAAAAAAAAAGCCAGTTAATATATTAATGTGAAATAAACCCTGTTTGCACCTTGATTTGTTTGCTAACAATGTGAAATAATAAAGTGGCATAACTGGAAAAAAATAAAAAAACTATATGTGCAACTATTATATATACTATATACTAGTATATAACTTACATTATATATTCCAAATTCTAGTGTACTGATTTCCAGGCGAGGGTCTAGGATTCTGGTGTTTTTGGCATAGGTTACATTATGGTTGCCTATGTGGAATAGCAAATACAGTGTTAAACACTTCACATATATTATATCGGAAACTAATATACTTGACACATATTAAATCTATAATGTGTTATTTTGGTTGTGGGCATTGTGACCTAGAGGGCTAAGATTTTTGGGGGATGCCTGCATCCCCTGTTGGAGTGCTTGGGTTCAGATCCCAGCTCCACTTGCAGTGCCAGCTTCCTGCTAATATACATCCTTGCAAGCAGCAGGTGATGACTCAGTTACTTGCATCCCTGTCACCCATGTGGGAGACCCAGAGTGTGTTCCTGGTTCTTTGCTTTGGCCTGGCCCAGTCCCAGCTGTTTCAGGTATCTGGGGAGTAAACTAGCAGATGGGAAATCTCTCTCTCTCTCTCTCCCTTTTAAATACATGAAAATAAACAAGTAAATTAAAACAATAATCTTGAAACACAAGAAGCATTTTGTCTGTGATGCTTTCCATAATTACTTGAATACATAATACTAACATTAAGGTAAACTTATTAACTCTTTCTATATGTGTAAAGTGAACTTGTAATCAGTATAAACACTTGTGTATTATTGCTTAATGGAAATAGAATGTCATAGTTAGTATACTTGCCCTTAATCCAGGTTAAAGGTCAGAGACTTATCTAGAGTCTAAACCCAGTCTGGAGGGTTGATTTTCCTTTGGTCTGTTAGTAGAATTTATCTGGTAATAATATTGGAGCAAAGGCATGTGTTCCAGGAGGTTCCAGTCCTGGGAATGTTTTAGGTTCTGCTAAATCTTTATGCTGCATTAATTTTGCTGAAATACTAAACCAAAGTAGCTTCTTGCAACATGATTTACTTGGTAGCATCAAGTATAGCATGTTAGAATGGTGATAGTAATTATCTTAATACATTATAGCTCCATTTTCCACCTGTGGAAGATCTAATTATTGAAGCTAGTTTGATTTATCTTGATATAGTTTAATCCACCTTATTACTTTAACATTTCAACACTTTTGATCAGTAAATTCATACATGCCAATAATAGGAAAATAACTGCTTTATGAAGTGTTTTGTATTTTTGAACTATTTTAGGTCTTCCAGGTTTCTATATAATGATGTACAAACACGAAAATAATGCTTATTTACAGGTGAATTGGTACAGCAAGAAACCAATATTAGTAAATTCTACCTCTTTCATATCATTTTCATGAATTTAAGGGAGAAAAAATAAAATTAACATGTAAATTGTCAACACATAAATGTTGAAATGCTTGGGACCAGATGTGTTTCAGACTTTTGCCTTTTTCAAATTTTGGAATATTTGCATATGAAGATATATTGGGGATGGCACTCAAGTCAAAACACAAAATTAACTTACTTGTCATATATTTCTTTTTCACAAAGTCTGAGGATAATTCTATATAGTATTTTCAGTGGGCTCACTGTTTCACTCTCATTTCTCACATGAGGTCATGTGTAGAATTTTCTATTTTGTGGCATCATGTCAGCAGCAAAAAATTTTGAATTTTCAAGCACTTTGGATTTCAGATTTTTGGATTAGGAATGCCCAACCTGTTCTACTTTTTCTTCTTTATACCTAGAGAAGGAGATGTTGTAGAAACCGAAGAGCATTATAAAAGCCGATGGAGATCTATTAGGATTCTATATCTTACTATGTTTCTCAGCAGTGTAGGTAAGTATTAGAAGTTACTCATAATTTTGTACATTCAGATAGTGTTCTATTTTAGCCTCATCTAATTATCTTTTATTGTGCTAAAAGTATGTAACTCAAGTTTACCATGTTATCATTTTTAAGTTGAATAATGTCAGGCAGCTAGTCTCTAGAATGTTTTCATGCTGCAAAACTAAAACTTTGTATTCATTAAGCAACTCCTCATCACCCCTCCTGCAATTCCGGGCAATCACCATTCCGAGATATCTCATATACATAAAATTGTACAGAATTTGGGGCCGGCGCTGTGGCTCAATAGGCTAATCCTCCGCCTTGTGGTGCTGGCATACTGGGTTCTAGTCCCAGTCGGGGCACCGGATTCTGTCCCAGGTGCTCCTCTTCCAGTCCGGTTCTCTGCTGTGGCCCGGGAGTGCAGTGGAGGATGGCCCAAGTGCTTGGGCCCTGCACCCCATGGGAGACCAGGAGAAGCACCTGGCTCCTGGCTTCGGATCAGCGCAATGTGCCGGCCACAGTTGGAGGGTGAACCAACGGCAAAAGGAAGACCTTTCTCTGTCTCTCTCTCTCACTGTCCACTCTGCCGGTCCAAAAAAAAAAAAAAAAAAAAATTGTACAGAATTTACTTTTTGTGAGTAATTTATTCATTTGTCAAAATATTTTCAATTTTCATCCACGTTGTAGCATTTGTCAAAATGTCCTCTCTCTTTTTTTTTTTTTTAAAGATTTATTTATGTATTTGAAAGTCAGAGTTACACAAAGAGAGAAAGAAAGTCAGAGAGAGAGAGAAAAGTCTTGTATCTGCTGGATCACTCCCCAGTTGGCTACAATGGCTCCCACGTGGGTGCAGGGGCACAAGGACTTTGGCCATCATCTTCTTCCTTTTTTTTTTTTTTTTTTTTATTTGAAAGAGTTACAGAGAGAGTAGGAGAGGCAGAGAGAGAGAGAGAGAGAGAGAGAGAAAGGGAGGTCTTCCATCCTCTGGTTCACTCCCCTGTTGACCACAATCGTTGGAGCTGCATTGATTCAAAGCCAGGAGCCAGGAACTTCTTCCAGGTTTCCCACGTGGGTGCCAAAGACTTGGGCCATCTTTTATTGCTTTCCCAGGCCATAGAGGAGAGCTGAATCAGAAGTGGAGCATCCGGGACTTGAATGGGCACCCATATGAGATGCTGGCACTGCAGGTGGCCACTTTACCCACTAAGCCACAGCACTGGTCCCAAAATGTCCTTCTTTTTTAAATGATGTCAATCATCTTTTGTATGGAAAAAAAAAAAACAGCTTTATCACATTCTTTGTCTGAGGCCTGTGAATTTAGGCAACAAAAATTAATGGGGCAAAGCGTACAAATTTATTTGATGTTAATATTTTTAGGTGACATGAGTGATTTCAAAGTAAAGAAATGAAAATCTTAAAGAAGCAATTAGGCTCTGTTATATACCATATTAACAAAAGGCAATAAATTGTGAAGAAGAGATCAATCCCATCAGGAAGGTGAAAGGAGGCATTTAGCTAGCAAAATGTCTACAATTTATTTTTTGTTCATTTCATAAAGTTGGCCTTTATATGCACACATTTGTGTATTCAGAATGGTATTTTAAAATCCATGCTATAGGGGTAAGTGTTCAACATAGCAGTTAAGATGCCCATGTCCCACATTGGGTTCAAGTCCTGGCTCTGGCTCCTGATTCCACCGTCTTGCTAATGGAGACACTGGGAGGCACAGAGAATGGCCCAAGTGGTTGAGTTCCCACCAACCAAATGGGAAACCTGCAGTGCATTCCTGGCTCCTGGCTTCAGTGCCAGCTTAGGCCTGGCCATTTGGAGACTTCTGAACCAGCTGATGGGAATTATGTGTCCCTTTTACTCTGCATCTCTGCCTCTGAAATAAATTAATTAACTAAAACAAAAAAAAATCCATGCTATAGTTCCAAAAATTGTATCTGCAATAGTGATTAAATTACTTTAAGATGAAATAACCACGTTTGCCTCTTCACAGGGTTTTCTATTGTGATCATGTCAATATGGCCATATCTCCAAAAGGTTTGTATATTTTACTCTATTCTTAAGTAACTGTAGTAGTATTGGCTGTTACATAGTTAAATATTTTCCAGATAATCTTTTTAGAGTTCTGTGATTTAATCTCTACTAAAATAACTTAAGATAACAGTTCCTCAAAAAAGCTGTATAAGTAAGGTGACCATATGATTTATTATGCGAAACAGAATAGTTTTGAAATGAAACACATGCTACTCTAGAAAAATAGGATTATACCAAGAAGGTCCCAGGCAAATGTAGACATATGTATGGTCACCTGCTTATCAGCCACTTTTCTGTCCTATCACTGCTGCTTCCCTAATATAAAGGAAAATAAAATGAATATAATCTGAATCCCCAAAATATACAAATGATATTTTTGAGGGATAATTTCATACTGTTACCATTAAATTAATTTGGGTTGTCGGGTAACATTGTGAAAAGAATAAATAATACAGTTATGCTTCAAATTCCTCAGGTGTTTGCACACTTTTTCCTTTTTTTACTCCCTCCATCTTGCCTGTTCTCTCTGCATTCCTTCCTCCCCACTTCCTTCTTCAACACTTTGCTTCAGAGTTACCTCCTCTGGAAGCCTTTTCCAACACTCCTCACCCGAGATGGGTAAGAAGGCTTTCCTGTATATAGATCTGCACCTGTGGATCTAACCAACTGCAGATTGAAAATATGCGGTAAGGGGCCAGCGTTGTGGCACAGAAGGTTAAGCCTCCACATGCAATGTGGGCATCCTATATGAGCTCTTGTTTGAGATTCAGCTGCTCTATTTCTGATCCAGCTCCCTCCTAATGTGCCTGGGAAAGCAGTGAAGGATAGTCCCAAGTGCACCCATGTGGGAGACCTGGAAGAATCTCTTGACTCCTGGCTTCAGCCTTGCCCAGACCTGGCCATTGCATCCATCTGGGGAGTGAACCAGCAGATGGTGTGGGGAGCAACCCGGACTAGACTAAGTTACTGGAATTAAGACTTATTCTATGCATCTGCTCTCCCACAATATGGCGCTGGGAGAGGAGAAAACAGCTTCTACACAGCTGCCTCCAGTTCAGCCAATAAACTGTAGGACTTGCTCCTGATTGGAGGAGAGCAGCGTACTCGGCGTGTGGGCAGCCGAGTTGGGATTGGCGGAGGAGGACTATAAAGGAGGAGAGAGACGGCATGCACCAGGAACATCTAAGGGGAACACCTGTGCAGCCCCCGAGAGAGCCGGCCGGCGGTGTGCCGCTCCCCTGCAGAAGTGGGGAAAGTGGCCAGGGGGAACCGCCCTTCCACGGAGGTGGAAGGGACAGTAGCCAACCCGGGAAGAACCAGCAGCAAACCCGGGGAGGGCCGAGCAGACGAAAGAACAGCGCAGGGTCCTGTGTCGTTCCTCCATGAAGAGGGGGAGCGACAGATGGAAGATATATCTTAATCTCTCCTTCTCTCTCTGTAACTCCGCCTTTCAAATAAATAAAAAATAAATCCTTTTTTTAAAAGATTTATTTTATTTATTTGATAGAGTTGCAGAGAGAGGTAGAGACAGAGAGGTCTTCCATCAGCTGGTTCACTCCCCAGATGGCCGCAATGTCTGGAGCTGCGCCAATCCGAAGCCAGGAGCCAGGAGATTCTTCTGAGTCTCCCATGTGGATGCAAGGGTGCAAGGATTTGGGCCATCTTCTACTGCTTTCCCAGTCCACAGCAGAGAGCTGGATTGGAAGAGGAGCAGCTGGGACTAGAACCGGAACCCACATGGGATGCCAGCACTTCAGGCCAGGGCTTTAACCTGCTGCATCATAGCGCTGGCCCCAATAAATCCTTTTTTTTTTTTTTTTAAAGAAAATATTCAAAGAAAAGTGCATCTGTAGTGAAGATGTAGACTATATTCTTGCCATTATTCCCTAAACAATGAAGCATAACATTTACATTTTATTAGGTATTATAAGTAACCCAGAGGTGATTTAAGGGACTTGAGCAGTCATAGATTTTTCCATCAGTGGGTTCTGGAAGCAGTCCTCCATAGATACTGAAGAACAACTATAGTTACATATCCCATTGTCCTTAGCATCTACCATGAACGTTCTAAGTGTGTTTACAGAGATTTTATCTCACTCTTCTACTAGATTAATAGGATAGTCAAATGGTTTCAATTAAATACTACTCTAGACCTACAAAGGGTTACAGTGGAAATGATAAATGATATGACTACTTTGGAATACAGTTTGGCAGTTTCTTACAAAGCTAGTGTAGCCTTATTCTATGATCCAGCAATCATCCTCCCAGATATTTACTCAACTGACTTGAACACTGTTGTTAACACAAAAATCTCCATGTAAGTGCTCATAGTAGCTTTCTTCACAATTGCAAAAAACTGAAATAAACAAGATATACTTTAACCAGTGAATGTATAAATAAACTGTAATACATCTGTATTATGGAATACTATTCAGTAATAAAAAAGGAATGAACTATCAAGTCACATAAAGACACAGATGGGGCCAGGTTAATCCTCTGCCTGTGGCGCCGGCATCCCATATGGGTACCGGTTCTAGTCCCAGCTGCTCCACTTCCAATCCAGCTCTCTGCTGTGACCTGAGAAAGCAGTAAAGATGACCCAAATGCTTGGATCCCTACACCCACATGGGAGACCAGGAAGAGGCTCCTGGCTTTGAATCGGCACAGCTCCAGCCGTTGCAGCCTTGGGAAGTGAACCAACATGAAGAAGACCTTTCTCTCTGTCTCTCCCTCTCACTGTCTATAATTCTACCTCTCAAATAAATAAATAAAATCTTCTAAAAAAAAAAGACACAGATGGATCTTAAATGCATATTGCTAGTAAAAGAAGCAAGTATGAAATGTCTACAATTAATTTCAGTTAATTTGAATTCTGAAAAAAGGCACAGACATGTAGAGAGATGGTAGATATATCAGTGGTTTCCAGGAGTTTGGGGTAGGGAGAGGATGAGTTGAATAGGCAAAGCACAAGGGATATCTTTAGGGCAGTGAAATTATTCCATATGGCACTGTAGTGGTGGATATATGACATTATACGTTTGTCAAAACCTATAGAAATGTACCACACAAAGATGAACTTTATGTGAATTTTTTAAAAATATCATTTAGGAGATCATGGAGTAGAGGATTCTGCCTTCAAAATGCCACAAAATCATTGTTACAAATGTATGAAACAACCTCGTTAGTGTGGAAGAAGAGTTCTGCACTAAGTAACTAGAAATAAGTAGAGTCTATAAAACCAAAGGTAAAACTCTAGTTGACAAAGCTGTATCCCAGAGGGGCACATGCAATAATTATGAAACCACTATAAACATGCTGAAAATTAAAAATTAACTAGTTAATGAAAGGCAGGTTTCTCATTACTGGAATGGGAAATTGCACATAAGCAAGCAGAAGATACTGGAATGATCATGCCGTAATGTGTTAGAATTGGAGATACCATATGAACTTACATCTAGCTTAATAAAATATAACAAATGTTTTATTTGTAGATGTGTTTGCACAAGTTAGCATGCTCACATAAATTTCCTTGCCCTGTTAGCTGAGAGGGCCTAAAAACAATGACATCCCAATAGCAACTAGCAAAATGTAGTGCCCAGACATTACATTCTCATACTGTTCTCTAATAGAAGAAACCTCCCTCCTTTTAGGGCTGCGACAGGAAATAAAAAGTTTCAGATTGTATAAGTAAGGAATTGCTAAAAACAAAAACAAATACAGAATGTTGGGGATATGTCAAAGGGACACAAGAACCAGGTGAAACTCCAGATAGCCAAAGCTGGACCAGTTTGGTGAATGTCTGGCCTGCAGGCTGTAGAAGACCTGTGAAATATTTGGTCTGGTCCTGCCAAGGCAACTACAGGTGAGACTTAAAATTCAATAAATATCTAGCAGGCTTGTTTTATTTTTGTTTTATTAGAGATCCTGTATCTTTTTTTTTTTTTTTAAGTTTATTTATTTGCTTAGGAGACATAGCTAAAGACGGAGAGAGGGAGAGACGTCTTCCATCCATGGTTCACTCCCTAAATGGCCGAAACGGCTGAGCTGAACCTATCCGAAGCTAGGAGCCAGGAGCTTCTTTTGGGTCTCCCATGCGGGTGCAGGGGCCCCAAGCACCTGGGCCATTTTGTACTGCATTCCCAGCTATCGACAGGGAATTGGATTGGAAGTGGAGCAGCTGAGACTCGAACTAGCACCCATATGGGATGCTAGCCCCACAAGCGAATGCTAAACTACTACATCACAGTGCCAGCCCCTAGCGGGCTAATTTTTAAGTTGATGATTTTATATGACCTGTGAGTGATGTTATAAATATCCAAATGGCCCTTGACAGAAAAATAGATTCCCCACCCTTGAATTTTAAATGAAGTTGCATTGAATTGTAACCCAAAGTATGAAAATAAATATTCATGAGTAATAAATAAATGACAAATTTCCAGTCCAGAAAAATTTCAAATAATTTTATAGATACTTTACTCTCAAAGAGGTAGAGCTCAACTCTTCATTCCTTAAGTGGTGGGCTACATGTACATGATGACTTCCTTCCAAAGAGTGCAGATATGGTTGGGGTGAAAGTAGCTTTATAGTGGAGGAATCTGACAAATACTACCTCATCCAGGTCTTCAAGGGCAGCATCAATGAGTGATGGTCATGTTAGTAGTATGTGCCCTTGATGTGATGTGATGTGATGTGATGTGATGTGATGTGATGTGATGAAAGTGGCACTTTACCCCTCCTTCCCAAACCTGAACCCCAGTCCAGTTCTGAAAAAAAATCTGAAAAACACCAAGTGAAGGGTGTTCTACAAAATATCACAGTACTCTTCAAAACTGTCAAGGTCATCTGAAATCAGGGGAGTCTGAGAAACTCACAGCCAAGAGGAATGTCTAAGGAGGCATAAGGTCTGAATATAATGTGAACGTGGATGAGATTATGGAACAGAAAAATGTCATTTGGGAAAAAGATATATTTGAACAAAGTTTGAACTTTAGTTAGTACTATTATATCAATATTTGTTCATTAATTGTGACAAATGTAGCAAGCTAATGTAGGATGTTAATAATAGAGGACATGGGGTGGGTAGGGTATAAAAGACCTATATGTATCATGTTGACAATTTTTCTATCAGTCTAAAAGTATTCTAAAATAAAATTTTTATGTAAAAAATTTATTCACATTTTATATTTCTTAGTTTTTATGAATTTTTACTTTTTAAAGACGATTTCTTTATTTGAAAGGCAGAGTGACAGACTTCCACTCTCCAAATGGCTGCAACTATTGGGGCTGGGCCAGTCTGAAGTCATATGCCAAGAACTACAACCAGGTGGGACTCACATACTTGAGCCATCATTTATTTAATGCTTTCCAAGCACATTAGCAGGAAGGTGGATCAGAAGCAGAGTAACTGAGCCGGCGCCGTGGCTCAATAGGCTAATCCTCCACCTTGCGGCGCCGGCACACCGGGTTCTAGTCCCGGTTGGGGCGCTGGATTCTGTCCCGGTTGCCCCTCTTCCAGGCCAGCTCTCTGCTATGGCCAGGGAGTGCAGTGGAGGATGGCCCAGGTGCTTGGGCCCTGCACCCCATGGGAGACCAGGAAAAGCACCTGGCTCCTGGCTCCTGCCAGGATCAGCGCGGTGCGCTGGCTGCAGCGGCGGCCATTGGAGGGTGAACCAGCGGCAAAGGAAGACCTTTCTCTCTCTGTCTCTCTCTCTCACTGTCCACTCTGCCTGTCAAAAAAAAAAAAAAAAAAAAAAAAAGAAGCAGAGTAACTGGCACTCAAATAGGTACTCTGATATGGGATGCTGGTGTCCCAAGCAGTGATTTAACTTGCAGCACCCAACACCCACCTAGATTTGTACTTTTTGAAAATGCTGTTCTAAAGAATATTTTTTTTTTTTTTGACAGGCAGAGTTAGTGAGAGAGAGAGAGAGACAGAGAGAAAGGTCTTCCCTCCATTGGTTCACCCCCCCAAGTGGTCGCCATGGC
Source organism: Oryctolagus cuniculus (assembly GCF_051225735.1). Classification (NCBI taxonomy): domain Eukaryota; kingdom Metazoa; phylum Chordata; class Mammalia; order Lagomorpha; family Leporidae; genus Oryctolagus; species Oryctolagus cuniculus. The sequence continues at coordinate 66,268,234 of NC_142874.1, forward strand.
CGGCGCACTGCGCCGATCCGAAGCCAGGAGCCAGATGCTTCCTCCTGGTCTCCCATGTGGATGCAGGGCCCAAGCACTTGGGCCATCCTTCACTGCCTTCCCAGGCCACAGCAGAGAGCTGGACTGGCAGAGGAGCAACCAGGACAAAATCTGGGGTGCCAGCGCCGCAGGCGGAGGATTAGCCCAGTGAGCTGCAGCACCGGCAAGAATATTTTTTAAAGAATGGAAACAGAGCCGGCGCCGCGGCTCACTAGGCTAATCCTCCGCCTAGCGGCGCCGGCACACCGGGTTCTAGTCCCGGTCGGGGCGCCGGATTCTGTCCCGGTTGCCCCTCTTCCAGGCCAGCTCTCTGCTGTGGCCAGGGAGTGCAGTGGAGGATGGCCCAGGTGCTTGGGCCCTGCACCCCATGGGAGACCAGGAAAAGCACTTGGCTCCTGGCTCCTGCCATCGGATCAGCGCGGTGCGCCGGCCGCGGCGGCCATTGGAGGGTGAACCAACGGCAAAGGAAGACCTTTCTCTCTGTCTCTCTCTCGCACTGTCCACTCTGCCTGTCAAAAAAAAAAAAAAAAAAAAAAAAAAAGAATGGAAACAGAATAATACAATTAGCTACAAATTTCATTTTTTACTAATTTCACATTTTCACTGCTATTTTGAAAATTAAAATTAGGGGCCAGGGTTGTGGTGTAGCAGATTAAGTTGTTGCCTGTGACACTGACATCCCGTATGGGTACTGGCTCAAGTACCCACTGCTCCACTTTTGATCCAGTTCCCTGCTAATGCTCCTGGGAAAGCAGCAGAGGATGGCCCAAGTGCTTGGGCCCCTGCACCCACATGGGAGACCTAGGAGAAGTTCCTGCCTCCTGGCCTCACCCCAGCCATTGCAGCCATCTGGGGAGTAAACCAGCAGATGGAAGATCTCTCTTTGTAAGTTTGCCTTTGAAATAAATAATTCTTTAAAAAGTAATTTTTTTACATGAAATGATTATCTATTACACTAAAAGTTCTTTCCCACTGGCAAGCTCATTAGAATTGGAGCAGGGAATTTAACAATTTTGGAGTGACATCTGTGTATAAAAACTCCTGATTTCTTGGTCTTTTAACTCCCAAGGTTCTCAAAAGGAGGAAATTTGTAATAATTAGGTCTACTCATCAGAATATGTTGAAAATTTTTTTTTTTTTTTTTTTTTGACAGGCGGAATGGACAGAGAGAGAGAGACAGAGAGAAAGATCTTCCTTTGCCGTTGGTTCACCCTCCAATGGCCACTGCGGCCGGCGCACTGCGCTGATCCGAAGCCAGGAGCCAGGTGCTTCTCCTGGTCTCCCATGCGGGTACAGGGCCCAAGCACTTGGGCCATCCTCTACTGCCCTCCCGGGCCACAGCAGAGAGAGCTGGCCTGGAAGAGGGGCAGCTGGGACAGGACCGGCGCCCCGACCGGGACTAGAACCCGGTGTGCCGGCGCCTCAGGCGGAGGATTAGCCTATTGAGCCGCGGTGCTGGCCAGAATATGTTGAATTTTAAAAAGGCATACTTTCATCAGATATTTAAAAACTCATCAAAGATAAATTTATTGAATGTATGAACTGATAAATGGTCCTTTAGCAATACAAATGTATCTTTTCTTGCAAAAACAATATGATTTAACTTTTAAAAAAATATTTATTTATATTTGAAAGGCAGAGTTACAGAGAGGCAGAGGCAGAGAGAGAGGTCATCCATCTGCTGGTTCATTCCCCAGAATGCTGCAGCTGCTGGAGCTGTGCTGATCCAAAACCAGGAGCCAAGAGCTTAGAACTTCATCTGGGTCTCCCATGTGGGTGCAGGGCCCAAGGACTTAGACCATCTTCTGCTGCTTTCTCAAGCCTTAGCAGAGAGCTGTATCGGAAGTGGAGCAGCTGAAACTCAAACCGGCACCCATGTGGGATGCTGGCACTGCAGGTGGAGGCTTTGCCCAGTACGCTACAATGCCAGCCCCTCATTTAACTTTTTAAAGATACAATAATACTGAGAGCTTACTGTTTGCCAGACATAGTATTAAACCTTTCACATCTATCATCTTTTGATCTTTAAAACAACCCTGGGAGGTGGCACCTGTCATTCTTGTTTAGCAGATGAAGAATGCAGGTTCTGAAAAGATAGGTGGCATACCCAGGGTCACATGGCTAGAAAATGACAGAGCCAAGATTACCTATAAAAAACTTGACTCTTCAGCACATTTCCATATTATGTATTAAGTTAAATATTTTTATTTATCAATATAAGGCTATTATCCCTTTTATGATAGATTTTTTCAAAAATTACTTAGCTTAAAACCATCTTTGTGGGGCCAACATTGTGGTACATTAGGTTAAGAGCTGCTTCCTGAGATGCTGGCATCCCATATAAGCACCAGTTTGAGTCCTGGCTGCTCCATCTCTGACCTAGCTCCCTGCTAATGCGCCTGGGAAAGTAGCAGAAAGTGGCCGAAGTATGTGGGCCACTGCCACCCACTGGGAGACCCAGATGGAGTTCTGGTCTCCTGGCTTAGGCCTGGTACAGCCCAGGCTGTTGCTGCCATTTGGGGAGTTAACCAGTGGTTAGAAGATCATCCTTTCTCTGTCTCCCCTTTCTCTCTCTAACTCTGCCATTCAAATAGATAAAATAAATAATAAGCCATCTCTGAGAAAGCTAGGCATTCCCTCCCGCTTTTCACACCCCGACCCTGGCCAGAAAAAAAAATAAAATAAAATAAATAAATAAATAAATAAAAACCAGTAAATTGATCAAAAGAAATTTGGTACTACCATGAATTTGTACCTCCTGGCCCTGACTGATAAGTATTAGTCAAGTGATTCCTTAGGTTGTGTTGTCCAGAAGTGGGACTGATCTCTAGGGAGACTCACTCTTAACATTCAGATTTCAAACTGAAACAATGGATTTATTCTATAAGCTTAGAGAGTTATTGGGGATACTCATGTACTAATTATAATACAGGGGGCTGGCACTGTGATGCAGTTGGTTTAAGCTCCAGCTTGAAGTGCCGGCATCCCATATAATTGCTGGTTCGAGTCCCTGCTGCTCCTCTTCCAATCTAGCTCTCTGCTATGGCCTGGGAAAGCAGTAGAAGATGGCCCAAGTTCTTGGGTCCCTGCACCCACATGGGAGACCCGGCAGAAGCTCCTGGCTCCTGGCTTCGGATCAGCTCAGCTCTGGCCATTTCAGCCATTTGGGGATTGAACCAGTGGATGGAAGACCTCTCTCTCTCTCTCTCTCTCTCTGTCTCTGTCTCTGTCTCTCTCTCTAACGCTTTCAAATAAATAAAAATAAATCTTAAAAAAATTATAGTAACACATGATAATAAAACTAATATGGTAGTAAAAGAAAATACTGAGAAATATGTGTTCTTACATCATATAAGTGACATTCATTAACTGCACAATACATGTTGACATGGTCCTAGGCACTTTACCTGTACTGGCTTAATTCTTTTTCTTTTTTTTTTTTTTTAAGATTTATTTATTTATTTGAAAGGCAGAGACAGAGAGAGAGAGAGAGAGAGAGAGGTCTTTCATCCACTAATTCACTTTCCAAGTGGCTGCAATGGCTGGAGCTGTGCTGATCTAAAGCCAGAGCCAGGAGCTTTTTCCAGGTCTCCCACGTGAGTGCAGGGTCCCATGAACCTGGACCATCTTCTGCAGCTTTCCCAAGCTATAGTAGAGAGCTGGATCGGAAGTGGAGCAGCTGGGATTTGAATCAGCGTCCATATGGGATGCCAGCGCTGCAGGCCGTGGCTTTACCTGCTAAGCAACAGCTTTCAACTCATGGTTTAATTCTTAAAATAACTCTGTGAAGTTATCCACATTTCACAAATGAAGAAATAAAGCATGCTGTATACTTTCCTAGCTACTCAAGAGTTTTCAGAGCCAAATATGTAGATCCTGGTTAGGAAACTCCTTGATGGCATTGATTCATCTTTGCATTCCTATTGCCTGACACAAATTTTTATTACAGAAAAGGCCTCAGTGACTATTAATTGAGTGAATAGACAATTACCTATAAGTAAATCATTAAAAGAGACTTGAGGCCATCTATAAGCTCCCATAGCACAGCATTAATGTTTCTAGAATTTGACTTTGTTAATATTATTACATTTTCAGAAAATAATGTTTTGAAATTCAGTAACAAAGCTATTCAGGATATTTTTTGTTTGTTTTTAATTCATATACTATAAATTCAACTTTCACTGCAGTGAAAAAAAAAGTTTACAGAAAATTATTCACTTGTAAATAGGTAAAAAAATTCTTTTAAAGATTTATTTATTTGAAAGTCAGAGTTACACAGAGACAGAGACAGAGAGAGAGAGAGAGAGAGAGAGACCTTCGATCCACTGATTCACTCCCCAATTGACTGCAACGGCCAGAGCTGCACTGATCCAAAGCCAGGAGCTAGGAGCTTCTTCAAGGTCTTCCACATGGGTACAGGGGTCTACTGCTTTCCCAGGCCATAGCAGAGAGCTGGATTGAGAGTGTAGCATCTGGGACTCAACTGGTGCCCATATGGGATGCCGGCAGTGCAGGCAGCTGCTTTACCTGCTAAGCCACAGCGCCGATCACATGGGTAAAAATTTAAAAGTATGGTTGTGTATGCATGTGGATGTGTTTGAGAGAGAGACAGACAGACAGACAGAGAGGATTAGGAGGATATTGCTAATTCAAACTGAAGAGATCTTGGAGACTACAAAATCAGTAACCACTGAGCTGAGTTTTGAAAATCTGTAGGAAGATGTGTTCCAGGGTGTAGGAGGTTGGGAAGGCACTTCTGGTGTAAGGGGCGATAAGAGAATCTTTACAAATAACCTGGAGGCAAAGAACATGACTTATTTTGGCTGTTAAAATTGAGAGAAAGGAACATACAGAGGGATGAGATGAGAGAGGAGATTAATGGTCAGCTCATGACTAGTTTTTCATAATAACCAGTTTAGATTTCATCCTGGAAAAAAAATAATAAACCATGGTAGAGATCATCAGAGGGGTAGGCAGAGAACTGGAAATGGTATGCTGTCATCACTGTAAGGCAGAGAAACACACTAGAGCACAGGTAACAAACAGTCCTTTTCTGGAATGACACTTTTCCAAACTGTTTTGCTTTCTTGTTAGAATTATAGCAGACTTTTAGCAGATTCTAGTTTTCCAGTCACTGTAAACAGTAACATGCAATTAAGGTGTGGACATTTGGCACTGCAGTGATGATGCCTCTTGGGATACCTGCATCCAATCCCATATTGGAGTGCCTGGGTTTGAGTTGAGGCTCTTATTCCAATTCCAGCTCCCTGCTAATGCACACCCTGGGAGGCAGCAGATGGTGGCTCAAGTGCTTGGGTCCTTGCCATCTATATGTGAGCCCTGGAATGAGTCCAGGTTTCTAGCTTCAGATATGGGCATTTAGGGAGTGAACCAGCAGAAGGAAAACCGTCTCTCTCTCTTTCTGCCTTTAAAATAAATAAATTTTTCAAAAACATAAAAACTGTTCTTAAACTAATATGCAACTGAAATAAAAGTTCCCTTTAGGTTCTAGCAAATGAGTTAATGATGTTAATTCATGAACAGAAAACAAAACATCCTTAGCACCACCATCAAGTCATCTCACTTCTGTCCATGAAATGGTCTCTTGACTGTGATCAGTTGGTATGCTGAGAAGACATGTTTATCCTTTTGTTTTCAAACCACTACACACTTAACATTTAGAATTTTTATTACTATTTTGAAAATTAATTTAAAATTTATATGACATGAAATTATTATTTTATATTCAAATAGAGAAGACCAAAGTAACTAAAGGCAATACTTAGGGGTAGAAAATGAAATCCTGAATGCCCAAAATAAAAACTACGTTTAGGGCTAACCCTTTAAATAGGAAGTATCACGCTAATTCACTCTTCTCATCTCTGCAAAGAAAATGTACCAAAACAGTTGCATCATAAGCTATTTAAGTATACTTTTAGGAAAGAAAAGACCATTCTTATTAAATTGTTCTACCATTTTTCTCTATGTTTAAAAAGTTCATTTTCTGGGGCTGGTGCTGTGGTGTAGCAGGTCAAGCTGCCTCCTGCATTGCCGGCACCCCATATGGGCACCAGATAGAGTCCTGGCTGCTCCACTTCTGATCCAGCTCCCTGCTAATTTTACATTTTTTTCATAAAATGCATTTTCTGTGAAATTTTTAAGGATGCTTTTGTATATAGTGTAATTATCTCTCTCTCTCTCTCTCTTTTTTTTTTTAAAGCAGAGTGATAGATGAAAAACAGATCTTCCATCTGTGAGTATAGTTCCCAGATGCCTACAACAGCCAGGGCTAGGTCAGGCCAAAGCCAGGAGCTCCATCCACATCTTCCACATGAGTGGCAGAAATCCAAGCACTTGAACCCAAGCACTTGTGTCGTTATCTGCTGCCTCTCAGGTGCATTAGCAGGAAGCTGGGTTGGAAATGGAGTAGCTGGAATTTGAATCAGGACCAGATATGGGATGTCGATATACAAAGCATTAGTTTAACCTACTGTACCACAATACCTACCCAATTACTTTTTTTTTTTTAAGATTTATTTATTTATTTGAAAGAGCTACAGAGAGAGAGAGAGAAAGAGAGAGGGAGAGAGTGTCTTCCATCTGCTGGTTCAATCCCTAGGTAGCCACAAATGCTTGAGCCGAGCCAATCTGAAGCCAGCAGCCAGGAGCTTCCTCCGGATCTCCTATGCAGGTGCAGGTGCCCAAGGACTTGGGCCATCTTCTGCTTTCCCAGGCCACAGCAGAAGAGCTGGATCGGAAGTGGAGCAGCCAAGACTCAAACCAGTGCCCAATGGAATGCTGGCACTACAGGTGGCAGCTTTATCCACTATGCCACAACTTTGGCTACCCCCCAATAACCTTTTTAGCAAGATTTTTATGAACTATTAACTTCCATAGTCATTCTAAAATATGAAGCTTTCCAAGCATTTTTCTTTGTATATGGTCAAATATTAGCTCATTTGATGGTGTTGTCAGATGTTTGAATTGCTTACTATGAGTAGTAGTGTTATAGAACCTAAATATTTGAATCACTTTTATTTTTTAATAGGAAAATGTTCATGGTCAGACTAATGTATTTAGATTTTTAATTTTTAATCTTTTTTGCATAACAATTCTTAAAGCATGTACTTTTTCCTGCAGATTGATAAGACAGCCGATGCAAGTTTTTTGGGCTGGGTTATTGCTTCGTTTAGTCTTGGCCAAATGGTAGCTTCACCTATATTTGGCTTATGGTCTAATCATAGGCCAAGAAAAGAACCTCTCATTGTCTCCATCTTTATTTCGGTGGCAGCCAACTGCCTTTATGCATATGTCCACGTTCCAGCTTCTCATAATAAATACTACATGTTGGTTGCTCGTGGATTGGTGGGATTTGGAGCAGGTAATATGTTTTTTCTCATTGTTTAATAATGAAAACACTCTCAGTGTTTAATAATGAAAAAAGTTTGCTGTTATTATACACTATGTTTTTTGCTTTTAATTCAGTACTTTAACTGTGTGTATTAGTCTTCCTTTCATTACTTTAATGAAAATACCTGTGAGGAACTTCTGAGGAAGGAAAAGGTTTGTTTCAGGTTAGTTTGGAGGTAACAGTTGAGGACCAGGCAGCCCAGTAGTCTGGTGCCTGGTGGACGCTGGTCATGGTGGTATGAAAGAATGATGAGCTAGGCAGCAGAGAGAACTTGAACTCAAATAATCAACCCTGTCTGAACCACCCTCTGAGGGCATGTCCCCAGTGACCTAAATAACTCACAAGGCCCACCTCTTACAGGCATAATTAGATCAAGTCTCTTACTCCATCAACCATTAACAGCACGACCTCAGAGTTTAAGCATCTGTATGAGGTTTGGGGAGACAAGTGCTACTCAGTCCCCCCATAAAGTACTAAGTTCCATTGATTGATGAGTTCAATAAAAATCTTATGTGCTTAGAGGAAATAGTGACCATATTGTTGACCAATATTTCTTCTGTATAGAGCCAAATTAAGTTTAATTTTATAAACTGACCGGTATTTTCTTTCACTTTGGATTGTTACATTTTTTTCTTAGGAAATGTAGCTGTTGTTAGATCATATATTGCTGGTGCTACTTCCCTTCAGGAAAGAACAAGTTCCATGGCAAATACAAGCACATGTCAAGCATTAGGCTTTATTCTAGGTCCAGGTAAGTGTTTTCTACTTGGTGTTGCTTGATTCTAAATTGGGAGAACTGTTAAGATTCAAATGTTAAATGAAGTCTAGGTGTAAAATCTGGTAACTGAAGGGAAAAAGTGGGAAATTAATATATGCATTTTTTTAAACTTTTATTTAATGAATATAAATTTCCAAAGTACAGCTTATGGATTACAATGGCTTCCCCCCCATAACGTCCCTCCCACCCGCAACCCTCCCCTTTCCCACTCCCTCTCCCCTTCCATTCACATCAAGATTCATTTTCAATTCTCTTTATATACAGAAGATCAGTTTAGCATACATTAAGATTTCAACAGTTTGCTCCCACACAGAAACATAAAGTGAAAAATACTGTTTGAGTACTAGTTATAGCATTAAATCTCAATGTACAGCACACTAAGGACAAAGATCCTACATGAGGAGTAAGTGCACAGTGACTCCTGTTGTTGACATATTTAAAATACTTATTTATTTAAGAGGCAGAGTTACAGAGAGAGGGAGAAACAGAGAGAGAGAGATCTTCCATCTGCTGGTTCACTCCCCAAATGGCCAAGATGGCCAAAATGGCTGGAGCTGAGCCGATCCAAAACCAGGAGCCAGGAGCTTCTTCTAGGTCTCCCACAAGGGCTCGAACACTTGGGCCATCTTCCGTCGCTTTCCCAGGCCATAGCAGAGAGCTGGATGAGAAGTGGAGCAGCCAGGACTCAAATGGGCACCCACATGTGATGCCGGCACCACAGATGGAGACTTAGCCCACTAAGTCACAGCATTGTTCCCCAAATTAATATATTTTTTTTAAGATTTACTTATTTGAAAGTCATAGTTACAGAGACAGAGAGAGAGAGAGAAAGAGAGAGAAAGATCTCCCATCCAGTGTTTCACTCCCCAAGTTGCCACAACGGCCAGGGCTGAGCCAACTTGAACAAAGGACTGGGAACTTCTTCCCAGTCTTCCACGTGGTTGGCAGGGACCTAAGCACTTGGGTCATCTGCTGCTGCTTTCCAAGGCCATTAGCTGGGAGCAAGATCAGAAGTGGAGCAGCCAGGACACTAACTGGCACCCCTATGAGATGCCTGCTTTGCAGGCAGCAGCTTTACCCATTTTACCACAACACCAGCCCTGGGAAACTAATATTTTTGTTCCAGTAGTGAGGTTAGCTTCATTTTACCTTGACAGTGGTTCCCTAAGTTCATTACTATTTGTTCCATTTTACAGATGAGGTTGCCAAGGCATAGTGAAGCTTAGTAAATTGTTCAAGGTCACACAGATAGTAAATGGGAAATCTTTTCAAAAGTTAAAGAAAATGGAAGAACTGTGTTTTGTTGTTGTTTTTGAAAAGCAGAGAGACAGGAGGAGAGAGCTCCCATCTACTGGTTTTTCTCCAAATGCCTGCAATGGCTAGGGCTGGGCCACGTCAAAGCTACAACCAGGAACCCAATCTGTGTCTTCCACCTGTGTGGCAGGGACCTACAAATTTGAGCCGCTACTGCTGCCTCCCAGAGTTTTTGTTAGCAAAAAGATCAAATCATGAGCAGAGCCGGGACTCAAACAACAACACTGATATGGCATGCAGGTGTCTTAACTACCCATCCCTGAATAATTTTTTTAATTTATTTTATTTATTTGAAAGACAGAGTTACAGACAGAGGTAGAGACAGAGAGAGAGAGGTCTTCCATCCACTGGTTCACTCCCCAGATGGCCGCAACGGCCAGAGCCATGCTGATCTGAAGCCAGGAGCCTCCTCCAGGTCTCCCACGTGGGTGCAGGGGCCCAAGGACTTGGGCCATCTTCTACTGCTTTCCCAGGCCATGGCAGAGAGCTGGATCGGAAGAGAAGCAGCCAGGACTAGAACCAGCACCCATATGGGATGCTGGTGCTTCAGTCCAGGGCATTAACCTGCTACGCCACAGCGCCAGCCCCCTGAACAATTTTTAAAAAGGCTTACTATTTTGTTCTAGAGCTTCCACCCATTTGCAGTGATCAAGTCACCACTTGGGATGCCCACATCCCATTTTGGAGTGCCTGGGTTTATGTCCTGGCTACTGCACTTCTATTTCACCTTCCCTCTGATGCACACCCTGGGAGGCAGCAGATGATGGCCCAAGTACTTGGGTCCCTGTGACATCACATTGAATTCTGGGCTCCTGGCTTTGGCCTCACCCAGCATGGCTGTTGCAGGCATTTGAAACATAAACCAGTATGTGGAAGATCTGTCTGACTTTCAAATGAAATGAAAAAATAAACTTAAAAAATTAATGATACCTAATGTTGCTCCCCCTCTTCGTGGAGGAACGACACAGGACCCTGCGCTGTTCTTTCGTCTGCTCGGCCCTCCCCGGGTTTGCTGCTGGTTCTTCCCGGGTTGGCTACCGTCCCTTCCACCTCCGTGGAAGGGCGGTTCCCCCTAGCCACTTTCCCCACTTCCGCGGGGGAGCGGCACACCGTCGGCTGGCTCTCTCGGGGGCTGCACAGGTGTTCCTTCAGACAGATGTTCCTGGTGCATGTTGTCTCTCTCCTCCTTTATAGTCCTTTTCCACCAATCCCAACTCTGCTACCCACACGCCGAGTACGCTGCTCTCCTCCAATCAGGAGCAGGATCAGCTCCTGCAGGTCATCACTCAAGCTGGCGAGAGGCAGCTGCATAGAAGTTGTTACTCCCTTCTCAGCGCCATATTGTGGGAAAGCAGATGCATAGAATAAGTCTTAATTCCAGTAACTTAGTCTAGTCCGAGTTGCTCCCAGTTGCTCCCCACACCTAATACTTCCCCAAGGCAAATTAATTTTCTGCTGAGTAGAGAAATTAATTATTTAATTCCATAAATAATATGGAAGGGGGCCAGCATCTCATATGGCCATTTGAGTCCTGGCTGCTCTACTTCTGATCCAGCATCCTGCTAATGGTCCTGGGAAAGCGGTAGAGAATAGCCTAAGAGTTTGGGCCTCTGAACCTATGTGGGAGACTTGGAAGACGCTCCTGCTTCCTGTCTTCTGCATGGCCCAGTCCTGTCCATTGCAACCATCTGGGTAGTAAACCAGCAAATGGAAGACTGCTCTCCCTGTCTCTTCCTTCTCTCTTTCTCTCTCTGTAAATCTGCCTTTCAAATAAATAAAAGAAATATTTAAAATATATAATATGGAGAAACTATATAACTGGTTTATGCCTTAGATATTGCAGTTATGAATATTATCACTTGGAGTCCAGCTCAGTTTATGTTATCTTTAACACCTCTTCTTCATCCTCAATTTTGATTATTTCTTTGTTTAACCAAATGTTAATTCTCTCAATAGGAGAGAATCTAATTCATTATTCACCATATCTAATACTTTTCTTTAGTATTCTGGAATAAATATATGTACAAAAGTAGAATAATTGAACCTTGATGCCATATTTTTTTGCCTTTTTTTTATTTTTTTGGCAGAGTTATAGACAGAGAGAGAGACAGAGAGAAAGGTCTTCCTTCCATTGGTTCACTCCCCAAATGGCCGCTACGGCCGGCGCTACACCGATCCGAAGCCAGGAGCCAGGTGCTTCCTCCCGGTCTCCCATTTGGGTGCAGGGGCCCAAGCACTGGGCCATCCTCCACTGCCTTCCTGGGCCATAGCAGAGAGCTGGACTGGAAGAGGAGCAGCTGGGACTAGAACCCGGCGCCCATATGGGATGCCGGTGCCACAGGTGGAAAATTAACCAACTGAGCCACAGTGCCAGCCCCTTTGCCATTTTTTAAAAAAAGGTTTATTTATTCTGTTTGAAAGACAAAGTTAGAGAGAGGCAGGGGAGGGGGTCTTCTATCCACTGGTTCACTCCTCAGATGGCCACAATGGCCTGAGCTGCACAGATCTGAAACTAGAAGCCAGGAGCTTCTTTCACATCTCCCACTCAGGAACAAGGGCCCAAGGATTTGGGCCATCTTCTGCTTTCTCAGGCCATAGCAGAGAGCTGGAGCAGAAGACGAGCAGCCGGGACTAGAACCGACGCCCACATGGGATGCCAGCACTGCAGGTGGCAGCTTTACCTGCTACGCCATAGTGCTGGGCCCTGCAATATTGTAAAATAGGACATACCTGGGCCTTTTCTATTCATCACACTACCTTGTTATCTGCTGCAGTACCTAATATAGACTTAACTTCTTAATAAACATCGCTGACTACCTTAAAAGTATTTTGAAGATTATCTCATAAAATTTTGTGCTATAGGTGAGTAATTGTAAGCCATAATATATTAGATGACTTTTGCAATCACGGTAACTATTCATGAAGTACTAACATTTGTTGAAGGCTTAACAAGGTGCTTGGCACTACGCTGTGTAGTTTAGGAGCGGTATCTGACTTAATCCTCACCATGTGATTGTATGCAAATTATTGACAGAGCCATATACAGAATCTAAATCAGGAGAGTAAATCAGTACAATCCAATCCTGTTTTTACTATAGAACTGAATTTAAATAAGACTAAATAGATATAATTTAGTTGCCATGCACACAGTAATAGAATATTTTACCTAAAATGTGATTTTTTTTCTTATAATGAAATTGATTAAACTAAATTATAACAAATTTTCTATGGATTTGTTTTAGAAAGAAGATACTGACAGGCAGCTTTAGATATAATCCTTTGTGAATGTATATACATCAGTGTTTCTGAACCTTTGTTTCATTATTGTCTCCCTAAGGAGAATTTTTAGACAATTTTTACTAATCACTACATACCTTATACTCTGGTTTCTCTTCTGATCATATAAATCTTTCACCTTTTACTAATCACTCCATCCCATGAAATTTTAATACTAAAGATCTGTCATACATGTTTATATACTGTCTGTTTACCTATGCTTTATCCAGTAAAAGAGTAATGTTGTTTTCCCTCCCTCACTTCATTTTCTTGGCCCTGTGGAGAATGTGTGATGTAGAGGATGGTTCCATAATGTCACCTTCAATTCTGTGCTAAATCTTTTACATTTGTTCAGCCTATACCTGCTATGTAATAACGTCTTGTACTTTTCATTTTAATAAGTTTTTCAGACTTGTTTTGCACTCATTGGAGAAAAAGGTGTAACATGGGATGCGATAAAGCTGCAGATAAACATGTACACAGCACCAGTTTTACTTGGCGCCTTCCTGGGAGTTTTAAATATTATTCTGATCCTTACTGTATTAAGGTAATTAGATGGAAATAATGAACTAATTTTGTAGATTGTGAAATTTAACAAACTATGTCATTATTGCAGGGTAAGTATCCCTATGATGTCTTTATTTTGTTTTTGATGTCTGTAATTGTGTTCATATTTTTTAATCAGCTAAAGCATGTAGTACTGACAACTAAAATAATAAAAAACCTGATGAATGAGAACAGGTTATAAAGGTCTTTGAATATTCAAGGTTTGGTCTTGAGTTACCATGTTTCTTAGTAGGAGAGTGGCATGAAATAAACATGTTAAATAGATTAATAAATTAGTATCAGCCTTACATATGAAAGTTACTTATAATGTGTATGACCAGGCTTCACAGAGTTTATGGAAAATTCTTATTAACCTTTAAATCTATTTTTCTGTGAACTTTTTGAAGCCCCTCATCTCTTCTCTTATGTATTAAAAGAAATTTTCCAAAACTCAGAAGTTTGTTACTTTATATTTTTTAGAGTACTTTATCCAGTTATCCAAAGACATTGTGTAACTAATGTTTAAAATTACTGAAAAACTTAACATATTGACTCCAGTAATTCATGTGTGCTTTTGGATGAATTGCATAATTTTTTCATTTTATGTGATAATATGATAAGAATTACAACTTTTATCTTAACCTTATTGATTATATTGAGCTGGTAATAATTCCATTACTCAGAAGCCAGTCAAAGAAAGTATATCAGAATGTGAAAAAATTAGGATGCTAGTAATAAATTTAAACCATTTTTATATTAAGCATTTTATAGATGCAATATATGTTTTTCTTTTTAAGAGAACATCGTGTGGATGACTCAGGACGACAATATAAAAATGTTAATTTTGAAGAAGGTACTATTAACCTGTTTGACTAGATTACTATAATACTATCGATGTAGTTCCAGTGATTCTGCCTGTTTGGTGTTTACTTGGATTTTGCTTCTGAGGACAATATAGTGGATAATTGGGAAGATCTTCAAAGGAGAAAGTTACCCAAATTTTTTTTTTTTTTTTTTTTTTTAAGATTTATTTATTTAGGGGCTGGTGCTGTGGCATAGCAGGTAAAGCTGCCGTCTTCAGTGCGGGCATCCCATATGGGAGTCCCAGCTGTTCCATTTCCGATTCAGCTCTCTGCTATGGCCTGGGAAAGCAGTAGAAGATGGCCCAACCCCCTGGGTCCCTGCACCCGCGTGGGAAGACCCAGAGGAAGCTCCTGGCTCCTGGCTCCTGGCTTCAGATCGGCGCAGCTCTGGCTGTTGCGGCCACTGGGGAGTGAACCAGTGGATGGAAGACCTCTCTGTCTCTCTGCCTCTCCTTCTCTCTCTCAGTAACTCTGACTTTCAAATAAATAAATAAAGCTTTAAAAATTTTATTTATTTAAAAGGCAGAGCAACAGAGGCAAAAGGAGAGAGAGTGGCAGTGAGAGTAAGGGAGTTTTCTTCATTCTACTGGTTCACTCCACAAATGACTGGGCCATTCTCAAGTCAGGAGCCAGGAACTCTGTCTGGGTTTACTGTGTAAGTGGCAGGGGCCTGTGTACTTGGGCCTTCCTCCACTGCTTTCTCAGGAGTATTAGCAGGAAATTGTATTAAATGTGGAGTAGCTGGTGCGCCAATATAAGATGCTAGCATTGCAAGTGGTGGCTTGTTTCATAGCACCACAGTGCCAGTCCCTAAATTGATTAAAAAAAAAAAAAAAAAGGCCTGTCCATATCAGCTAGTTGGTGTTCATGACTGGCAAGGATAAACTAATTGCTAAAAATCATTTTATATTGTTTTCAAATAGCCAATATCCTAAACACTTTGAGATCTTTGGGATGATTTCAGTAACTTTATTACTAAATGTGCCTTTTTGTTTCCCTTGATTGTGAGAATCAATAGGGTTTCTCTTTTAAAATTTTATTATTTTGGTTTACTTTACAAATATACATTTTTACCCTTTAATCTTTCTCTGATGCAGAAGTAGGTATCCAATCTGGTAAGTAGGTCTATTTTATTAAATAAGCTGTTATAAAGGTACTGTTTATACCCTCCTTAGGAAGTAACCTGACATATGAATGAATACATCTCAATGCAATGTGTTTGCAAAGTTGTGGAACAGACAGTTTTGTTTTACCAAGTATTTTTATAACCATTTTATTTAATTTTCACAACAGAAATAGTGACAGATGTGGTAGAGTAAGAGCTGAGTGATGAGGAGCTACAGTTAGTTTTTGAACTAGGAAGCAGATACAACAATAGATTTCAGGCAGAAATTAATCTGGACGTGTGAAGACCTGAGCCAGGGCAGTGACTAAGAATGGAGAAGGGATAAGGAGTAATACACATACACATACACACACACACACACACACACACACGATTCTTGATAGATAAAGAATATTAAGGATTAGTAGGAGTTGTTTATGATGTCTGCCATCTTTAAAAGTTTTATGTATTTTTATTTGTTTGAAAGGCAGAGAGACAGGCAGTAAGAAAGAATTTTCCATTCATTGGTTCACTTTCCAAAATCCTACAACAGTCAGGGCTGGATCAGGTTGACCAGGAGCCTGGAACTCAGTCCAGGTCTTCTACATGGATGACAGGGACCCAAGTACTTGGGCCATCACCTGCTGCCTCCCAGGGTGTACATTAGCAGGAAGCTGGAATCAGAAATGAAGCTTTAACTGGATCCCAAGTACTGCAATATTGGATATGGGCATCCCAGGTAGGTTTTGATCACTGAGCCAAACACTCACCACAACTGCCAGGTTTTGATTTTAGATAACCAGAATAATGAGAGAGAGGAAATATTTAGGAAGAAAGGTTGGTTGAAAAGAAGAGTTAATTTGGACCAAGCTGGGTATACTGTTACCTAAGAATATAAAAAGATCCCAGAGGCATTTGCAATTTTGGCAGTAGAGGTCAAAGCTAGAGAAACAAATTTGAGAGTTGCCCAGTGAAAAGCACTACAGCAGCAAAGACAGTGGAGAGACTGGAAAGAATGGATAGATGAGTCCAGTGCAGCAAATGTTGTTGGATTTGGAGGATGGATAGGTGAGAATGTCTGAAAACTTTCCAAGTAAAAAGAACGACAGGATGAGTGATGGGGAAGTATTAGCAGTGGGTTATAAGCCACCTTTTCAAAAGATGAAAAATAGGATGCTAACATCAATGAACTATCTGTAGTTAAGAAGACAAGATTGAGGTACTGAGAAAGGCAGGATAGCTAAGAAGCAGTCTTAAAGACCTCGGAAGGGGGATAACAATGTAGATCAGTGCTTCATTAACTTTAATGTGCTTGGGGATTTACCTGGGAACCTTGTTAAAATGCACATTCTCGGGCCGGAGACGTGGCTCACTTGGTTAATCCTCCGCCTTGTGGCGCTGACATCCCAAATGGGTGCTGGATTCTAGTCCCAGTTGCTCCTCTTCCAGTCCAGCTCTCTGCCATGGCCCGGGAAGGCAGTGGAGGATGGCCCAAGTGCTTGGGCCCCTCGCACCCGCATGGGAGACCAGGAGGAAGCACCTGGCTCCTGGCTTTGGATCAGCGCAGCACCGGTCGTGGTGGCCATTTGGGGAGTGAACCAACGGAAGGAAGACCTTTCTGTCTCTCTCACTGTCTATAACTCTACCTGTCAAATAAATAAATAAAAAATAATGAACATTCTCATTCAGTAAGCCTGGGGTGGGGAGGCCTCCTCAGTAGGGCCAGATAAAATTCAGGATACCCATTTAAATTTAGGGCTCCTGCATCCTATATTGGAGTGCCTGAGTGTGAGTCACAGCTCTGCTCCTGACTCTAGCCAGTTTCCTGCTAATGCAGGAGGCAGCAAGTGTTGGGTCCCTGCCATCCACATGGAAAACCTGGGTTGAATTCTCAGCTCTGGAGCATTTGGGTAGTGAACTTGTACATGGAAGCTCTGTTTCTTTGTCTCTCAAAAAAAAATTGAATAGTGTTTTAGGATGTTCTACCCAGTTAAATTTGGATTTCAAATAAACAACAAATTGGTATAAATATGATCCAAATATTTCATAGGACATTGCTATACTGAAATTGCAAATATTGCATGGAACATATTGATACTAACAGTTGTTGTTTATCTCAGATTTAAATTAACTGGGTTCCTGTATTTTCGTTTACTTCCAAGTTTATAACAAATTGCCATTTGAGTTGATGCTGCTGTCTACAAACCATATTTTGAGTAGCAAAGATATAGAACCATGATGTGCAATACAGTAGCCACTAGTCACATATGGCTATTTACGTTTTTTTTTTTTTTTTTTTTTTTAGATTTATTTATTTGAGAGGCAGAGTTACAGACAGAGAGAGGGAGAGATAGAGAGGTCTTCCATCTGCTGGTTCACTCCCCAGATGGTTGCAACAGCCAGAGCTGGGCTGATCCAAAGCCAGGAGCTAGAAGCTTCTTCCAGGGGCCCAAGTACTTGAGCCATCTTCCACTGCTTTCCCAGGCCATTAGCAGGGAGCTAGGTTGAAAGTTAAGTAGCTGGGACTTGAACAGGTGCCAATATGGGATGCCAACACTACAGGCAAAGGCTTAACCCACTATGCCACAGTGCCAGCCCCAGCTATTTAAGTTGAAGTACTTTCAGGAAATTATTTCCCATCACACTAGCCATATTTCAGGTGTACAGTTTTGGGTATATGTATTGCATGGCACAGATGAAGGACATTTCCAACTTGTCACAGTTCTATTGGACAGCATTGTTCTAAAGCACAAACAGGAGTTTAAAGAGGAGAGATCTGTTTCTTTTGTGGGGTTTTTAGAAACTTCAAAATAATTATATAAAATAAGATTTTTAAATTTTAATAATTGGATAAAATATATCTGATTAAAGTTTCTATAGTTATTTTAATTGTAAAAGTAATTTAGGCTTAAAGAAATTATCAGGATAGAATTATAATTTCTTATCACACAGCATTTGCATCAATATATTAATGTACTCTTTTCTTAACATTCCTATAATGAGGCTATCCATCCAGTCCTGAAAATTTGCTATGCAGCATTTCTTAGATTCCTCATTGAAAACCAACACTGAATAGAAGCTGCAGGAAACCAGCTGCATATGATGCAAACTCCAGCCTGACTTTAGGCAATGTTGAGATTTGATTTAAAGTAGTAATGACCAGCTTCTAGCTGATGATTGAGAATCGGGGAGGTCTGTCAAAAATAACACAAGGGCCACAAGGACCAAGGCTTACCCTTCACAAGGATCTGGACATAGATACTTTTTTTTTTTTTTTTTTTTTTGACAGGCAGTGGACAGTGAGAGAGAGAGAGAGAGAAAGGTCTTCCTTTTGCCGTTGGTTCACCCTCCTATGGCTGCCGCGGCCTGCGTGCTGCACTGATCCAATGGCAAGAGCCAGGTACTTCTCCTGGTCTCCCATGGGGTGCAGGGCCCAAGGATTTGGGCCATCCTCCACTGCACTCCCTGGCCACAGCAGAGAGCTGGCCTGGAAGAGGGGCAACCGGGACAGACTCCGGCGCCCCGACTGGGACTAGAACCCAGTGTGCCGGCGCCACAAGGTGGAGGATTAGCCTAGTGAGCCGCGGCGCCGGCTATGGACATAGATACTTAATTCCCCCCCTAGCAGGGCAGACTAATTCCACTGCTACTTATTGAGAAGGAATTCCTTCTCAGTAGTCCTGAGATAGAAAGGCAGGCACTGTTAGAAACAAGTCATAGAAACTGACTGTGCTTTGAAAAACTGTACCCTCTTCCCTCCTGCCAGTGCACAGACGATGAGGGACACATAAATAGACACATTCCTCTAATACTTACCTGACTCATGCTGAGTAAGTGGATCAATTACAAAACAGCTTGAGGGATATGTAAAGTGGATGTGTATGGCTACATATTTCTTAGTTATATCAGGAATACCTTGGGCTGCCTGTGTAGTTTAACTACATAGTTGAAGGTGAGAAGTCAGTACAGTCACTTTGCTCTTCTAATTTATAAAGCCACCATCAAATCCTGGTTGTGTCTTTACAAGAATACAAATGATACCCTAAGGATTTTTTTAACTAATTTTGTAATAGCATTAAAATTCAAAAAATATGTATCCATTGGAGTGAATCAGAAGTGTGAACTGATTTAATAAACTATTTGAGTTCTTCATGAAGTGTATGTAATTTTAAGATTTAGGTAAGATAGAAAAATTTCTGCAACTGAAATTTAAAGTAAATGTATTTAGTATAAAATCATTTTATTACAGAATTCTCTAACTTGCATTTCTATTTTGAATTGAGAGATACCAAATAGAAAATAGATCTGAGAATTTTCTATAGATAATATAATTGAAGTCTTTATATCTCTAGGGATAAAATTTTCTTTACTTTTAAATGCCATTTAAAAATTATTTCTGTCATAAATCCTATAACTTTCAAACTTCTTTACAGTTTAAAAATTATTTTAAATGTTTGCTTATAAGATTTTCTATGTGTAATTTCTACATTGTTTTATTGTCCTAAGGAAAATTAGTTATATAGGTAATACAATTTTTCTCCTATTTGCCCTTAGTAAATACAGATGAAGTTCAGTTTCCCCAAGGAAATATTGATCAAGTTGCTGTTGTGGCCACCAATATTCTGTTCTTTGTGGTTCTGTTTATCTTTGCCCTTTTTGAAACGTAAGTTTTATTCTATTATGTAAATCAGACTATATAGCAACCTGTATTTCTTTGTTTTTTGGCGACTCAACCTGTATTTCTTAATGCAATGTTAATTAGGGCTATTGTGGTTACCAGAAAGGCATATTTGTTATTCTCATGATGTGAAAGATATATAAATTTCATGTTTTTAAACTTGAATGTAGTTAATTCTGCATAGTTTTACTGCTCTATCTTGCTGTATTTTTTTTTTTTTGTTCTTTTTAAAGATTTATTTATTTATTTGAAAGAGTTAGAGAGAGAGACAGAGATCTTCCATCAGCTGGTTCACTTCCCATATGGCTACAACAGCAGGAGCTGGGCCAATCCAAAACCAGGAACTAGGAACCAGGAGCTTCTTCCAGGTCTCCCACATTGGTGTAGGGGCCTAAGCATGTGGGCCATCTTCCATTGCTTTCCTAGATACATTAGCAGGGAGCTGGATCAGAAGTGGAGCAGCCAGAATTCGAACAGGTGCCCATGTGGGATGCCAACACTGCAGGTGGCAGCTTAACCTACTGTGCCACAGCACCAGCCCCTCTTGCTGTCTTACAAAGAAATCTGTTTCACTAGTCTTTCCCCCTTCCATTTTGTTAAAAAAAAGATTTATTTATTTGAAAATCAGAGTTAGAGAGAGATATTCCATCTGCTGATTCACTCCCCAAGTGACTGCAATGCTCAGGGCCAACTTCTTCCAGGTCTCCCAAGTGGGTGCAGGGGCCCAAGCACTTGGATCATCTTCCACTGCTTTCCCAGGCCATCAGCAGGGAGCTGGATCAGCAAAGGAGCAGCCGGGACATGAAACGTCGCCCATGTGGGATGCCACTGCCACAAGCAGAGGCTTAGCTTACTATGTTACAATGCCGGCCCCAATGAAATTTTTATTTTCAAAATTATTGAGGTAGAAAGTTTTTTAATCTTGGGGCCTACACTGTGGCATAGTGAGTAAAGCCGCCGCCAGCAGTGCTGGCATTCCATATGGGTGCTGGTTTGAGTCTTGGCTGCTCTACTTGGCCTGGGAAAGCAGTGGAAGATGGCCCAAGTCCTTGGGCCTCTGGACCAATGGGGGAGACCTGGAAGAAGCTCCTGGCTCCTGGCCTCGGATTGGCACAGCTCCATCCATTGGGGCCAACCGGGGAGTGAACCAGCAGATGGAAGACCTCTCTCTCTGTCTCCCTGCCTCTCCTTCTCTCTGTGTGTAACTCCGACTTTCAAATAAAATAAATAAATCTTTTTTTTAAAGATTTATTAATTTATTTGAGAGACAGAGTTGCAGACAGAGCTGTGCCCATCTGAAGCCAGGAACCAGGAGCATCCTCTGGTTCTCCACATGGGTGCAGGGGCCCAATCACTTAGGCCAACACCGGCTGCCTTCCCAGACCATCAGCAGGAAGCTGGATTGGAAGAGGAGCAGCTGGGACTTGAACCAGTGCCCATATGGGATGCTGGTGCTGCAGGCGAAGGATTAATCCACTGTGCCACAGCGCCGGCCCCATAAATAAATCTTTTAAAAAAAAGTTTTACTCATCTATTTTTTGATGACCTTTTGGTGAAACGGGCATTACACAAAATGTACCATTCTAAATATATTTTTAATGATTATTTATTTATTTGAAAGGCAGAGATACAGAAAGATGAAGAGAGGGAGAGAGATCATCCATTTGCAGGTTCACTACAATGGCTGCAATGGCTGGAACTGGGCTGATTCAAAGCTAGGAGCCAAGAGTATCTTCTGGGTCTCCCACATGGGTGTAAGGGCCTAAGCCCTTGGGCCATCTTCTACTGCTATTCCAGGCACATTAGCAGGCACCTGGATTGGAAGTGCAACAGCTGGGGCCCATATTGGATGCTGACACTGCAGGACCACATTTTAACTCCATCAGCTCCATTTTAACTATTCTTAACATGTAAAATTCATTGTCATTAAGTACATTCACAATGTTGGGCAACTGTGTTCATTATAAATTTTTTTTTTTTTTTTTTTTTTTTTTGACAGGCAGAGTGGACAGTGAGAGAGAGAGACAGAGAGAAAGGTCTTCCTTTGCCGTTGGTTCACCCTCAATGGCTGCCACGGGCGGCGTGCTGCAGCCGGCACACCGCGCTGATCCGAAGGCAGGAGCCAGGTGCTTCTCCTGGTCTCCCATAGGGTGCAGGGCCCAAGCACTTGGGCCATCCTCCACTGCACTCCCGGGCCATAGCAGAGAGCTGGCCTGGAAGAGGGACAACCGGGACAGAATCCGGCGCCCCGACTGGGACTAGAACCCAGTGTGCCGGCGCCGCAAGGCGGAGGATTAGCCTAGTGAGCCGCGGCGCCGGCTATAAATTTTCATAACCTTTTTATCATTCTAGACTTATCCATTAAACAAGAGCCTCTCAGACTCATCCATGTAGTCCCTGGTAGCATCTATTCTACCTTCTTTTTCTATTAATTTGCTTGTTCTAGGTACGTCATGCAAGCTGAGTCATACAGTGTTTTCTTTTTGTTTCTGCCTTATTTCACTTAGCATGATGATTGCAAGGTTCATCATATTGTAGAATTCAGTAGAATTTTTTAACTTTTTATAGCTAAATAACATTGTCCTTTTATCCATTGGTGGACACTTAGTTGTTTTCACTTTTTGACTATTGTGAAAAATGCTGCTATGAATATTGATATATCAGTTTGAGCCTCTCCTTTCAATTCTTTGAGGTGCAATCGCTGAATCATATGACAGTTCTGTGTTTAACTTTGAGAAACCACCAAAGTATTTTCTATGTCAACTCATCTGATTTTAGAATTCAAAATGTTGTATTTTAGGGAAAAAAAGCCTTTTTTTATAATTTAATTTTGTAGTCAGTTAACAGAAGGAGACAGAATATAGGAAAAGTAAGGAAGGAGACAGAGTCATATTAAAGGAAGAGTCACATTCAAAGACAGGGAGAAAAATACATACTTTCAAAGTTAGGGATGGAAATAACAGAAAGGGGGCCAGCACTGTGGCATAGTGTGCTAAGATGCCGCCTGCAGTGCCAGCTGCTCCACTTCCAATCTAGCCCTCTACTATGGTCTGGGAAAGCAGTAGAAGATGTTTGCTGCACCCACGTCAGAGACCCAGAAGTTCCTGGCTTCGGATGGACCCAGCTCCAGCTGTTGCTGCCATTTGGGGAGTGAACCAGCGGATGGAAGACCTCTCTCTCTCTCGCTCGCTCTCACTCTCTCTCTCTCTTCCTCTGTAACTCTGCTTTCAAATAAATAAATAAACCTCTAAAAAAAAAGGAAATAATTGAGAAACAAAAAGTTCAGTAGTTTTAGTAACTTAATAATTTGTTTTAGTAACTTAATAATTATAATAGTTACATTATTATATGTTATATATATTATGTAACTGTTATAATAGTTACATTATTATTATGTTGAAAACAGGACACTTTTTGTTTTAATTACTTATTTATTTAAGAGACAAAGAGACAGACCTAGAGACAGAGCTCTCATTTGCTGGTTCATGCCCCAAATGCCCACAAGAATGAGGTTGAGCAGGGGCTGAAATCGAGAGCTGGAGACTCAATCCAGGTCTTCCACGAGAGTGGCAGGAACCCAATTATTTGAGCCATTACTGCTACCTCCCAGGGTTTGTAGTAGCAGAAAGCTGAGTCAGGAACTAGGACTCAAACTCAGGTCAAGTGGACACTTTAAACCAAAATATAACCATTATTTCGTTATGTTGCAATGATAGCTATGATTGATTTAGTTTGTTTATTGTATTTTTCAGGTTTTTTGCAACATGCCTATGTTATTCATATAATTAAAATATTAAAAAACTAAAAATGAATAGGCAAGCTTAGGAGATTATATATGTAATAGCAAATATGTTTTAAATGTGTTCATACTTTTGCTTATATCATCACTAAAAGGGTTGCAAATTCTTAAATGTAGGTAGGTATCATTATTAAAGCTTATGTTTATTAGTTGTAACAATTATGATTGAAATAAAATAAGAATAATGTTTTTGATTTTCTTAGCATCCTTACACCGTTAACTATGGATATGTATGCCTGGACTCAAGAACAAGCTGTATTTTATGATGGAATAATACTTGCTGCCCTTGGAGTTGAGGCAGTTCTTGTTTTCATGGGCGTTAAAATACTTTCCAAGAAGTAAGTTAGATGTTTTTGTTTCTTTTAAAAAAATGAAATAAGAAACAGAAGTAACAATGCAAATGAATGTGCTAGTAAAATAGTTTAAATTGTTTTTATTTAATAAAGTATGATAAATAATTTTTCTCATTATATGTTGTAGTCCTTGAAAGTTTGCAAACATATTTAAAATTTATCTAGAGAATATATTTTTATACCCTGTGATATTTCTTTGGTAAAGCAATATTCTTTTTTTTAACTTTTTAATTTATTTTTCTATTATGCCCAAACAGGCCATTTATTAGTATAGGCTCATCATTTCACAAAGTATATCACAGAAAAGGAAAATGGAAGACTCATACTTTGGGGCTCTAGTGGATTACTAAACCTGATGGTGGTCACTAGGAAAGTTCTAAGAAATTCTATTAGGTTGGCCAGAAAGGCCAGATTCAAGTAGATAAATTACAGGCACAGGGGGACAGCATACCATCTTTCTGCCTTTCTACCCAGGCAGACTGCTTCAGGAGAATAGAACCTCTCTCTCTCTCTCTCACTGTCCACTCTGCCTGTCAAAAAAAAAAAAAAAAAAAAAAAAGGGTATAGCTAGAATTCAGGCTACAATTTAGGAAACTTTAAAAACAAACAAATGAAAATATGTTAAAGTGAGAAAGACACCTATTTTAAGTCAAATCTTAACATTAGTTTTTCTGGTTTTGTTCAGAATAGGAAATTGAGTTACTGGGGATTTCAACAGATACCCCAAATAGGAACTTATTTTTATTCTGCACTTCCACATTAATAACCATAAATTCTCTTCTAAAACCAGAATAATTCTGAATTCCAAAGAGAACCAATTCCTTCTAAAATTAGGAATTATCTCCATGTCCACTGGAGAAATAAGATCTGCCTAAGTATGCCTACAAAACGTTGGAGGCCAATAATGTTTTTTTTTCTATGCTGAGAAATGAAAAATCTTGGGACTCTGCAAGACACACAAAAGTTCTTTTCCTTCTCCCAATAAATTATAAGAATTTAAAGTGTAAATACAGGAGGGCTTTAAGTGAAAATAAAAAAAGACAAAAAAGAAATTAAAAAAAGAAAATGGACATATCAACTGGAAAAATGTCTCACCTTCATTCAGTGCTTCTACCTCCCAGTCAGTCATTTTATCACCACAGCTGTAGTCATGTGAAGAAATCCTTAAAACATGCCTGATATATATACAGATATGCATATCTGTGTATATGAGATATATAAAATTTTATTTAAATAAAAGAGAAAGCTAGAATCAGCAATATATCTTGCAGGACTGCTGTAGGCCAGGACTTTAATCCACTGTGCCACAGCACCAGCCCCAACAAAAATTGTCATGTCATCAGATATCCAGATGATACTTAGATTTTCTCTACTGTTGCAAGTGTTTCTTTTGTCTTTTTTGTTTAATGTTGTTTGCTCATTTGACTCAGCTTCTTAAGTTTCTTAGTTTTCTTTTAATGGATAGGTTTCTTTGTTTCTTTCTCCTTACAAGCTAAAAGATGTTTGCACTATAGTTTTCCACATTTTGGAACTTACTGATTGCATCACTGCAATATTTCTGAAGCATTTTCCTCTGTCTACTTTATTTCTTGAAAACCAATATTTGGCATCTAAAAGCTTGATAAGATTAGGGTGCAATTTGTGGGAAGAATGGTAAAGGTGGCATTATGTGTTTACATCAGAGGAAATAGAATGTTTCACTTAATCTCTTCCTATAATGTAATTGGCCATTGCTCCTTCCCTAGACCCACTAACTGAATAATGGATCATTGCAAAATGCTGGTAGAATTGGTCCTCTATATTCAGAAGTTCCACATCCAGAAACTCAACCAACTGTAGAGCAAAAATATTTAGGGGAAAAAGAACTGCTCCACTGAACATGTCAAACATGGCCTAAACCTTTACATAACATTTACCTTGTATTAGGCATTATATGTAATCTAGAGATGATTTAAAGTACATAGGAGGATTATGAAAGTTATATGCGAGTACGGTGCCATTTTAGCTGAGAGCCTTGAGCATCTGCAGATTTTGGTGTCTGAGGTAGGTCCTGGAACCAGTCCCCTGCAGATGCTGTGTGATGGCTGTGTGTTACTTTGTCACTCCTTTATTGACTTGTGAGAATACTGCCTATGAAGAGAACCTTCCCCTCCCCAGCTGTTTGATTTACCTGAAGTACAGTCTATAGGAAAGGCAGAGTAAATAATTGTTTATTAACAGTATTTAAAAGGAATAGATTGGTTCCCTAACATCCTGAAGAAGTGATTAATGAATATTTTATTTATAGAGCTTATAGATTTTAACACTTTCATAAGTTGTAGTCCACTGCCAATATTATTTTATAGGTGTTCACAATGTCACTTATTTTTCTTATTTTAATTAATGTGATAATTATACATATTTATGGGGCACAGTGTGATGGTTCAATATTTATAAAATATAATGAGCAAATCAGAGTAATTAGCTTTTCCATCTCCTTAAACGGGTATCATTTCTTTTTTCTTGGGAACTTCACATTCCTTTCTGCCTTCCTAGTTCTTTATAAGATATGTAATAAACTTTATGAATAGTAGTCCCCCTACTGTGCTGTAGACCATCAGAACTATTCCTCTTATGCAGCTGTATCTCGGTACCTATTATCTACTTCCCTTTATCTTCTGCCCAACCTCCCATCCTAACCTCTAGTGACCACTATTCTACTCTTTACCTCTGTTTTATAAAAAATCAAGATTTATTTATTTGTTTGAAAGCCAGAGTAACAAAGAAGAGAGATATTCCATCTATTAGTTCACACTCCAAATGCTTCCAAGAGCCAGGGGGTAGGCCAAGCCAAAGCCAGGAGCAAGGAACTCCATCCAGGTTTCCCATGTGGGTGGCAGGAACCCAGTCACTTGGGCCATCATTCACTGCCTCTCAGGTACATTAGCAGGAAGCTGGACTGAAAGCATGGATTAGCCTGAACCCAAACCATGCACTGCAATATGGGCTACTGAAGTCTCAAATGGTGGCTCAACTCTGTACCGTGACATCCAACCCTACTCCTTGCTTCTATGAAATCAACTTTTTTTAGTTTCCACATACAAATGAGAGCTTGCAGTATGTGTTTCTGTGCTTAACTTATTTCACTTAACATAATGTAGTCTAATTCATCCATTTTGCTGCAGATGGCAAGATTTCATTTTTTATGGCTGATAATCCATTGTGTGTTTGTGTTTTTTTAAATGCTTTATCCATTAATGGACACCTTGGTTGATTCCATATCTTGGCTATTGTGAATACTGCTGCCATAAACATGGAAGTGAAAGTATTTTTACATTGTCAACATTTGGGGCCACTTCTTCAAGTTGACTAAGTCCTTTTGTCATAACTTCATAGTCACTGATAGTTTCTTTGCTTTCTGATGTGAAAAGATGTCTGTGCTTAGCTTCCACATTTTCTGTCCTACACCTGAAGTCAACAATTTTTCTTAATTCTGTTTAATGGGAAATTATATTTAGCATTCATATTTGATATATCACTAAGTGACATGACACTATTTTATTTATAGTTTTATAGTTTTTCTAATTGTAAAAGTAAGAGAACTCAGAGTGTTTCATTTTAAAGTTACAGAGTTTGTGTTCTTGAACAGGATTGGTGAGCGTGCTATTCTCCTGGGAGGACTCATCGTTGTGTGGATTGGCTTCTTTATCTTGTTACCTTGGGGAAATCAGTTTCCCAAAATTCAGTGGGAAGGTATAGCCATACATAATTTTAATGTTTTATTATTAATCTAAAATTAACAAGTAATACACTGAGCTAATTTTGTTTTTATAGATTTACATAATAACTCAATCCCTAATACCACATTTGGGGAAATTATTATTGGTCTTTGGAAATCTCCCAGAGAAGATCACAGTGAAGGACCAACTGGTTGTCCAATTGAACAAGCATGGTGCCTCTACACCCCAGTGATCCACCTGGCCCAGTTCCTCATATCAGCTGTGCTCATTGGGATAGGCTATCCAGCCTGCAATGTCATGTCCTATACATTATATTCAAAAATTCTAGGACCAAAGCCTCAGGTAAGCCAGCTACTCTGACTTTGCAGTTGTGTGAAATATAGTTAGAAGCACTCAAAATTCTTGCTACTGTTCTGTTTTTCACAAAGGCTGCTTTGAGAGATTTTAAAAAATTTTTTTGTAGCATTTTAAAATTAAAAATACAACTTTTGTTAAGTATTTACAAGATTTATATACACACATTTAACAAACAGTACCCTATTGGAACCTAATTTAGAAATTATGAACTCAAAATCAGTTTCATAGGAAAAAAGTCTAAAGCATAAATTTCAGAAACTCATTCTTAGAGGAGATATTAGGTAAGAATCAAAATTTATAGTCTAATTTAGATCAGGGCTTAATTTCATCTGCTAGAACTACTAAGAGATGAAAACACAACAGTCTTTTCTTGTTTCTTTTTCTTTTTCTTTTATTTGACTGCTAGAGTTAGTGAGAGAGAGAGAGGGAGAGACAGAGAGAAAGGTCTTCCTTTTCCTTGGCTCACCCCACAAATGGCTGCTACAGCAGGCGCTGCGCTGATCCGAAGCCAGGAGCCAGGTGCTTCTCCTGGTCTCCCATGTGGGTGCAGGGCCCAACCACCTGGGCCATCCTCCACTGCCTTCCCGGGCCACAGCAGAGAGCTGGACTGGAAGAGGAGCAACCGGGACTAGAACCCGGCCCATATGGGATGTTGGCGCCGCAGGTGGAGGATTAACCTAGTGAGCCACAGCGCCAGCCCCCAACACAACAGTTTTAAAAGTTTATAGCAGCTATGTATGTTTTAAAATTAGATTTTAAGTGAGAATTCCAAATTCATTATGTAAGGTTAGGGAAAAATAGCAAAAATGAAGAAAATTATAAAAGAGACAAGTCCTACTCTGTTTGGCATAAATATGCTTCTGCTCTGGTCCTTTCTATGCTTATGTAAATGGGTGTGTGTCACACACCAGGAGTATATCATACTGTTTTGTAATCTGCTTTTTCAAAAATGTGACAATGTTTTGTGAATATTCAGTGCTTTTTAATTTGATTTTTGAGAACCATTTTTGTTTAATTTATGTGAAAGGTATACACACACACACACACACACACACACCACTCCTATCTGCTGGTTCACTCCTACAGTGTTTACAATGGCTGAGACTAGCCCAGGCTGAAGCTGGGAGCAAGGAACTCAATTGGTCTCCCATATAGGTATTAGGAACCTGATTACTTGGGCCATTACTGCTGTTTCCCAGGGTCTGCC
Organism: Oryctolagus cuniculus; assembly: GCF_051225735.1. Lineage (NCBI taxonomy): Eukaryota > Metazoa > Chordata > Mammalia > Lagomorpha > Leporidae > Oryctolagus > Oryctolagus cuniculus. The sequence goes on from NC_142874.1 coordinate 66,297,679, forward strand.
TTAGTAGAAGCTGGAGTAAGGAAACCAGGTACTCCAGTATAGGACATGGGCATCTTAACACTAACTGCTTGCCTTTAGAGAATGTATGTATGTATGTATGTACCATAATCCTATTATTGTACACTTAGATTATTAATTATTTTTAGTAGCAGTTATTCAAATGACCACAGAATAGGGGCTGGTGCTGTGGCTCAGTGGATGAACGCCACAGCGTGCAGCACTGCCATGCCATATGGGTGCCAGTTCAAGTCCCAGCTGCTCCACTTCAGATCCAGCTCCCTGCTAATGCACCTGAGAAAGCAGTGGAGAATAGCCCAAGTGATGAGGCCACTTCACCCATGTGGGAGACCTGGAGGAAGCTCCTGGCTCTTGGCTTTGGCCTGGCTCAGCCCTGGTTGTTGCTGCCTTTAGGGGAGTGAACCAGCGGATGGAAGACCTGTCTGTCTGTCTGTAACTCTGCCTCTCAAAAAATAATTTAAAAAAAAAATGGCTACAAAATAAATTTATCATCTTCCTCTTTAAAAATTACACCAAGGTTGGGCATTTCATCCAGCTGTAAGATACAGGTTAGGACACTTCCTTTCTCCGCTGGGAGTACCTGGGTTTGATTACCAACTCTGGCTTCCAGTTTCTTGGTAATGTGGACTCTGGGAGGCGGTGGAAATGGTACAAGTAGTTGGATTCTTTCCAGTCAAGTAGGACACCTGGATTGTGTGCCTGGTTCCTGGCTTCAGCCCCCTAGCTGTTGCAGGTATCTAGGGAGTAAACCCATGCATGGAAGCTGTTTCTCTGCCTCTCAGATAAAGAGGAATTTTTTAAGAATTAAAAGTAAATAAAAATTAAACTAATATCTTCACATTTTCAAAACAAAAATTAATTTTCTCTATTGAAAGAAGACAAACTTAGTAGCTGTGTTATCGTTATAAAGTAAGACATTTTGATAACTTTTGAACATAAAAGATGTATTTTAAAGTTTTCAAATTTAAGAATAAAAGCATATTAATTGCAAAGGTGAAACATGATGGTTGTAGCAAAATTCAAATAATTTAGAAATGTCTATAACATTTCACTGCCGCAGACCATCACTCGTAAGTTCATTTGTTCCCTGAGACATTTTTCTCTGCCTATTCAAACTTATTCACACTCATGTCTTAATAAAAGAAAACAACAACAAAGACTGTATCACATCTACAATATTTTTTTCTGTATTGTGACTCTTTAAGTGAATATATTACAGCCTTTTTTCCAGGTTACTGCATATTTGTGTTATAAGTTTGTACTCTATGACTTTATTCTTCTATTTAAGATTTATTTATTTATCTGATAGGCAGAGATACAGAGAGAAGGAGAGAGAGAAATCTTCCATCTGCTGGCTCACTCTCCAAATGGCTGCAATGGCTGGGGCTGGGACAGGCCAAAGCCAGGAGCTTCTTCCAGGTCTCCCATGTGGGTGCAGGGGCCCAAGCTCTTGGACCATCTTCCTCTTCCTTCCCAGGCACATTAGCAGGGAGCTGGATAGGAAGTGGAGCAGCCTGGACTCAACTGTCACCCATATGGGATGCTGATGTTGCGGGGAGAGGCTTAGCCTTCTATGCACCCCAAACTTAGTCTTCTAGACAGCTGATTAGCATTCCAATTCTTAAATATACCATAATTTATTTATTCACCTATGACATTTGTTTTCAGTTTGGGGCTCTGAAAAGCAACGATGCCCTGGATGTTCTTGGGTAGACTGCATAGGTTATCGTTTGGGATTCCAAAGTTGTGGGAGTGGCACAGTGGTCCAGCGGATCAGTCAAACACAGCATCACATCTCCTGGACAAGCTACTTAAACTGAGTTTCAGCTTCCACATTTGTTAAATGGGAGTAACAGCAGTCATCAAAATTTGTGAACAGGGCCGGCGCTGTGGTTCACTTGGTTAATCCTCCACCTGCGGCACCGGCATCCCATATGGGTGCCGGGTTCTAGTCCCAGTTGCTCCTCTTCCAGTCCAGCTCTCTGCTGTGGCCTGGAAAGGCAGTGGAGGATGGCCCAAGTGCTTGGGCCCCTGTACCCGCATGGGAGACCAGGAAGAAGCCCCTGGCTCCTGGCTTCAAATCAGCACAGCGCTAGCTGTAGCAGCCATTTGGGGAGTGAACCAATGGAAGGGAGACCTTTCTGTCTCTCTCACTGTCTATAACTCTACCTATCAAAAAAAAGCTTATGAACATTAGAAACAATATATGCAAAGCAGTGTCTGGCATGTAGCAGGTACAAAATAAATGTTATCTCTTTAAAGGCATATTTTTTAAAGGCATATTTTTTAAAGGCATATTAATAGGTTGCTTCAGAGACTTCAGCAGACTTAAATTTGTCCCTTTACATTTTTTATTTTTATTTATTTACATTTATTTTTCTTGAACTATAACCTTCAAGTTTATTGTTCATTACTTGTATTTATAGCAAAGAATACTATGTTTAACGTAAAAGATGGGGAAAGTGATTTTTCTGAGTTTGCATTAGCTTGATAATAGCATTATCTTGGCTTTAAAAAGATTAAATTTGATTATTGATTTGCTTGTCCCCACCTCACTGTCCTACAGGGTGTGTACATGGGCTGGTTAACGGCTTCTGGCAGTGGAGCACGGATTCTCGGGCCTGTATTCATCAGCCACGTGTATAGTTACTGGGGACCACGATGGGCGTTCAGCCTTGTATGTGGGATCGTCGTGCTCACCATCACTCTCCTGGGAGTGGTTTACAAGAGACTTATTGCGTTTTCTATACGGTATGGGAGGATTCAAGAGAAAACTGGGTCAGAGTAGTAGAAAGTAAATGCTGTGTGGCATTTCCTAGTCTAAGGCTCTGCTAAACACCTGCTGCGAGCCAGCCTCCAACAGTCAGGCTGCAGATACTGCTTATTTTGAGTAACAAGACCATGTGTTGGATGACAGGGAATCTTACAGGTAACTGTGAATAGTAGGATATATAAAAACATTGTCAGTCATAATTTCTTTATCTCAAAAATGAATTCCACTAATACTTTTGTGGGCTTGCATGAATTAGTGAGTGAACAATGGGCAGTAAATGTGAAGTTAAATTTAATAAAAACTGCATAGGTTTCATTAAAATAGTGAGAGAACCAGAAAGAGGGTTGTATATGAACTAGCTATAGCAGAATGAAATTATAATAGATATTCTCCTACCTAAATAGGGGTATTTTAATTTTATTTTAATTTTATTTAAAATACACTATTACCAAGTTTCCATGATACAAAAATCGAAACCCTTAAAATTTCTTTTTAGCATAACTACCGTCCTATGTTGCCTTCCATAAGTCTTAATTCCATACTGCACCTGATTTCAGTTCATTGTCTCACTAACCCCTAAGTTAACATGGGTAAGAATAATGTTGATATTTGACAATAAAGAGGATTAAGAGATCAAGATTTCACTACATTTAGTAGAGCTAACTACTTTTTGCTTTCAAGTGCTAATCAGTAATTTATTTAGAAACATAAAGACAGACGTGCTATTGCATACCTATTCGAAACAGTAAATGGTTTCTTAAAATCATTAGTATTTTTTAACTCCCTTAAACTCTGAAGAAAAGATGTTTTTCCCATCTCTCACTAGTGGCAGGGAGGAACACAACAGTTTTGAGCTTGTCTATGTATATGTATATCTATTTAGAGTTGCTGAATTTTTGTTGGATTTTAAATTTGGATGGGTCCTAATAGCCCCAATCAAATCAGACTAGTAAGTATTTAAGGCAAAATGACTTCAATCTGACAGTTTACTCAGTTTACCTTAAGCTGGGTAAATCATACTCTCACTATATACATTTCTACCTCTACATAAGTTGAAGTCTGATGAAGAGTAGAGAACTATGTATATAATCACCATTACAAACAGTACAAAAATATGTCCCCACGGTTCCTGCTTTAAGTTATAAACACTACCACGTGCACGCTATACTGAGCTTGCCATGTTCTTCAAGGTCGTTTCTTCAGCTCTCCCCGAAGGCTTCATTTGACAGCAATCATCCTGTGATGACATTGTGAAGGTGCTGCTCACTGTTCCTCACCTCCCACAGTAAGATTGTGTCTCAGGGGCTTTTGCACGACCACAGCCGGCTCTCTGGCACCTGCACGACTCTGTTCTTGTTCTGCAGCTCCCTTCCCCGTCTTCACCTTGGTTTGGAACAGTGTACGTGGTGGAAATATCAACAGTGGTCAGAATGAAAATGTTAAGAGTGAATATTTATGGAGTCCTTTTCACATTCCTGGTAATGTGTAATATACAACTTAATTCTGTGGTTCCCATTTGACAGATAAAATGGCAGCTGAGAAGTTATTTGTCAAAATAAGTCTCTGCAGAATCCACTATTAACCACTACCACTGTGTTTCTGATACTGGGACAAATAGCCCAGAAAGTTGCAGAATCAGACAACTACTAATTTTAGGGTAAATTAACTTACCTGTACCTATGATTCCTTTTGAACAGAAATATTTGGGAAATACAATTTTAAATGTACTGACTGGTTTTTGTCTTAGCATAATAGTTACTCTGTTTCCAGCAAAAATACTACATAGAAGTTTCCCAACCTAGGAAGATTAATAATATTCATTTAAAATAAGATAAACCATAACTTTGCACAAATGACTGGTCATCTTTTTACTGAAAGTGCCTTCTTCAGAGGATTACATCATTGAATCTTCTTACAAAAGGATACAGATCAGGAAGTGACATGAGGTTGAGAAGAGAGCAGGGAGGTTAGTTTGAGTAAAAACAGCAGTTGAGGTCTTGAGGATAAATTTAAAAAGATAGGACACCTCAAAGTATGGGGAAAAATTATTTTGCTAGTGAGCAAAGTGAGAGTTGTTACTAAAGTTTCCTGAGACACTTCCTGTCACAGCAGTCAGGAGTGGTGCTCCAAGGGAGGAATTGCCTGAAAGTCTTAAGAATAGTAAAAGAAGATGTATTTTAGAAAACCTAAGCTGAAACTTGAGAAGGATAATCTTCATTTCATGAAGGGGTATATAATGTCACAGTGCATCTCCATTCTGTTTTCCTTCATTTGTGTACATTTAAAATGAATTTTCAATTCATGTAACACTTTCCTCTTGCATAAAGTGAAGTAATGCTATATGCAAATTTCATTTTAATGACGATAAACTCTTTTATCTGCAGCTGTTCCAGAATAGATTATTTTGAGAAGAAATTCTGGGTACTATTTTTTGACTGTTGCAGACTTGTTTGTAATTTAATGTTTATTTTAACATTGTAAATGCTCATTTTCTAATAAATAAGATTTAAATGTACCTTAAGCCTTAAAACTTTATTCAGACTTTTAATACATATCCAATGTCAAAAAAAAATACATATCCAAGAGGCCACCCACTAAGTGATGTGTCAATTACCATGTAACTGTTGAGGAAACAACAGTAAACAAAATGCAGAGCCTGTGCCCTCATGCCAGTAGGGAAGTCAGGCTTGAGTGAGTCACGTGATGACACAGATGATTGTGGCTGAGGGCAGGGCCATGAAAGAGAAGTATAGGGAGCTGTGAGAGTGAAAATAACTAACAGGAAACTGACCAAACAGGAAAGTCCAGAAATGTTTCTTCAAGTAATGATTAACTATGATCTGAAGGAAGACAATGATTTGGATTGGTGAAGAGTGGGACAAGTGCAAGCAGAAGGCTGGGTACATGTAAAGCCCTAGACATGGGACAATCTTGAAGCTTTTGCAGGATTTAAAATAGGTCCAAGATGGCTGGAATATGGTGAGAAGGGCCAAATTACTTGAGGTTAAAAAGGGAACAGTACAAGGCCAAGTAGGCTCTAAGTATCAGGACACCTTCAAATCCAAGTCAGAATTAGGAATTCTAACTTTAGGCATAGTTGGAGCTAGGAGATCAAATAGTGTCATCAAGATACTTTTTCTATGGATTCTGTATGCCTCTGCTTGACTTTATTTTCAGATGCTTCCATTTTGTGGGAAGAGGGGCACTGGCAGCCCAAGGCTCGCCACAATTCCAGAGCAGATGTACCAGAAAAACTAGAAGTATCCAGGTTTAACTTACACACCAATCCCTGAACTGACCAGAGAGAAAGTGGATGGAATCCCCCACCAACCCAGGTGTGGGCCATGCATCCTTTCTGGAAATGCACTGGCTGTATGTGAAAAGGAGGCAGGGAAGAATTCTGGCAGGCCCATCTCTATAACATGTTCCAAAGAGATTTACTTCTACTAATTGTTTTGATTAAAAGGAAATGATTATCTTGTTTTAGTTTCCCATTTCCCCAATTTTAATGAAACTGAGCACATTTCCTCTTTGTTGGCCACATGTGGGTTTCTTCTTTTGGATATTTGTAACATCATTTGTGGGCATACAAAATTATCAACTTAAAAAAATTAGCCTGCTATAGACTTACTGAATTTCAAGTCCTCCTGCGGACTTGTGTGGCAGGGCCACACCAAATGATTTTGCAGGCCTTATGTTTCACAGACGTTCCCCACCCCTGCGACCAAATCCTCCAAAACAATGTTGAACAACTGTGACACTGTCAGCTGGATAGAAATAGCTTCAATACTTCCCTGATTATAAAAACCAGCAGAAAACATTAGGTTGAACAGTCTTTATCATATTTAAGTAGTTTCATTCTATTCTTTTCATTAGGAATGGTTTTTTATCAAATATTTTTCTTCATGTTAATTCCATCATTAACTTACAATGTGTTGAAATGTTTGTCTAAAATATGCATAGATTTCCAGATATAAGAGTGGAGAAGCAGTACATTTAACATTTACAAAATTAGTTTTTTTTAAAATCTTTCCCCAAACTATTTCATTGTTTATTGTAAATAACAGTTTTCCCCAGGTATACCATAAAATTTCTGTGATGTATTGTCTTCCAGTTGCAATAAAAATTACTGAGTTGCATCAACTGAAAAAAAAAATCTGTCTTTCCCTAAAACAGGCAAGAAAATGTAAAAATAGGTTGTCTAGTAACTCACTTTAAAACAAGTATTTAATTAAATAAATCAAAAGATAAAGTAGCATTGCCATATTTATTTTTTATAAAATGCATTTGCAGAAATGTTTCATCAGACACTGGTGCTACAAAAATAAATATAAAACAAATATACACGTTTACATATTTACTTATAACAAAAATACACATTATTTACAAGTTCAAAAATTCAAAAACTCCAGCATGTTTGTCCATGATTCTCAACATGTCTGAGAAGTAGAGGAAACAATGATAGCACAAATACACCACACACTGTGCATATTTTTCTTTTTAAAAAATTATTCAATACAAATATATGAACACAAAATTTGAGAGTATGTTCTAAGAGCAAAGTTTGGTGTCCTATTTTATTCTATGGGCACAATATTTGATAAGTGACTCAAATTTCATTCTACTCTGTTCTCTCAGAATACAACCTTTATGGTAGATTAAATGATCTTTTACAGAAAGGCTTTCTGAAGAAGTTATATTAAATAAAAAGTAACTTTATTTGAAAGCCAACAAAAAAGTTATTTATTAAACATATGTATATATCTGAGAGGAGTTTTAATCATTGGAAACCGGGAGTTGCATTAGAAAACATCAAAAGGATGGAAGACAGACACTGTAATTTCTGTCTGATGTATTCTGGTAACTTTTCATTTTCTCCATACCTAAGTGAAACAAAAGAAAAAAGAAAAAAACATAACTTAATTTCTTATTTCTTATTAGAATACCAAAAGTACCTTACACTTTTCAGTAAATCTTCAATAAGACACTGTAGAAAAATTATACAAAGTTCTTTCTTAAACATGATTCCTTTAAAAGTAGACCAATTTCTAATCATTTAAACATAAAGAAAATTAGATAAAGAAACTTAAAGTGGTTTAATCAGTACTAAAATAAGCTGAAAATCTGAATTCCTAATTCTAAAATCAATGATAGACACTTTATAAAGAATGTGAAACTGCTTTTAATAAAGCCTCTCTCTGTAAAAGTAGTTCTTTAAGTGATGGTACTGCAGAAATATACATTTAACAAAAAAGCACTTGGCAGCTATTCACAAACTATTTCTCCCAAGTATAAGGAAATTCCAAAAGTTCACAGAAAATGAATAAAGAGACATTTATTTTGGTGCAGAAATGACCCATGCATAATTTTTTGAGAATACACATCTTCCACGAACTTTTTAAAGACCCATAATATTTCCACTGCTCATGAAGTAGCATGCTTATACTGGCATCTTTAGAACCACACCTCTTTAAAGCAAGTCATGGCCAAATTCCTTATTTTTAGCATGGTGCCTACCCCAAATTTTCATATAAATGAATATATAGCCATCTGTAGAAATCTGCAGGATTGGTTTCAGGACACCCCAAGGATATAAAAACTGTGGATGCTCAAGTCTCTCTTCAAAATGCATAGTATTTGCATATAACTTATGCTTATCCTCCTATATACCTTAAGTCATTTCTAGATTATAATACCTACTATAATGTAAATATCATGAAAATAGTTGTAACTGTATTGTTTAAAGAATAATGACATGGGCCGGCGCCGCGGCTCACTAGGCTAATCCTCCGCCTAGCGGCGCCGGCTTCTGTCCCGGTTGCCCCTCTTCCAGGCCAGCCCTCTGCTGTGGCCCGGGAGTGCAGTGGAGGATGGCCCAGGTGCTTGGGCCCTGCACCCCATGGGAGACCAGGAAAAGCACCTGGCTCCTGGCTCCTGCCATCGGATCGGTGCGGTGCGCCGGCCGCAGCGCGCCGGCCGCGGCGGCCATTGGAGGGTGAACCAACGGCAAAAGGAAGACCTTTCTCTCTGTCTCTCTCTCTCACTGTCCACTCTGCCTGTCAAAAAAAAAAAAAAAAAAAAAAAGAATAATGACATGAAAAAAAGCACTGTTCAGTACAGACACAATTCTTTTTTCAAATATTTTCAATTGCAATTAGTTGAATCCTTGGATATAGATTCTGCAGATACAATGAGGCCAATAGCTTACACTCAAAAAAGTCTTTCCAACATTAATCCCTTTACATTAGGGATCTTGCCTTTCATTTGTGGGAAATAAATCAGGTAATCTCTAAAAGAAAGACTTCTTGTCTGTTCCTGTAATTTTAGATGTATTGCTTTGAACTTAAAAATCAAAATCTAAAAGGGTCAATCTATTTAAATTCTGAAATAATGTTAAAAGAACTCTAACCACTTAAGATTATTCATTCCAACTGCTTTAGAAAATGACAAAAATGGGTATTATAGACAAAAATGGGTATTATTAAAGCTGTTGTTAAGAATAACAGCAGCTTTAAAGAATATGATTGTTGCCAAAATGAAAACATTAAATTTATTAAATCACTTAGTTCAACATATAGGGAAGGTAAAATCATAGCAGAGGGCTAAATTTCAACCAGCATTTCCAGTCTTACCTAGTTGTTTGACCATTTGGTGATGTATAACTGATAGAAGAAACGCCTGCCTGCACAACCAGCTGCGATCCATCATTGAACTGAACCCACACAGCTCCACTAGTTAACTAGGAAAATAAGCATATGAAATTACCATACAGTAGAGGACTTGAGGTTCTTAAAAGCTATGCATATTTAACAAGTTTTCCACATAATAGTAGTAGGAAAAAAAATCTCCATCATTATGAAATTAGAGTTATGGTGGTAGTAGCATCGAAAATGTCTTTTCCAGATTATTCCCTCTCTAAGAGCTAGGACATTATAATATGCAGATTATTCTAAATGAATTTTGTTTCCTACTAATTTCCATTAGGATATTTGAATAGCTTTTTGGGTTTTTTTACATATAAAATTTCTTAGCAAGAAAGGACTTAGGAACTAACAAAAGCCACAAGAATTATTCTTAGGCTGTAAGAATTTCTCCCTGGCCTGAGAATATTACATTTCAGACTTTGAAACTTCTTCCTTTAGTTACTGACACAAGTGTGCCATTCCAAAGAGGGAGGAGGCATACAGTACAGAGAAATAAATGTGGATACTAGAAGCAAACAGAACTAGGTATACATCCAGAATCTGCCAAAGTTCAAGAAGTTTATGACTGTGCAAGTCCATCTACTGCTATGAACCATAACTGCACTATCTATAAAAGGAAAAGTTATACTGGGGATAAGCTAGACAATGTATGTGAAAAACCTGGTGCCGCAGGGCAAGGACGCCACAAAGGAAGTGTACTTCTTCTCCTAAAGTATGAGGCTGCATTTTATTTCACTGATAATTAAAAGTACGTATGTTACACCCGAGTCTCCAAGCTTCAAGCTTTTTGAAAATATCCACATACCAGTCCACATCTACACACAATCCTATAATTTTGAAACTCATTTTCCAAATCCTGTTATCATGGTTTTTAAGAACAAATGCAAAAAACAGTTCACTCAGACCCAGCAGGCAATCTTGTATCAACAACACCTAGTATTCCATTGTAAACAAATAAAAAATGCTAAAATTCTAAATGATGTAACAAATGTGAACAATTTATAAAAAGCGTCCTTATAAGGAGAAACCAGTAAAATTATGTATGTGTGTATTTGGTCATTGTCTAATCAGTGTAAAAAAAAATTCATATTGAAAAAATTCACTTTTTTATAAACTTCTCACCTGTGTAGCCCAGCCAACATCTTTCACAAAAACAGACTTCAAAAGTTGTGCTGATTTAGGAAGACCATCTTTTAGATTGCTAGAAGAGATGTTTGTTCCAGAAGCTGTAGTTGTATGGCCAAGTCCCTCATTTGTAACTATCTACAAACAGTTAAAGGACAGTAAGATGTTATTTCTCAGCATTTTTTCAATAAGCCAACTTCAACAAAAGCAGAAAATTACTAGATTTTTATTAGCTTAATTTTTAAAAAAGATTTTATATATTTACTTGAAAGGCAAAATGACAGAGAAAAGAAAAGAGAGAGAGGGAGAGAACTTCCAGCTGCCGGTTCACATCCCAGATGGCCAAAACAGCTGGAGTTGGGCCAGGCTGAAGCCAGGAGCCAGGAACTCCATTTTAGTCTCCCATGTGGATGGCGGGAACCTAAGTACTTGTGCCATCAGCTGCCTGTCAGGCCACTGGCAGAGCTGGCCTGGCAGTGGAGGAGCCAGGGACTCCAATCGGCACTGCGGTGTGGGATGCAGCAGCTTTTCCCACTGCATCACCACACCAGCCCTGAAATAACTGCTTAAACAAAGATTTTAAAATCAAAATACAGCTAATTATTGACAATTAGAAAGATGCAGAAAAGAAAAATATCACACAACTGCTGTTGTCATTTTGGCAGATTTCCTTCATCTTTTCACCCGAGGCACAGGCTGTCATAGGTGCAATCACACTGTGTGTGAGCATACTAACAGTCCATTTCTCTAATGCTGCGTTTTCCTACATCACTAAGTAGTCTTCACTGGCATGCTGTTTCACTGAGTAAATATAGAATAAATTTACAAAAAAACACAAAAACTCGATTCCTGGCTTCAGATCAGCCCAGCCCTGGCTGTTGTAGCCATTTGGGGAGTGACAAGTACACAGAAGACCTCTCTCTCTGTCTTTCCCTCTCTTTGTCTATAACTCTGTCCCGCAAGTAAATGAAACAAAGAAAAATAAAAAATTAATTAATTAATTAAGCAGTTCGGAGAAGAACATATGAAAAAGCCCTTTGACTTGTTCAAAAGAACCAACAGAAAGCCCATTAGGCTCAAGCACAGTCAGTATGTGATAAAGTGGCTCAAGGTGAGGCCGGAAAAGCAGGTGGGTGATAAGAGAAAGTCACAGTAAGGAATTCTAATTTTATGTGAAAGGCATGAGGTAATCACTGAAGGGTTTGAAGTACAGAAGGGACGTCTACTTACAGGATTAACTACTGGGGTCTGTGCTGGAGAAACAGCACCACTCATGATCAGTCTGTTCAAAGATGGTGCCTCTCTCACTGGGTACTCTGGATCCACTGAAGGAGGAGGTGATAAGGCTGAAGGTGAAGTAGTAATACCAGGTTTTCTGAAGGAGAAAGAATTGTCCAAATATATTCCCTTAAAGCTTTCAATTTACAAGAAACTAAAGAATGTTTAAAATGTAAACATTAAATAAAAAAAAAGTATCTTACACATCCTAGCTAATGCTTAGGGTTCCGAAATACTTACCTTCCTACAATTATTGGGAAGAAGGGGGCACTCCTACTTTTCTTTTCCTCTTCTGAAATTACAGATTCCAGTGCTAAACAAATACGATGGCCCTGTTGCAAAAGAAAATGTTTTCTGTCAAAAGTTCACCTAGACCATGCTATCATTACTAATCGGTATGAAAAAACTAGTTAGAATGAAAAAATTAAGTATGTACCTCATTAGCATGGTCCATATACTTTCTTATTTCCTCTTTGAAACTGTTAACATCACTGTCACCTTTTAAACTGTAAGAGTACCCAGTTTTTTCAATCACCTGAATAAAATCTTCTGTTTTGTGTATTTTGGTTCCTAAAAAACAAGCAGAAAATTATTCTCTTATCATTTCTTTACCTATTCCCAAACTTCTACACATTATCACTTCAGTACCTAATAGTTCCTAGATCAAGGTATCATTTATATTCATTTATTAACCATTAACAAAATGACTCTCAAAGTAAGTCAATAAATACAGGCAATCTATTTTCCTTTTCAGTTTATGTCTGGTTTATATCTGATATTTTTGTGACATTAAAAAAAAATCAGCTTCAGTAAAAGTAACATAGTTATAATTATATGAGGAGTCTTCAAAAGAGTTCATGGAAAAGGCACATTATGAAAAACTATGTATGGATTTAAAAAATCTTTTGCACCAAAATAAACTTATCCTTTAATCAGATTTTCCATGAACGTCTTAATGTACTCCTCTATGTGTATGGTAAGAGATATGTGCTGTGTCTCCCTTAGAGGAAGCTTTACAGAACAAAAAGTATATTATCTATGCAGAACAGATTTAGAAAATCAGAGTCTCTGGTTCAACCCTAAACTTTTTGTCTAATTTATAATTCTCATAACTTAGTATATGCCCATTTGATTATTTAGTAAGAAATAAGATACTGTTTATTTCATGTGATTTTTAAACATCAATCTGGGCATAGTTAAATGGCAGCTAAGTAGGGAAAGAGGACTACTATACAGAGAGGGCACTCCAAAAAGTTTGTGGAAGACAGAATTAAAAAAAAGCTTTTGGTGCAAACAACTTCTGAAATCCATGCACAGCTTTTTTACGATACACAGTTTACAGACTTTTTGAAGACTTCTATTGTAGGGTGAATTATTTATAAGAAGGTATCATACATACATATATTTTGGTTAACATGATTTAACTTGTAACTTATATGTATGGATAAAGACATGGATGCACAAATGAAGAGTTTCCAAAAAGGTCATGGAAGATACATACTGTGAAAAAACTATAAATGGGCCGGCCCCGTGGCTCACTAGGCTAATCCTCTGCCTTGCGGCACTGGCACACCGGGCTCTAGTCCCGGTCAGGGCGCCGGAATCTGTCCTGTAGCCCCTCTTCCAGGCCAGCTCTCTGCTGTGGCCAGGGAGTGCAGTGGAGGATGGCCCAGGTGCTTGGGCCCTGCACCCCATGGGAGACCAGGATAAGTACCTGGCTCCTGCCATCAGATCAGCGCGGTGCGCCAGCTGCAGCGCACCGGCCGCGGCGGCCATTGGAGGGTGAACCAATGGCAAAAGGAAGACCTTTCTCTCTCTCTCTCACTGTCCACTCTGCCTGTCAAAAAAAAAAAAAACAAAACAAAAAACAAACAAACAAAAAAACTATAAATGGACTTCAAAAATTAATCATTTAATTCTCATTAACTTTATGAAGTAGCCTTGTATATATTAAAACTTTCCACATTAAGAGGGGGGCAGAAAAAGAAATGAACAAACAACAGCCCCACACACTATGATTAAATTATAAACTAAAGGAAAAATTTGCCACTTCTAATCAGTACTTACCATCATAAAACCAAACCTCAAAATCAGCACCAGGAGAGTTCTCCATTAAAACACATTTAGCATATTTTGTAAAATAAGTGATTTTGGGAGATTTAGATCTTACAAGCTGTACAAATCTGGAAGCATACTGATATTTTCGCCAATACTTTTCTAAGGGGAAAAAATGTAAAAATTATATATTATTATATGGAAGAAAGTGTTAGCTTGACATATATATTTTTATTAATTTTTATTTCTAATAGGTTTTCTTGTGTGTTTTGAAAATTTTATTTATTCAAAAGACAGACAAAGATAAAATGAGAGGCTCAGGGAGCAGGGGGGTGTGGGGGGATGGAGTGGAGGCAGGGGCGGGGGGGCAGACACAGAGTACTCCCTCTTCTAGTTCACTACCCAAATGCTCAGGAAGTTTGGGGCTGCCAGAAGCTGGGAACTCAGTAGAGGTCTCCCATGTGGGTGGCAGGGACAAAACCACCCGAGTAATCACCTGCAGCCTCCCAGGGTCCACACGGGTGAACCAGGCACTCTGCTAGGGGACATGGGTGTCTTCATTGTTAGGTGAAACACTTGCCCCTTGTTTGTTTCTAAAAGTCATTGCAATGGGGTCTTAATATTCAATGCTTATTTCCCCAATCCAGGATATCCAGAACTGAACTGGGAATCCAATTTGGCTAACCACAACAAGAAGCGGTCATTTATGCAGCACTGCAATAATTTCAAAGGTCAAAAACTAGATATGTCATGTTACAAGTTTTCGTATGATTCTAGCCAAACCAATGCAAGTACACAAATTAGTGTGATATGACTAATATTCCAGAGTTAGATTTTTCTTAAAAGCCTAAAGCTACATTGTAAGAATACGAATAAACACTGAATGAATAAGGTACATTAAATTTCACCAGATACTAAGTACATAATTATGATCCACTGTAGCCTGCATAAAGACAAGATAGGTACAAGCCATCATATCTATTCGGTTTATGAATATACGCATCTATTATCTAAACTTACTTTCTGGTAAATTTACATACCTGGTAAATTGTCAAAGCTGTATCTACTGATGTTGTCAGTAGGTGAAGGTGGTCTGTCAGCAAGAGGAAAACCTCTTCCATCATTTGGATAATAAACAGTAATCTGCCAGAAAAAAAAAGTAAGAATTCTAATTACATAGCATTAAGTTACTTGAGAGTATGAAAAAAGTTCAAATGCAATATTAAATATTTTATATAAAAACATTCTTCTCTAAAAGTATTTTTGTTTTTTAAACTTAAGCCAAAGTTAGATTTTATTACTAGCTATAATTATTTTTTAAGCCGCATTAATTTATTTAAATATGTTTAGTATATTATTTCAGTTTCTGAATTCCAGAGACACATATATTAAGAAAATTGGTATTTAAAAAATTTAAAGACTTCTCTTGGGGCCAGTACAGTGGCATAGCAGGTAAGGCCACCACTTGCGGTACTGACATCCCATATGGGCGCCGGTTTGAATCCCGGCTGCTGTACTTCCAATCAGCTCTCTGCTATGGCCTGGGAAAGCAGTCCAAGGATAGCTAAAGTCCTTGGGATTTTGCACCCACGTGGGAGACCCGGAGGAAGCTCCTGGCTCCTGGCTATGGATTGGTGCAGCTCCAGATGTTGCAGCCAACTGGGGAGTGAATCAGCGGATGGAAGACCTCTCTCTCTATGCCTTTCCTTCTCTGTGTAACTCTAACTTCCAAATAAATAAATAAATCTTTAAAAAAAAAAAAAAAAGGCTTCCTTGGAGAATGAATCAGGATACTAAATGCTTAAGTGATGATTTGAAGTTGTAAGATAATAAGGTAACTTCATATTACCGTATTTCCATCACTAGATATTTGGAGAACTTCTTTCACATATTCTTGAGATGTATGTTCCTTTAGAAGCTCCACACACACTTCCTCAGAATCAAGTATGCTCACCTAAGGAAAAAATGAAAATCAGTATCAATTCTCTTGTTTACTAGAATATTTATGACATATATCATAGTGAAAAGAATAGTACTTAACCATGGTAGAAACAGCTCCTAAAATGAAAGTCAAATAGCTGCTTCACTGCAACAGACTAGACCAGAGGTCTGTTTGAGCACACCTGTGAGCCATAAGGCGCCAAGGTCAGAATGTCTAATGAAGTGTGAAAGGATAACCAGTGAGAGAACAGCAAGCAGAAGGGAGGGTGGAGAATAAGGGTTTTGGTAAGACAAAAGCAAGCCAAACAAAGGCAAAACTGGGTAAAATGGGAAGCAATGAAAACACAGCATGAAGATCCAATTAAAAACAAATCACCATTCCCAATTCTTATTTGACAATTTTGAAACTCTAAACCTACATGTGGTTACTCCTTTGCTTTAAATAGTTTCAAATACTAAAAGGGAAAAAATGAGTTATGCTTCCTATTTTACCTTTCTGATTTGGGACAAATGTAAAAACAATAAAAACGAAAGCCCAGGGATAAGTACTGAAATTGTGAATAAAATAATGCTTAAAATATATAGCCAGTATTATTTTTAAATGTTTTTCAATCAAATCCATTTTACTTAAACCAATAAAGTTGAAAACTAATCAGTATTAATTTACTGTTATGGTAGAGCTATTTTTCCCCCCATAAACACCCAATCTTTAAATAATACTTCATGATGTATATACCACAAAGTAAAGACATTAAAGGGAACTAAAAATAATCGTGTTCGCAAGAACTATATTCACAAGCAAAGTATCATACAGTAAATTAGAAAACTAATGGACATACCACAGCCTTTTTGGTTTTCTGTCTGATGGGTTTTAACCTATGAGCAATCAAAGGAGATGTTATGCTTCGTAGTGTTTGCTTCAGATAACCCAGTTTTGACTCCATACTCCTAGTTTTGCTTTGTTCAGAAACAGGATCTAAGCCAAAACCAGATTCTTGTTGAATTATTTCAGGCTTGCTGTGAAGTCCAGTGATGTATTTCATAGTATTCAGCTGTTTAAAACAATGTGCATTATCAGGAGCATCAAAGTTCTTTTTGGCTTGTGTATCAGTCCAAGAATTTCTTGATGTGTCTTTCTGCAAATCTGGGTGCCCCTGGAAATCTCTGTTTGGACTGATGCTGTTGGGCTCAGTGGTTTCTCTTAAATGACCTATTTATAATAGAAAGAACAATTTAGCAAATAACTAAAAAGACCAAGACTACAATGTTATGGTGATTATAATGGCATTTTTTGAACAAAAGAAATCTAGCAAAATAATGTTCACATTGTATTCAGGATTTTGGTAAATCAGTAGTAGGTTTATGGCTGCACTTAGTGTGGGGAGGACTATGTGAGAAGATGAAATGTTAATTTGTTCCTCTATAGTAGCAATATATTACAACATGTTGTAATATTATACATATAAAATAAAATTTACTTTAAAAATACAGTAAGAAGAAAAAGCACATAACATTTCTAGCAGTGAATTATAGAAACGATCACTGAAAGTAGTGTTTATAAATTTTCTAATAATTAGACAGTTTAAGATATGACAAAATAATATAGCAACTATTTAAAGGACTTTAAGATTTATTTATTTGAAAGTCAGATTTACAGAGAGAGAGGGAGAGGCAGAGAGAGAGAGGTCTTCCATCTGCTAGTTCACTCCCCAATTGGCTGCAATGGTCAGAGCTGTGCCGATCCAAAGCCAGGAGCCAGGAGCTTCTTTTGGGTCTCCCATGAGGGTGCAGGGGCCTAACAATGTGGGCCATCCTCTACTGCTTTCCCAGGGCATGGCAGAGACCTGGATCGGAAGTGTCCTTTAAGGGGGCCGGTGCTATGGTGTATTGGGTAAAGCCACCGCCTGCAGTGCCGGCATCCCATATGGACGCCAGTTGGAGTCCCAGCTACTCCACTTCTGATCCAGCTCTCTGCTGTGCCCTGGGAAAGCAGTAGAGGATGGCCCTCATCCTTGGGCCCCTGCACCCACAAGGGAGACCCAGAAGAAGCTCCTGGCTTCAGATCGGCGCAGCTCTGACCACTGGGGCCAACTGCAGAGTGAACCAGCAGATCAAAGACCTCTCTCTCTGCCTCTCCTTCTGTGTGACTTTCAAATAAATAATAAAAAAAAATCTTAAAAAAAAAAAGGACATTTTAAGCCAGACTTTGAAAGAATATCTTTAGTATTCACAAGATTAAGACAGAAAAGATATTAACTTGAAATTAATTATTCATTCAAGGCAAAAACTAGTCCCTAGGGCCACCTACTATTTCTAAAGTAAACCCAATGTACTAACAAAGGCAGATATGTAAATTTACTTTTAAGCCAAGAACTATTTACACCATCTTTATTTGGGTGATATGCAAGTAAAAGTAAAGACACCAAATGAATACCTTGTATATTATTAATCTTTATACTATTACATAAATATTTGTATCTACATTTACTCCTATTGAGCTTTATTTACCATTTTATATTTTACATAAGTTAGAATTCACATGAGAATATTTTTAAAGATCTTATGATTACATTACATAATTTTTGAGGCAATTTTTCATATTAAACTCAAAATCTATGTGACAAATTTTTTCTTAATTGACCTTTCAGTGCATTTCTTCCTCACTTCCACATGGTAGAAAATATTCTGTATCAAATAACATGAATTTTAAATTGCAGCCAACACTATTAAATTTTTATAAACAAACTTATCTACACATTTCAGGCAAATACAAAGTATATGTATATAAAACAGAAGTACAAGATTAAGTACCTGGCAGTTTTACAGTTTAAAGACCAAACTTAGCTCTCTATACCTGTTCCTTTCAAATAAATGAATAAATCTTTAACAAACAAGCAAAAAACCAAACATGAATTATTCTAACAAGCATATATGAAAACATTAATTCTCCTTGGAGCTCCTGAAAATATTTTTCTAAAAATATTAATAGACTCTTGGATGACATAACAACTCTCTGCTTAAGTTACAGCCATATTATCCACTCTTTGCAAGGTAATACAATACTTAGTAAAAGACAGACCTCCTCCTCTCCATATGTCTTTTTCATTCTCTTTATTCCATCATTATTTCCCAACTTACCTTCTGTTAATCTGTTATGTTCATTAATGAGGACGGTCTCCTCCTCTCCGTATGTCTTTATCATTCTATTTCATCCTGATTTCCCTACTAACCTGTTAATCTGTTTGTTCATTAATGAGGAATGTTTAAATTTCAAACTGTATACATAATGAAATGGATGATAGCTGCTTTGAAAATATTTAGGTTTTAGTAGCTGTGTATTTCAGTGTAAGGAGTCACTGGAAGACAAATGTTCTTATCAGCTTCTAGTTAAATAAGATCAACCACATTTCGGTTATCTTATGGGCACTAACAGTAGGTGCTTACTATAAAGTTTCAAAGCAGAGGGGTTAATAGAGCCTCTGAACCAGTGTGGGCTGGAGCCCTGGCTCCTCTACTCCTTTGTTAGGTTAGGGGAAATTAAACTGTGCCACATATGCCTCATCTGTTAGAAAGGGGTAACCGTATCTTCCTCATACATTTTTTTCAATGAGAACTTAATAAGTTAATCATCTATCTATTTCAGCATTAAGGACAATTGGCTGACTTACTGTAAACATTCAAAATGAATTAATACTTGCTATTGCTATTATTTTAATATACTCTTATTTAAATTTATTGAAAGTGCTTTATTTTCTTAACAAAATCCAAATAGAAAACTGCAATGCTTGGTAAGAATGCAAGTTATTAATTTCTTATTAAATACCCCATTGAAACCCACCATTTATTTGCAGATTCCCAAACCACTGTTGCACCATTTCAGCCTGAGGTGTCTGATCTGAAAATGGAAACGGAGTTTTTCCTGGACAAAGGCGATTGGAGCTAAACAAAAGAAAACAACACCATAAACTAATCAAAAATCATCACATACACTTTTAATCAAAAATATTAGAAAAGGAGGATATCTTTATTTGGATACCTGAAAATTTTAAATTGTAGAAACAGTATTTGAATTGTCTCTAAAAAGCTAAACTTCCATGTCAAAATGCCCATTGTGATGTTTCCAGATGGCTACTGCTCTAAAAATCAGAAGAATAAAAAATGCTGCAACTACTAAACAATTAGTTTTCATGTTAGAAGTAGCCAATACTATTATTACTCATCACTAAGGCTCACCTTCTGTCATTCAAAGTGTATATTCACTATTACAGACATATTTAATACAGGATACTTTGCACTGGACTCCTACTCTGTATAAAATAAAAAGGGAAACTAAAAGTTCCCAAGTATTAAACACATGCTATAAACCCATTTATAAATATACTCATTTTTAAAGGAAAATTTAAAGCATAATTCAAAGCTATTCTAATTCTCCTCCTATCAAGAAATGAAGATCTGGGGCTGGTGAGGAACAGTGGGCTAACCTGCCACCTGCAATGCTGGTGTCCCATATTAGAGTGCTGATTCAAGTCCTGCCTGCTCCGCTTCTGATTTAGCTTTCTCTTAATGCACCTGGTAAAGCAGCAGATCACAGCCCAAGAACTTAGGCCTCAGCCACCCACATGAATTTCCCAGCTTCTGGGTTTGGCCTGACCCACTCCTGACCACTGCTGCCATTTGGGGAGTGCACCAGCTGATTGAAGATATCTCTCTCTCCCTCTGTCACCCTTTCCTTTGAACAAATAAATAAATAAATAAATCTTTTTTCTTTTTTTAAATGGACAATTGAGAAGTACCTCAGGACCACCTGAGTGTTTTAAGAAAGTATCTTTCATTGTCCTGAGAAACCCTTTAGGATAGATGAAACTTTAATTAAATTAGCACAGTGTTTACTGGTTTACCAAAAAACGAAATGTTTTTAATAAATTATTCTTACAGTGCTTGATCGACATCAGGTCTTTCAAAAGATCCAGAATTATTGGAAGTCTTTTCTTTAAAGAAGTGAAAAATATTGACATTGCTGTGTGTGGGTGAGTATCTCTCTTCACTTTCATCTATTTCTGATCTTTTCGACTTCAAGAGCATTTCTTCTGAATGACACCGTTCCATTGTACACGTCTTTGCTTGAGACTGAGTGTTGTAAGTCTCAGATCTGTCAGAGGAATGGGCTCTGCGAAGGTATCGAGAATGCGGCCTTTCTTCTGCGTCTTGGATTACTCTACCCCTTCTACTAACACCAGTTTCTTGATTTCCCCACTGAGTATAAAAACTGCTTCCATCGCCTGCAGAAGAAAAATCACTTGCATTTTTATTCTTTGGAAATACAGTCATTTTATTTGGGAGTGGCTGACCAATCAAAAGTCTTCTTCTGTCAAATAAGCTACCATTCATACTGGTACTGGAAGAAGCTGTAACTGCAGTAGAAATCGTAGCGTGTCCACTATCAATGGAGTCTTCCACAGTTCCTAAATCTTTATTTTTTGTTGGAGAACTTCTAGACATAAAAGGATGGTCCATTACGGAAGACAGACTTAAGCGATCCGCTGGATTTCTACGAAGCAATTGGTGAATAAGGTCCTTGGCTTCTCGTGACAAAAAAGCTGGCATTTCATAATCTGCCAATACTACTTTATTTAAGGTGTTCTTAACTGTGTCAGTGTCAAAAGGTGGTCTCCCAATAAGTAATGTATAAAACATACAACCCAAGGACCAAACATCAGATTCAAGTCCATGTGCACTTCGAGTTGCAATTTCTGGTGAAATGTAATTAGGAGTTCCACATAAAGTATAGTGCTTTTCATGAGGCATTTTCAATTGTGTTGCTAGTCCAAAGTCGGCAATCTTGATGTTCATATTACGTGTAAGTAAGAGGTTAGAAAGTGTGAGGTCCCGGTGTAATATACCATGAGAATGAAGATACAACAGTCCTGTGATGATCTGGTACATGAAGTGTCGAGCTGTTAGGATGCAAAAAGGATAACTTAGAATTTAGAAAATCTGGACGATTCAATGTTCAGAATAACACTAAAAAACCAAAGTGTATTTGCCAGAGTATGAAGTTACAATGCTTGCTTGCCGCTTGGATTTACTGACAAAAATATCACTGTGGTGCTTTCACAATATTATCTCTTTCTTTTCAAGAAAAACAGTCACTTCTTTTAATGTTTGTCCTCTCCTAAACGCAGCTAAGAAAAGCTTAATTTTACTGCAATTGGTGCTGACTAGGGTACCTAGTAACCTAGGAGTAACCAGAAGTTCTTATGGATTAAAAGTATCTATTTACAATTGTATAATTATAATTATACAAATTGTATCATCTGTAAATATATTCTAATTTTAAAAAAACCCTAAAATTCCTTTTGTGCTCCCCAAACTCTCCCCAGAAGTATAACTGTCAAGTTATTATATATTCTTTAATACTTTTTTCTGCATATTTACATAAATTCTATAAACACATTATAATGTTTTTCAATGTAAGAATGGTACCAAATATATACAGTTTTTGTATTTTTTCCCACTTCACAATTTTTCTTGGAGTTATTTTAAGTCAGTACCATACATTTTTATTTTATTCAATTGCTTTTGATGAATATTTGGGTCATTTCTAAAATATTTTAGGATTATAAAAGATATGGCATTAATCATTCTTACACACTTGTTTTCTTATGTACATGCATTTACAGAAAATTCAAGGTGGAGAATCACTGTTCCAAAAACAATTTGGCATTTCCAGTTTGCCAAATTACTCCTGAAAAGACTATATTTTCATGTAGTTTTTTGTTAACCTAGTCTCAAATCAGTAAGTAAAACGGTACCTTATTATATTGGAGCATTCTCATGATTACTATGGAGTCTGAGAATTTTTCATGTTTACTGGCCAACTAAACTTTCTCTTCTGTGAACAGTCCGCTTATATCCCCTGTCCATTTTTTCTGTTGGATTACCCTTTTCTCTTTAGCCATGCTTTACATTAGTTAACATTAATTTTCTAGTCATACATTTTGCAAACTGTTTTTTTCTATCTTTGTCTTGTAACTGGTAACAGTATCTTTTGTGAAATAAAACTGCTTCATTTTAGTTCAAATTATTGATTCATTTCTTTTATAGCTTTTGCAGGTTCTGTTTTATTATACAGTACTATGAAAAATAATCATCAATATGTACATGAGTTTTCCTATTTGTATTATTTCCTTAAACTTCCAACAACAGAATTTGAGTCAAAGAATATGAACATTTAACTATATATCTATGGGCCGGCGCCGCGGCACACTAGGCTAATCCTCCGCCTTGCGGCGCCGGCACACCGGGTTCTAGTCCCGGTCGGGGCGCCGGATTCTGTCCCGGTTGCCCCTCTTCCAGGCCAGCTCTCTGCTGTGGCCAGGGAGTGCAGTGGAGGATGGCCCAAGTGCTTGGGCCCTGCACCCCATGGGAGACCAGGATAAGTACCTGGCTCCTGCCATCGGATCAGCGTGGTGCGCTGGCCACAGCGCGCCAGCAGCAGTGGCCATTGGAGGGTGAACCAACAGCAAAAGGAAGACCTTTCTCTCTGTCTCTCTCTCTCACTGTCCACTCTGCCTGTCAAAAAATTAAAAAAAAAAAAAAAAAAAACTATATATCTATGACCAAATTGTTTCCCAAAATAGGTTATATAGATTCAAATGTAAAAACTGTCTATCAACAACCATTGACCACCTATTTTTTTTCTCTAAATATTATTTACTTGACAGGCAGAGTGAGTTGGGGAGAGAGAGAGAGAGATCTTCCATTCTGCTGGTTTATTCCCCAGACAGCTACAATAGCTAGGCCCAAGCCAGGAACTCCATTCAGGTCTCCTACATGGGTGGCAGGGGCCCAAGTACTTGGACCGTCTTCTACTGCTTTCCCAGACGCATTAGCAAGGAGTGGACTTGAAGTGGAGCAGCGGGGACTTGCTCCTGCACTCTGTGGCTTAACATGCTGTGCCATACGCTGGCCCCAACAAGCATCTTTCTTTGCTTATCTTCAATCTCAGTTAACAAGGCAAGATAATATGAAAACAAGCATTTGTCTGACACTATATAGACCTTATTTGAAACTGATTTGAACTATAAAAAATTGTGAGAAATTTGGCAAAGTTTGAAACTGACCATGAATTTTTTTAGCAAGGAATTAAACTTGACAACATCTTTGTTGTGCTTTTTAAAAGCTCCCTATGTTGTAAATATATATATTAAAATATTTACAGATAAAAAGATGTCTAGATGTCTACAATATACTTCAATATACTCTGGGGGTGGGTGTTTGGCCTAGTGATTACATCACGGGTTAAAACGCCAGCCTCCAGTGTCCTGTAACAGAGTGCCTGGGTTTGATTCTTGGCTCCAGCTCCCAGTTCCAGCTTCCTGCCAGTGCAGATCCTAGGAGGCAGCAGGTGATGGCTCCCATAGTTGGGTTCCTGCCATACAAACGGTTCAAGCTCCAGGCCCCTGGTTCTGGACCTGGGCCTAGCCCAGGCTCTGCAGGCACTTCCTCCGTGAACCAGCAGATGGAGTCCCATCTTTCTTTCAGACATAGAACCTCTTGAAAAAAAACAAACTGGCAAATCAGGGGATTCATAACACTACAGAGAAAGTAATTTGATCGTGAGTCAATAGTTTAGGAAGCTAGGAGTTAATAAGTTCAAGGGGGCTAATTATAATACTTCATCTACTTGGGACTGGCGCTGTGGTGCAGTGGGTTGAAGCCCTGGGCTGAAGTGCTGGCATCCTATATGGGCAATGGTTTTGGTCCCAGCTGCTCTTCTTCCAATCCAGCTCTCTGCTATGGCCTGGGAAAGCAGTGGAAGATGGCTCAACTGCTTGGGCCCCTGCACCCATGTGGGAGACCCAGAGCAGGCTCCTGGCTCCTGCCTTCGGATTGGCGCAGCTCCGGCTGCTGCGGCCATCTGGGGAGTGAACCAGTGGATGGAAGACCTCTCTCTGTAACTCTTTCAAATAAATAAAATAAATCTTTTTTTTTTTTTTTTTTTTTTTGGTCAGAGTGGACAGTGAGAGAGAGAGACAGAGAGAAAGGTCTTCCTTTTGCCGTTGGTTCACCCTCCAATGGCTGCCGCGGCCGGCACGCTGCGGCCGGCGCACCGCGCTGATCCGATGGCAGGAGCCAGGTACTTATCCTGGTCTCCCATGGGGCGCAGGGCCCAAGCACTTGGGCCATCCTCCACTGCACTCCCTGGCCACAGCAGAGAGCTGGCCTGGAAGAGGGGTAACTAGGACAGAATCCGGCGCCCTGACCGGGACTAGAATCCGGTGTGCCGGCGCCACTAGGCGGAGGATTAGCCTAGTGTGCCGCAGCGCCGGCCCAAAATAAATCTTTTTAAAAAAATTTCATCTACTTACTTTTCACATTTTATATAATAAGCAAATTCAATAGCTGTTTGTGCTTGATTTAGAAACTACCTTATAATTATCAACAGCATTCTAAAGAGCTTTCTAGGTGTGAAGAATGACACTAAAGTGCCACCAATGATTTAATTTAAAATACAGTTTTGGGGTTAGCAGGAGGATAACTCTCATTTCTTTAATGACTGAATTGTTTTAATTAAGAGCTTTTTTTTTGAGGGGGGATCTCTTTTTCTACACTGAAAATAACAATGTAAAGTTTTGCCAAATATTATAAAATCAATATATCCTTTAAAAAGCAAATTCTAATCTACCAAAAGTAAATAAATGAATAAATCAAAAGAAGTACCAGCCTACCTTCATTTTCTGAGAAGGGTTTCATTCTGTTTTTTAGATACCTGTTCATTTCTCCATTATGACACATTTCTAATACCAGGTATACATAGTTGTTATCTTCAAAATAATTATAAAGCTGAAATGTGAGAGAGAATAATTATAATATAAGGCAATTCAGTGTCTTTGGCTACTTCTATCAAATTTGTATCTTACCTCCAAAATCGAAGGATGTTTCAATTGGCAATGTATTTTCACCTCATTTTGCACTCTCTGTACCATTCCAGCTTTGTACATGGCCTTCTTATCTATCTGAAAATGACAGACGAGAGGTTTAGATGATAAAATTTAAAAATGTGAAATTGCTAAAGTCGACTTTGAAAATAAAGTATATTTTATATTTAAGAAGTCTGAAGTCCTTTATCTCTAATTTTGAAGTCAAACTTACTGTTTCTTTTCACTGCATATCTAACACAGTGCCTGGCAGACTAGACACTCAATAGAAGTTTTCCCAATGTATTCCAATACTCTCTCTCAATTTAAATTCCTTAAGCTAGCCTATCTATAAGAAAAACAATTCAAATTTAGCCACGCTTTAAAACACAATTTCTCTTCTATCTTCCAACTGGCTTAAATGATTCTTAATTCACTTTCATGTCAGTCCTATTAAACTGACTTCCAACTATCAAGAACAGTACTTTGGGTCATTACAGTGTAATGTACAACTATACCTAAGAAAATTCTTATTATAAAGAATTATCTGATCTCTACTCAATACTCCCAAGTATTAATATTTACAACATATACCAGCTCTACTGAACATTAACGGAAATAAAATACTTATTTAAGTTAAGGTCAAGGCTGTCTCAAAAGGTCTTTAAGCTCAACTGCTGGGCCTGGCATTCCTATTGTCTTATACAATGTATTCTTCACAAAGAAAAGTAAGGAGTTTCTGACACATGAAACCGTACACCTCCCTGGCTACTTGCAAAGTACAAGAGAAAAGCTGATATTCTTACCATTTTGATTGCAACTTCCAAACCAGTATGAATGGATTCAGCTCTATAGACACCAGCAAATGATCCTTTGCCGAGCAGATTTCCAACCTTAAAATCCTTAAAAGTTAAAATTAAAGATTATATGCGATGTCTTACACAAGAGAGGGGAGAGATATGGGAAAGGGCTGGGAAAAGATAAAATGGATCGTGAAGGAATCTGACAAAATTCAAGCACCTTGATAGAGCAGGTGTCTGGGGTGGGAAGCATGTTGACACCTTGCTGGGCTCCCTGGGCTTCCAGGCTGGGCTCTGCATGCAACAACCTAATCTGCTTCCTCCACCTCGGTGCAGCCTTAGCGTCCTCCTCCCACCTCCAGCCAACCCCTGGGAGCCGAGAGCCTGGACAGAATCCCGCCGCAGCGCCCGCCAGACGTAACCGCCATCCCCTTGGGGAAGGGGGAGGCAGCTTTGCCCCCGCTCCAGCGCGGCAGGTCTGGCGGGAGCTATCACAGGAAGTCGCGGGGCCTGGGGAATAGTCCGGGCGGCGAGCTACTCACCTGTCCGCCGCCCTCCCACCCACGGCCTCGGAGGGGCGGGTCGCCCCGCCCCCAAACAGCCGGCCCTCGGCGGTTGGCACCTTCCTCAAGGGTCCCGGCGCCCGCCCCGCAGCCGTTAGCCCCGCTCGTTCCCTTCCCCACACTGGCCTCGAGTCCTGCGCCTCCGACTCCCACCCTCCCCGTAGACCGCCGAGTCTTTTCACCTCGATCTTCTCCCCGATGCAGGTCGCCATATTTCCAGGCCCCGGCTGCTACTCCCCGGATTAGCTCCCTTCGCGTAGTCCCTTCGAGGCAGCGCTCCAAGCAGCCAGCCGGTCTTGGCGCCCATCAGGCTCTTCTCTCTAGGCCGCCGTTCCCGGCGACGACGGTAGAGCCACCGAAAGGTCTCCCTGACACCTTCCGAGGCCTGGGCGGTGTCTCTGTGCTTCCATTTTGAAAAACTCCCGCCGCTCGCCGTCCGGGCGAGGTTGGCCGTGACGTAATGAGACGGGTCGCTCCGGAGAGGCTGCGCCGGGGCGCGCATGCGCAGCAGCCGCCCCTCCGTGGTCCGCGGAGGCTTCCAAGCCTGAGGGCCGGCCGCCGGGAGCGTTGTGGAGACCCCGGGCCCGTTGTGGGGATCCCGGGCCCGTTGTGGGGATCCCGGGCGTCCGCTCCCCGGCGTTTGGAAGCCGCGTGAAAGAGCAAGCCTTAAAGACTGGACGTTTATAAATGGTCGGCTATTTACTTCACGGTCTGAAAATCGACTTCCAGTTCTGCGAACGGTGTTAATACTTAGAGTGTCAAAAACGTTTAGACTGGACATAAGTGTTAACGTTGCACATGCGCATACCATAGGCGTTTTTTTGTAATTTTTTATAACTGCAATTAATGTGTCCAGTACTTAAGAAACTTTATTCTGTTTTGATAAACAGTATGCTAAGTATTATAATATCATTTGAATAATAACCTGCAGTTAACCACACAGGCTTAGGATAGGTAGAGACCTCTGTAAGGTTGAGATGATCCACTTTTTGCAGGTAAGAGACTGTGCTGGCTAGGAAGGATGCATATTAACGGAGCACTAGTACACAAACTAGTTCTAAATCAAATCAAAAGCTCTTTTCTCGCGCCGGTCGGCCGTAGCGGCCATTTGGGGAGTGAACCAACGGAAGGAAGACTTCTCTCTCTCTCTCTCTCTCTCTCACTGTCTTAACTCTGCCTGTCAAATAAAAAATAAATAAGTAAGTAAATAAATAAAATTAAAAGAAAAAAAAGCTTAAAAAAAAAAAAAAAGCTCTCTTCTCATACCAAGTTTACTACAGGGTATCTACCCGGAAGCTGTAAAAACAAAAATCTCTTAAAAGTCTACTTTCTCCCTTCAAGCCTGGCAGTCTTCCCTTAAAGGCTGGATGTCATAATGCTTGAGTAGTTCCCAGTGAGGTTCTGTTCCCCATCTACCAGACTTGCTTTTGCTGTTGGCTTTTCATTGGTTCCTACAATTCGCCATCATTTAAAAAACTTAATTTCAAGCTTACAGAAAAGTTATAAAACCCTGAATTATCCCTTAGTCACGTTTTAGTGTCCTCTGTATGTGATATACATGTATACAGTATGTACTAGCACATATACAAGCCCATTTTCTAGTTTCATGACTCATTCTGGAACAGGTTGCATATGCTATGCTTTGCCCTCCCCCTTTTTAAAGATTTGTTTACTTGAAAGGCAGAGTGACAGAGAAAGAGACAAAGCAACAAAAAGAGATCTTCCTTCTGCTGGTTCACTCCCCAAATGTCCAGGCTGAAGCAGGAAGCCAGGAACTCCCTCCAGGTCTCCCCCATGAGTGGCGGGGCCACCGTCTGTTGCTTGTCAGGCTCATTGGAAGGGAGCTGGGTGGGAATAGCAGCAACCAGAACTTGAACCAGTGCTCTGATACAGGATGCAGGCATTGCAGGCAGAGGCTTAACCTGCTCTACCACAGCGCTGGCTCTATCCCTTATTTCTAAAGTACGAATTTCTTAAGAACGAGGACCAAGGTCTGTTTATCAAAAGAAAGATATTTAATATTGACACAATAATCTGTATCCCATATTCCGATAACAATTTTTCTAATAATATTTTTTATTTTTAGCATTTTCTCAGCTCTACTATAGATCTAGTACTGGATTACATATTGCATATGTAACTTCATGATATGATTACCACAAACTAACACATTCATCACCAAACTTAGTTTCCATTTGTGTGTGTCTGTGTGTCTGATACTGGCCAGTTATTTTATAGAATGCACCCTAATTTGGGTTTATCTAATTGTCCCTTATGATGAGATTTGGGTTATGCATTCCTGATTGTAATATTATCATCTTTTCAGTTCTCTTGTATGCCTGCACAGGTATTACAGTGGCAAAATGGTTGTATTTGAGTCTTATAATGGTCAGTCTTCCAATCTCATTTTTCTTCAGGAGTACCTCAGCAGTTCTTGGGCTTTTCCACTTCAATATAAATATTAGCTTATCATTCTCAAAATTATATCTATTGATATTTTAACTAGAATTAACAATGCATTAAAATTGGAATAGTATTGAATCTATATACCACAATTTGGGGAGATTTGTCATTTACAATATAGTATTTCTGTCCATTCATTTATATTTCCTGTACTGTCTGTTTTGTTCTGTAATTTTTCCTGTAGCAGTCTTATGTAGAGTTTCTTAGATATGAAGTTATGTTTCTTTTAAAAGGCCATTTTCTTTGCTGTTGACATATAGAAATATATTTTGATATCCAGCACCTTGCTAAACTCTTAATGCTTATAATTCATATCATCTTTTGAATTTTATACATGTAGCCATTGCAGTTATAAATGATGGTTCTTTTCACTTCTGCCATTCTTCACTGTCCAATTATTTTTATTCTGTTATTGTGATGGTTAAGATTGCTAGTACTATGCTGAATAAATATCCTGGTGTGCTGAGAGCAGGCTCACAAGAGCACATTTTAAAATTTTCACAGGTTTTGCGAGCTAGTGGTAACATGACTGTCACTAAATCCTAAGTTAATTTATAGGTGAATGAATTACAGTCCACCCTGTGTAACTATGGATACCAAATTCTCTGATTCAACCAGTTGTTGGATAAAAATATTTGGGGAAAAAATTGTATCTGTACTTAACATGTAGTTTTTTTCTTGTCCTACACAATACTGCATAAAAAGTACTTACATAGCATTTATGTTGTATTAATAGTCTAGAGAGGATTTAAAGTGTGTGGCATGGGAGGCTGGCATTGTGGCACAGAGGGTTAAGCCGCTGCTTGGGGTGACTGTGTCCCGGATCAGAGTGCCTGTGTTGGGGTCCCTCTGCTGCTTTCAGTATGTGCATGGGTACAAGCTGGGAAGAGTGTAGCAGTTCTGTAGCAATTCTCAGTGACCAACTGTGGATGTCTCCAGGGTCTTTTGGGGTCTCTGGTGTCAAAGGCTTCTGAGGTTCACCTGATCTTTTTTTTTCTTCCTCCCAGTAATGATGTGGCCAAGGAGATCAGGCTGCAGACTTGCTTATGATGTTGGGTTCACCAGTGTTCAATGTACAGAGCCTGCGCAGTGGCCATGGAGCTGAGGTCTGTAGCATGAGTACATGTGTAGGGAGCAAGACTCTGGGCTCCAGGGTAGGGGTAGCACCCATACCAGGGGCATAGATGACCCTGCTGGTGCCCTGATAATTTGCAAGTGTGTATATGTGTGGAGTAGCAGGGAGCTAAGGTCAGCTCAGGTATATGCAGAGATACAGTGGCCCCAGAGCCCAGAGTGTGTATTAGTCCATAATGGGAATAGCTGCCAATGTGGGGTGCAGGTGTACACACTGCAGCCTGAAGCTGCATACTGGAGTACAGACACACAAGGGGCCACAGACTCTGGGGTCCAGAGATTGAGCTAGCTTACTGTGATTGTGGCTCCAATATCAGAGACACAGGCATTTGCAGAGTAGCTGCAGAGCTGGGTTCTGTACCCCGGTGTGTATATAGCGACTGAGTCTGTAGAACTCAGCTAGAGGTAATTGGGCTAGCTAGCTTCAGGGCTAGTAGGTAGCTAAAAGGGCTCTGGTGTTTGAGGCATGGGTGTGTGTATGTGTGTGTGCGTGTGACACAGCCACAAAACCAAGGTATGCAATAGCCATAGAGCTGGGTATGGAATGTGGGCAAATGAAGAGTAGCCATGGCTTTGGGGCCAGGGCATGCATGGCATCGGGGGTGGTGGTGGCTCCTTGTTGGAGGCTGCGACTCCTTCACCAGTGCGGAAAGCTGTTGGTCAGTTCAGTGCTGAAAGATGCTGGTATCCTCTGAAAAGCAGGCAACTGGGAACCATAATCGTACCTTCTGTGTAGCTGAAACTGATAGATCCTGCCCTTGTTCTTTGATCATAGTTGCCCCAGATGTCTCAGGTAGGCTCATCTCTCAAGCAATTCTTTGTGTTATTATTCTCCATTTTTGTATTCCACTGTGATGCTAGGTTTTTTGTTTGAGTTACAGAGACAGAGGTCATCCTTCTGCTGGTTCACTCCCCAAGTGGCTGCAATGGCTCGAGCTGAATTAGGCCAAAGCCAGAAACTTCATCCAGGTCTCCCACCTGGGTGGCAGGGGCCCAAGCACTTTAGCCATCTGCTAAAGCAGATTCTGCTGCTTTTCTCAGGCCATTAGCAAGGAGCTGGATAGAAAGTGGAGCAGCTAGGACATGCCTAGCATCATAGGCAACAGCTTTACCTGCTGTGCCCCTGTGAAATGGACACTTGAGCCCTCCCAAGGCTATTATCATTCATGGATTACCATTTATTTATTTAAAGATTTATATATTTGAAAGGCAGAGTTGAGAGAGAGGGAGGGAGAGCAAGAGAGATCTCTATCTGCTGGTTCACTCCCCAAATGGCAGCAAAGGCCTGGACTAAGCCAGTTTGAAGCCAGGAGCCAGGAGTTCCTTCCAGGTCTCCCACATGGGTGCAGGGGCCCAAGGACTTGGGACATCTTCCACTGCTTTCCTAGCTGCATTAGCAGGGAGCTGGATCAGAAGTAGAGCAGCTGGGACTTGAACCGGCATACATAGGGGATGCTAGAGCTGTGGGCAGCAGCTTAACCCCCTAAGCCACAGTGCTGGCCCCCATTGATAGCTTTTTAAAAAATATTTACTTGAAAGGCAAGAGGACGGTGTGGAGGGAGGGGAGAGGGAAGGGCCTTGAGCAGAAGACAGAGGGGGAGAGGGAGAAAGGAGACAGACAGCTGCAATGGCCAAGGCTGGGTCAGGCCAAAGCTGGGAGCCGGGAATTCTGTCCTTGTCTCCAGCATAGGTGGCAGGCACCCAATTACTGGAACCATCTCCTGTGCCTTCCCAGTTCATGTACTCATCTTTTTTTTTTTTTTTAATTTTTTTTTTTTTGACAGGCAGAGTGGACAGTGAGAGAGACAAGAGAGAAAGGTCTTCCTTGGCCGTTGGTTCACCCTCCAATGGCCGCCGCGGCCAGCGCGCTGCGGCTGGCGCACCGCACTGATCCGATGGCAGGAGCCAGGAGCCAGGTGCTTTTCCTGGTCTCCCATGGGGTGCAGGGCCCAAGCACCTGGGCCATCCTCCACTGCACTCCCTGGCCACAGCAGAGAGCTGGCCTGGAAGAGGGGTAACCGGGACAGAATCCGGCGCCCCGACCGGGACTAGAACCTGGTGTGCCGGCACCGCTAGGCGGAGGATTAGCCTAGTGAGCCGCAGCGCTGGCCTGTACTCATCTTTTAAATGCATTCATTGTGATGTCCCATTCCCTGTAGCTATTTATTTGTGCCTTTTATTACCAAAGGCTTGCAATTTTGTTGGTCTTTTAGAAGAATGAACTTTTGAGTATATTTACTTTTCCCCAGAGGTGGAGAAAGAGAACAGAGAAAGAGTGAGAAAGACTGAGGGAGAGGGAAAGAAAGAACTTCTATCTGCTGGTTCATTCCCTAAATGCACACAATAACCAGGGTTGGTTCAGACTGAACCTGGGAGTCTAGAACTCCAAACAGGTTTCCCACATTTGGTGGCAGGGGTCCAAGCACTTGAGCCGTGATTTTCTGTCACTTATCAGCAAGCTGCATAAGAAATAGAGTAGCCAGGACTCAAATGGGCACCCCTATATAGGATGCAGGCATTTCAAGCAGCAATTTAACCTACTTGCCACCAAGCCCGCCCCAGGAACCAAGAAATTAATTCATGTCTCCCGCTGAGTGCGAAGTACTTTAACACTTGAGCGGCCTCCCAGCGTTTGCATTAACAGGAAGCTGTAATCAGGAGCTACAGCCCAAGAACTGAAGGCAGGTACTTCCCTGTAGGATGTAGGCATCCTAACAACATTTTTTTGGAGGGGACAGGGGAGGGAGGGCAGTTTCCAAGTCATTTTATTCAGAATTTCCTGTTTCCTAAATGAATAAATACTATACAAAACAATGTAAAAATGGTTGCCATTTTCTCTCCCTGCTCCCCCAGCTGGGTTCAGTCACTGGGCAACCTCACTCGGCGCTCCTCCCTGCATGCTTGGGTCTGGCACATGAGATTAAGGTCCGGAGGATTTCAGCTGGGCTGGGAGAGCCTCTGGGACCTGAAAGTAACTAGGATAGGGAAATGGATTAGATTTGGTGAGGTGGGGGGCGGGGCGTGCTTGGGGCAAGAACCTATCCCAAAGAAAAGTTTTGTTTTAAGATTTATTTGAAAGGCAGTTAAAGAGAGATCTTCCAAATGACTGCAATGGCTGGAGCTCAGCCAGGACCTTCAGCCGGGTCTTCCATGTGGGTGCAAGGGCCCAAGCATTTGGGCCATCCTCTGCTGCTTTCCCAGGCCATGAGCAGGGAGCTGGATTGGAAGTACAACAACCAGGACTCAACTCATGCCCATGTGGGATGCCAACGCTTCAGCCAGTGGCTTTACCTGTCCCAGAAAAGGGTTTCTAAAAATGTTCACATTTTTTTCTTTTGCCTCAAGAAGTGACATCAGTTCAAAGGAGAAAAAAAAAGGATGTCCATCTCTTGGCTCCTGCCCCTCCCACCTCCTGCTGCTTCTCCGCCCTCCAGGACTGAACCCCAGCTGGGGCCAAGTAGCAGGACAACCCCTCTCAGATGAAGTCACAACACTGAGGGGTATCTCCTCAAAGGAGGTGTTGTAGGAGGTCTCCAGGTCTCAGAGTCATCTTGTCTTCTGTCACGTTAATAGCCACACCAATCCTAAAACAGTTTTAAAAATTTATTTACATTAAAGGCAGAAATACACAGAGAGAAGGAGAGAGAGGGATCATCCATCTGCTGGTTCATTTCCCAAATGGCTGCAATGGCCAGAGCTGAGCTGTTCCGAAGCCAGGAACCAAGAGCTTCTTTGAGGTCTCCCATGTGGGTGGCAGGGCCCTTAGGACTTGGGCCATCCTCTGCTGCTTTCCCAGGCACATTAGTAGGGAGCTGGATCAGAAGTGAGCCGATAGGACTCAAACCAGTGTCCATATGGGATACTGGCATCATAAGCAGCAGCTTTACCTGCTATGCCACAGTGCCAACCTTTTCCTAATTTTTAAAACATCTTAAGTTAGAAAGAATTGACTTATTTTTGGAATATTTGAAAAGCTATCTTGATGGGGTAGATACTAACTCCAATTTCTAAAATGTTTGTCTTCCTAAATCAATTTTGCTAGAGGTTGTCTTTTTAAAATCTATTTCAGACAGAGGTTTTAGTTTTGTTGTTGATCTGTTATTCCCATTATCTATTAGTTTCTATTTCTTTCTTTCAAATTTCTTTAGGTTTATTTTGCTGTTGTCTTTCTCCCTACTTGAATGATTATATCAATAAATCTTCAAGTGTATGCACTAAGGCATGTAAGTTTCTAATACAGTGCTTCAGTTGCATCCTACCAAGTATTATATGCAATTGCCAATTATTTAAAAATTGATATCTTACTCTGTGCCAGGCATCCTTGTGGTAGCTTGGAAACAAAGAAAAATTCTTGCCGTTACGGAGTTTACATGCTAGTGGGAAGAGACACTTTACCATTACAATTAACATTAAGTTACACAAAAAGGGATAAATTTAATGGGAAAGAGAGAATCCATCCAAGAGACTTGGACTTAAGGGGTATAGCTGTAATTTAAATTACGTTTATATTGCTATTTATTTTCTGATTTTCAACATGATTTAATATTTCTAGAGGTTCTTTCATTTCAAGCATATGGACAAAAGGAATTTCTTTCAGAATATTTTCATGCACTGTTATCTAAAAGTCTTTGTGATGGTCCTTGTATTCATTGGGATTTGTTTTTGTGGTCTACTACCAGTTTTTCTAAATATAATATGTATGCTTTAAAGTTTTATCTAGTAGTTCAGGACAGAGTTTATATTAGATCCAGCTTTTAAAACTTGGTTCCATTCTTTTACAAGCTATTGCCGAATATCAATAAAAACCATTCTTGTGGGCCTCACCTTTTCATTGCCAGTTGCTTTATATACTTATAAGTTGTTTCAAAGTTGTTATATTCCTGGTTAATTTTTCCATTTATCATTATCAAGGCTTACTCTTTATCCCAGTACTCTTCATATTTTTACCTTCAAATCCACTTATGTGATTAACAGTGTATCTTTTCCCATCAACTTATTTTCAGCTATTACATAATTATGTTTAAAAAGTCTCTCTGGAAATCTTTAACTTGGCAAGCTTATGGTACTTATTGTAAATCCTGATATTTTGATTTCTATTTTGTGATTTTTACTTTTTGTCTTTTGTCTTTAAATATAGTTCATTATATTAGAATTGCTCTCCTAGTTCTTTACTTAATTTAACTGAATTCTTGCTATCTTCAAAACCAATGCATAAGTCCTTTCACATTCACATTGCTTGATCACCTCAGTGAGGTTAGGTTAAGATGCCAAATATAACTTTGGAAAAAGTAAGGCAAGGAAGGCTGCTTGGACACAGCTGACTTTATATTGTCTTCTGGCATTTAACAGGCTATGTGGCTTTCTGAGGATAAAATATTGCAAAGTACTGACGATGAGAAGACTTTGCTTTCTCACCTCTACAAGGTTATCTCTATCCTCTTTAACCACTAGGGACAGAGCTGTGTTGTTTTCTTCCTTTTTAAAAGTGAAATCCTCTAATTCTCCCCCCAAACAGAAGCGGCTAAATAGGAATAAATCTTCAGCCACGTAGACTATTTGCATAATTTACTGGAAAGTTTAAAAGTACAAGGGACTAGAAACATTTTTATGAATTAAGAATTCATCTTCAAATTTTTAATTTTGCTGACTCCTAGAACATTAAACACCAAATCCTGTAACCTAACCTAGATCAAGGAACCTCATCATTGTCTTATCTCACCCACTAATATATTTGACACATTTCCATCAGAGACAGCAGTATTATCAAACAGAGAAGCAGTACTGGAATTTCCGGGGCAAGGAGCTCCCTTTACCTATTGAGAATCTGTGAAATCTTCAATTTTCTTATTCCTGGCCTTTTCTTCCATCTTTAGCAAATTATTGCTATTTTGATTCAGAATCAACAGCACCTCAAGGTTTGAAAAATTTGGCGATGTATACTTAAGAACTCTCATTGCCAAGCAAATTTGTGTAAATGATCCTGGTAACCTAACTCCAGCCTATTATCAAGTCAGTGCAGTTCAAGTATGTGAAAATTAAACCTCAGGTGTGCAAAATTCATAGTTCAAGGAGTAAGTAGATATTTATTATAATTACATAACTTTTTGACAATGTACACTGCCATTCAAGAATAAATTGCACTTATTATAAACTGCTAATTGTGTTTACTAATATGAAGATGCAATTTACATACATGGAAAATGTTTTATATGCTGCAATATGTAAACATTTTTATTGATTTGTGAGCCAAAATTGTATGCTATAAATATATATTCCTAGAATACTATAAACTTATCACAAACCTTGTATCTTTTATCTGCTCATTGAAGCGAAGGGTCCATCACATGTGAAACTTGGTTAATTATTTTTATAGATATCACACTTGATTACAATGTTCCTTATTGCATTTGTCACTGCTATATTGAAAACAAAATAAGTTGAGAAATCAAAAGTAGTTTTTTTTTAAAGATTTTATTTATTTATTTGAGAGGTAGAGTTACAGACAGTGAGAGACAAAGAAAGGTCTTCCATCTGTTGGTTTACTTCCCAAATGACCACAATGGCTGGAGCTGTGCCAATCCGAAGCCAGGAGCCATGAGCTTCCTCTGGATCTCCCACGTGGGTGCAAGGGCCCAAGGACTCAGGCCATTATCTACTGCTTTCCTAGGCCACAGCAGAGAGCTAGACTGGAAGAGGAGCAGCCAGGACTAGAACCAGTGCCCATATGGGATGCCAGCACCACAGGCGGAGGATTAACCTACTGCTCCACAGCGCTGGCCCTAAAAGTAGTTTTCTTTAAAAATAAATTAGCTAGTAAGAACTAAACCATCAAAAGTTATTTTACACTAATGACTGAAGTCACTGTGTATATAAATTACTTTAAAACTGGTTGGAGGAAAAAATAATTGGAGGCCATATGGTAAGTACAAACAAATAACTTTAAGAAATTGCTTCTGGGGTCCAGCGCTGTGGTGTAATGGGTAAAGATGCCACTTGCCAGCATCCCATATGGATGCTTGAGTCCCAGCTGCTCCAGTTCTGATCTAGCTCTCTACTAATGTGCCTGGGAAAGCAGCAGCAGATGGCCCCAATGCTTGGGACACTGCACCCATGTGGGAAACCCAGAAGAAGCTCCTGGCTTCAGACAGGCCCCAGCTCCAACTGTTGCATCATTTGTGAGTGAATCAGCAGATGGAAGACCTCTCTTTCTATCTCTCTTTCTCTCTCTCTGTAACTCTGCCTTTCAAGTAAAATAAATCAAGCCTTAAAAAAAAAAAAAAGAAAAAATTGCTTTTGAATTCTGTGGTATTAATAACCATGCTTTCATCCTACCAAATATAAAAGGTAACCACTTTTAATGTGAGTCTCCTTCCAAGACACTAAGCCATGAAAGCTCCAAGGGGGAAAAAAAATAAAACTTTCCACCTTTCTTTATCTAGATTCCTGTTTATAATTATACTTTAACATCTATATTCTGGGTGGGTTAATATGATTTAAGACTATAAAAAAAAAGACTTTAACTTGTCTTCAGAAACAAAAATCTTAGGAAATTAAAAAAAAAACCAAGATGCACAATACGTGTATGTAACCAGAGTTCAAGAAGCAGAGGTGTCTAATCTCTAGCAACTACTGTGAATACCTGACCCTTATAATGTCACATTGATATTTGGATTAAAGATGAGAGATGTTGCTTGCTTAACATGGAATATTCACCATTTGGCAACTTTTAGTCCAGAAATATTTAAAAGTTTTCTAAGGGCAGAATATGAAAAATCTACTCATTGCCACCATTAAATTTTAGAGATATCACATCTAGAAATCTATAACATGGCTTGAAGCATGAATTCAGAGCCAAAAAATTCTTAATAAGATGTAACATTCAAAAGGGAACAAAAGTAAAAAAATTAGCTGTCACAGTGACAGGATGTCAGTGCAACTATTTTCAAAGCTATGAAAGAAAAGATCTAAAGACAACCTAAAATAAAAAAGCAAAATATAATTTATAAAAGCAATGATTAGGAATTTATAACTGGATAAGAAGTAAAACAAGGTAACAAAGTCTAAGATTGCATCCATTTATAGTTTATGTGTTATAATTCAATTAATTATAGCTAAAACATTGATTTCCACTCATCTCTTCATAGGATAGATAATTTTAGGTATCAATATCTTTCTCTAATTATTATCCTGTGACCTAGGGCACAACAGTCAATTAGAGATTGCAAAGCAAAGGCAAACTATTATTTTGATATGGATACTGACTCACCTGAGAGATTGAATAAAATATTCATAATTTGATTATCAACATTCTTTGACTTGAAAGCTGCAAGTCATTTAATACTGTATTCTAACAAACATACTTTTTCTTTTAACGCTTAGACTCTAACAATATGCTAGAGGTTTCCTTAGGCATCAGGAAGAGGAGAGTTATATGTAGAGGCCTGGAGTTGTGGTGTAGCAGTGTAGCCGGTAGGTAAAGCCCTTATAGATGTTAGTTGGTGTCCCCACTGCTCCACTTATGATCAAGCTCCCTGCTGATGGCCTTGGAAAAGCAGTGGAAGATGGCCCAAGTGTTTGGGCCCTTGCACTCATGTGAGTGAGAGACCAGCCTTGGCTATTGGGGCCATCTGGGGAATGATCAAGAAAATGGAAGATCTCCTCTCTCCTCTGCATCTCTAACTGTGACATTCAAATAAATAAATAAATATTTAAAAAAGAGCTTGTAAGTATTAATAATTTCCACAGACAATTAGGTTTTCTTCTAAGCAATTTTTTAAGCATTCTTAAAATTCCACTGTGCCCTTTAATTGCTTGAAATAATTAACCTTGAACTTAGCACACCAAAAGAAGACTTTTAGCAGCATATAAACTTAAAGATGTTTTGTTAGAAAATTTAGATATTTGGAAGAACTTTAATTTCAGTGCATTTTGCATCCCATATGTGCACCTGTTTGAGTCCTGGCTGCTCTACTGCTGATCCAGCTCTCTGCTAATGTGCCTGGGAAAGCATTGGGAGATGGCCCACGTTCTTGGGTCCCTGCACCCATGTGGGAGACCAGGATGAAGCTCCAGGCTCCTAGCCTTGGCCTGGCCCAGTCCTGGCTGTGGCAGCCATTTGGGGCATGAATCAGCAGATGGAAGGTCTGTCTTTCCCCCCCCCTCTGCCTTTCAAATAAATAAAATCTTTTTTTTTTTTTTAACAAGAAGGCATTCATTGTTGCAGACTATCAAGTAGCAACTATTTTTTAAATAAAACAGAAAATTCTAATGCAATGTTTATAGGCTTATCAATATCTTTCAGATATATGAAAACAGAAAGATGGTTTTATCTATTTTAGGGTAAACTGAAGTCTCCTAATTTGATTAACTGTATTAAAATGTTGATTGTCTTCAAATACAGATCATTTTTCAAAGCAGTTAAAGATTTGTTAATTTTAATAAAAATCCACTACAGAGACTTCTATCTAGGAAATAATCATAAATGTACTGAAAACTGAACCAAAAGAAATCTTTACTTCTCTCCTTCAGTTCTTAGTAAATATCACATTACCCTTTTAAAACTTGGATTATTTACTATCCCAAAATAGCTAAACAATCCTTTGGCTTGCTGTTTCTAGTTTTCTTAAAAACTTGAGAATTCTGTGTAGTGCTAAGGAATGAAACATCACAGGAACTGGTGGTGTGGTTCCATGGGTTAAGCTACGCTTGCAACACCAATGTTTCATACCAGAGTGCCTGTCTGAGTCTCAGCTACTCTGCTTCTGATCCAGCTTCCTGCTAATGCACTTGGGAAGATAACAGAGGACAGCCTAAGTATCTGGCTCCTGCCACCATGTGAGAGACCAGGATGGAATCCCTGGACTCCTAGCTTTGGTCTGGCCCAGACCTGGCTGTTACAGGCATTTGGAGAGTGAACCAGAAGATGAGAGATCCCTCTCTCTTTGTTTATCCCTCTCCCTTTGTCACTCTGCCTTTCAAATAAATAAATCTTTTTTAAAACCCCCCACAAACTTTGTTATTTAACAATCTTCAGATTATACTAATCTATATATTCTAATCTTTCCAGTTACATCCTACATACTTAATTCTTATTTGCTTACTTACTACAGGAATATATTATTGTACTGGACAACTTTTAAAATAACTTCTAAATAGTAGTCTTAGTTTAAAAAAATCTTTAAAGTATTTTGTCTGGCATTGCACATCTCCCTGCATATTAAAATTGGACTGTCCGCATAAAGCTGTATTAAGGAGAACATTCTCCTTAATGAATTCAATGAACAACTACATTCATTATAAGGTTAAATGGGTTTTGATAATATTTAAGGGGAATAAATTGGTAGGAAATACATACTTATTATCTTTGGATGTATTTAACTTATTAAATGAATTGTTACAGGCCGGCGCCGCGGCTCACTAGGCTAATCCTCCGCCTAGCGGCGCCGGCACACCGGGTTCTAGTCCCGGTCAGGGTGCCGGATTCTGTCCCGGTTGCCCCTCTTCCAGGCCAGCCCTCTGCTGTGGCCAGGGAGTGCAGTGGAGGATGGCCCAGGTGCTTGGGCCCTGCACCCCATGGGAGACCAGGAAAAGCACCTGGCTCCTGGCTCCTGCCATCGGATCAGCGCGGTGCGCCGGCCGCAGCGCGCCGGCCGCGGCGGCCATTGGAGGGTGAACCAACGGCAAAGGAAGACCTTTCTCTCTGTCTCTCTCTCTCACTGTCCACTCTGCCTGTCAAAAAATAAAAAAAATAAAATAAAATAAAAAATAAAAAATAAAAAATAAATGAATTGTTACATAAATACAAAATTGGTGTTATATATCTGACTAAAACCACAAAACTGCATAAAGTGACTTAACAGCAGAAAGAGAAAAGGATACACAATTCAGATGCCCACAATTTATTTTCATGAAATTTCTGAGGCAGAGCTCCTAATCAAGTGGGAAGAGGTTTTAACTCAAGAAAGCCTATGAAGTCTCTTATTGGACTGTTATATATTCCTTTTCATAGGCATTCTTTTCCTGGAATGAACGTATATACTCAACATATAGATGAAAAGTAACTGACAAACTTTTTTTTAAAAATGTATCTCATCATTTACTAGATATAATTATTTCATTTAAAGAGTACCAAGAGAAGGCTAACTTAAAGACTAGGAGACACTTAACAATGAGTCTATATGATTTT
The DNA here is from genome assembly GCF_051225735.1 of Oryctolagus cuniculus. Classification (NCBI taxonomy): domain Eukaryota; kingdom Metazoa; phylum Chordata; class Mammalia; order Lagomorpha; family Leporidae; genus Oryctolagus; species Oryctolagus cuniculus. Next base: position 66,339,638 of record NC_142874.1, read on the forward strand.
TTTAATGCAAAAAAGGAATACTTTACCCCCAAAAGAGGCTGAATAAAAATCCCTGCAAAATACACTGCTCCATACTCTCCTTTCAGTGCAGACTACATTGTAGAAACAAAATCTCTCTTAGAGAACTAGTTGTGAGAAATAGTGACTATCCCTAAAGATATTACACTCTTTATTTTGTACTACTTAAGAAGTCAATATTCCTAAGATTTAGCTTTGGGGGAAAAAAATGAGCCTTTCGAATTTTAACCTAGGTCAGTGTAGTTGACTGGCATTAAGAACAGAAGGGCTCAAGCATTTATCTATGCTTTTTCTTGTAGGTTGAAAAGTCCTTTCAGTCTGTTCCAAACTATAATAGTTGCAAGCCTCTGGGCAGATGTGAAGAAGCCTGGTGATGAAGCACAGATTAGGTTCTTCCCTTTACCCATTTAACTTATATTAAGAAGCACCCAAACTGGAGCCAAATTTTCAAAAGGTAATGAAACAGCAGGAACTATAATTTAATCACACCATATTACACTATGTAACATTCTATATTTTGCCTGTTGATATGTAACATAGTTAAGCTTATTACAAGCATTATTTCCTAAGACTATGGTATAACTGTTCCTTTTCAAGTATCACCGTTTATTTCATAGTGTTTATCTAAATTGTAACATTAAGTAAATCAATTATATATATATGTGTATATATATATAATGCATACATTGTGCCATTTCTTCCTACTCATGTTAAGGTATCAAAATCAATTAAGAAATAGTACATGTATTAAAACTGAAACAAGGCTATCAGTGTTGCAGATATATGACTGAGTAGGTCAACAGCGTTTTCCCTTAAAAAGAAGGTAATTTCATCAGAAAGGCTCCTATAGTATTAGATTAGCATTATTTTAGCAGCAGCTGGTCTTTAGGACAAACCAAAAGTTTCATGCAACAAAAACACATTACTCTGAAAGCTATTAGTCCACATTACCAATAAAAGAAGCAAACTGCTGGTGTCACCTTCACATAAAAGTGTTCATTTTTCTCTTTCAATCTGTGATTTAGTTCATTTATGTGATGACAACAGAGCTTTAGAGTTCTCATGGTACATCAACGAGGTGGACTTATTTGTTCAGGAACCTCTTATTTAATATTTAAATTATAACAATACAATAACTAGAAAAAAGTCAGTGCCTCAGTGGCTTTTAACCACATCAATTTAAATTTCTTTCAAAATAATGATGCATCTAAATCCATACTTCTGTAACAATAGTGCAATATGGTAGCCTTTCCTAAATAAAGGAACTGAGGTTTATCCAAGTAGAGGCTTTAAATAAAGGAGATTGTTCCAATTACATATCTTGTAAAATATATCAGGATATCTTAAATTGATTTATAAATCTAAATGTGGCTAAAGCTTCATGTAAGCCGGAATGGAAATGAACAGGTAGGTGCACTCAGTATAAAACACTCTTCAAAACTACTCCAAGAAACAAATGACAGAAAGTGGTTAAGAACAACTGAACAACTGTTGTGTGTACCAGATGTAAAAGAAGAATGGACCCTGGGGTTACTTGCACTATTTGAATTATATGAAGGTAAATTAACACTTAGTCCACTTCCATCTCTGCAGAAGACTTAGTATGCTGTGAGCTATCTTTTGTTGTATCTGGTTTAGTTTCAGTTCCACTCTGTCCATCCATTGGTCCATTGTGTTCACTATTAGCTTTTGCTTTGTCCTCAGCAACTTCTACTTTTGGTTTGGGCTTGTAAATGATGGGGTTACAGAAATTATCCAGTTCCTAAAGACAAAAAGAAATTTATTACATTACAATACTACAGAACAATTACCATTAACTTTCTAAATTACACATTAACATTCTAAATTTCCATATAATTCCACATTCCTGAAATCATTAGTTCAGCTAGATAACCAACTATGTCTTCAATGCCTCATGAGGATTTACCTTCTGGGCTGGTATATTTCTACGGCAATCAGAAACTACTGAAATCTTTAAATTTTTTTTTTTTTTAATTTGAGAGGAACAGGGTCAGAGAGCGACCGAGCACACTCCCATCCACTGGTTTACTCCCCAAATGCTTTCAATGGCTGGTGTTGGAGCCAGGAGCCAGGAGCCAGAATTCAATCCAGGTCTCCTATGTAGGTGGTAAGGACCTAATCACTTGAGCCATAACCTGTTGCCCCTCCCAGGTTGTGCATTAGTAGGAAATTGGAATCAGGAGCCTGAGTTGGGAACCAAATCCATGTATTCTGATGTGAGATGTGGGCATCTTAACACTAGGCAAAATGCATACCCCTGTTGAATCTTTAATTAAAGTTTTTACAGCTAACCTTTCTAAAATTTGTTTCCTCATAATTTAAACACAGTTTACTTTGCCAGCAATAACTATAAATTCTTCCGTTAAATTATGTCTACTGCTTTGTTATGAGAATTACTTCAAATAATACCTATCCCATAAATTGAAATTTCTCTAGATTATTAAAGGAACAGTTTTAATAAATGTAGTCATATAAACACACATACTAGCAAAGTAGCCTTTTCTGTTAGAGAAAAAAGGCAATGAATATAAAATATATCTTAATAATTTAAATGAAAATAATATATTTTCAATTTCCTTATATTTTACACAGAAATAAAAGATCATTACATAAAACTAACCAGACTTATAAACCTTTTAAGATCAGTGCCACAGAGATTGGGGTAATTATGGAAAGACAGGGAATAATACCCTCATGTGGAAGGATATTTTCCTGGCAAACTGCTCTTGTCACACCCTGCATCTCATCTCATTAGTAGTAAATTATGTATCATAGCTTCTTGACAAAACTTTTTCAAAATTAAAGTATTCATTGCTTAACTAATTATAAAAATAATATGTGCTTTTGTTAAAAAAAAACCCAATACCCCAAAACATACTAAGATTAAAAAAATCACTCTATCTCCTATAGATTTTTTGATGAACACTCTTCTAAATGTATATTTGTACATACCCATAATAAACAAACATATTAACCTATGAACACTCAAATTTATACAAGTGAGATAATTTTATTTGGGTTCTGTAATGTTTCCTTTCTCATTTCACAGTATGTTAACCATATCTTTATATCTGAATCTATCTATTGCTTCACACCTAAAATATTATAATAATCGTACACTATTGTATGGATGCATCAGTTTATTTAACTAGCTTCCTAGTGATAAGTATTTAGGTTATTTCCAACTTTTTTTATTTTTATTTTTTGCTATTACAAGCAAGGGCATGTATCTGCATGCACTTCTACAAGGGGTTAATTTAGAATGAATTTCTAGAATTCTGATTTCTGAGTAAAATGGTATACTCACTTTAAACTTCTGTATATATTCTGACATAATGTCCCAGGAAAGTTGCAACAAATTTAGCCAAATCATTGAGGGCAGCATCCATTTTTAAACCCTTGCCAACTAAGGCAAGGATTATAAATGTAAACACAACCAAATCAAATGGGTGAAAAAAAAATCTGGATTTAATTTTTTTTTTTTTTTTTTTTTTGACAGGCAGAGTGGACAGTGAGAGAGAGAGAGACAGAGAGAAAGGTCTTCCTTTGCCGTTGGTTCACCCTCCAATGGCCGCCGCGGCCAGCGCGATGCGGCCGGCGCACCGCGCTGATCCGATGGCAGGAGCCAGGAGCCAGGTGCTTTTCCTGGTCTCCCATGGGGTGCAGGGCCCAAGCACCTGGGCCATCCTCCACTGCACTCCCTGGCCACAGCAGAGGGCTGGTCTGGAAGAGGGGCAACCGGGACAGAATCCGGCGCCCCGACCGGGACTAGAACCCGGTGTGCTGGCGCCGCTAGGCGGAGGATTAGCCTAGTGAGCCGCGGCGCCGGCCTGGATTTAATTTTTTTAAGCAGTGTCCTCAACCATTTAATTTATTGAAAGGAGATGCTGCTATGGTTATTGATTTAGCAGCAACTGTTCTTTTGTTTACAGAGAGTTCTGGTCATTATTTGTTGTTTTGCTCTGTATTGGAAACATAAATAAAGTTTTCTACATTATTTTCAGTCGGGGTTGTGGTATAATGAATGACAGCAGTAATATGCATAGTGTCCTTATGGAATCTGTCTCCAGGGGGAAATGAACTTTTGGTTCTTTCCAATATCCGTGATTACTTTAAGGGTGTGCATAGGAGCCAATGGAGACTCAAGAAGGATGTAAATAAGCAAATACATAGACCAAGTGCTTCTTAGGTTCACAAAAGTAATCCTTTACCACTGAACTCCATTGTCATGGGGGGCTCAATGAAGGCTAACCAATCTGATGCATGCATCAGCAGTAATTCCATAGAATGGCACTTGAAAAATAGCCAGTGCCAAACCCATCAGGTTCCCAATAAGACAGACCAAACTCTGGAGAAATTTCTGGCTTGAACTTTTTCTAGCATCTTGAAAGTGCTTGAGAGCCATAAATAAGCCATATGGATTGCCAGGCCATCATACACACCATCATCATGAGAAAGATGGAAATAGTATTGCCTGCCATGTACATGATGAAGAGGTTCATGGGAATCTGTTTTAGGGGACCCAAGGCAATGTCCCAGCAGCACTTCTCCACCAGGATCTGGTCTGTCTCTTGCACACTAGTATTAGGCAGTTGCTTGTCCAAGTAACCAACTGGGTACAATGAGTCTCCCTGGGCACTATTCCAGTCACTTTGGCCCCTGCAACCTTCTCCAGGCCCTCTCAACTCAGTGGCCCACTGGAAGCATAGGCCTTGGTTCACGACTAGGCCTCCTTAGGCCGTCATGACAATGACCACTTACTAAAGCCGGGAAGCTTCTCAACCCTAATCATACCCCTGCCACAGATCCACTGGCATCCCTAACTTCTGGGTCTTGCTCTCCCTCTGCATTTCTTACATTAGTGATGAGGATGAGTATCTTTTCATATATTTATTAGATACCTACTTCTTCTTTTGTCAATTGCTTATCCAATGCCTTTATTTGTTTTTTATTTGGATACCAATCTTTATTATAATAAATTTTTGTCCCCATGTATTTCATGTGTCTTCTACAACTTTTAACATTTTCATTATCATTTTTTTAAACTAGAAAGTTTGTCTCACAAGTAAGATTTTACCGTGAAAGTTCACATATTTCAAATGACATCAAGGACAAATCTATACAGCAAAATTTTACAGTGAACATTTTAGAGGTTTCATCCAACCTGTAAGTCTAAATTATTTAACAGTCAGAAGTCATCACATTGTTTTATTTCATTTTGTATTACCCTTGAAATTTAAAAACCAGTCTTGTGTGACACATTAAATGAAGGAACAGAAATATCTCACACCAAGAATATATATTTTAAAATTTTGTAGCCAAACTAAAGATTACCCTCAAGCTTGTTTTTTTGTAAGTTCTCCTGCATGTTATTTCTCTAAGTATTACTCCTACTGAACAAGCTTAGTCCCTGGACCCAATAAAAAAGGAACTGTACTTTACCTTTGATTTTGCAACTATTTCTGAAACTTTTACCACAGGATCTTGGGTGAGACTTAGTTTGTTCTGTGCATTCATCTTACTGTTCAGCCAACTCATGGCATCACTGATATATTTTTCAACTTTTTCCATTTCAGCAGGATCCAAATGATCATATCTTTCATCCTATTAAAAACAAGCTTAATTTAATGTAACTTATATATCAGTAAGCACCAGTTAATTCATTATTTCTGCTTAAAAGATTTATACTCTTACACTTCACATATACACTTACGTGTACCTCACAAATACCCATGTGAAGAAATCATACAGGAATATAACATAACTGAAGAAACTGGGAGAAAAGGTAACATTTCTGGGCTTAAAAAGGAAAGGTTTTCGGAATTTAGGTTTGCAAAAACAATGATCAGTAGATAATATGCAAGAGGAGAGCACTCAGCCAAGAAAGAAGCTGCAATATAATGGAATTTGTTAGAAAATAAGGAGAAACTAGGGGAGCTAGAATACAGCAAGCTAGATAGAAAATTCTAAATATACAGCAGATAATGCAAGTTTTCTTGTTAAGAAGGAGAATGACATAATAAAATTCTATTCAAAACAGAGATGTCAATGGCTACATATAAAACACAACCTAAGAAGTCACAGAACCAGAAATAAATGGCATTAACAGAGGATCTCCTGACAGGCTATAGATCAGACAAGGAAAATAAAGGGAAAGAAAATGAAAGAACACCCTAGAGTCAAGGAAACAGGAAGACAGTGATGCCATTTTTAAAGCCATAAATCTTCCTCAGATATATCTGCTTTCTGCTTGTATGCTTACAAATTATGCATCCATCATCTTTGACTTAATTTCTAGGCCACCATATTGTCTTGAATTTCCTCCTACATCATGAATCACATACCTTTTAAAAATTTTTATATAAGTTATACAAGTTTCAAGTATTTCACGTATATTTAGGAACATTGTGATACTTCAAACCCCACCCTCCCTCCTGCCCACACTACAGCTCTTCTTCCTCCTCCCTTTCCCATTCCCACTCTTAATTTTTACAAAGATCTATTTTCAGTTTACTTATTGATTGCACAGTTAACCCTACACTAAGTAAAATAGTTCAACAAACAATATGAAGAAAAAAAAACACTGTTCCTCAACGGAAGAGACAAGGGCTGTAAACAATCACTAAATCTAAAAAAATGTCCATTTCACTGTAATAATTACATTTTAGGTATTCTATTAGTTATCTAGATCAGATAAAACATATGACATACATCATTTGGGGACTGGCTGATATCACTAAGTATAATGGTTTCTAGTTTCATCCATCTTGTTGCAAAAGACAGGATTTCATTTTTTCTTTGTTACTGAGTAGTACTCCATAGCGTGTATATATCATAATTTCTTTATCTAAGCAACAGTTGATGGACATCTTGTTTGATTCCATATCTTAGCTATTGTGAATTGTGCTGCAATGATCATGGGAATATAGATGACTATTTCAAATGCTGACTTCTTTTGATTTGAGTAAATTCCCAGGAGTGGGATGGCTGGATCATATGGTATGTCTACATTCAAATTTCTGAGGTATATGCATACTGTCTTCCACTATGGCTACACCAGTTTACATTCCCACCAACAGTGGATTAGGGTATCTTTTTCCCCACATTCTCACCAGCATTTGTTATTTGTTGATTTCTGTATTAGAGCCATTCTATCTAGAGTGAGGTAAAATCTCACTGTGGTTTTGATTTGCATTTCCCTGATGGCTAGTGATCCTTACCATTTTTTCAAGTGTCCTTTGGCCATTTGAATTTCCTCTTTTGAAAAACACCTGTTCAAGTCTTTTGCCCAATTCTAACTGGATTTTTGTTTTCTTGTTCTTGACTTTGAGTTCTTTATGGATTCCGTTTGTTAACTCTTTATCAGCTGCATAGCTTGCAAATATTTTTTCCCATTCTGTCAGTTGCCCCTTTACTTTGCTGAGTGTTTCTTTTACAGTGCAGAAGTTTCTCAGGTTGATGTAATATCATCTGTCAATTTTGGCTTTGATTGCCTGTGCTTCTGGGGTCTTTTCTAATAAATCTTTTCCAATAAATCCAATAATTTTATTTGGATTCTGTAATGTTTCCTTTTTCATTTCACAGTATGTTAACACATCTTTATATCTGAATCTATCTACTGCTGCATATTTAAAATAGTATAATAATTGTACACTATTGTATGGATGCATCAATTTATTTACCTAGCTTCCTAGTGATAAGTATTTAGGTTGTTTCAACTTTTTTTTTTTTTTTTCTACTATAAGCAAGGGCATGTATCTGCATGCACTTCTGCAATGGTTACTTTAGGATGAATTTCTAGAACTGTGATTTATTGGAAAAGACCCCAGAAGCTATGATATGTAAGTTATGACACCCATGCCTAAATGTTTCTGATACTAGTTTCTCCTACCCACTGATAGAGTTTTAATATTAATGATAAAAACCAGGGGGTTAAAATGAATATTTACTTAAGAGTCGGGATCCAGGAAGCCTGTCCTGCAGGCCAAATCCAATCATAAGGTTTTGTGGAAGATAAACATGCCCATTTGTTTACATACTATCTGTATTTGATGTTGCACTACACAGGCAGTGATGAATAGTTCTACAGACATAGTATGGAATGAAAAGCCTACAATATTTATTTTTGTTAAAGGAAAAATATGCTAATTCCTGGTTTAAAGGAGGAAAATAATAAACTTAGTTTTGCAAAATCACACTGTTACATCCAAATGGAGATATCATTTACATTAACTATGTACTTGAGCCTTAAAGGAAAGGTTAAGGTAATACAGATATGGATATATATATATACACAAAAGGAGAAAGGATATAGGGAATTAGAGATGACTAATGAATTGCAAGGCAAAGAACAACTGAAAGAAAGAAAAAAGAAGTTAGGAACAAAATAAATCTAAAGTCCAGTCTCAAAGAGGCCTGAAATTAAAAAAAAAAAAAAAAAAAAAAAAGACCCAAGATGACATTTTTCTCTGTATAAAGAGCATGAAAATGAACTCTCTAAGAAGAAAAAACTGGAAGTGGTCATTGAATTAGCTTATAATATGGTTTCAGGGAATTCTAAAAGATTAAATACACTTACCTTCACTGTATCTCATTTTATCTGACTAATTCCTCAGACACCCACAACTGGGGCTGATCTGAGCAAAGCTGGAAGACGGGAACCCCATCCAGCTCTCTCACTTGGGTAGCAGGGACCCCACTATCTGAGCCATCATCTGCTGCCTCCCAGGGTCTGCGTTAGCAGAAAGCTGGCATCAGTACACAAAGCTGGGTATCAAAACCCAGGCACTCAAAAACGGGACACAGCTTGTCTTAACTGCTAGGCCAAATGCCTGCCTCTACCTTAACTACTTTAAATGTATCATATTCCTTTACTAATAATTCTCCAATTAAAAAAACTTAAAGTTTTGAGTTCTGTACACGAAATCTCTGGAATCTGGCAGCAAAAACTGCAATAGCTTGATAGTTGAGAACTTTTAAGATAATTTCTCACCCTTTCCATGGACCACACACACGCCCCGTCATCACAGTTGGTTCTTTAATTCAGTACCTTGTTTCTGTACGCTTCTATCACTTTCATGACGAGCTGAATCTTTTTCCCCAAGTCATTTAAAGCTTTCGGTCTCTCTTCATGTTCCATGTACCTCATTTGAATAGGTTGGCCATATTTCTGTTAACCCAAGAAATGTTTTAAAAAGAAAAAAATGTTACTGAGTTTTAATAGAAAACAAATTTTATTGGTTCCTTGGCAATAAATAGGAGAAAAGATGGGCAGATCAACATTATGTCCCATTTATTTCCCTACAAGGAAGTGGCTATTTTCTTACACAATACTAAACAGGGATGCCTAACTCAAGTCTAACCTTTGTTTCTCATTCTTTACAATTACTTCCTGATTCTTCCCAAATACAAAGTCCCAATGTAAACTTTAATTTTTTCAAAGCTGGTGTTAAAACTTTACAAAACTATTAAAATGTAGTTACTGGAAAATCCTGATAGTTACTATTATTTTTATGATCATTAGATTAAAATGTGTACTGCATTACAAGTATATCTTTTTTCTCCTGCAAGTGCTTAGATAGGGGAGCTTCTAAGTGTTCTAATGGGCAGCCTCTTACTTTGGAAAGAGAAACACATTAGGATGAAACAACTGTTTTTATTTTAAATTCTTTTATATACTGAGATAAAAATCTATTTTAGAATAATTTTCAATTTGCCAAAAAGTTAAACTAACAGAACAAGACACTTCTCACTACTTTTCTCTAATGTTAACATCTCATGGAATGATTTGTCTTAACTGAGAAATCAACACTGGTACATCGTTATTAACTGAACCCAAGCCTTTATTCACATTTTATCTTTTTAGAAAATACTTATTTCAAAGGCAGAGGGAGAGATAAAGATACCTATCCACTGGTTCACTCCCTAAATGGCTGCAACAGCCGTATCTGAGCCAAGCAGAAGCCAGGAGCCAGGAACTCCAGCCTGGTGTCCCACATGAGTGCAGGGCCCAAGTAATTTGATCATTTTCTGGTGCTTTCCCAGGCATGAAGTTGGATCAGAAGCAAAACAGCTGGGACTCAAACTGGCACTCTGATATGGGATGCTGAAGTTACAGGTGGCAGCTTAACCTGCACAGCCACAACACTGCCTCTTTGGTATTATCTTTGCTCCAGGATATGATTTTGCATTTGGTATATCTGCATCATATTTTGTATTCTTTAAACATTTTTGAAAGGGAAGCAAGTATTACATTTTTAAAATTCATCTCAAAACAAAAGCCTGTCAAAGTGTCTATTACATTCATTTCTATTCTATCCTAGGCTTCTTATCTATTTGAGGCGGAAGAATCCATGTTAGGAGTTGCTGAGAGTTTCAGTTATTGGCTTCCGCTGCTTGGCTGTTCCTAAGGTTTAGAGTATGCACATTTCTCTTACAGAGATGGGATTAAAAACCATACTCACTTAGTTTATTAACTCTTTTGCACCACTTACAATACTATTGCTAGGCCTAAAGGGCTGCCTTCTCCCATGTTCTAAAAATTATTATCATTCAGCATCTCTGTAATCTCTTATTAACTTAAAGAATGGTTCAGGGAACTGCAGCGTATCACTTGAAAGCGTGTTAACATGAAGAAGCATGGGTCCATCTCATCACCTGGAGAATCAGAATCTGCACTGCAGTAACAACCCAGGTAATTCATATGCACATTTACAGCACTGTTTGACTGAAATATACTTTAATTCTTCTAAAATAAACTTCTAATCTCTTAAAGAATTTTTACTTGCTTTCATTTTACTTAAAAGGCAGACAGAGAGATCTTCCATCTGCTAGTTCACTCCCTAAATGCCTGCAACAGCTAGGGGTTGGCCAGGTGGAATCCAGGAGCCAGGAATTCAATAAACCAGGTCTACCCACATGGGTGGCAGGGACCCAGCCACTGCAATCATCATCTGCTGCCCTCCCTGCGTGTATATTAGTAAGCAGCCTGACTGGAAGCGGAGCTGGGACTTAAAACCAGTCACTCTTGATACTAGATTAGGTCATCCTACCCCACTGCTCCAAATACATTCCTTCCCCCAAAACTAAAACAAACAAAAAGACCCTTTCTAATCTCTTATTTTCTTCAGGGTGATGTGAAGGTTGGTTGGCAAGCATAGAGAAAGGAGCCAACAAGGGTTCTTTCCTTAGAATTTTACCATTGACCTAGAAAAAGGGGACCTGGCTCTATTTCTTTGTGAAAGGACACTGAAGAGCAGGGTTGCTACTTTTGCAGTCCTTGGCTTGTCAGGTGTACTAATCAGTTGCATAGTGTAATACAACAGGCCAATGTGGTATTATTTCCCAAAGTCAGAGCAGTGAAGGATGAAAGAAACAGAGGAAGGGTGACTCCTCTAATGGACATGGAGGGATTAAGTTTATTAACTCATCACTTTTTAAAGACAACACAGTAATATATAGCTTATGTAAAAGTAACACTTTGGTCATGTGTTAGAAATTTACATATTGAGTATTCATAATATGCATGATTATGCCTTTTTTTTTTTTTTTTGACAGGCAGAGTGGACTTTGAGAGAGAGAGACAGAGAGAAAGGTCTTCCTTTGCCCTTGGTTCACCCTCCAATGGCTGCCATGGCTGGCACACTGCAGCCGGCACATCGCACTGATCCGAAGCCAGGAGCCAGGTGCTTCTCCCGGTCTCCCATGCGGGTGCAGGGCCCAAGCACTTGGGCCATCCTCCACTGCACTCCCGGGCCATAGCAGAGAGCTGGCCTGGAAGAGGGGCAACTGGGACAGAATCCGGCGCCCCGACTGGGACTAGAACCTGGTGTGCCGGCGCCCCAAGGCAGAGGATTAGCCTAGTGAGCCTCGGCGCCGGCCATGACTGTGCATTTTTTAAAAAGATTTATTTTATTTGAAAATCAGAGTTACACAGAGAGAGGAGAGGCAGAGAGAGAGAGAGAGAGGGGCCCTCCATTCAATGGTTCACACCCCAAATGGCTTTAACAGCCTGAGCTGCACCGATCCAAGCCAGGAGCTAGGAGCTTCTTCCAGGTCTCCCATGCTGGTGCACAGGCCCAAGGACTTTGGCCATCTTCCACTGATTTCCCAGGCCACAGCAGAGAGCTGGATCAGAAGTGGAGCAGAAGGGCCTCGAACCGGCACCCATATGGGATGCTGGCACTTCAGGCCAGGGCGTTAACCCACTGTGCCACAGCACTGGCCCCAATGATTATGCATTATTAGATTTCAACTATCAAGTAGCATTGCTTAGTTCTCAAAAATGCCTTTAAACTTAGAACACTATTCTTACACATCTTTCATATAATCATTTTTCAAATATTTATTAAAAACATACAAACCAAGCACTCCTACAACTGGGTATATAGCCACTGAAAATGAAATCATTATGTTTAAATTTTTTTTTAATTTTTTTTAAATTTTATTTATTTATTTATTTTATTTTTTTTTTTTTGACAGGCAGAGTGGACAGTGAGAGAGAGAGACAGAGAGAAAGGTCTTCCTTTGCCGTTGGTTCACCCTCCAATGGCCGCCACGGCCAGCGCGCTGCGGCCGGCGCACCGCGCTGATCCGATGGCAGGAGCCAGGAGCCAGGTGCTTTTCCTGGTCTCCCACGGGGTGCAGGGCCCAAGCACCTGGGCCATCCTCCACTGCACTCCCTGGCCACAGCAGAGGGCTGGCCTGGAAGAGGGGCAACCGGGACAGAATCCGGCGCCCCGACCGGGACTAGAACCCGGTATGCCGGCGCCACAAGGCGGAGGATTAGCCTAGTGAGCCGCGGCGCCGGCCAATATGTTTAAATTTTATCTGTATTCATATTTCACGATAGTTTTATGGCCAACAGCCAAGAGATGTCCACTAAGGATGAATAGATATGCACAATGTGGTATGTATACACAATGGAATACTATTAGGCCTTTAAAATAAGAAGGAAATATTGGGGCCACCATTGTGACCCAGTGGATTAAACCACTGCTTGCAACACTGGCTTCCCATATGAGTGCCAGTTAGAGTCCTGGCTGCTCCACTTCTGATCTAACTCTGCTATAAAATGCACCTGGGAAGGCAGTGGAAGATGGCTCAAGTCCTTGGGCCCCTGTACCCACATGAGAGATTGGGAAGAAGCTCCTGGCTCCTAGCTTTGGCCTAGCCCAGCCCTGGCCATTGTGGGTATTTGGGGATTGAACCAGCAGATGGAAAATCAACCTCTCTCTCTCTCTCACTCTCTCTCTGTATCTCTGCCTTTCAAACTAAATAATAAATCTTTAAAAAAAAAAAAAAAAAAAAGGAGCGGCTGGTGCTGTGGCCTAGCAAGTAAAGCCACTGCCTGCAGTGCCAGCATCCCCTGTGGGCATCGGTTCGAGTCCCAGCTGCTCCACTTCCAATCCGGCTCTCTGCTGTGGCCTGGGAAAGCAGTAGAAGATAGCCCAAGCCCTTGGGCCCCTGCATCTGCGTGGGAAGACCCAGAGGAAGTTCCTGGTTCCTGCCTTCGGATCGGTGCAGCTCTGGCCGTTGTGGCCAATTGGGGGGTGAACCAGCAGATGGAAGACCTCTCTCTCTGCCTCTCTTCTCTACGTGTAACTCTGACTTTCAAGTAAAATAAATAAATCTTTTTTTCATTTTTTTTTTTTTTTTAAAGGAGTAGAGAGTGGAATGGTGAGGGAGGGATGGGGAAAATGTTAGTCAAGGACACAAAATTTCAGATAGACAAGAGAAGTTATGTCCAAGAGGTCTACTGGTAGGGCTGGTGTTGTGCTGCAGGAGGTTAGGCTACCGCTTTTGATGCTGGCATCCCATATCAAAGTGCTAGTTAGAGTACTGGCTATTCCTCTTCCAATCCAGCTCTCTGCTGATGTGCCTGGGAAAGCAGCAGAGAATGGCTCAAGTCCTTGGGCCCCTGCTATCCATGTGGAAGACCTGGATAAAGTTCCTGGCTCCTGGCTTCAGCCTAGTCCAACCCTGGCCATTGCAGCCATTTAGGGAATAAACCAGAATATGGAAGATCTCTTTCTCTTTCTCTCTCTTTGCCACTCTGCCTTTTCAAATAAATAAATCTTAAAAAACTAAGGAATCTATTGCAATAATGGTGACTACAGGTAGCAACACTATTTTGTAAATCTGAAAATTGCCGAGATTTAGTTTAACAAAAAAAGATAATGCACATTTAAAGAGTTTGATTTAGCCATTCCATAATGTATTTACATATATTTATTAAAATACCATGTCATATACCACAAGCATATACAACTAGTACTTATTAATTAAAATAAATACTGTGCTTTCACACATAATTTTTTAGGAAGTACTAAAAAGAACTTTAAAAAATTTACCTTCAGTTCTTGAAGCTTATCCACATAAACTTGTTTAGGTTGGTCCTCTCCTTCTTCATAAAGCCAATTTTCTGTGTCTTCCAATATTGCAGATAGTTTATTCATGTCCTAGTTATACATTTAAGAGGTACTAATTAAAAATGCTTTCCTTAGAAATAAGAGTAATTATGTAAGGAAAGAATGGTTTTAAAGTATAATGGATTAAATTTCATTTTTTTTGACTTTGTATTCAAAAGCATATTTTTCATCACAGTCTACAATTTGGAAAAATAACTAAGAATAATCTCCATATGGGCTGAAGAAGACTGACAACGATAATTGGTACACTTATTTATGAAATTCTAGCATTTTCAATTAAACACTGAAATATTTCTAATAAAGATTATTAAAGTTAGACTTACTTCTGGAGTGATGAATTTTTCATAGACAGTGCCCAGCTTGTCTCTAAAATCATATACATATTCTTCAACAGCATTCTTAGCATCATTTCTTTCTTTCTCTAATTTATCTTGCATTATCATCTTCCCCTGTTCAAAAAGTTTCAGATGAGTTGCCATATGAATATTCATTAGGGAAATACAAATCAAAACCACAATGAGATACCATTTCACATCCACTAGGATAATTGTAACATAAAAAAAAAGGAAAATAAATGTTCATCAGTACGTGGAGAAATTGAAGACCTTAATATATTGCTGATGGAAATGTAAAATGTTGCAGCCACTATGAAAACCGGTTCCTCAAAAAGCTAAACACAGAATTACAATTTCACTTGAGATTCATCAATTCCACTCCTGTCATACACTCAAAGGACATGAAAGCGGAGACTCAGATTTGTATGCCATTGTTCACTACACTATTATTCACAATAACCAAAAAGAAACAACCCAAGTGTCTATTAACAGATAAATTATTTTCCCACTGTGGAATTTTACTTAGCCTTAAAGTGGAACAAAAATTCTGATCCATTTTATAACATGGGTGAACCTGGAAATCATTACAGCAAGTAAAATAATCCATACAAAAGAATAAGTATTATATGATTTTATATATGAGTTATCTACATTAGGCAAATTCATAAAGACAGAAAGTAGATTAGAATATACTGGGAATTTGAGAAGGAGAGGAACAGGGAATGATTACTTAATGTTACAGAGTTTGTGTGTGAGGCAATGAGAAAGTTTTGGAAATAGTGCGATGGTTGCAATATTGTGAAATACTGTGAAATGCAATTAATGTCACTGACATTTAAAATGGCACAGTTTATGTCATATTTTATCACAATCTTAAGCATTAACTTGTATACTTTAAATGAATGAATTATGTGGTATATGTGAATTGTATCTCAATAAAGTTGTTAGAAAACAAAACAAAATATAGACTGTGTCACTATATATACTCAGGTTTAAACTCTGGGTTGCTCATTTACCAGCCCAAGGTATCAGTTAATTCACTTAACTGATTTTTCTTATCCTAAAATAGAGAACATTAAGTTTATCTGCTTCATAGGGCTCTTAATAAGATTGATGTAATTCATGTAAAATATTTAGCATAGAGCCTGGCACATAGCTGGTACTGAAAAAAGGTTAGCCTTAGGAGGAAATATAGTATAATGCTTGTGAGGTAGAGCTTTAAAGATTAATTACTTGGTTCTAAATCCAAAGGTTACTCTTCTGACATCAGGTAACAGTTATTTATGCCTCGGTTTCCTCATCCACAAAATGTAATTTCTAACAGTACCTATACTTCATAGGTTTGTTTTGAGGATAAAATACCAAAGTATTTAAGGATGTTAGCAAAAATTACTGTTAACAAAGAAGTGAAAAATAAGCAGATTTTAATACTTTAACAATCCCTATATAAGCTATAATGAATGCACTGATATTGTGAATTGAAAATAGTGACATATTTAACAATTAAGCAAAATCTCACTTTAGAAACAAAATTTTGGGGCCAGCACTGTGGCATAGCGGGTAAAGCCGCTGCCTGGGATGCCGGCATCCCATATGGGTGCCGGTTTGAGTTCTGGCTGCTCCACTTCTGATCCAGCTCTCTGCTATGGCCTGGGAAAGCAGAAGATGGCCCAAGTCTTTGGGCTCCTGTGTCTGCATGGGAGACCCAGAAGAAGCTCCTGGCTCCTGCGTTTGGATCAGCGCAGCTTTGGCCTCTGCAGTCAATTGGGGAGTGGACCAGCAGATGGAAGACCTCTCTCTCTCTCTCTCCTCTGCCTCTTTGTAACTCTGCCTTTCAAATAAATAAATCTTAAAAAAAAAAAAAAAAAAAAAAAGGAACAAAATTTTCCCTAACTGTGCTTCCCTACAACTCAACCCTTTGGGAAAATTAGTTTCAAGACAGATGAATTCTGAATTATTTAGGGGTCCAAGAATGCTTGCTTTATATAAAATGTATCCTTTTACAAAAGACATCCTTTTACCAAAGACATTCTTCTCAGATCTGGAAAAAAATGATGCTGAAATTCATATGGAGGCACAGGAGACCTCGAATAGCTAAAGCAATCTTGTACAACAAAAACAAAGCCGGAGGCACCACAACACCAGATTTCAGGACACACTACAGGGCAGTTATAATCAAAACAGCATGGTACTGGTACAGAAACAGATGGAGAGACCAGTGGAACAGAATAGAAACACCAGAAATCAATCCAAACATCTACAGCCAACTTATATTTGATCAAGGATCTAAAACCAATTCCTAGAGCAACGACAGTCTATTCAACAAATGGTGCTGGGAAAACTGGATTTCCACGTGCAGAAGCATGAAGCAAGACCCTTATCTTACACCTTACACAAAAATCCACTCAACATGGATTAAAGATCTAAATCTACAACCCAACACCATCAAATTATTAGAGAACGTTGGAGAAACCCTGTAAGATATAGGCACAGGCAAAGAGTTCTTAGAGAAGACCCCGGAGGCACAGGCAGTCAAAGCCGAAATTAACAAGATCTTTATAGTGAGACAATTTATGTTTTTCATATAACTAAGACAAAAGCTACTGTACATAGGACATAAGTACAGTTCAGCAAAAAGTAGTTCAATGATGTGCACAATTCTTTATGAGTTATGGACTAGTTCTTCAGGTTTGGGGGATAATTATTAATGTCAACAATATTTTAATATACAGCACCTCCTATTTCAACATCAATGATTTAGATACCTCATTTTCAATGTAGCTATTGAGAAGATCTTGGCCCAGCTGTCTACATAGGCTGCTTTGAATAGGAAGATCAATACTCTTGACTTTTCCTTTTTTAATGTTTTGATTTAATCGGTCTTGTTTGTCTGAGGGAGCTAACTGTAAAAAAAAAAAAAAAAAAAGCCAAGAGAGAAATGTAAATTTCTAAAACTAACAATAAATTTCAGAGTGAAACAGACAAGTAAAATCAAACAAAACTACTACCAAGTATTATACTTAATTTATTAAACACATTATTTTAACTCAGTATTTTACGTTCTATGTATACTAAATTCTACATAAAAATTGAGTGGGAAATGCAAATCAAAACTACAATGACTTATCCATTTTATAATAACTCTGATGGCTGTAATAAAAAATGGCAAGTGTTAGAGAGGATGTGGAGGGATTAAAACCCTCAAACATTAATAACAGAATTATAAAATGTTTGGCAAACAGTTTTTCAAAATGTTAAACACAGCAACACCATATGAAGAGGCAACTCCATTCTTAGGAATATGCTCAAGAAAAATAAAAATTATACACCCACAGAAAAACTTGTACATGATTGTGTATAACAACATTATTCATAATGACAAGAAGGTGAAAATAATTCAAATGTCCATCAACTTATGATGGGTAAATTTAAATGTGGTATGCACTGGCATAATGAAGTATTATTAGGCTATATAACAGAATGAAATACTGACACATTCTACAAGTGGCATGAGCTTCAAAAATATTATGTTTAACGGAAAGAAGTCAGTCACAAAGAACCATATACTGTGTAACCATATTTATATGCAGATCCAGAATAGGCAAATCTATAGAGACAGAAAGCAAATTAGTGACTGCCTAGGGCTGGCAGGAAGAGGGTTGAGGGGAAATAGGTAGTTATTGCTAAAGGGTACAGGGCTTCTTTTGGGGTGATGGAAATGTTCTAAAATTGTGATCATGCTTGCACAATTCTGTGAACATACTAGAAAACATTTAGACAAAAATGTTTCACGTTTTAAATAACTGTAGAGCCTAGGATATAAAATTCAATTTTTGAGGCCAGCATTGCAACACTGAGGGTTAAATCGCCACCTGCGATACCAGCATCCCATATGAGTGCGAGTTTGAGTCCTGGTTGCTCCCCTCTGCTGATTCAATTCCCGGCTAATGGGCCTGGGAGAGCAGTAGCAGATTGCCCAAGTGATTGGGCCCCTACTATGCATGTGAAAGACCTGAATGTAGTTCCAGGTTTCTGGCTTCCACCGGGCCAGCCAGCTATTATGGTCAATTGGGGAGTGAACCAGCAGATGGAAGATATCTTGCTGTGTCTCTTCTCTTCTCTCTGTAACTCTGTCAAATAAATAACTCTTCTTTTCTAAAAAACATTAATATTTACATCTGAGAAAAATACATATAACTTATATAGATTAAATTCTGTGCAAGTTAGAAAAATCTGTTGAAGATGAAAGCTTACAGCTGTAGCCACATTCATCTAGCTGACTGGGGCAGACTCTTATTTGCAATGATTATCTCAGTAAAATAATTACCGTCAATAATAAAGTTGTTATCCTCTGATCTCTAAATTTTACTTTTAAAAACATTTTTGCACAAAGAAAAATATTTCATTATAGCAGCAAAACCAACAGCAGCCAGTGTCAAGCCAGATGGAAAACAAGAATAAAGAACTCCACCCAGGTCTTCTGCAAGGGTGGCAGAGACCCAAGTACTTGAGCCATCACATCGACAGGAACCCGGATCAAAAGAAGAGCCAGGACCCAAACTAGCACTCCTGTGTGTCATACAATCCCAAGGGTGCCTGTGACATATGCCTGCCCTTTATTTATTTATTTATTTATAAATACCATTGAACTTAATTTTTTTGGAAGAGGGGGAGGGGAAAGAGAGGGAGAAGGAGAGGGAAAGGGAGAGGGAGAGAGCGAGCAAGCGAGCGAGAGAGAACCTTTCATCTGCTGGTCCCAAATGTCTGCAACAGACAGAGTTAGGCCAAAGCTGGGAACAGTTACCCAATATCGGCCTTGCCCATGTAGGTGGCAGGAGCCAACTACAGAGCCATCACCTGCTACCTCATAGGGTGTGCATTAGCAGGTGCTGGAATCAAAATGGAGCTGGGACTCAAATGGGATATGAATGTCCCAAGCAGTGTCTTAAATGCTAGTCGAAACATCCACCCTAACATATTGCTAATTTCTTTCTTCATGGGGCTTGTTCCATTTCAAAATTTCTCTGAGATTATATGAGAAAAAAATCACTGAAAAATATATCTTTTCCTATCAAAAAGATAGTTTTTATTGTTAGGGTTCAGATCCAGCTGTTGTAGGCATTTAGGGAGTGAACCAGCAGATGGAAGATCTCTCAAGGCTGATGTTGGGGCACAGCAGGTTAAGCTGTTGCCTGTGACGCCAGAATCCCACATGGGGACTGGTTCATGTCCCTTTTGCTCCATTCACATGATCCACCTCCCCACTAATGTGCCTGGGAAAGTAGCAGAAGATGGCCCAAGTCCTTGGGCCCCTGCACACACGTGGGAGACTCAGAGGAAGATCCTGGCTGCTGGCTTGGGCCTGGCCCAGTCCTGGCCACTGTGGCCATCTGGGGAGTGAACCAGTGGATGGAAGAGTCTATCTCCTCCCCACCCCTCTTTTGTAATTCTGCCTTTCAAATAAGTAAATTTCTTTTTTTTTTTTTTTTAAAGAAAGCCTCTATAATAAAATACTGAAATGCATTTATTCTGGCTATCAGTTTCCTATACTTTTCTACAGTACTAAGATAAAAATATCCAGCGAGGTTGGGTGTTAGGCACAGTGGCTGGGGTGCTGCTTAGGATGCCCACATACCATATCAGAGTGCCTGATACGCATATTAGCAACGGCACTTCTCTGACCTAGCTCCCTGCTGGTGTAAATCCTGGGATGCAGCAAGTGCTGGTTTAAGTACCTGGGTCCCTGCCACCCACATGGGAGAATCAAAGTGAGTTCTGAGCTCCTGGCTTCTACCTAGCCCAGCCCTGGCTATTTTGAGCATTTGGGGAGTGAACCAGCAATTAGAAAATCTCTCTCTCTGCCTTTCAGATAAAATAAAACAAAATAAAAATCAAGCATATCAAAAGCAAGCACCATAAAAGTAAACACATTAATTCAATATCAATCTCCAAAAGAATTACAAAAAGACTCCACCAAACCTTTGTTTTGGCTCCTGTATGATCAATTTCCTCTTCTGGGGTATGCTCAGCATGGCACTTTTGATGACTTCCTTCTTCTTGGTCAACCTGCATTTTATCCTGGAATGAAAATATGTTAATTGATACTGTATGTAGTATCTTTTTTGTTGTTTTCAAAAATTAAACTGTAGCTCCGGCCATTGCAGCCATCTAAGCAGTGAACCAATGGAGGGAAGACCTTTCTCTGTCTCTCCCTCTCACTGTCTGTAACTCTACCTCTCAAATAAAATCTTTAAAAAAAATGCCAATATATTTGTGGGCTGATACTCTCAGTATTTTATGTACAAAAAAGAGTTCAAGCCTTTTTTGAAACATGGGTACACAGTAAAGTAAATGACAACAACTAAAAATAGATTAAAAGGAAAATAAAAATACAAAGGTCTACTTGAGGCTACGAGAATAAACCTTGTTTCATTCACCTGTGGCTACACTGCAAAATACATGGCAATTGTTCTCAAGTGAAATTTACAAGTTAACATTTACCAAAGCATGCTTACAGGCCAGCGCTGTGGCTCACTTGGCTAATCCTCTGCCTGCAGCGCCGGCACCCTGGGTTCTAGTCCCAGTTGGGGCACCGGGTTCTAGTCCTGGTTGCTCCTCTTCCAGTCCAGCTCTCTGCTGTGGCCTGGGAGGGCAGACAGAGGATGGCCCAAAGTGCTTAAAAACACACCCACACACACAAAGCATGCTTACAAAAAAAAAAAATCCAACTTGGAAAAGAAACAGGATAATTTATGTCTTTTACTCTATCTAGAATTAAGCAAATGTGTAATATGCAAAAAGTTGTCTTGGATAAGCTCATCTTTTGGCCAAAGAGAAAAACACGCTAGAAGATAATTCTATGTCATTAAAAGGTCAATTATTTCTGACACTCTAACTGCCCTTCCAATTCTATAACCTCCAGAACCCTGTGATGGATAATAAACAAAAAAAGTTGAGTGGCGTTATACAGGAAGACACAAATATGTTATTAACTCTAATATACTACTAACAAAAAACCCCGATCATTTAAACTAATAAAAAATAAAACAATCTGTAGATTGTTTTAGGTAGTATACACATTTTAAACATATTAATTTTTCCAATCCCTGAGTAAGGAGTATCTTTCCATTTTTGTGTGTCCTTGATGGTTTCTCTCATCAACATTTTATAAATTTCACTGTAGAGATCTTTTACTTCTTTGGTTAAAATTTATTCCTAAATATTTTATTTTTTTGTGGCTATTGTGAATGGGATTTCTTTCTTGATTTCTCTTTTGGCAAGTTCATTTTTGGTGTATAAAAATGCTACTGTTTTTGTATGTTGATTTTGTAACCTGAAACTTCTAAATTGGCTTATCAGTTCTAACATCTTTTTGGTAGAGTGTTTAGGTTCTTCCCATGTATAACATCCTGTCATCTATAAACTTGAGATCTTTTGACTTCCTCCTCTCCCACTTCAATGTTCTTTCTTTCTCCTTACTAATTGCTCTTGCTAATACTTCCAATACTGTATTGAATAAAAGTGGTGAAAGTGGACATCCTTTTCTTGCTCTAGAGATGGGGAGAATGTTCTCAGCTTTTTCCTATTCAGTATGATATTGGCTATTGATTTGTTATATATAGTCTTTATAATTTTTCCCTATCAAAATACCAATGACATTCTTTACAGAATTAGAAAAAAAAAATCCTGGGGCCAGAACAGTGGCATAGCGGGTAAAGCTGCTGCCTGCAGTGCTGTCACCCCATATGGGCACTGGTTTGAGTCCTAGCTGCTCCACTTCTGATCCAGCTCTCTGCTATGGCCTGGGAAAGCAGTAGAAGATGGTCCAAATCCTTGGGCTCCTGCACCCATGTAGGAGACCTGGAAGAAACTTCTAGCTCCTGGCTTTGGCCTGGTCCATCCCCAGGCATTGTGGCCATTTGGAGAGTGGACCAGCAGATGGAAGACCTTACTCTCTCTCTCTGCCTCTGTAACTCTGCCTTTCAAATACATAAATAAATCTTTAAAAAAAAAATTCCAAAATTCATATGGAATTACCAAAGACCCAGAATAGCCAAAGGAACTTTGATCAGGAATAAATCAAGCTGGAGGGATCACAATACCTGATTCCAAACCATACTATAAAGCTAATGGTAACTAAAAGAGCATGCATGGTACTGGCATAAAAACTGGCACATAGGTCAACGGAACAAGAGCCCAGAAATTAATTCTTATACATACAGTCAACTGATTCTTGACAAAAAGTACCCAAAACATTGGAGAAAGGATAGTCTTTTCCGTAAATGTTGCTGGCAAAGGAGATATATTTATGTAGAACAATGAAATTAGATCCGTACCTCTCACCATATACAATAATCAACTCAAGATGGATCAGACACCTAAATTTAAGACCACAGACTATGAAACTGCTAGAAGAAAATGTAGGTGAAATGCTTCAATACACTGGTGTAGGTGATGTCTTCTTAGGTAAGACCCCCTTAAGCACAGGTAACAAGAGCAAAATGGTAGTAATATGTTATTTCCTTAAGATAAATTAAAAAGAATATTTTAAGAATATAATCAATAGGGGGGATATCAATAGAAGTGCCTCTAGACTCTGGTTTCTCTGATTTTAAACCCCCTGAGAGTTGAAGCCATCTGTCTGTTCACTGCTGTATCTGAAAACACATTTTAGGTATTCTTTGTTTACTACTGAATAAAATCACTTAAGAGAAAAATCCAGAATTATTACCATGAATTCTAAGGCTATACATGATTTGTCCCTTGATCTAACATCTCAACTTCATTTTCTCTTCCTACTCTCCCCCTTTTGAGTCCTAAATCCTAAACATCGACCACTGTTCTATTTGTTACAATAAAAAAGGAGTTCCTATACCAGGGCCCCTGTATTTGTTATTTCCTTTGCTTGGACAACTAACTTTTTTTCAAATTGCCTAGCTCACCCATTCCTTCCTTGGTTGCTTTTCTTATCACCATCACATTGTTAATTTCTATTATGCATCCCTATTAATTTTATTTTTTAAAAAGATTTATCTATTTGAAAGTCGGTGTTACAGAGAGAGAGAGAGGGAGAGAGGGAGGGAGGGAGGGAGAGAGGGAGGGAGGGAGGGAGGGAAGAAGGGTCTTCCATCCGCTGGCTCACTCCCCCCAATTGGCCGCAACAGCCAGAGCTGCGCCAATCTGAAGCCCAAGGACTTGGGCCATCCTCCACTGCTTTCCCAGGACACAGCAGAGAGCCAGATAGGAAGTGGAGCAGCCGGGACTTGAACTGGTGCCCATATGGGATGCTGGCACTGCAGGTGGCAGCTTCACCCGCTATGCAACAGTGCCAGCCCCCATTAATTTTCTTTAGATTTACAGTCTATCATATTGCTTCTTCCTTGCCCTTTCTCAATGGAATGTTAAGTCACACATGGGTGAGAACCTTTTTTATCTTGTTTACCATTACATCCCCAGTGCCTAGAAGATTTGCTACTTCTTATAAATAATAAACTATTTTGAATTAAAAATAAGCACATGAGGGCTGGTGCTATGGCACAGCAGGTCAAGCGGCCACCTGTGGTGCCAGCATCTGATATGGGCACTGGTTTGAGTCCCTACTACTCCACTTCCAATCCAGTTCCCTGCTAATGGCCGGGGAAAGCAGTGGAAGACGGCCCAAGTGCTTGGGGCTTTCACCTGGGTGAGAAACCTGGAATAAGTTCCTGGCTTCGGACTGGCCTAACTCCAGCTGTTGCGGCCCTCTAGGGAGTGAACCAGTGGATGGAAAGATCTCTCTCTGTGTTTCTCTCTATATATGTAACTCTGCCTTGCAAATGAATAAATAAATCTTAAAAATAAGTACATGAAAAGATAACCCAAATGGTCAACAATTGAGAAACAGTTAAATTGTAATATGTTTGATTCCTGGTTTTATGATGCATTCTAAGATGTGATAACTTCTTAATATGCACAAATAACCATATATACCAAGAAGAGAGTTGTGAATCTCCTGAGACATTCTTATAGTTAAGAAAAAGCAGATAATTTACATAATTTTTTTCAAACAAAATCAAAGCTATCTGAATTTTGAATAAAAAATGAGCACATAGAATAATCTTTCATAAATTTATCCTCATGGAAAAAAAAGACTTCTGGGGCTGCTACTCATTAGCTTATGTCTGAGCTTCTTTACCGTACAGCCAGCAAGGTTAGCAGTGAGAGAACAGAAAAACTATGACCTTATTTTCTCCTCTAAAATTGAAACAATCACCACCCACAATCTACTTAGAACTGGTTCACTCTTTGAGTACAAGAAATATATAATGATATATATAATATATATCAATTATATATTGTGTATTTGTATATTTATATATAATTATATATTATATATTAATGATATATATACTATATAGTGATATTTAAGCCTTATGACTTTTACACTTCTGGACCCTAGAAAAATACATTAAAAATTAAAGCACACAGGATATTTTCTACACAAGGTACTAACATCACCCTTTATATTAGCAAAGAAAAATAAAGAAACTATAATTTACTCAACACTTATTATATTAGCCATGGTAGAGATTTAAAAGTAATATACCTGTGAATTGTCTTATCAACAATGCAAAGTCCATGATTCATTAAATTAGTTATTTTTCTTCTCCCTTTGATTATATAATTTATAAAAGCAGTATTCAAGAACATCTCACCTACTTGAAATTCCTTACATGAGAACCTCAACTACCTTGAAAAGTTCTGGTAAGCCAAAACCACAAAGTTCTTTTAAGAACTGAGTGACAAAAACAGATGTCATAAATCCATGCAGTTTATTTTTGACAGGTGGTCCTTTAAGTCCACATCAAGAAAGCATCCTAAAAAATTGGTCAATTGGATTTGCAGTCCACATACAGAAGCAGTAAATAAATTCTAGGGGAAATAAAAGATGAGTGCCATACCATTCTTGTTGTTATTTCAATTTCCTAACATTAAAGAGAAAACAGAAAGTCTAAGCAGAGACACTTAAAAGAGGTAAGGGAGGTGTTGTGACACAGCTGATAAGCTGCCACTTGGGACATCCACATCCCATACAGGGGTGCCTGGGTTGAGGCTCAGCTACTCAAATCCAGCTCACTGCTAATGTACCTGGCAGGCAGTAAATGATGGCCCAAGTCCTTGGGTTTCAGCCACCCCTGGATGGAATTTCTGGCTCCTGGCTTTCTCCTGGCCCAGACCTGGTTGTTGCAAACATTTGGGAAGTGAACCAGTGGCTGTAAATGTGTCTCTTTAGGCCTTTCCTCATTTCTCAGTCACTCTGCCTTTCAAATGAATCAGTCTTCATTTTTTTTTTTAAAAAGTGAAGAAAGTAAAATGTGCTCAAATTTAGTAAAAATAAATCTTAATGGATTAATTTATCTAACATGAGTTATTGTGAATTGCAATTTAAAAAGTTCACTTTTTTCTACTTATCCTTATGTTAATTTTTAAGAAATGGTTATATCTTCATTAACAGATTAGGGCATTTCTTCTTCAATTCAAATAAGGAAGAATGTGACAGCAAAATGACACATGAAAGAATAAAAATAAACAAAAAGTTACAGTCCTTAAATGTAGTACTTTAAGGCTAGTGGGTAAATTCTGATCGATCCAGAAGGAAAGATTATAATTATTTCAAAAGAAAACCTTCAAAATGGAGAAACTGTCTTGAAATTTAATAAAATAAAATCTGTACTTAATATGCAGAAATAGATGACAATAGATCTCTAATTATGATTATAAAAAAATCTAACAAATGCAATTAAAAATAATAAAGAAGAGACATAAAAAACATGAAAACTCTGTGTAATGCAATATGATCAACTTCCCCTAAGATTCCTTCCTCTTAGTATCCCCAGGTAAATTCAGTGTCACAAAACTATCATAAAGAAAAAGCAGGAAATCTGCAGAGGAATGTGCATTACATTCCTCTGCTTAACTGCTTCAGATGCCCCCTAACTGAATCTTAGAAAATTCTTTATTAGGCATGTATTTCCAATCTAAAAATGTGTATTTAATTAAAAATATTTCATTCTGATTTTAGCTGTAAGCTAAAAAAAAAAAACCATAATAGCACATGTTTTTAACAGAAATTAAGAATGTAAGGATGACTGCTAACATACATGATCCATATAATGCTATGAAAGATGCACAAGCCCCTGAAAAAATGCATTTCAATATGAAAGATGTAGAAACTTTAAATAAATGATCTAACAGAAATGTTTAGAGTCCTACAGCAGAAATTTAAAATAAAGCCTTACAGATCAATGTTTCAACTATTAAAGTGCCAGTTAAGATAATGTACTGAATAAAATATATTAGAAAAACTTTGAGACAGATTTCTACATACCATATCATCTTTGTTTTCATTCTTAAATGAAGTGTCTGTCTCCATAGGAGCATCACTGTGATCTCCTTCCAAATTCTGTTTCTCAATTACGGATGCACTAGCCACACTGAAGATTCCATGGATGTTGACACGAACTTTAACCTTTACTTTTGAACTATCACCATCAGACTGTGGAAAAACATTCTGAATAGTGAAGCTCCCTTAAGGAAAAAAGAGTTTTAATCAGTACATGAGCCTCAGATTAACTCATGTAATTTGTTCAATAATCTGTCATCTTTAAGATGCTGGCAAACAACTGTAAAATTATAATCACATCATTATAATTTAGGTACTTCTCCCAGAATATCTTTTTCATAGGATACAAAATTTGATATGAGACTCAGAAATGTTAAATAAACTCACCCCAAATCCTCAATACTAGTGAAAAGAAGTGTTGAGATTTTAATCAAGGACAATTTGATTCCTAGGAAATGTAACTTCTAAGCATTTTATTTTATAATACTACTACTCTAAAACCAAAATAAAAATAATTCAGTTTCTAAGGTTGAAAACAAAACAGATGCTCTCTGCTCTAACCTTTATAGATAGTAACCATCTTGGTAATTCATAAATAAAGGAATTTCAAAAATTTTTGAAATTTTCTTTTAACAAAATTTGTGACATCGATTACAGAAAACAGAATACTAGGCAGCAAAACTAGATAATAAAAAATGTGGCTGCTCTTTTTCTGGGTTGAATTATGTCCCACCCCTGTTCATATGTTTGAGTCTTAACTTCCCAACTATCTCATATTGTCTGTATTTGGATATCAGGTCTTTAAAGATGTCTGAAGGAGGTAATATGTTAAGATTGGGTCATTAGGGTGAGCCCTATTACAATATAACTGGTGTCCTTATTGAAAGAAGTAATTTGAGAACAGACAAATGCACGTGCAAGAGAATAATTTGTGAACATGAAAGTGGTCACCTATAAACTCCAAGACAAGGCTGGAATGGATTCTTCCCCCATACAACCCTCAGAAGAAACCACACTTGCCAATACCTTGATTTCAGAATTCTGACTTCCAGAACAGAGACAATAAATTTACATTGAATAAATCTCCTAAGTTGTGGTACTTTCTTAGAGCAACCCTAGAACATTAATTAAACCTTTTAATAATTTTTATTGCTTTAAATAATGTTATTTGAAATATTTTTTGTCCCCCTTTTGGTCTATCAATATAGAAAATTTTTAAACTTAAAAATAATTCCTCTTTGGAGTCTCTGAAGGGGGAATGATGTAGGCAGGCATTCAGGTTAAAACTGATTAGGTCTGTGAGTGGGAAGACCATGCCTTCACCACGCCCCTGTGTGACCTCATGCCACTACCTGACCATACCTCAGCACCCACCGGCCAATCAGGTTAATCAACCACTCCCCTTTGGAAGTGGATTAAAAGCCTGGGACAAGGTGTGCCTGCCCTTTCCTTGCTTTGGCCTTTTGCCAGTATGGCGCCTGCTGTGGCCATGCACCTCCAGGGTGCATGGCCTTCGGGGCACCCCAACTCACGCTTCCTAGCCTAGATGCTCCTCCGCGTGGCTAGTTTCTGGTACTCGGTATAAACCCAGATTTACCTCTCTCCTTTAGACAGGGCCCTCACTCTCCTATTCATCTTTCTCACTGAATAAAGGCTTAAAATGTAAAATAAATAGATAAAAAATAATTCCTCTTAAATAATACAATTATTTTATCATATCTCCTGGATAGATTATTCAGTTAAAACAGTCTTATTAATCCAATAATAGTTATTCTAGTTGTTGTCAGTGAACAAAGTTTTTCTTTAAAAGATGTATTTGCTATCTGAAAGGCAGAGTTACAGAGAAGTAAATGCAGAGAGAGAGAGAGAGAGAGAGAGAGAGAGAGAGAGAAAGTCCTCCATTCAGTGTTCACTCCCCAAATGGCCACAACAGCCAGGAGCTAGGAGCCAGGAGCCTCCTCCAGGCCTCCTACAGGGGTGCAGGGGCCCAAGGACTTGGGCCATGTTCCACTGGTTTCTCAGGCCATAGCAGAGAGCGGGATCAGAAGTGCAGCAGCCAAGACTGGAACCAGCGCTCATATGGATGCTGGCACTGTAGGTGACAGCTTTACCTACTACACCTCAGCACTGGCCCCGAACATAAAGTTTTTTTTTTTTTGACAGGCAGAGTGGACAGTGAGAGAGAGAGAGAGAGACAAAGAGAAAGGTCTTCCTTTTGCCATTGGTTCACCCTCCAATGGCTGCCGTGGGCAGCGCGCTGCGCTGATCCGAGGGCAGGAGCCAGGTGCTTCTCCTGGTCTCCCATGGGGTGCAGGGCCCAAACACTTGGGTCATCCTCCACTGCACTCCCTGGCCATAGCAGAGAGCTGGCCTGGAAGAGGGGCAACCGGGACAGAATCCAGCGCCCCGACTGGGACTAGAACCCTGTGTGCCGGCGCCACAGGCAGAGGGTTAGCCTACTGAGCCACGGCACCGGCTCGGACATTAAGTTTTAAAATCAGAATATATGGTGAGCTTGGCAGCACAATTTGAATTTACTGACTAAAGAGTTTTTCCAGAAAATACTCATATAACTTTTTAGGCCACTTGTATTTTAAATATAGAAATCAAAATTAATTAAACATACTCAAGCCTGCTGTTGTTCTAAAAATAAACTGAGCACTAAAAACTGCATGTTAAGAAGTATGAATATATTTCTTTAAATACCTAGTGTTGGCTTAGTGGAAGTGTCAATTTATTTGTTTCTTTAATTATACATATTACTTATTAAAGGTCAACAATTTATGGGAAGTTATTTTCTTACCAATTCTTGCATCAGGATAAGGCACTTCATGCAAATTCGTATAAAATGCTTCTAGTTCAAATGGTTCCTTCTTGTGGAAAGTGATGACTTTTGAGAATGGGGCAGGATGGTTCTTACAGAACACTTCACATTCCCTAAAATGTAATGGGAACAAATAGAAAACAAAGTTGACTGTGAACATAACTCAGAATCTATCTTTCTTCCATCTTTCTGTTTGTTTCTTTTTGTTCTGGAGAGAGACAGACTAAAAGAGAAAGGCAGATTTCACCTGTCCGCTGGCTTACTCCCCAAATGCCCAGAACAGCTGAGGCTATGGCAGGCTGAAGCCAGGAGCCAGGTCTCCCATATGAACAACAGAAACCCAACTATGTGTGCCACCATCCATCTGCTGCTTCCCCGAGTGCTACACCAGCAGGAACTGGTAGCAGAGCTGGGACCTGAACCTAGGCACTCTAACAAAGGATGTCAGTATTCCAAGCAGTGTCCTAACTACTGCTCCAAACATCCACCCCTCCATTTCATTTTAATTCCTAAGCAACAACTGCAAAGATCTGTAAAAACAAATGTAAAAAAACACAATTTTTGATTTAGCTATAAACACGTATTTTGACAGCTTATGGTTACAAGTTTTTTTTGTTGTTGTTTTGTTTTTTGACAGGCAGAGTTAGACAGTGAGAGAGACAGAGAGACAGGTCTTCCATTTCCATTGGTTTACCCCCAAAATGGCCGCTACGGCCAACGCGCTGCGGCCGGCACACTGCAATGATCCGAGGCCAGGAGCCAGGTGCCTCCTCCTGGTCTCCCCTGCAGGTGCAGGGCCCAAGGACCTGGGCTATCAATTGCCTTCCCGGGCCACAGCAGAAAGCTGGACTGGAAGAGTAGCAACTGGGACAGAATCCGGCGCCCCAACCCGGACTAGAACCCAGGGTGCCAGCGCCATAGGCAGAGGATTAGCCAAGTGAGCCACAGCGCCGGCTGTTTTTAGAATGTCTACCCTAACAGTTGTATAGTACTAAAAAGAGAAAAATTAACAAAGAATGTATGTATTCAGGGGAATTTCAAAAAGTTCATGGAAAACTGAATTGACTATTATTTTGGTACAACAAAGGTTTTGAAACCTATGCATTAATTTTTTCATCACAGCAATTTTCCCACAATCTTTTTGAAGATCTCTTTATGGCTAATATGCAGGATTTTGTAAAATCACATTTGAAGATCAGTCCCTAATCATTAATTTCCAAAATACTTGCCATATATAACTCTTTCAAATTCCAGCTTCTTTTGAAAAACTTTTATTAGGAAATAATTTTTTTCAAAGATTGATTTATTTGAAAGGCAAAGTTAGACAGTAGGGTGGGGTGGGAGGAGAGATTTTCCATCTGCTGGTTCACTTCCCAAATGGTCCCAACACTCAGGGAATTTTAAGAAGTATAAATTTCTTTAATTTGGAAAAGTAAGCTTAATCAGGTAATGATTTATGACGAGCTCCAACCAAGGTTTTAAAAATAACTTACCCAGTTCCATCTTCAAAAGAGGTCTTCCACCTTAGTGTGATTGAATAGGGAACAATGTCTGTTATGGAAAATTCACGCACTTTAAATGCTGGTGAGAGAATCGCACACTGAAAACAAGATGTATACCATATTTAAATAAATAAACCCAAACTATACCCTAGGTTACCCTGATCTAAGTGCTTAATAAGGTCTTTAGATTAAAATTATTACATTTAAAAATTTTGGTAATGACTACAGAAAATCCAAAGAGTCAGAATACTCTTTATGTGACCTTAAAAAAATTAATGTAAGAGTATTTTCTATTGTAAGAATTCATTTAAAAAAAGTTCGGTGTACTTACAAACATATTGTCCTAATATAATTTAGAACTATAAATGAGACTTATCAAGAATAATTTCAATTTATTAATTTTACTGACAAATGGTTACAAAAGACAATATGAAGAGAGTCCCCAAGACCTATCGCAACATACCTTCTAAAAAAGTCAATATTCATACCTGTAATGCACATCCTCTTGCAACAGCTTCATCAGCATTTAATGTGGTACTTATGTCTTTCAGAAAGAATTTACTGATTTGTTCCTTCACTGCAGGAATTCTTGTTGCCCCTCCTACAATTTCTATACTACTTATGTCTTCACGTTGTAAGTCTGGAAAATAAAACGTTTTTAATTGAGAAAAATAAGAATCATTAAAAGTTTGTGAAGAGTAGGCTTTTTTTAAAAAAAAGATTTATTTATTTATTTGAAAGGCAGAGTTACAGGGGCAGAGAGAGAGAGAGAGAGGGAGAGGGAGAGGGAGAGGGAGAGGGAGAGGGAGAGAATGAATGGAGCAAGAGAGACAGAAAGTTCTTCCATCTACTGGTTCACTCCCCACATGGCCATAAAGGCCGGGGCTATGGCAATCTGAAGCCAGGAGCCAGGAGCTTCTTCTGGTTCTTCCATGCAGGTGCAGGGGCCTAAGCACTTGGGCCATCTTCTACTGCTTTCCCAGGCCACAGCAAAGAGCTGGATTGGAAGTGGAGCAGCCAGGACTCGAACCGGCGTCCACATGGGATGCCAGCACTGCAGGCAGTGGCTTTTACTTGCTATGCCACAGCACCAGCCCCGAACAGTAGACTTTAAAGGAGATCAAATATATATGTACTCAAAAGAAGGTACTATGGAAAGAAGATAAAAATACAAACTTTGGAAAAAGACATTTAATGAATATTAGTTATATATGTGACAGGCACCGAACTTAATCCATATGATGAAGTTTTAATATAGATAGACAAATCCCTATAGAATGTATGATTGATTACAAAAAAAACTTAGCCAAATACAATCAAGCCCATTACTAGTTTAATTTCACTTAAAAATTTTGCATAATCACATACAAACACCTCCAAATAGAATTAGCATTAGTTTTATGATGTAAAAAATAAAACAATAAAATAAGCCAGGAAGAATTCTTAAAAATCTAGATTTAGGACATATAATGAATAAAGAAGTTACAGGGTCTGGCATAGTGAGTGAAGCTGCCACCTGTGACACTGGAATCCCACATGGGTTTGGGTTTGAGTCCCAGCTGTTCCACTTCAGTCCAGCTTCCTGCTAATGTACCTGGGAAAGCAGTGGAGGATGGCCTAAGTAGTTGGGCAGCTGTACCCATGTTGGAGACAGACCCAGAAGAAGCTCTTGACTTTGGCTGGCCCAAAGCTGGACCGTTGTGGCCATCAACAAGTATGCCAGCAGAAGTCAGAGCTGTCTCTCCCTCTAATTCTTTAAAATGAAATGAATCTTACAAAAAAAAAAAAAAAAAAGATGCTAATTAGGACACCTATGTCCCACTTAGAAGTGGCTGAAATTTATTCCCAGCTCTGGTTCCTGATTCCACTCTCCTGCTTATAATTCAGGCCCTGGGAAGCAGCAAGAATTGCTCAGAGTTGAGTTCCTGGCTCCCACCTACAGCCTCCCAGCCACTGTAGTCATTTGGAGAGTAAAACAGTGGATGGGGGAGAGGGCATCTTTCTATTTACCTGTTTTTCTGTCTTTGTTTTTTTTTTTAAGACTTATTTTTTTATTTGAGTGGTAGAGTTACAGACAGAGAGGGAGAGACAGAGAGAAAGGTCTTCCATCTGCTGGTTCACTCCCCAAATGGCTGCAATGGCTGGAACTAGGCCTAATCTGAAGCCAGGAGCTTCTTCTGGGTCTCCCACGTGGGAGCAGGGTCTCAAACACTTGGGCCATCTTCCACTGCTGGATCAGGCCATAGCAAAGAGCTGGATCAGAAGAGGAGCAGCAGAAACATGAACCAGCACCCATGTGGGATGCCAGCACCACAGGTGGAGGCTTAACCTACAGGGCTTCCTGTCTCTGTGTTTCTACCTCTCGGGAAAAAAAAAACAAAAAAACAAAAAAAAAAACTTATGATTTCTCTTCCTGTAAAATGGAAGTTACACATGTGTAAAGAAAAAACAAAAAACATGGGGCTGGCGCAGTGGTGCAACGAGTTAACACCCTGGCCTGTAGCACTGACATCCCATATGGGCACCGGTTTGAGTGCCGGCTGCTCCACTTCCCATCCAGCTCTCTGCTGTGGCCTGGGAAAGCAGTAGAAGATAGTCCAAGTCCTTGGGCCCATGTACCCACATGGGAGCCCCAGAGAAGGCTCCTGGCTTCAGATCAGTGCAGCTCCGGCTGTTGCAGCCAATTGGTGAGTGAACCATTGGATGGAAGACCCCCCGCCCCCACCTCTCTGTGCAATTCTGACTTTCAAATAAATAAAAAAATCTTTAAAAGAAAAAAAAACATGCAGTTTTCCTTGCTTTTACCATTTTTACCCTTCTTAAGTAAGTAACACCATGGTAAAATTTTGATAGTCCAGTAATTGCCACTTACTAGCCTGCTCCATTACTCCTTTTAAAGGTGGTTCAACCCTGGCCAAGAGGGAAGCACATAATTGTTCAAATTGAGATCTGTGGGAAAATGAAATAAAATTCATTATTTAGCGATTAAAAAGTGTATCTTTTAAACAGAAGGAAAAAAATCACATGTGATTTAAACATTATAAAACAAGCAAACACTCTTCAAACTGAAAACGCTTATGGTACCTGTTCATTTTACTAGAAACGTCAAGGTCATTCATGAAACACTCAATGTTCAGTGGAAGATCTGATGCATTTGCACTCATTAGCTTCTTTAGTTTCTCACATTCCTGATATAAACGTAACAAGGCCCGAGAGTTTTCTTTCACATTTATCTTATATTTGGTCTTGAATTCATCGCAGAAGTAGTCTACTAAAGCCTCATCAAAGTTCCTGCCACCCAAATATGGATCAAAGGTAGTAGCCAAGACCTGTTTAATTGAAAAAGCAGAACTGAATTTTCAGAAATATAGATTCTTTCAAAAATGAACAAACAAAAATAAAAAAAAGAAAAGTTTCTAAAGTTATAACAATAAAACTAAGCTAAATAAGTTGTCTAATCACAAGGATGTCCACTGTGGAATCAGAGTTAAATTATTGCTTACATTCAGTCAACATTATTTCCTTACTTTGAATTATCTGCTTTATAGTTAGAGGCTCATATATCACAATTAAAAGAATACTTCTAATTCTTAAATAATTGGACCAAAATAAATGCAAGTTCATTATCTCTAATCCTTTGGTTCTATAACAGTACTGAACAGGTAGTCCAGAAACCAAGTTTAAGAGCGCAAAGAAACAGTTCTAAGCATATAAACAAGAATCGAACATCCACAAAAAACAGATCCAAAAACTAAAAATAAATATTATAGTCAGTCAATTTATAGGTCTAGAACTAGGCCTTTTATTATTTAAATATATATACACACATATATATACACACACACACATCCAGTTTATTTTTGTGGGGAGCAAACCGGACTAGACTGAGTTACTGGAATTAAGACTTATTCTATGCATCTGCTCTCCCACAATATGGCGCTGGGAGAGAAGTAAACAGCTTCCGCACAGCTGCCTCCAGTTCAACTAATAAACTGTAGGACTTGCTCCTGATTGGAGGAGAGCAGCGTACTCGGCGTGTGGGCAGCCGAGTTGGGATTGGCGGAGGAGGACTATAAAGGAGGAGAGAGACGGCATGCACCAGGGACATCTAAGGGGAACCTCTAAGGGGAACACCTGTGCAGCCCCCAAGAGAGCCGGCCGGCAGTGTGCCGCTCCCCTGCGGAAGTGGGGAATGTGGCCAGGGGGAACTGCCCTTCCACGGAGGTGGAAGGGATAGTAGCCAACCCGGGAAGAACCAGCAGCAAACC
Source organism: Oryctolagus cuniculus (assembly GCF_051225735.1). NCBI lineage: Eukaryota > Metazoa > Chordata > Mammalia > Lagomorpha > Leporidae > Oryctolagus > Oryctolagus cuniculus. The sequence goes on from NC_142874.1 coordinate 66,375,417, forward strand.
CGGGGAAGGCCGAGCAGACGAAAGAACAGCGCAGGGTCCTGTGTCGTTCCTCCACGAAGAGGGGGAGCGACAATTTTCACAAAAAATATGAAGAAATAAAGATATACATGAGAGAGCAAAAAAGAAAAGAGAAACAAATACAGAGGGAGACAAGTACCAATAAGCTTACTGAGAAATGGGCTTTCAGCAGTCAAGTAAAAGGGAAAAAACTTCAACATAAGAGTTTTTGAAAACATAGGCCAGGACATCTGGTCTACCTTCTTAGGGTGCAATGACGACTTGCAACAGTCAATACAAAACAAAGCATCTCACAGTTGGTATGGCTCTTCTGCTCTTTCTTTACAAAAGATGGGATGGAGTGGAAAAGTGGAAATAAACATCACAGTAGGATGTGAGGGCAATCTAGGTGGAATGTCAGCCTATAGACCCACATGAAGAGTCCATCCATAGACTTCTCATGAAGTTCAGCTTTACCCCAAATTAAATGAAAAATTATCTTAGTGTGTGACCAGCTCAAGTGTGTATTCTTTGGGGGAAAACGGTCATAGCCCTCACCTGGCCTTCAAAGGGGTCTATGATATAAAAATGATGGGTCACAACTCTAAGGCATCTACTAAAAAGGAAGCAAATAGGGGCTGGTGCTGTTGCACAGTGGGTTAATGCCCTAGTCTGAAGTGCCAGCATCCTATATGGGCCATGGTTCAAGACCCAGCTGCTCCACTTCCAATCCAGCTCTCTGCTATGGCCTGGGAAAGTGGCAGAAGATGGCCCAAGTTCTTGGGCTCCTGCACCCGCAGGGGAGACCTGGAGGAAGCTCCAGGCTCCTGGCTTCAGATCAGCACAGCTCCAACTGTTGCTGCCATCTGGGGAGTGAACCAACAGAAGGAAGACACCTCTCTCTCTCTCTCTCTCTCTCTCTCTGCCTCTCCTCTGTGTAACTCTTTCAAATAAATGAATAAATCTAAAAAAAAAAAAAGGAAGCAAATTAAAGGTTCTTTTAAAAATTAAGTTAAAATTTAAGGCTAAATAAATCAATCTACGCTGATAACTATCTTATATATTCAATGTGAGTCATTTCTCTTTAATTTTCTGATTACAAGGATGTTATTATAAACTGAAAGACAAAAGGCTTGAGGCTAGTGCATCTGGGAAATCAGTGAAAAATGGCCCCAGAGCTTGGCCCCTGCACCTATGTGGGAGACCCAGATGAAGCTACTGACTTTAGCCTGACCCAGCCCTGACCGTTGCAGCCATTAGGGGAGTGAACCAGTGAACAAAGACTCCTCTCGCTGCCTCTCTTTAACTCCACCTTTTAAATAAATCTTAAAAAAAAAAAAAAAAAAGAAGAAAGAAAGGAGGGAGGGAGGGAGGAAGGGAGGAAGACAAAAGGCTTTTGCCATATAGGATAACCAAAAGCAATTTATCTTCTAAGTAAACTACTCATGTGCATAATCAAGGAGAATGTACCAAGGCTGGACAAAATAATCAATATAAAATGAAAATAAAACAAGAATATAGACTCTAAGTATGTAAACACATAGAACAACGTTAACTGTACAAAATAGTGATCAAGATTCCTGGAAAGAAAGGTTTCTACAAAAATTAGGAATCTTTAGTTTTCTACATTTATTAATGTATAATTTTTGTTCCCTGACAGATGACTTAACATCTCAACAACAAAAATAGCTAACATACGTTGTAGCAGATAATATATGCAAGACATTAAAAGCATTTTATATACATTAACTCATTCTGTCCTCATTCTTGGATGAGGAAACTAAGGTTTAGGGAGGTTAAATAACTTGCTCAAAATATCAGTTTTTAATGTGCAGAGCCTGAATTCAAACCAGGCTATTAAGGTTCTCTATACAGTTTATGCTCTTAATCACTAAAGTTAAATATAATAAATCATTCATTTACTTACTTTAAGTTTTCCTTTGTTAAAAGCACAAACCGAGACCTGATAGGCAGAATGTCCCATATCAATAAATACTACATTTCTTGGTTTCTCATCTAGCGAGGGAAGATCCTGCTTATAAATTCCGTATGCTAGCGCAACTGTGTAAGGACAAAGAATCAGATCAATTCCAACACAGCAGTTCCTTGGAAAGTAAGAGCTAAGTCACTCTGATACTCTATTTTAATACGTAGAACAGTAACACATATACATAGCCTCAAAGTAAGGGAATCTTTTCATAAAGTGGTTATATCTAAATTGTATTTTCCCCACCCATTTGTAACTCTAAAAGTAATCATTCTTATAACCAACAAGACAATAGTTAACCTCCGCCAAACTGTTGTACTTCAAAGCAACAGGCTTATAAGAATCAAGATGTAATAGATTTTTTAAGAAATCTGCTTTGTAAGTTTTTGGGGAAAAAAACTATAACAGTATTTTTCTGACTGATTTCAAACTGCAAAGTGCTTACCTGCAGTAGTTTCATTCATCAGCCTTAAACAATTTAAGCCTGCAACCTGGGCTGCAGCCATCACAGATCTTCTCTCAGCATCAGTGAAAAAGCTAGGAATCTGGTATTTAAAAATAACAATTATTTTAGATTGATGTAATACATTTTACTGAAATAGTTCATCAGTTGAAAATGTTAAACTGCACTAAAATTTATGGACAGTTTAAGGCAAAGAATAATGTTTTAATCAAATAAGTGAGGAAAAACACTAGTGTTTACTTTTAAGTTGGACAATTTCTATATGGTAACGTTTTTATGTAAAGTGACTAATAAGGAGAGGTGTTCAGCACGGCACTTAAGAAGACACTTGGCACACTCACATCCCATATTAGAGTGCCTGGGTTCAAGTTTTGGCTCTGCTCCCATTTAAGCTTCCTCCTAGTGTGCACTCTGGAAGGTATGCAGGTGATAGCTCAAGTGCTTGGGTTCCTGCCACCCACGTGGGAGACCTGAGTTGAGTTCCAGGATCTTGGTTTTGTCCTGATGAAGCCCTGGTTGTTGTAGGCACTTGGAAGGTGAACCAGCCTTTCAAATCAATCAATCTTTTTTTTTTTTTTTTAATATTTATTTATTTGAAAGTCAGAGTGACACAGAGAGAGGAGAGGCAGAGAAAGAGAGACAGAGAGGCACACAGGCAGAGAGGCAAGAGAGAGAGAGGTGTCTTCCATCCAATGGTTCACTCCCCAACTGGCCACAATGGCCAGAGCTGTGCTGATCCGAAGCCAAGAGCGAGGAGCTTCTTCCAGGTTTCGCATGCGGGTGCGGGGACCCAAGGACTTGGGCCATCTTCTACTGCTTTCCCAGGCCATACCAGAGAGCTGGATGGGAAGTGGAGCAGTCAGGTCTTGAACCGGCGTCCATATGGGATGCTGGCGCTTCAGGCCAGGGTGTTAACCTGCTGTGCCACAGCGCCAGCCCCATCAAAAAAAAAATCAATCTTTAAAAAAATAAAATAATTAATAATATGGCAGGATTGCCAACTGCCAAAGTTTTGTTAATCTAAACATTTACTACAATAGTCTGGTCTGTTTTTCCATCTTTATATAATGAAAAATGGAAAACTCCAGATTCTGTTAAAATGAGATTAGTTAAGGATTAGTTAAGCATACTACAGTATATCCATATAATGGAATCTTATATAGCTGTTAGAATCAATCAGGTTCATGAGTTGTCAGGGAATGACATCTTAGTTTTATAAAAAAGAAAAAGAAACATGCATAGCATCATTCATTTTGTGTATGTACACAGAACGTGAAGATATATTCAGTTGTTTAAAAAAAATTTTTTTTTTTTATTTGAGAGGTAGAGTTAAAGACAGAGAGACAGACAGAGAGAAAGGTCTTCCTTCCGTTGATTCACTCCCCAAATGGCCACTACGGCCAGTGCTGCGCTGATCCGAAGCCAGGAGCCAGGTGCTTCTTCCTGGTCTCCCATGCGGGTACAGGGGCCCAAGTACTTGGGCCATCCTCTACTGCTTTTCCAGGCCACAGCAGAGAGTTGGACTGGAAGAGGAGCAACTGGGACTAGAAAGCCCATATGGGATGCCGGCACTGCAGGCGGAAGATTAACCAAATGAGCCATGGCACCAGTCCCAAATGGTTATATTTCCAAGGAGGGGAAATGTATCACAAGGAACTTATAATGAGCTTGTATTTCCTTAAAAACCATCAAAAAGTTAAATATATTTCTATTTAAAAATTAAGTAAACTCCAACTTAAAACTACTAAAGATTTATAAACAGTTCTATCAAACTAAATAGTACTTTGATTTGGCCCAAAGACAAATTTCTAAGAAGCCAATTATTAAGTATATACAAAATAACTTGGGCTCTCTCCAATTTTAGGTTTGAAGTAAGTAATCTCCAATTTTATTTTTTGAATGTAGAAGTCTCATTTAACAGATATAACAACACAAAAATAATCTCAACTTTGGTAAGTTTGCATATCCTATTTTGGTATTATCCTCCTGACAAAAACCTAAATTATAATGAATGATTAATTTATTAAGTACCAGATACATTTCTATCTACTAGGGATATAAAATAGTACACAAAACAAACACAATACTTGCCCTTTTAGAGTTCACAAGAGATCTATTTAATCAACCACAAAGTTAGTAATGGAAAAATGTCCGTATTACTCTGGACATTAATTTCTGATATTAAATTAAAAGTAAGGTTAGTTAAATAAATAGGAAGAAATCTGAATTAAAGACAGATTATTTTTGAAAAAATTGCATCATTTTGACACAAACTTTCAAGTAGATATGTAATTGAAGAGTTATGAACACAAGCTTGGGAATGAACTATCAGGTTCTAGCACTAGTTGGCTATTTTAACTTTGGACACGTTACTTCTCTTCACCTCATTTTTTAATCTATAAAACTGAGGTAATAATACCCTACCCTCATAGGGAGGTTCTGAGAATTAAATAGATTAACACATGTCTATAAATAATACCCAGTGAATGGTAAACTATTATTCACTATTACTAAATGTCTGAAAAACAAAATAGTAAGTTCTAATATTTTTCCCCTATTAAAAAGTTTCAAATGACTATGGCGCAGCTGTGAAGTTGCTGCTAGATTAGAATCTCAGCTAGTCTACTTCTGACCCAGCTTCCTGCAAATGCACCAGTATGTGAGGGACCCAGATTGTGTTCTGGGTTCCTGGTTTCAGCCTGGCCTGCCCTGGTTGTTGAGAGTAATTAGGGAGTGAATTAGGGAATTGAATGTGCTCTTCAAATAAAAAAAAATTAAACAATGAAAATGTAATAACTAAATTCACTGAAGAGTTCATAATCTGGTTCTATTTTTCTGAAGACACGACACTCTTACATAGTCAAGTTTAACAGTAAACATATTCACATTTAAATGACAACATGTGACTTAAAAACTAGTTAACAATAGTTAATGAGATCTTAAGAGAAAAGGCAGGGTAAATAAATGTTTTGCTTATAATCTTTGAAGAAAGATCTCTTTTCCTCTGAAATAAAATTTATATATAAACTTCAGATTCCCAACTAGGAATTCTCAACTTTGGTTGAAACTAAGGTCTTTTAGAGGTGGGAAGTAAAGTGCTCCTTGAGGAGACTTTTACAATAAGTGACATAAATAATTACATGCATTGGCTTTTAAAGATTCACTGATTATCACAACTGACTTTATAGGACATTCAATCTTAAATTACACCAAATAAGATTATTAGAATACATACAAACACACACACACATTTTATAGGCAGAGAGAAGAGAGACAGAGCTCCCACCCACTGGTTCATTCTCCAAATGCCTGCAACAAATTGTGCATCAGGAACTCAATCCTGGTCTTCCACCTACGTAGCAAGGATCCAACTACTTGAGCCATCACCTTGTTTCCTGGGGTGTGCATTATTATCAGGAAGCTACAATCAGGAACAGAACTAGGTCTCAAACCCAGGCATTTTGATATGGGATGCAGGAATCCCAGTCAGCATCTTAACTGCTAGGCCAACTGCTTTCCCTGGTAATTTTTTTTTTAAAGGAAAACCCAAAAAGAACTTATGTTATTTACTGGATAAGGAGGACAGAAAGTGCCAAGGAAGAAAAATATTTCAATATACGTATACATTGGACAGTAAGATTAAAAGTGTTTGCTACTAACTGAAATCACACAGTCAGCCACTGGTTTCTTCAAAGCATTTTCTGAAGTCTCTTTAAGCTTGGCCAACAGCATTCCAGTAACTTGTTCAATTGCAAATGGTCTCTCTTCTTCTAGGTACCGCACCTAAAACCAGAAGTTTGATATTATTTAAAGAGCCATTTATTCATCCAACAAATATTTAGTGAGCATCTACTCTATAAATAAAATACAGTAACAAAGCAGTCATTGTTCAAAGAAGTTTTCTTTTAAAAAGTAATTCTTTTAAAAAGTAATTCTAGACTCAGCACTTCATAAAAAACAGGGACATCCTCTCACATTTCTGAGGTTCCAGTATCTTACACATAGTATTAAAAGAAGCAAATTATTTTCAGAAGTCTATCAACTCACATCTCTATTCCCAAAAAAGCATTTTTCGTCATTCATTTTCCAAGTGTGATACAGCTAATGATGAAGGAGAGAAAGATCACATACACAAGAACTCTCCCTGGGTTTAAAATGAAAACTTTAATCACACAGTTCAGGGGAAAGGAAATAAGAACACCAGAAAAAAAAAATCCTTGCTTTAAAAAATGAAATTTAATATATATATTATATTCCAAGGATTCTGGAGACAACAATGATAAAAGAGATACACATGAAATTAAAAATTATTTTTAAGACCAAATTGTTTATTTATATATAGGTTTAAGACTAGCTTCCATTTAGGCACATAAAATGAAACTTGACAGAGCCTCTTAACCAAGGAATACTGAGGGACTTCTGCTTTATTCAAATAATTAAAATAAAAAAATGTATAAGCAATACAAAGGTATCCTAGAGCCCACATAACTATATTTAATTCACTGAAGAAAAGGCTATGTTCTTTTACTTCTGGATCCCCAGTAGAATAAATAAAATAATTGTATTCTATAATACTAGCCTTTGGAAGAATTTTGAACTCTCTCAAGCAGCAAAATCTTTTTATGCATATGAATATGTATAAATATGTATACAAAATGATTTAAGATTTACTTTGAATCAGGCCTAAAATCAATATCCATTGGTTTCCAGATTGATTTATAAGTAAGTTAAAAATACTATGTCAAATTACTGCCTTTTTGCCAAGGAGCAGGGAGAAATCAAGTATATTGAGAAAAAAGAAAATGAATCAAATATCATTCTTTGTTCGACTATGAATGGCACAATAAAATGCTTCATTTTGTATAAGAATATTCAGAAAGTTAGAAGAAATAAACAAAGTATATTCAAACAAATCCACAAAAATAGATAAAATACTCGAGTTCAATTCTGAAAATTCTCAGCCTTCAAAAGATGAACACAGTTCAACACAGGACTGACCAACATTTTCATAGTCTTTTCAAGAAGCTTACAGATGCTCACTGTAAGTGCATAAAATTTGAATCATTCAAAAAATTAGGGTTTGGATTTCTTTAAAAACATTCTGTTTTTCTCAGTCTATTCACAAAGCATGATCTATTATCACTTAAAAATAAAAGCAAAAGGGGCCCAGTGTTGTGGCGCAGTGGGTTAACACCCTGGTCTGAAGTGCTGGCATCCCATATGGCCACCGGTTCGAGACCCGGCTGTTCCACTTCCTATCTAGCTCTCTGCTATGGCCTATAAAAGCAGTAGAAGATGGCCCACGTCCTTGGGCCCATGCACTCACATGGGAACCCTGGAGAAGGCTCCTGACTCCGGATCAGTGCAGCTCCGGCCGTTGTGGCCAATTGGGGAGTGAACCATCGGATGGAAGACCCCCCCCCCCAACTCTGGCTTTCAAATAAATAAATCTTTAAAAAAAAACTCTTTAAAAAAATAAAAGCAAAAAAATTTAAATAGCTTAAAGTCTAGAGTAGAATAAAACTGTTGCAGATTATCATCAATGGGGCTTATTATATATAAGGGCACTTCAAAATGTTCAAGTTGAGGGGCCAGTGCCGTGGCACAGTAGGTTAATCCTTTGCCTGCGGCGCCTGGCATCCCATATGGGCACTGGTTCTAGTCCCAGCTACCGCTTTTCCAGTCCAGCTCTCTGCTATGGCCTGGGAAAGCAGTAGAAGATGGCCCAAGCCCTTGGGCCCCTGCATCCACATGGGAGACCAGGAAGAGGCTCTTGGCTCCTGGCTTTGGATCAGCACAGCTCCGGCCATTGTGGCCATTTGGGGAGTGAACCAACAGAAGGACAACCTTTCTCTCTGTCTCTTCCTCTCACTGTCTGTAACTCTACCTTTCAAATAAATAAACAAAATCTTTAAAAAAAAATATTCAGGTTGATTTGGGTGCAAAATATTTCTGAAGTCCATATTCTGTTTCTTTAAATCAATTTTCCATGAACAACTTCAGGTGGTATCTAAAGGATATCAGAATAGTATTTTTTATCTCAGCTGTTGCCATCATAACCGATCCAACTTCCCCATTTAGGAATCCGTGCTTGACCTACAAACTTCCCCTAAAATATGGCTTCACATTTTGTCTACCTGTCTTTAACTTCTCATAGTGTCTTCCCTGAAATATTTTAGTAGTCTTCTTTATTTTATTTTTTTGACAGGCAGAGTGGACAGTGAGAGGGAGAGAGAGACAGAGAGAAAGGTCTTCCTTTTGCCATTTGTTCACCCTCCAATGGCCACCGCGGCCGGCACGCTGTGGCCAGCGCACCGCACTGAACCAGGTACTTCTCCTGGTCTCCCATGGGGTACAGGGCCCAAGCACTTGGGCCATCCTCCACTGCACTCCCTGGCCACAGCAGAGAGCTGGCCTGGAAGAGGGGCAACCCGGACAGAATCCGGCACCCCGACCGGGACTAGAACCTGGGGTGCCGGCGCCGCAAGGCGGAGGATTAGCCTAGTGAGCCGCAGAGCCGGCCAGTAGTATTCTTTTACAACATTTCATCATCTACCTCATCTAAAAATGGAAATACATGCATACCCATAATACACGTATTAAAGTAATTAAAATATTTAAATTACATAGCATAAAGGTCATACTTCTGGACTATGTTAAGTAGTTTTTCATATATTTACATGTGTGCTAATCACCACTATCTAAGTGTAGAACAATCTCTCACCCCAAAAGAAGCCTTGTTCTCACTGATAGTCACTTCTTTCCATTTCCCCTTTCCCTTAACTCTTAGCAACCACTAGTCTACTTTCTGTTTCTACAGATTTGCCTATTCTGGACACTCCACTTAGCAAATTTCCAAGGTTCACAGATGTTCACATGCTATATAGTACAGCATCAGTACTTCATTTCTTTTTTTCTTTCTTTTTTATTTTTTTGACAAGCAGAGTTAGACAGAGAGAGAGACAGAGAGAAAGGTCTTCCTTTTCCATTGGTTCACCCCCCAAATGGCCGCTACGGCTGGCATGCTGCAGCCGGCGCACTGCACCGTTCAGAAGCCAGGAGCCAGGTGCTTCCTCCTGGTCTCCCATGCGGGGGCAGGGCCCAAGGACTTGGGCCATCCTCCACTGCCTTCCCGGGCCACAGCAAAGAGCTGGACTGCAAGAGGAGCAACTGGGACTAGAACCCGGCACCCAAATGGGGTATGGGAGGATATGCATATGGGAGGCATAATGAAATGAAGGCGCCGGCCTTCATTTCTTCTTATGGCCAAATAATATTCCATTGTATAGTTGCAGATTCATTCATCAGTTGATGAACATTTGGCCTGTTTCTACTTTCTGGGTGTCCTGAATAATGCTGTCAGGAACATTTAATGTACAAGTTTTTTGCGGGGACATGTTTCAACCCCAGTATACATTTAAGAGTGGAACTGTTAATTCATATTGTAACTATGTGTTTTGAGATTTTTTTTCTATCCACAACTTATTATCTTAGGATGCAGAATTAAAAATCCATTATCTATCTCTCCTAGGAAGAAAATCTGCTTTAATACTTTTAATAGTTACAAGAGTCTTCTAAATTAGAAAAAATCCATTAAAGCAAAGTAACATACTTTTTGGGTCACTTATAAATCAGATATGCCTTTGCCTTTACCCATTAAAAACTGTTCATCTATTATTACAGTTATCCAAATAATAATTTTTCTCTTTGACAAAAAAAGTATTACTTGAAGTAAGCATTTAACCTAGTGATGAAGATACCCACATCCCACACTGGAGTGCCTGGGTTTGATTACTGCCTCTGGCTCCTCACTCCCACTTCCCGCAAATGAAGACCCTGGAAGGCAGTGGTAATTGGGTTTCTACCATTCACATGGTTCTGGCCCTAGTCTAGCCCAAGCTGTGGTGGTGGGAATTTGGGGAGTGAAACAGTGGTTGGGATTATTATTTGAATAATAATAACAACAGTGGTTGAGAGTATTATTTGTATTTAAAATATTATCTAAATTGTAATTTTTTGCATAATACTACATTATAAAAAATGCCTGTCACTTTGGTGTATATCTACTATATCCACAGGAAAATGATCAACTATAAAATACCAATAGCAATATTATCATATGTGATTTAATCTTCAGATTCAGATGTTTCTACTCTGGGACTGTAAAGCTTACCTTAACTCCTGCACTTCCATTAGGCATCTTCTGCAACTCATAGGGAAGCCTGATCCTTTCAGTCTGCACAATGGGATCATCAAATGATCGTCCATGAAGCTTTTTGAAGCCATGAATTGTATTTCTTACATTTGTGACTATCTGTTGGCAGTAAACAAGTATAATTTTCAATTACTTAATGAATGCAAAATAAACTACTGTCATTTAACTTGAGAACCATCAAGTCCCTTTATTGTACATAAGCAATTTCAGAATTACACACAAGCATTCATTTTGCTGGTCTCCAACTGATAGTAAAGTTATACAATTTGTACAATTAAAATGTATGTATCATAAGTGCTACTACCCCCAACCGAAATTCTCCTCCTATATTGGGAATTAATGCTTCAAAGGAGAATGAGCTAAATTTTAAAACTCTTCAGGTAAAATATCAAAACCTACCTACAATTTATCTGTCTGGTTTCCCTCAACACTTGTACTCTAGTGAATTATTATTTTTTATTTCTCTTATATCTTTACATTTTTATTTCTGTGTTTCTCATCCTCTCAACATCTAATCCTTTGTGAAATTTCTCATATACTAAGTATGTTGCTTCCATTGCTGAGAACTGCTTCTAGACTAGTAATTTAAAACACATGCTACATCATTCCATGTAGCATGATGTTCAGTGAAAGTGTCTTAAGTAGCTTAAGTTTTGGCAAAATTATTTCTTCAACTAGAACATTCAGTTTACCCTATTGAATATCGCTGTGATGTAACTGCTACTCTCTTATGGACTTTTAAAGCCAAATTTATCTTTAATTATGAAATGAAAACTACAAGAATGATGAATTACACATAAATCTCTTCTATACTTCATGAGAAATGATTTTGTAAGCTGCTTTCTTTAGAAACTATGATACTCTTAGAAAATCAGCCAGAATATGATATAAACAAGTGAAGGGGTTATTTTAGCACAAACTCAATATTTTTATGTACAATATAAAACTAGAAGAGAACACATTCATACATGGGGCAATTATAAAAGACAGCCTTAATACAAATCATAAGTGAAAGAAGATAACCCAGGTATATATAAGTTTTTGGTACTGGGAAGTAAGTCCAAGGAAAATCAATCTGTATCACAAGAAGTTAAAAGTCAATGTTCTACTCACAGCCATTTCAAATCCCTAGATATGTAAATCACTTAAACAGATTCCACATAAGTTGCTATAGCCACATTAGGTTATTTTGGAAATTAGTTCCTCCATTTTCCCCTCCCTTTTCTACCAAGACATTGCTTATCACTGAAGTGTATGTTTCTAGATAGAATATCACTCATAGGAAGTTACCATACAGGGAAAATCTGATGTTGCATTAGAGCACACCCTTCCTTTACAATTAAAATGTTTTTAAGACTTAAAATTCAAGGAATATTTTACATTCCACAACAAAGTATATCTGAAAAGCTACAAAGATGTTACATTTTTCTTCACTTTTTAAAAAATTCTTATCTATGTAACACGGAAACTTAGTTATCAAGATACAGTTAATTCTTCCCATAAGTCAAAATACAACATTAACAATTTACCTGGCTCTTAGCTGCATTCCCAATGGCTCGAGTTCTTGATCCCAAAGATATACAGGCCCTAAACAGAACAAAAAAAAAAGTTTGCTCCCATGATTTTTATCTAAAGATTTTATTATTTATTTGAAAGGCAGAGTTACAAAGAGAGAAGGTCACACACACACACACACACACACACACACACACAGAAAGGCAGACAGAGAGAATCTTCCATCTCATCTGCTGGTTCACTCCTCAAATGGCCGCAATGGCCAGGGCTGGACCAGGCTGAAGCTAGGAGCTTCATCTAGGTCTTCCACATGGGTGGCAGGGACCCAAGCACTTAGGCCATTTTCCTCTGCTTTCCCAGACTCATTATCAGGGAGCTGGATCAGAAGTGGAGCAGTTGAGGCCGGCGCCGCGGCTCACTAGGCTAATCCTCCGCCTTGCAGCGCTGGCACACCAGGTTCTAGTCCCGGTCAGGGCGCCAGATTCTGTCCGGGTTGCCCCTCTTCCAGGCCAGCTCTCTGCTGTGGCCAGGGAGTGCAGTGGAGGATGGCCCAAGTGCTTGGGCCCTGCACCCCATGGGAGACCAGGAGAAGCACCTGGCTGCTGCCTTCGGATCAGCGCGGTGCGCTGGCCACAGCGCGCTTGCCGCGGCAGCCACTGGAGGGTGAACCAACGGCAAAGGAAGACCTCTCTCTCTCTCACTGTCCACTCTGCCTGTCAAAATAAAAAATAAAAAAATAATAAAAAAAAAGAAAAAAAAAAGAAGTGGAGCAGTTGAGATATGAACCAGCACCCATATGGGATGTCAGCCCTGCAGACAGCAGCTTAACCCACTGTGCCATAGCACAGGACTCTATACTTCTATATTAATGTATTATGACCCTACTTTTCCTTATAAAAATGTAAAATAATACAGTCATATATTATTTTAAAATAGGTTATGTAAATCAACATTTCACATATTTATAAGACATTTTCATTTTATTTGGTGGGGAGGGAGAAAGAGAATGAGATAACTTCCATCCACTGCGTCATTCCCCTAATACACTCAACAGCCAGGGCTGGGCCAAGTTGATGCCAGGAGCTGGAACTGAATTAGGATCTTCCATGTGGGTGGCAGGGACCCAATTACTTGAACCATTATTTTTCTGCCTCCTAGTGTGCACATTAGCAAAAGTTAGAATGGAAGCAGAATATCTGGCACTTGAACCAGACATTCTCATATGGATGCAGGAACCCTGAGTGATGTCTTAGCCCTTGTGCCAAATGCCCTCACTTTCATATATTTTTAAACTTTGCTTAATAGTGGAATGATTGTCAGAATAAATGTCAGAATTTTTTAGATGTCCTAATAGCTGGCAATACTATGCTGGTACTCAAAAATGTTTTTCAAATTCCGCTGAGCTGTGACCTACCTTAAAGAAACAACTATATTCAATAAGGCAGTGCTGCTTTGATTCAAACCCCTGCTCTGCTTATTTAATGGTAGGGAAATTTGTTGAAACTGTGAAAATGGCATAATCATTATTTGTTCTCAGGTTCCTATTTGGAAGCAATGTTAATACCTTCTTGCAGGGCTTGTGAGGATTAAGTGTGAATCTGAGTACCTGCTTTGCATAATATCTGGCACATAATAAACATAATGTGATTGCTATTTTATCTAAAGTATGGATAATATTTTTATCAAAATACTATGTCATGTTATGATTCAAGAGAAATGTGTCCCCGATTTCAGTTATAAATAGAGGAAACAATCCAAACATTTATAGGCATGGTGCATATACAGTCACAGTTCTTGTTCTTGGAGAATTTATCATCTGTTGAAAAGAACCAATATATAGACTATACAGAATTATAAATGATATTAGCAAAGATTAGAATAATCACTTTTAAATAATAGAACTTGAAAAAAAAAAGGGGGTAAAATTTCACATTATCTGACTCATGGGAAAGGACATTCCTGGTATACAGGTACTGTTACAGTTTCAGTGTGATTTGAACTGAAAGTTCAAGTTCTAGAAGTTTGGTCCCCAGTGCAGATATTGAAGTGGTGGAACTTTGAAAAGGTGGGCCCTTAAAGGAGATGAACAGGTCATGTGGACACCACCTGCAAAAAGAATTAATGTCCTCAACAGTATGTTAGATCTCCTGTGACTGGATTAGTTCTCCAAGAAGGAAGACTGTCATAAGGGGAGGCCACTCCATAGGCCGTCTGTGTGCAGTTGACTCCCTTTTCACTTCTCCACCAGCCAGGTGATCTTCAACAGGATCCTAGTACCTCGTTGTTAATACTACTCATCCACCAGAATTGTGAGCCAAATAAACCTCCCTGTAAGTTACCTAACCTCAGATATTTGCCCCAGCAGCACAAAATGGGCTAAGAGAGGTATATTCTCAACATGACAGAGTCATCTCCTGAAGACTTCAGATCATGAACCTCCCCTGTAAAAGAACCCTTCAATGGTGCTCTGTCCCACAACGTAAAAGTTTAAAGTACCCCCAAGAGCCAATAAAGCCCTTCACAGTCTGGATGACGCTTGCTATTCAACACAGTCCCACTAAATTCCCTGCTATTGCCAATATTACGTCAAGTATGCTTCTGCCTTAGGGCCTTTGTACATGCTATTTTATCTTTCTGAACACTTCTACATACTTCCTTATGGCTTGCGTTCATTTCTTTCAGGTCTCTGCTCAATTGTCAGTTTGGAAGAGACATCTCTCCTGATGATCCTTTGTGAGCACACAAATATCATTTGCCTAATTTCATTTTTCTCCTCAGTATGGATCACCATCTGACTAATTTTTTCACTGAATTTATCTCCTTGCCAGAACCACATGAGGTTAATATACACCCACTGCCTTCTTAATTTACACTATCTAATATGGTAGCCACCAGCTACATCTGGCCAGCAAAATTTAAATTAACTAAAATAAAATATTCAGTTCTGGGACAGCGCTGTGGCGCAGCAGGTTAACGCCCTGGCCTGCAGCGCTGGCATCCCATATGGGTGCCGGTTCTGGTCCCAGTTGCTCCTCTTCCAAAACAGCTCTCTGCTATGGCCTGGGATAGCAGAAGATGGTCCAAGTCCTTGGGTCCCTGCACCCACATGGGAGACCCGGAAGAAGCTCCTGACTCCTGGCTTCGGATCAGTACAGCTCCTGCCGTTGTGGCCATCCAGGGAGTGAACCAGTGGATGGCAGACCTCTCTCTTTCTACCTTTCTCTGTAACTCTTTCAAATAAATAAAATAAATCTTCAAAAAAAAAAAAAATTCAGTTCCCCAGGACTAGTTATGCTTCAGGTGCTCAAAAGCCACATATATCTTGAGGATTTACAGAGAACAAAATATACATAGAACAGATACACAGAACAGAAAGTTCTTCTGGAAAGCACTGACCTAGATCACTGCCTGGTACATAAAAGGTATTTAACGAATAGGATGGCTTCTAAGGATAGCACTTATTTGGAGACTAGGAATAATACAACCTGGCTAGTTTCACATGACAGTCTGTTAATACCCAGGCCAGACTATATAGGATCTCATAGTCCAGATTATAAGTTTGATATTTATTCAGTAGGTAACAGGACTTCATTAACTATTTTTAAATAATGGAGAGGATACCATATGTTAATATGTAATACAAACTGGAAAAGCAATATCCAACAGCAGTGTTTATTAGGGGCTGAACAAATCACTGTTATGTTCAAAATTAATGGATTTTCATGGAAGGCAAACAGGTAAAAAGTTCATTCAAAAAAAGTTCATTCAGCAGATTTAACAGATGTTTGTTGAGTAATTGCTATGTCTGAAACTCTGTTAAGTTGCTACAGATAGAATGGTGAGGGGCAGAAGAAAGATGTGGTTTTGACACTCTTGGATCTTACAATGTTATATAAATACACAAATCAAAGTAAACTAGGTGCTACAACAGAACCAACAAAAGATGCCACCTCTTTGAGAGGCAGACTTACACATAGAGACAGAGAGAGAGATCGTCCATCCACTGCTTCACTCCCCAGATGGCTGTAATGGCTGGAGCTGGGCGATCCGAAGCCAGGAGCCTGGAGCTTCTTCCAGGTCTCCCACGTGGGTACAGGGGCCCAAGGACTTGGGGCCATCCTCCACTGCTTTCTCAGGCCATAGCAGAGTGCTGGATCGTTAGGGGAGCAACTGGGACTCAACCAGAGCCCATATGGGATGCTGGCACTGGAGGTGGCAGCTTTACCTGCTATGCCACAGCACCCGCCCCTCCAGATTTCCTTCAAAAAGATTTTAGAATCTTTTTGAATCATTAAGGTAAAAAATACTTGCCAAGAATTTTCAGAAAAAAAATTAGATACCTATTCTCTCAAAATTTTTACTCAATCTAGTAACATCAAGGGGACACCTTGTAACACAGATTGGGCTAATATAAAAATTCTTACAGAAAGAGATACAGTTTATACATACATACATATATATGTATTACAGCATAATCCATTTGTATTTTACTTTTTAAATACACTACTTCAACTACTATTTGGAAATTCCATTTTATACCTTAAACTTGGAAGACTTACAATGCAGGTTATATCTATAATATCCAATCTGATAGTGCCACTATTGTGGCACTAACAGATTCTTAGAAAATGCCACAAAATTCTAAACACACAAGACTTCTAAATGCCCCATGTTCCTTTTAGTAGGGGAGGAGCATAAAAATCAATGACACGACTTTAAGAAAATTATATCGGAAGGGCCAGCGCTGTGGCACAGAGGATTAAGCCTCCACCTGTGATGGTGAGATCCAATATGGGTACCAGTTCGAGCTCAGGTTGCTTCACTTCTGATCCAGCTCTCTGCTATGGCCTGGGAAAGCAACAGAAGATGGTCCAAATCCTGGGGCCCCTGCACCCACATGGGAGACCTGGAAGAACCTCCAGGCTCCTGGCTTCATATTGGCCCAGCTCCAGCCATTGTGGCCATTTGGAAAGTTAACCAGAGGATGGAAGATCTCTTTCTCTGCCTCTCTGTAACTCTGCCTTTCCAACAAATAAATAAATCTAAAAAAGAAAGAAAAGAAAGCAACCAAGAAAGAAAATTGTATCTGTTTTCTCTGAAATTTTAAGATTTATCAGGAGGGCTGGGACTGTGGCACAGTGGGTTAAGCTGCCACCTGCAATGCTGACATTCCATATGAGCTTAGTTTGAGTCCTGGATGCTCCACTTGAGATCCAGTGCCCCAATATGCCTGGGAAAGTAGCTCAAGATGGCTCAAGTGCTTGGGCCCCTGCCACCCACGTAGGAGACCTAGGGAGCTCCTGGGTTGCAGACATTTAGGGAGTGAACCAGCAAATGGAAAATGTCTCTCTGCCTCTCCCTCTCTAACTCTGCCTTCCAAATAAATAAATACATCTTTAAAAAAAAACCTCAAGATTTTCTGTCTCTCTTACAAATACCAAGCATGATTAGCTTGGAGAAAGCACTTAATACCAGAAGACTAAGAAATTTCTCACTCAAGAGGTTAGCACTCTGCATTTGCTTCCTTTCTAGTCAATCTCAACCAAGAATCTAAAATCTCTACATTTTACCACTTAAACTTTTAAAATAGCCTACTGTTTTTCTATTTTTCCTCATCAGCTCCATAAGATCACAATTACAAGTTTTAGCCTCTTTGCTATCACCCAGTAGAAGATAAAAAACATAATGGCTGAAATAATAATATAAGAGGGCAATCAAAAGATTTAGATCAAAGGGTCAGGCCCTTCCATTGCCAGTTAGGCTCTGCCTCAAATTGTCAACTACTGTGGAGTTTCACTTGCAGTTGAAAAGGTGTCCATAGCGAAGGATTTCTCAGCCTTGGGCATGACTGATATTTTGGGCCATATAACTAGGATCTTCACAGTGTCTCTGGACTCTACCCACTAGAGGCTCCCTTTTATGCCCTAGTTGTGACAACCAAAATATTTCCAGATATTGTCAGTTGTTCCTTAGAGGGCAAAATACATGCAACTGAGAACTAGTACCCTAGGTTATTATTTCCAAAACAGCAGCCTGTGAAACACAACACCTTCGAAGTTTAAATAAGCTTGATGAGACATCCTTTTCTTGGAGAGTTTCAATGTTTATGTATAAATTAAAAGATCTGGAAGTTTTGCAGTGAATAAACTATCTGAATATTGTTTCAAAAACTTACTATCTGGAAAAAATGTTACCTTAAAAAGGGGAAGAGGGAAGAATATTCTCCAAAGTATTCATTGTTGTTATTTGTTTTTTGATTGCTACTTAAAAAATTTGACTTCTAGGCACATACCATTTAGTGAGAGATTGCAACCATTCATTAGGAACAAAGGATTAAACAAACACATGAAAGTTTCCAAATGCTTAATAAACATAATTCATACATAAATCAGCCTATAATTTGAAATCATGAACAGAAATTATACATTTACATAAGCCAACAAAATATTAAAAAGCTGATTAGGTACATTAAGTACATTTTTTAAAGACTTATGTAAGATATATTTATTAGAAAGGCAGAGTCACTGGGTACATGCTCCCCACGTAGGATCTCTGTCCTTAATGTGTTTTACTATGAAACTTAAAAACAACACTGCTAGTCGAAAAATACCCTATACCTTGTGCGGTTGTGTGAGTGCAGCCTGTTGAAATCCTTGCTTAGTATATACTAAGTTGATCTTCAGTATATGAAGGTAATTGAAAATGAAACTTGATGAAGGGCGGGATGGGAGAGGGAGTGAGAGAGGGGAGGGCCACGGGAGGGAGGGAGGTTGGGGGGGAAGCCACAACAATACAAAAATTGCACTTTGTAAATTCATATTAAATAAAAAAATAACTACATAACAAACAAAAAAAAAGAAAAAAAAAAGAACTTAATACTTTACCCTTTTAGTATTTTTTATGTTCTACTTAAAACTATTGGTTGAACTCTGTAATTAATACACAATTACTCTTAGGTATTTAATTAATGCTATAACTAATACTCAAATAGTATTTTATACTTTGTGTTTCTGTGTGGGTGCAAACTGTTGAAATCTTTACTTAATATATGCTAAATTGATCTTCTGTATATAAAGATAATTGAAAATTAATCTTGATGTGAATGGAAGGGGAGAGGGAGTGGGAGAGGGGAGTGTTGTGGGTGGGAGGGAAGTTATGGGGGGGGGGAAGCTATTGTAATCCATAAGCTGTACTTCGGAAATTTATGTTCATTAAATAAAATTTTTAAAAAAATGAACTAAGGAAAAAAAAAAAAAAAGACAGGCAGAGTGACAGAGAGTGAGTGAGAGAGAGAGGGAGGGAGGTAGAGGGAGATAGAGATCTTCCATCCACTGGTTCACCTCCCCAAATGCCCATAACGGCTTGGGCTGGTCGAGGCCAAAGCTAGGAGGCCCCAGAACTCCATCTGGGTCTCCCACTTGGGCAGCAGGGGCCTCAGTACTTGGGCTATCTGCTGCTTTTCCAGGAACTTTAGCACAGAGCTGGATTGGAAGTGGAGCAGTCAGGACTCTGATAATGGGATGTCAGCATCCCAAGTGGTGGCTTAACCTGATGAGCCACAAAGTCAGCCCCTAAATAAGTAGACGAAGAGAAAGAGAGAGAGGGAGATAAATCTTCCATCTGTTGGTTCACTATCCAAATGCCTGCAACAGCCATGGGTTCCAGGCTGAAACCAGGAGCCAGGAACTGCATTTGGATCTCTCACGGGGGTGGCAGGGGCCAAAATAGTTGAGCCATCTTCTGCTGCCTTCCTAGGAACTTTATTATGGAAGTAGACCAGAAGTTGAGTAGCTGGGACTCAAACAGGCACTCTGATATGGGATGCTGGCATCGCCAGCAGCAGCTTAATCCACTGTGCCACAACACTGGCCCTTAAATACATTAACTATTACATTAAATATATTATTTGTAAAACTGACCTTAAAATTCACCTAGTTCAAATAAAGTATCAATGCACGGTATTTTTGGAATTCTTTTGATTATGACTGCCTAGAAAAGGATTTGCAAACTACCACTGGTCACCTATTTTTGTAAATCAAGTTTTATGATGTTCATTAATTTGCACTTTAATGACCACATATTAAAAAGACTATCAAGAGGGGCCAGGTGTGGTACAGCAGGTTAAACCTCCACCTGCAAGGCTGGCTTCCCATACTGGAATGCCAGTTTTAGATCCAGCTCCCTGCTAATGAGCCAAGTGAAAGCAGGGGAAGATGGTCCAAATGCTTGGGTCCTTGCCACTCATGTGGGAGACCTAGATGGAGTTCTAGGTTCCTGGCTTTGGCCAGTTGCAGCCATTTAGGAAGTGAACCAGTGGATGGAAGACCCCTCTGAAGTTCCTTCTCTCTCAATGTCACCCTGTCTTTCAAATAAGGTGGGTTTTTTTTGTTTGTTTGTTTGTTTTGTTTTTTAATTTATTTTAAACTCAAAGTAACAGAGAGAGATCTTCCATCTGCTGGTTCACTCCCAAATGGCTGTAACGGCTGGTGCCGGGCCAGGCTAAAGCCACAACCCAGGAGCCAGAAGCTTCTTCTAGGTCTCCCACAAGAGCCACAGGGGTCCAAGGACTTGGAACATCTTCCTCTTTTCCCTGGTGTGTTAGCAGGGAGCAGGATCAGAAGTGGAGCAGCCGGGACTTGAACTAATGCTCATATGGGATGCTGGCATTGCAGGTGGAGGCTTAACCTGCTGTGCCACAATGCCGGCCTCTCAAAGTAAAATCTTAAAAAACAAAAAGACTATCAATAATATGTTAAAGTTTTAAAATCATAAAATATATGTATTATATAATTTGCATTAATCATTCCTTGGCTCTCAGAACTTTTCAAAATTTCTTGCTCATAGTATCAAAGCTGGAGATTAATTTTTTCCTTTAAATAATATTCATATTAAAAAGATTTTTCATGTAGTAGCTCTGACCTAAAGTGTAAGCCCCTTGCTCTTCCACTCTGCAAATTTGATAACAAGAAAAAAGCAAAGTTGTTTGCTGAATATTTCTCAGTAGGAAGTAATCTGAAACATCCCATGTTTAGCAATGGAATACTTCACAGTTATTAAGAATGTGGATTAGAGCCATATGTAAAACTTAGAGAATGTGATCACAATATGATTTGAAAAAAAGCAATTTGCAAAACCTATATAATATTTTGTATAATTGTGTTAAAAGCAAAAAAAAATCCCAGATATGTGCCTATAATCACATCCTTGTATAACTACAAACACACACATTATAAACTTTCAGGAGGTGGTTTAGAAGAGACAAAGGGGAAAATTTTATATAATTCTTTAGCATTTAAAATATTAAACCAAAGTTAATATAAGCTAATAGTAAAACAAACAAAACCAATTTTTTTCCTTTAAACGTTTTTATTTTAAATTTTTTAATTAATTTTAAACAAATTCCATATAGTTCATAAGTACAATTCTAAGAATATAATGATATTCCCTCCCTGCCTTCCACCCTTCTTCCCTCTTTTATTTTTGAGATAACATTTTAAATTTACATTACAGTAAAAAGGCTTAATGTTTCACCAAATAAGTGTAACAAGTAAAAAGCAAAACGATTCTAGTTTAGTGGGAATACAGGCAAGGGCTATAAATAACTGAATGGGAAAAAGAACATTTCACTCATATACAGTAAATTTTAAAGTAATCACAAATCATTACAACTATGGTAGTATAACATTTTTACCCATTCAAAACCAACAGTTAGGGTAACAAATATTTAAACAGAAAAATGTAAAAGCCTCCCTGTGCCTTCAGACTGCCATCACCATCACTATAAAAGTCCCTACTACCAATCTTATAGACATGATTAACCTTTGGAGTTTTGCATTTTCTATGTGCAGTTATTTCTAACATACTAAGTGTTTGCTGCTTTTATGAATTAAGGAAGATATCGCACACATCTGAGAAACAGTGTTTAAAAAGTATTTCTCCCCTTTTCTAGTTTACTCATATACTAGTTAAAAAATAGGGAAAAGGTAATTAAGAAAAAATTGAATATTTAATCTGTGATAATAGATTTTTGATAAAACCAACAATACACCTATCAGAAACTAATAACTTCATTAAAAAACAATATTCCTTACTATAAGATGTTACATGTGTGAAATTAATCACCTTGATAAATTAAAACCTGTGATGGAAATTCCAATCTGCACACATCTATACTTAACTGAACAATACAAACATGTCTAAGGCCTTAAAAATGTGTCCTTAGTAATTCTACTTGTATGAAGTTAATTGAAGAAATTAAAGATTGAAAATTTAGATTGCTATTGAAGTACTATTTACAAAAAAATCATAAACAAACAAAATATCCAATAGAGGATGGGTTAATCTAATGACTATAAAAACATTAAAACTGGGGCCTGTGCTGTGGCGTAGTGGGTAAAGCTGCCACCTGCAGTGCCAGCATCCCATATGGGCGCCAGTTTGAGTCCTGGCTGCTCCACTTCCAATCTGACTCTCTGTTATGGCCTGGGAAATTAGTGGAGGATGGCGCAAGTTTTTGGGTCACCGCACCCATTGTGGGAAACCTGGAAGAAGCTCCTGGCTCCTGGCTTCAGACTGGCTCAGCTCTGATCACTGTGGTCATTTGGGGAGTGAACCAGCAGACAGAAGACCTCTCTTACTGTCTCTGCCTCTCTGTAACTCTTCCTTTTCAAACAAACAAATAAATCTTAAAAAAAATTAAAACTAATAGTATAGCAGTATGTCTTACGTAGGAAGAGGTTACCAGATAGAATATAAAGTATATTTTCTTCTTCCCTTAGAAAATACACACAGAAAACCACTTTACATTTTATTTGTGAGTGGAAGAATTACAATTTTTTTATTTCATCATTTAATATGCTTGCTATTTTTCTACAAAACATTTATTTTTAGGTTAATAATTTTTAAATAAGAATGCTCAGAGAAATATTTTTTCTCTTCAATATATGAATTGATGTTAATCTCTTTCATCTTCTTCAACTTATGCAAGAGATAAGACGCTAGTAGTAGGAACTTCAAAACATTTGTGGAAAATGTAGGCAAAAGCTTATTTTGGTGCAAAAAAGTCTTGAAATTCATGCACATGAGAGATCTTCAAAAAGTTCAGGAAAATGAATATTGAAAATGAACAATGTGAAAATTTTGTGGTTCAAAATTTTTTTCACCAAAATAAACATTTCTTAATTCTTTTTTCATAAACATTTTTAATTTTCCTTAAACAAGCGCTCTAACTTTACAAAAGGTAAATGTGGAGAGTAAGATGTACTAGTTGGCTTTGGTTCTTTAATTTTAGGCCAAACTTAAATAATCCTTTTTCATTAAGTTGTCCTTGGTTTACATACGAATCTGTGTATACATAGTCATATATGTTAAAAAAAAGGAACAAGTGTGAGAAAGCATAGATGCAGATACTGAAAGCAACTAAAACATTTCCTTTCTCTTTTCATAAGGATTCTTCTATAATGTACTTCCCATGTTAGAAATACCTTTCATTTGACCCTGATTATCAGCAACTAGAATATGGAATGCATTTTTTACAAAGCTTATTTATATTTGTTATTAAATGCTGTGATGTATTAGAAGAGTTAAGATGCTTGAATAGTTATTCTTTTTGCATTAGGCACTCAAAAAAATGAATACAGGTCCTGGTACCAGGAAGGGCTACCTTCTCCCTTAATGATTTAAACCCCACAAAGTAAATACACAATACAAGAGAGTCAGACTACCATGAAGCACCTGTTTCATTTACAGCAAAAGCTATACTCCTCAGGTAAAGGACAGGGCACAGCCATGGAGACAAGAGCAGTTATTGATGCAAGCTAAGTGAGAATATGATCCCTCCACCTTAAAAACTTTCTACTTCGGATTAGGCTCATTAGATATTAGTATTGAGTTTCTGACACACACATCAGAAATATCACACCAAATCTCAATCACACAGAATCAGTCAATATGCCTAAGTGCCTACAAGTAGTATCAAAGAGACCCCTAGAAGAAGGTCTAATTTTTAAGAATCCTGGGACAAAGTCTGGCCACGCTCTGTAAGGAGTCATGGGCTCACTACCTAGGAGATATGTGAACCTGGAAATGCAGTAACTTTCTTATATTTCTGGTTTCTGATCATTCAGGATAAGATTTTTCAGGTCTAGGCGAATGTCCACTGTACCTCTTACTTTTTTTCTATAGACTGAATCACTGAAGCCAAAGACTGTCTCTATTAAAGTCTACTCTGCTCAAAAAGGGAGGGTGGAATCTCCTGGTCTTTTTTGGCTGAAGACCATATCTGATGAGAGATTCACAGGTAGTCCACAATTATTGCTTCCACTATTCATTGAGCATAAAATCCAGAAAAGATAAGGAGCAACAAAGTGCTCAAACAGTACTATCAGCATTATCTGACTTATGCCAAATTTGAGGATATAAACATCTGCAATTTCAATAGCAGAAATATAATGCATACATCGAGATGAAGTAGTCGGTCATCTAGAATATTCTTGGAAAGAAATCAAGTCACAGACTGCAAGTACTTGTCAATACCTCCAGCCACGTTTTTAAACTATCCATAAAACTGTGAAAGTTTAGGCATTTAAACATGATTTAATGCCAATCGTGGTTAGGATTATTCTATTTAAACTACTGCATTTTGGGTCATTCAGAAGGGTCCGATCAATACATTCAATCACCTTTCCATAAAAAGTAACACATTAACAGTTGATTTCCCCACAAAATTACCGGTAACAGGAGTCTACAATAAGAAGCCAGTTTTTCATATCCCAGTATTAATTATACTCATTATTCTTTGCCAACAAACTTCCTAGACCAGAGAGCAACAGAACATGTGGAAACACGTTTCCATGACATAACGCCACTCCTTGTAAGTCTTTCAGTTAAATGTTCATAATAGACTCACTCCACAGTCATGTTTATACAGGCTAGCAGCCTCCGACTCCTCAACCATTCACTCGTTAGAAATTCGCTTTCGGTAGGATTGAACTCCACCGCTTTCCATTAACAGAAGGGCATTCCCAGGGCCAGGAGGCCAGCGGCTCCCACTGTGAATCTCTGCCCTAGCAACGCCTCAGTAACACAGGGCCGTCGAAACCAGTCTGCTCACCTCCAATCCTAAACACACTGGGTTTTGTAAATCCCCACGGGTCTCCCCGCTCCCTTCCCCACAAATGGCCTTTCGGGGTCAGAGGAACTTGCATTTCATTTTCATCTTCACTTCTTACTTTCCTGGGAGAAAGCTGCCGGCGGAGACGCCGGGAAGGGAGGAAGGACAGAACGCAGAACTCTACTTAGCTGGGGAGTGGGGGCGGGGGACGCCAGCGGGATAATCCCACACAAACCCCACTGGAGGGAACCCGAACCCCTTCTCCCACGTTCCGGACGCCCAGGCGGTCCCACACCACCCCCTTCCCCGCGACCTAACACAGACGCTCTGGGGGAGAGCGGCGGGGGGAGGCAGGGGTGTGCGGTTCGGAGAGGAGAGATGTGCAAGTAAGTCCCTTGTCCTTGAACGCAAAGCAGCTTTGCTGGCGAGCAAGTCCGGCTGCCACCTGGGGCCGCCAACCAGCGGTCTCCAGGGATTGCAGCTGATGGGCTGCACCTGTCATCTCGGGGTTCGGCAAGCATCAGGGGACAATCCGAGGGAATCAGCGGGCAGGAGAAACACAAGGGCGGGACAAAGTGTTTCTTAGGGTCAGGGTTATGACCACAAGAGGCACTTACGGGGTACACCTGTCGCTGTACTCATTGGCGATGGTCTCAATGCCGCCACTCCTCGCTACGGCGATGTAGCAGTTGAGAAAGCCGAGGTCAATGCCAACCACAGACATCCCGCCGCCTAAAGGTCGGGGGGCTAGTGCAGAAGCCTCCGCCGAGGGCACCGCGTCCGCTTCCGAGCTGCTGCTGCCGGGATTGCCACTCCTAATGAGAAGCAAGGGAGAAATGACCCCAAGTCGCTACGCAGAAAATCTAGGGCAGAGCGCCGGGAAAACGCGGAGTGGGTAGAGGCCGCCCGCGCCGCCAGCTCCGCCGCGTCCCGCCGGCTAGGTCCCTCTCCACTGCGGTTCGGCCGCCTCCAACCGGCAGTTACTGAGATCTGCGCCTGCGCGCTCAGCCGCCGGGGAGGTGCGCGAGCCGCGGCTCAGCGCCCGAGGCTGCTCGGAGCCTACACTTCGGCTGCTTCCGTCAGCGCTCGGGCAACGGCCGCCCGAGGAGCTGCGGGTTCGAGAAAGATCTGGAAAATGGAGGCAGCTGAACCAGCCGGGGGCGGGAGGCAGGGGAAGGGGGGGCGGGGGCGGGGAGGACCCGGGAAGCGAGGAGGAAGGGAAGCGGCGTTGGCTTGCTTGGCCTTCGCACGGCCAAGGCCCCTGCCTTGGGCTACGTGACAGGCACCGGCCGTTTGCACTCGTGTTTTTGCGCACCCTTGTAGGTGGTTTAGGCAACTTGAGGCGTGCCTGTCACGGCGCAGGATGCTGCTGAGGCTCGGCCGACGTGGGGCGTCCGAGCGACAGAAGCAGCCTCCTCGCCCCCTACCTTCCCTTCGCGGGGCCCTCTCAGCCCGGAAACCCACCCGCCGGCCTCGCCGCCCCGAGGGGCCCATGTGCCGCCCGCGGCGCGTTCCGCTGCGCGGCGCGAGGCCTCGGCGCCCGCGACTGCGGGCTCTGTGAGGTGGCGCCCATTGTGCGGTGCCCAGGCCGCGCCGCGCCCCCGCCCCCGGGCTGCGGGTGGTCGCGGAGCCGGGCGGGGCGGGGGAGGAGGAGGGGGTCCTCAGCGCAGAACAAACTGCTGTCCGCTGTGGAAGCGCGATGAACGCGTTTTAGGTTGTTTTTAATCCAAACTTTTGCCAAGAAATACAACTTTTCCCGTCACCCATCTTCCTTTCTCACATGCTAGAAGATGCAGCCTTCGCCCGTTAACCCTTCCCTCTGAAAACTAGTTTTACAGTAAAATGATCCCAAGTTCGTGTGTCACCAGACACCAGACAAGCCTGTGCCTCGCCGCGGCCCCTGGTCCTCAAACAAAACAACAAACAAACAAACAAACAAGCCTGGTGTGGCCCAGCCCCTGCCACTTCACTTGCTCGGTATCTGGTGCCTGCCTGTCTGCCCGAAGTTACACTTTACACTCACAGAGTTCGGCTGCCCTGTTCCTCCTTCTCCACTTGTTGGTGCGCTCCTTGTTCCTCATCGTCGTCCGCCTCTCGCTGCCATCTCTGTTCCTCGTGGTCCACTTCTTCGCGTGCTCCCTGCTCGTTCTCATCCACTTCTCCGTGTGTTCCCTCCTCGTCGTCGTCCGCTGCTTCCTGCCTTCCCTGATCGTCCTCGTCCAGTTCTCCGTGTGTTTCCTGTTCCATGTTGGTTTTCATCGTAAGAATAGGCGTGGGGTCTTTACCAGATTCTTTAGTGCTCTCACGGTCCCTCGCTGTCCACTGCTTCAAAGAACCGAGACCTTTGACTATTAACAGGGCAGCCACAGCAGCAGCAGCAAGCGTGGCGATAGCTCCTACTGCCGTGGCGATGATGAACATGAAATCCATCTTTCAGGGCAATACTGAGGAAGCTGGATGGTGCAGTACTGCTTCGGCTGTGTTCTCTCTTTAAAGAATCACGCCTTCCTTCATTTCGCCAGCACACAGAAGGCTGGCTTCGCCGGTGGGGTGGACGCGGCCCTCTGGCAGGGGGGTTCGCTTCCCGGCAGGCAGTGCGCGAGCGGCGCGGGGATTGGGCGCTGCACCCACGACAGAACCCTGGGCCCCCAGGGCCCCCGGGCGGCCCCCGGCCTGAACCCTCTTCAGTGACCTCTTCAGCCATTATCCTTTTGGGCCCACGACCACCTAGCTTTATTTCCAAATACCCTGAAACTCTACAAAGATCACTTATCTGATTCCATTTATCCGTGCTGTCTGTAAAACCAGATGATGTGTAAGGATAATTTTTCTATCCACCCCCCCCCCCCAAAGTTTAAAAGCCAAAGAAGTAACAGTTGAAGTCAAAGCAAGGTGTTATATTCCTTACCATCGGTGGGGAGGATGTAAGAGTATCTAGTGGTTAAAAACATGACAGGCTTTAGGGTCATAAAGATTCCAATTGTAGTCCCAGGCACGCTTAACTAGTATGACCTTCGGCAAATTAACTCTTCAAGCCTCAAGTTCAAACTCTGTTAAAAAGACAAATACATCTAGTGGGCTGTTTTATGATTAAATAATGTATGCATAGATAGCATCAGTACCTTACACCAAAAGGTCAATAAATCGTAGTTGTGTATAGCTTCTATTAGAATATAGGAATAATGCTAATTTATGTACACTGATCATGTATCCAGCAACCTTGCTGTACTCTTATAAGATGCAGTATTTATAGAGTTTTTTGGATTTTATGTGTATTTAACGACATGGCCTGGGAAATAACTAATTTCTTCACTTTAATCCTTCTATCTGTTTTCTTGATGTTGCTTAATCTTTCCAATAAAATATTGAATATAAGCAGTAACGGTGAACATCCTTGTAACACTAAATACTTTTGCTTATGATGTACAAAAGTTAACAAAATTAACTTCCTAGCTTGGTAAGAGTTTTTCTCCTACCTTGAAACTGAAACTTGACAGATGCTTATCATCTAATGAAATGACCCCCATTCCCTTAATAATACAGTTAAGATTTTAATAGACTTCATAACATCTTTGCATTCCTGAGATAAACCAGGTAGATCATATGATTCTGATTGTTTTTAGATATCCTGGATTTGGCTATGATTATTTGCATCTATATTCATAAGTAATATTGGCCTTTAATTTTCCTTTGTTGGTATCAAGATGACACTAGTGGGACCGTGCTGTGGTAGTGTAGTGGGTAAAGCTGTTGCCTGCAGTGCCCGGCATCCCATATGAGCACCAGTTCAAGGGCTGCTCCACTTCCAATCCAGCTCCCTGCTAAATACTCCTGGGAAAGCAGTGGAAGATGGTCCCAGTGCTTGGGCCCCTGCACCTACATGGGAAACCCAGATGAAGTTCCTGGATCCTGGCTTTAGAGCAGTCCAGCCTTGACAACTGCGGCCATTTGGGGAGTGAACCAGCAGATGGAAGATCTCTCTCTCGCTCTGTAATTGTGCCTTTCAAATAAATAAAAAAATAAATCTTTTTTTAAAAAGTTCATGGAAAACGGGTACAATGAAAATGCATAGACTTCAACATTTCTGAACCAAAATAAATTAAAAATAAGTTAGTCTATTAGTTCAGTATTTCTCTAAATGTTTTGAAGTGCATTCATGTGCCCATGTTTTTCATTATTTTGTGAATCTTCTGTTTCTATCACTAGTGGTTTGTAAAATTCCCTATTTGTGTGTCTTCATTTCTTCAGTATATCTTCATTTCCTATCTCATTAGCTCTTTATTTCCTCTTATATGTTTATTTTCTCATCTCATGAACATCAAGTTCATTAATTTCAGTCTTGTTTCCTTAGGCTTACATTTGAAGCCATACATTTCCTTTTAGATACCAGTTTAGCTATATTCCTTTCTGAATTTTCAAACAATTGACATAGGAGAGTGGTAATGGAGATAATGTATCAGCTTGATTACTGATTAATATTAGAGAAAGAACTTAGGTGCCCATAGGCTTATAATCCTTGAACCTTAGAATTAACTAGCCATACCTATCTAGTCACAGTAATAGGCACTAATGCCATATTAGAGCCTGCTCCTATAACATTGTACTAAGGAGGAATGTGGCTCTCAAGAGAAGTGAGGAAGAGGCTAAATTGGTCACATGTTTTAAGATTTATTTATTTGTTTGAAAGTCAGAGTTACACGGAGAGGGAGTGGGAGAGAGAGAGAGAGGGAGAGAATGAATATGAATATTTTCCATCTGCTGGTTCACTCCCCAAATGGCCACAACAGCAGAAGCTGGGATAGTATCAAGTCAGGACACAGGAGTTTTGCCTACTATGCCACAGCACCAGCTCCAACGTATGGTTCAATGATGGGATACACTCTGGTAAATACTTTGTTAGGCAATATTGTACAAACATCATAGGGTGTACTTACACAAATTAAGATGACCATCACTTGGTGATATAATCATATAGGACCCCTGTCTTATATAATATGCATTGATGACCAAAATGTTAGGCAATGCATGACCATATTCTTAAATTCAGTCATTTCGCAGAGAAGTCTGAATTTTTCCCTTTACAGACTGTGCTTATCTGGGTTTACCAACATGCTTACCAATTTCTTTACTTCACTGTTTTTTGTGTCCCACTTTTTCTGTCTGGGTTCAGTTTTCTTTCAGAAATCAGAAAAGCTCTCTGCATGGTGATTAGTATTAGCCCAATTTGTGTTACTATAATAGTGTATCTGAGGCAGGGCACTGTATAAACAGGTTTGTGGCCGGCACTGACACTGTGGGTAAAGCCACTGCATGCAGTGCTGGCATCCTATATGGGTGCCTGTTTGAGTCCTGGCTGCTCCATTTCCAATCCAGCTCTCTGCTATGGCCTGGGAAAGCAACAGAAGATGGCCCAAATCCTTGGGCCCTACACCCATGTGGGAGACCTGGAAGAAGCTCAGGTTCCTGGCTTTGGATCAGCCCAGCTCCGGCCACTGCAGCCATTTGGGGAGTAAACCAACGGATAGGAGACCTCTCTCTCTCTCTCTCTGCCTGTGTCTCTTTAACTCTGCCTTTCAAATACATACATACATACATACAGGAAGGAAGGGAGGGAGGAAGGGAGTAGGAAGGGAGAGAAAGAGAAAAAAGGAGGGAACAAGGGAAGAAGAAAGAGGAAGGACGGAAGGGAGGGAGCGAGGCAGGGAGGGAGGAATAAAACAGGTTTATTTAGTTTAGTTCAGTTTTGGAGGCTGAAATTCCAAAATTGGGTGGCTCTGTTTGCCCTCTGGTGAGGGTCTTCTGGTTGTATCACAACATGGCAGAAACATGTATGAGAGGGAGACAACAGTCAGAGAGCAGGACAGGAAGCAAGAGGGATTCAAAAACCAGGTCTCTGAGAACTAATTGGGTTCCTTCAAAACTACACTGGGGCCAGTGCTGTGGCCTAGTGGGTAAAGTTGCTGCCTACAGTGTCAGCATTCCAAATGGGTGCCAGTTTGAGTCCTGGCTGCTCCTCTTCCGATCCAGCTCTCTGCTATGGCTTGGGACAGCAGATGGCCCAAGTGCTTGAGCACCTGCACCTGCTGTGAGAGACCTGGAAGAAGTTCCTGGCTCCTGGCTTTGGATTGGCTCAGCCGCAGCCTGTTGCAGCCATTTGGGGAGTGAACCAGCAGATGGAAGACCTCTCTCTCTCTGTAACTCTGCCTTTCAAATAAAGAAATCTTTTTTAGAAACCTACATTAATCCTTTCGGAGGCAAAGATATAATAACCTTTCACTAGGACCCACTTCTTAAGGGTTCTACCACATCAGCATCACCACTCTGTGAAGCAAACTTTTAGCCCAGGAGCCTCTGAGGGCCACGCTCAAACCACAGCAATGAATGTTTGTTGTTTCAGTCTGAAAATCTTACCTTCACCTAACTTTTGAATGATAATTTAGCTGAGTACAGAAGTTCTGATTGGCTACACATTTCCGTGTCTTTAGGAATCTGCTATTGACAAGTGCAAATACTACTCCTTTTGAAATCATGAGTTTGTATTTTTTATATTTTGCATTTTCATTATGGTGTGTGAATTTAATCTTTATTAAGAGTTGTTTGTTAACCTGAAGATACGGGTTTCTGAGGTTCTGGAAAAGTATAGACATTATTACTTTGTTGCCCTCTTACCCCTTTTCCCCAATTTCTTTTGGATCTCCTATTGGAATATATGGGATTTTTCATTCAAAATTCTGTGACTCTTAAAGACCTTAAACTTACAATACTGTATTTTCCATTTCTAGATGCTCTTTTTCAAATTTATTTGTTCTTTCATACTGTACCTTTTTTTCTTCTTTAAAATAAATCTGCTAATCATTGAAATATTCTATTTTATAGTCTCTTTTAAAGTATCCTATTTGAAATAAAATGTTAATCTTTTGACTCCTCCCTGGCCAAAAAAAAAAAGTATCCTATCACACTTTAAGTTCTTGGGGTGCTATTTCTGCTTGTATCTGCCAACTCTGCCAACCAGTGCTGTTTCCTCCTATAATTTCTAGTGCCATAAACATGCATTCATCTTTCATTGAAAGCTGTTTTTCTGTAGGATTTTGTGCATTCTGGGCTGTAGAAATGTCCAGAGAAGTTTTATATTTCTTTTCGTCAGAGCCCCCAGAGTTTCACAGGTCATGGAATAATTCTGAAGTTTTAGTTTGGAGTTCCTGTACCATACAGATAGTGTTCTACCTATGTAAACAAACATTACACACACACATAAAATGTCTGTCCTATATTTTGTTGTGGTGCAAGCTTGGGATTTTTGGTTTCTCATAGATGGCTTTTTCCCCCTTTTATTCACTGTTGTTCCCCCATTATATGTCAGCCTGCTTTCCTAAAGCATTGTTTTAACACCATATCAAAAAATTAGCTATAATTCTCTACTGTCTGAACTTTGGCATCCAAAGTCCTTTACACTTCAACCCTATTATGGCCTGAATGTGTTCCCTCAAAAATTCAGCTGTTGCCAGTATGACAGGACTAAGAGGTATGCAGTCTTTAATCCTCTTAAAGACCATGAGGGCTCCTCCTGTACTAATAGGATTAATGCCTTTTTAAACAGACACACACAGGTTCAGTTAGGTAGCTCTTCAGCTCTTCAGCCAGGTTTACAGTATTCAGCCCTTCTAGAGGATTCAAGATCACTAAAAACAAATGCTAGTGCCTGGAGCTTGGACTTTCTGCCTCTCACACTTCTGAGAAATAATCTTTTTTTTTTTTTAAGATTTATTTATTTATTTGAAAGCCAGAGTTACACAGAGAGGAGTGGCAGAGAGAGAGAGAGAGAGAGGTCTTCCATCTGATGGTTCACTCCCCAATTGGCCGCAATGGCTGGAGCCAGGAGCTTTTTCTGGGTCTCCCACATGGATGCAGGGATCCAAGGACTTGGGCCATCTTCTACTGATTTCCCAGGCCATAGCAGAGAACTGGATTGAAGTGGAGCAGCTGGGTCTCGAACCGGCGCCCACATGGGATGCCGGCGCTCAGGCCAGGGCATTAACCCACTGTGCCACAGTGCCGGCCCTGCTGAGAAATAACCTTTCTTTGTAAGTTACTCAGTCTCCAATATTTTGTTATATTAGTATAAAATAGACTAAGACAACCCTTGATCTATCTTCCAATACTCTTTATCACTTTTATTTTTTTTTTAAAGATTTATTTATTTGAAAGTCAGAGTTACACAGAGAAGGAGAGGCAGAGAAAGAGATCTTTCAACCACTGGTTCACTCCCCAATTGGCCACAACGGCCAGAGCTGAGCCAATCCAAAGCCAGGAGCCAGGAGCCAGGAGCCAGGAGCCAGGAGCCAGGAGCTTGCTCCAGGTCTTCCCACGTGGGTGCAGGGGCCCAAGGATGCCAGCATTGTAGGCAGCGGCTTTACCTGCTACACCACAGTGCTGGCCCCCTCACTTTTATATATCTGCTGTATTTCAGCCAATTTGATTATTTGCTATTGCTCCATTACTTGACTTTTCCCACCAAGTTTTTGTGCCAATATTTATCTCTAGGATATTGCTTCAACTTTCCATGTATAAAGTCTTCAATAGTGGAGTGGGTGTTGGAGTGCAATGGGTAAGCCACCACTTGGGACACCTGTGAACCATACTGGAGTGCCAGTTCTGGTCCTGGCTACTCTGCTTCCAATCCAGCTTCCTGCTAATGCACCTGGAAGGCAGCAGATGATGGCCTAATGTACTTGGGTTCCTGCCACTCATGTGGGAGATCCTCATGGAGTTCCTGGCTCTTGGCTTCAGCCTGACACAGCTCTGGCTATTGCAGGCATTGGATGAAGTGCTCTTTTCTGAATCTTCCTCCCTATCTCATTTTGCCTTTCAAATAAGTAAATAAAAATTTTAAACATCTACATGGAGCCAGAGTTATGGCACAGCAGGTTAAGCTACCGCATGATGCTGGCATCCCATATTGGTGCCCGTCCGAGTCCTGGCTGCTCTGCTTCTGATCCAGCTCCCTGCTAATGCACCTGAGAAAGCAGCAGCAGATGTCTCAAGTGCTTGGGCCCTTGAACCCACACGGGAGACCTGGGTGAAGCTCGTTGGCTTCAGCCTGGCTCAGCCCTGCCACTGAGGCCATTTGGGGAGTGAACCAGTGGATGGAAGATCTCCACCTCTCTTTGTAACTCTGTCTTTCAAATAAAATTTTTAAAAATATAAAATATTAAAATTCAGTTTAAAGTATCATAAACCTACCATGATCATTTCAAGTTCACTTGTTTCCTTCCTTTACTAGCTTTGTACCTATCTTGTGATACAGCTCACAATTTGCCCACTCCTGTTAACTGTGTTGTACATTTTACTAGATTATAAATTCCAAATTATATTTAAAAAAATTATTTATGTACTTGAAAGTGAGAGTTAGAGGAAGAAAGACAGAAAGAGATCTTCCATCCCCTGGTTCACTCTCCAGATGGCTGCAATAGCCAGGGCTCGGCCAGGCCAAAGCCATGATGCAGGAGCTTCTTCCAGGTCTCCCACATGGGTGCCAGGAGCCCAAACTCTTGGGCCATCTTCCCTCTGCTTTTCTTAGGCCATTAGCTGGAAGCTGGATCAGAAGTTGAGCAGCCGGGACTTGAACTGGTGCTCATATGGGATGCCAGCATCAAAGGCAGTGGTTTTACCAGCTATGCCACAAGGCAGGTTCCAGATTATGATATTTACTAGATTACAAAGGTATAGAATATATTTGTTTCTGTGTGCCTCATGTTAGTTAAGGCCTTTCCCATAAGTTCATGATAAATAGTTACTGAAATAAGTAGAGGTTTTATCCTATGATAAATGCTATAGCAGAGACCAGTATAGACATCTAGAAGCTTCGGTCTTTCAGACAAGAAATGGAATACCTGACTTGAAAGAAATGCTTTGAGGCTGGAAAGTCTTCTCAGAGGGAGTATTTTCAGCATTACACTTTGAAAAAATAAGTAACTTTCCAGGTAGATAATGAGATGGAAGGAATAGGCAGAGGGAAAAGAAAGTACAAATAAAATGAATGACACAAAGAAAAAAAGCTGCAATGGAACAGAATCATCAAAGAACATAATGTGGTGGGGAAATCAGAAGTTACTGATGTGTTTCACTTCTAAGAAGGATAGTCACAACTGTATAGCCAAACCCTAGAGCTAGACCATGGAGGATGTTGTATACTATGTTAGAAGTCTATCCTGGAGGTCACATTTACCTTTCCAAAAATGAGGATGCCTTTTTCATGTTAAAAATTTTTATGTTCTCATTGTATATTTTACCACTGACTGAAATAATGTCCATATTTTATGGAGTTTGCTAACATTTCAATATATAATTGCATTTTGCTAATTCCCCAAATGCGCATATTTGAGTATACACACACACACACACACACAAGCATATACGTAGTTTTCAAAGAAAAGTTCATGGTGGGGTAGGCATGTGTTACAGTGGTTAAATTGCCACTTGGGACACCTGCATCCCACATCAGAGAGCCTGGTTCAAGTCTCGGCTCCTCCACTTCCTACTGATGTGCACTCTGGGAGGCAGAGGATGGGTCAAGTACTTGGGTCCCTGCCACCCACAAAGAAGACCAAGATTGAGTTTTGTGCTTTTGACTTTGGCCTAGATCAGTCCTGGGTATTGTGGACATTTTGGGGAGTAAACCAGCAGATGGAAAGTTTCTTTCAAATAAGCTGAAAATAGAATCTTTTTAAAAAGTTCATGGAAAATTGTATTATATCTTAATTCCATTTTCCTTGAACTCTTTAAAAAATGATTTTAAAAAATTTACTTACTTGAATCAGAGAGAGAGATTCAATCTTTCATTTGCTGATTCACTCTGCAAATGTTGGCAAATGCCAGACATGGTAGAAGATCTCTCTTGTAATGGATTTTACTAGATTGACAAAGGTGTCTGTTGCACAAAAATGGTCATGAAACCTTGCCTTGGGATATTAGTGCAAAAAAACTACAGGGATGTTGATCTCTGAAGGAGTTCAAAGATTAGATAATCTGCTAGCCTGGACTGCCTTCCTCCAAACTATTATGTAAGAGAAACACCGATCCTATTTAAAACTCTATTTTTGAGTCTCTCTGTTATAGCAGTTTAGCCTTGACTCTCACAGATTGTTAAAATAGCTTGCAATGACAATCAAGATGGAAAGATAAAAATCAGACATTTTAGGAGGTAGAATTGACAAAGCTGTGATCCATTTGCAGTATGAACTGAAGTAAAAGGAAAGCAAGGATGACTCCTAGACTTCTGATGTGGATGTTATGT
Organism: Oryctolagus cuniculus; assembly: GCF_051225735.1. NCBI lineage: Eukaryota > Metazoa > Chordata > Mammalia > Lagomorpha > Leporidae > Oryctolagus > Oryctolagus cuniculus. The sequence continues at coordinate 66,411,998 of NC_142874.1, forward strand.
ACTGTTTTTTTTTTTTGTTTTGTTTGTTTGACAGGCAGGGTGGACAGTGAGAGAGAGAGAGACAGAAAGGTCTTCCTTTGCCATTGGTTCACCCTCCAATGGCCGCCGCGGCCAGTGCACCACGCTGATCTGATGGCAGGAGTCAGGTACTTCTCCTGGTCTCCCATGGGGTGCAGGGCCCAAGTACTCGGGCCATCCTCCACTGCACTCCCTGGCCACAGCAGAGAGCTGGCCTGGAAGAGGGGCAACCGGGACAGAATCCGGCGCCCCAACCGGGACTAGAACCCGGTGTGCTGGCGCCGCAAGGCAGAGGATTAGCTTAGTGAGCCGCGGCGCCGGCCTGTTATGTACTGTTAATCAAGATAAAGGCTATAGAAACAGAATTAAGACAATGTATTAAGTTTTAAGAATAACTGGGTTAGGGAAGTTTCTGTTACACAAAGGTATAAGAGACAGGCAGAAATATACATCTGGAAACTCAGAATCTGGCCAGCCCAGAGGAAAATTTGGGCATCAACTGGAATATAGATGATACCTGAATCTAAAGATAAATTAGAAGGGAAGCTGGGGAGCACATATAAAGTGAGAAAAGAACACAGGACTGGCTGAGAATACCAGCATTTTGTGCTGAAAAAGCCCCATTTGAATTTACATTAATCAGGTAATTGAGGAATGAAAGTATTAACTTCTTATTTTTGTTGCATAATGTTTATATACAAAGAAACTACTTCAGAAATTTTAGCTGAAGGGTACCAAAGTCCTAAATAGAAAGCATCAATCCAGAGCAGGAATATAGCATAGTAAAAATTTCCTCAGGTGCTTCTGGCCTCTTACTACTCAGACAGTAAGCAAAACTTACCATGGGAAAACTGTGTAAAATGCCCCACAACAAATGTAGTTTTAGCCAACTCGAAGGGCTATCTCATTTAATGGAGTATTTTAGTGAATTAGATAAACATGTAATAAAAGAATGAAGCTCTGAGAATGGAATTTTAAATATTTGGCAAGACAGTTTTAAGGGCAGGAAACTAAAAATCTTACCCAAAAAGAATCTGCATGATACATCCCTGATAATTTACTTACTATATTTTAGATATATTAGCTATGTATTTTCCAACATTTGCATTGATATTTAAAAATTATTTCCTTAGAAATCTAGATTTTGCTTTTTCTTACGACTCATTGCTTATTAACTGTTTAATGTAACACAAATTACAATGCTTGGGACTAGAAGTTTTTCAGATTTTTGAGTCTTTCATATTTTTGGAGTGTTTTCTGTCTTTACCAGTAACACATTCCTAATTTTAAAATAATCAGAAATGCTCCAAAATCCAATGCTTTGTAAGTATTACTGTTGGTGCTCAAAAAGTTTCAGATTTTAGAGCATTTCTGATTTCGGGTAAGAGATGTTCATTCTGTATACACTTTTAGCTCAGCGCAGAAGACTATGTAGCATTTTCTTTTGTTCTGACTATACATCTTCCAGGCTTCAATGAATAGGATCTTCCTCTAGCAATTTAGTGATTAAATTCCTGTTTACCTCCATTCATGCCATTTGCAATTTCCATTTGGAATTTCCAAAGTGCCTTTCCTCTTTGCATGTCTCAGTATAAATTTAAAATGTTTATACTTTGCTAAGTAATTTTTATATGTGAAACTGTTTCTAACAATTTATTATTTTACTTTGGATTATCTGCTAGTGTAGAAGTAAAAGAACATACTACCTATTTTGTCTGTAAAATTTATGTTACATTGACCACTGCAAAAAACCATGTTTGAGTGTTTTCAAGATTTTTTATTTTTTCTTCCTTAAGTGATAACACTATTGTATTCAAAAGTATAGCTTGGATTATTTTTCTTGCTACACATGTTGCCATTGTGCAACAGGAAGTTTCTCTACCTCATCTGGACCACCCACAGTGTCACAAAGTCTTTCTATAACTTATCCCCATTAACTTAACATTCCTTTACCCACTAAAACTTTAAAATCCTGAGGAATTCCAATGTACTATCTCCCACAACATCTCTGAAAAAATGTGTGAAGTCTTGAAAACGCTGCTTACATTTCCCCTTTGAGAAATACCTTTTGTTCTATGTCTTTAAGCCAGTTCAATTTCTGATAAAAATGTTGCTGACCTTTGTTTATTAATAAATGTAGTCATGGGGCTAGTGCTGTGGTGGCATAGTAGGCTAAGCCTCTGCCATGCAGTGCTGGAATCCCATGTGGGCACCAGTTTGAGACCCGGGTGCTCCACTTCCAATCCAGCTCTCTGCTTATGACCTGGGAAAGCAGTAGATGATGATCCAAGTGCTTGGGCCCCTGCACCCACCTTCCAGGGAGACCTGGAAGAAGCTCCTGGCTCCTGGCTTCAGATCAGCAGCTCTGGCCCTTGTGGCCATCTGAGGAGTGAACCAGCAGACAGAAGACCTTTCTCTGTCTTTCCCTCTGTCTGTAACTACCTCTCAAAGAAATAAAATCTTAAAATAAATAAATAAGTAAGTAAATAAAGGTAGTTGGGAAGAAGGCCCATGAATAACAGTTTTAAACTTCCTTTATTATCAATACAGAATACATAAACCAACTTCCAAGACATTTTTTGTTCCAAGACACACTCACAGTAGAAAAAGTTTAGATTAGCATATAAACCTTTTTATATCTTTTATATTCCAACTGCAGCTTTATAGTGTCATTATCAAATTTTAATGACTAAATCTAATCTGTGCTTATCAAAAGCTGTATGATACTATAATATCATATACAGTAATAACTGAACTGTATTAGAGATGTTGTAGAAAAAACATTTATTCCTATATATATAATTGACACCTCTTGATAAGCTTTTAAGAAATATTTGTCATATCATATGATTATAAAAGATTTGAAAATAGGTATATTAAATGAATAGTAATTTAAAAGAAGATAGTTTTACTTCTTAGTTTTCAGCATTATACATTTTAATTTTTCATCACAAAAGTAAGAAAGAATTTTAAACTAATAGAAATAACATACAATACTTATAGTAAGTGTCTCATTAAAATGAGTTTGGGTCTAAGTGGGAGGGAAATCCACATTTGTCTGATTTTTAGTATTTAAATCTTTGAAAAATGCCTAGGATTTATTGTGGAAATAGCGCTTTAAGAAAATAATGATATTAATACTACCCAAATGTATACATATACATGGCAGGTATGTAATTTGTATGTTTAACAATTAAGTACACATATTTCTCAATTTAATCTGATGAACCACCTCCAATATCAATTTTAAGGAATTCTTTAATTTTATCATATAACACCAACACCAAAGCACCCCCTGTACCACGAAGGATATTGGAGAAGGCACCACGAAAAAATGCATTGATTCCCTCATGTTGGTATATCTTCACAAAGCAGTCTAAGGTTCCTTTATACTGCCGTTCAGCTTCACCACTCTATATGAAGACAGATAAATAGTTTTCCATTATCTTAATATCATTGATCTTAAGTTTTTTGTCATTACTGCAGATAGATAAGATTCACACTGTGTTCACTAAGACTGTGCAGTGTTAATGAGCATAATACGAGTCCTCGTGGCTGGAGAAACTGTTTCAGCACACTTGAAAACTGACCATACACTAGGCTTAACAAATATCAAGGATGGCATCACATGGGACATGGTTTTTCCTCTCATTACCTTGAAATCATATGGGTAGTCAATGGCAGAAAAGGTAACTAAAAATATCATTATGTTTAGATAGAAAAACACTTCTTACAAAATACTGAAAGCCAGATGACAACCACACAACTTCTTAACTGAATTTGTAAGAAGCAATTTGAGTGACAATTTGTAAGAAAATTAGTGATCTTGAAATACTAAAAAGAAAGTCTGAAAATTAACAGCCTAGACATTTTCAGAAAAAGTATAAACCTAAGAAAAGCAAAAATAAGAAGATAATCAGCAGAAATAAAGGAAATAGAAATCATACACAAACGAGTGCCCCAAAAGTCAAAAGATAATAGAAAAAAACACCCAACAGAGAGCAAAAAAGTCCAAGGGAGTTGGCATTCAGCTTAGTGGTTAAGCTGCCAGTTGGGACAGCTAAACAAACAAAACTAAACAAAACCCAGTAAATCGGATCCAGCAAGGGATACAAAACACAAAATACCATTACTAACCTGGGTTTATCCCAGGTACACAAGGTAGGTTTAATTCTAGAAAACAGATTAACGTAGCACAGTATGTTACACACTACAAGAAAAAAATATCATCATCTCAACAGATATGGAAAAAACATGAACAACATTCATGATTAAAAATTTTTGTAACCCAGGAATAGAAAGGAACTTCCATAACATGACAAGGGATAACTACAGAAAATCCTACAGCTAATATACTGAAGGCTTTCCTTGTAAGATAAAGAACAAGACTATTAATTACTACTTTTATTTTTTTAATATTCCAGCTACTCTCTATCCTCTTAATCTGGTTTTTTTTCTTCTTACTATTTATCACTTCCTGACATGCATCATGTATTTGTAGTTTTTGTTTGAAAGATTTATTTATTTACTTGAAAGGCAGAGTTAGAGAGAGAGGGAGAGGTAGAGAGAGAGAGGTCTTCCATCCACCAGTTCACTCCCCAAATGGCCGCAATGGCTGGAGCTGGGCCAGTCTGAAGGCAGGAGCTGAGTAAGAGCTCCTTCTAAGTCTCCCAAGTGTGTACAGGGGCCTAAGGACTTGGGCCATCTTCCAATGCTTTCCCAAGTGCACCACCAGGAAGCTGGATCAGAAGTATAGCAGCTGGGTCTCGAACTGGTGCCCATATGGGATGCTGGTGCTGTAGGCAGTGGCTCAACCCACTTAGCCACAGCACCAGTCCCAATTACTACTTTTTAAACATAACAGAGAATCAGAGGTCTCAGCAAGTGTAAGTCCTTACATTCCATATCTCAGAATATGACTGTATTTGGAAACAGGATCTTCATGGGGCCAGCACCATGGCACAGCAGGTTAATCCTTCATTTGCGGTGCCAGCATCCCATATGGGTGCCGGTTCTAGTCCCGGTTGCCCTTCTTCCAATCCAGCTCTCTGCTATGGCCTGGGAAAGCAGTGGAGGATGGCCCAAGTGCTTAGGCCCCTGCACTGGCATGGGAGACCAGGAAGAGGCACTTGGCTCCTGGCTTTGGATCGGTGCAGCTCTGGCCATTGCGGCCATCTGGAGAGTGAACCAATGAAAGGAAGATCTTTCTCTCTGTCTCTCCCTCTCCCTGTCTGTAACTCTACCTCTCAAATAGTAAAATAAATTTAAAAAACGGAAATAGGATCTTTAAAGAAATTATGGTTAAATGAGATCACAAGACAGGATTCTAATCCAATGTGACTGTCCTTATAGGAAGAACAAAAGGACCATGTGAAGATACAGAAGAAGGTGGCCACCTACAAGCCAAGGAGAGAGGCCTCCAGAAAAAACCCTGACCACATCTAGATCTCTGATTGCTAGCATTCGGAACTGTGAGGAAATAAATGTCTATTATTTAAGCCACTCACTTTGTGGCATTTGTTATAGTAGCCCTAGCAAACTAATGTATGCACGTGTAGATATAAAAACTCAAATAGCCACAATTATTTTCTGTGCCATTTGAAGAGTAAATTGTAGATAACTGTGCTACATTATCCTTAGACACTTCAGTGTATATATTTTTCTTACATACCCAGTTATCAAGTTCAGGAAATTTAACACTGATACAACACCATTCACCTAATTTATGGTCTACATGCAAATTAATTTTCCACTTTTTAAAATTTCTCAGCGTTCTAAACTAGAGGCAGCTATAGGAAGAAGAAACACAGATGTAAAAATGGTAACTCTAAGGACAGTTCACGAATGAAGTAGTAAGTTAGCTTTACTCTTCCAGATGGCCTATTAGATTCTTCCGGGTTCATTTTGTAGACAACAAAAGTAAGGATAATAATGACCATTGCACCTCATAGCATTGTCTTGAGAATTTTTTTTAAGGTTTATTTATCCATTTAGAAAGTCACAGTTGCTGGGGGGAGATCTTCATCCACTGGCTCACTCTCCAGATGGCTGCAATGGCCATGGCTGGACCAGGCTGAAATCAGGAACTTCACTCAGGTCTCCTTCACAGCTGGCAGGAACCCTAACACTTGGGTCATCCTCTGCTGCCTTTGTCAGGCCATCAGCAGGGAGCTGGATAAGAAGCAGCCAAGACACAAACCAGCGCCCATATTGGAAGTCAGCATCACAGATGGTAGCTCCATGTGCCATACCACAACACCACCCCATCTTGAACATTTAATGAATTTTTAAAAAAGATTATTTTACTTGAAAGGCAGACAGGGAGAGGGGGGAGGGGGGAGGGGGGAGGGGGGAGAGGGGAGAGGGGAAAGAGGGGAGAGGGAGACGGGAGAGGGGGGAGAGGGAGAGAGGGAGATATCTTCCATCCACAGGTTCACTCCCCAAATGGCCACCAATGACTGGGTGACTAGGGTTGGGTCAGATCAAAGCTAGGAGCAAGGAGCTCCTTCCTGGTCTTCTACATGCATGGCAAGGGCCCAAGCACTTGGGCCATCTTCCACTGCTTTCCCAGGCTAAAACATTAGCAGGAAGCTGGATAGGAAATGGAGCAGCTGGGACTCAAACCAGTACCCATATGGGATGCAGAGCTGCAGGCAATAGCTTAACCTGCTACTCCACAGCACCAGCCCAAGAATTTAATGAATGAAAGTATAAAATTCTTAAGACAGTATATGGCACAAAATAAGCAGGATATTACTATTCTAGCTTTCATACTTCATTGTTTTCATTTGCTAGGAATGGACATTTCACTTAGCAGTTAAGATGCCCATCTTCCTTCCACATTGGAGTGCCTGGGTTTAATTCCTAGCTGTGGCTCCTGAATCCAACTTCCTGCCAATGCAGAAATTGGGAGGCAGTAAGTGGTGATGGCTTAATAGCTGGGTTCCTGCTATCCACATGGGAGACCTGGATCATGTTCATGGCTTTTGGCTTTAACTCTGTGGCCCAGCCCCACCGTTGCAGGCATTTACAGAGGAAACCAGCTGATGGAAGGTCTTTTTGTTTATCGCTCTGCTTCTTAAATAAACTAATGCTAATGTTTTCACTTGCCATAATACTATAATGTGGCTAAACTGAATTAATTTCCAAACCACACTTCTCTGTATGGTATTTTTCCCTATGTTTAGAATATTCTCCGTCTGCAGAAAGCCTATTCCTTAAGATGCAGTTATCCAAGATGTCACATCTGATCACTTTAGGCATCTGGGCATCTCTCTAGGCATTCCTGAAACCTATGCATATTTCTGTTTAAACCATTAAACTATATTGTCTTTAGTACCAAATTATGAGTTTAGGTGCAGGTTCTGTCTGCTTTGTGCCACTTAAGTTTAACATAGATTAAGCACTCAAATACTTGTTGAAAGAATGAATACAAGTAACAGCCATGAAGATTAAGTATAAAAAATTTTGGTTTACATATTTATATTTAGAGTATAGACCATTATTGTAAACAAGTTTTCATCCTTGCAGGTCAAAATGATCTACTTTATCAAAACTTACTATGGGGGGCGGCACTGTGGCATAGTGGGTAAAGCCACCACCTGTAGTGCCGGCATCCCATATGGGCGCCGGTTTGAGTCCCAGCTGCTCCACTTCTGATTCAGCTTTCTGCTATGGCCTGGGAAAGCACCAGAAGATGGTCCAAGTGCTTGGGCCACTGCACCCATGTAGGAGACCCAGAGGAAGCTCCTGGCTCCTGGCTTTGGATAGGTGCAGCTCCGGCCGTTGTGGCTAATTGGGAATGGAAGATCTCTCTCTCTCTCTCTCTCTCTTTCTGCTTCTGCCTCTGTATAACTCTGCCTTTCAAATAGATACATAAATAAATCTTTTAAAAAACACTACAACCAATCATGACATGTCAATGGCTTGTGATTGCACTTTCTACTTAATCTAACGTTTCATTGAAGACAGACACACTCATCCCAGCTCTTCCATTATCCTCTACTCTCCAAGGAATTTATGTTACAGGAGGAGGAGGAGGCACTTCTGTTCTCATGAAGGATGAGGAAGAAGCACTGTTGGCTGACGGTTATTTTAGAATAGGAAAGATTATAAAACAGAACACATCATGTATTTGTTTAGTTAAGGAAAACAAATGAGCTATGCCTTTTGGCCAAAATGTCTCTGTAACTGAATGAATTATACCTGTGTATCAGAGATGTGGGAAAACTCAATCAAGGTCATAAACAGGCAACACAGATGGACCTGCAGGTCATTACATTAACTGAAGTAAACCGAGCATGGAAAGACAAGTACACCATGATCTCACTCATATGTGTAGTCTAAAAAAAGGTGAGCTCATAGAAGTCAAAAGTACAACTGAGGTTGCCAGAGGCTAGGGAGGGAAGAAGAGAGGATGGCAAAAGGTTGACTAATAGATACTAATTTATACTTAGGGGTAAGAAGTTATAGCTTCCCATTCCACCACATGGTGACTATAGATAATGTTAAAGCACTGTGTATTTCTCTATTTTAAAAAACCTAAAGATTTTTAATACTTTCACAATAAAGAAAAGTTATGTTTGAAGAGACAGAGATATTTACCCTGACTGGACATTTCATGATGTATACATATACTGAAATATCAAATGGCACCCATTAATATGTACAATTTTATGTGTCAAAATGTTTTTAATTAAAATTTTTTCAACCTTATAAATAATGTAAAATACCTGCATCATCATGCGTCTTCTCACTGTATCAAAGGGGTAAGAGAGTATTCCAGAGCATGTAGTCACAACTTGAGCAATGAAAAAGGAGATAAGAAATGGAGTTTCCTTTGGTTTTGGTAATAAGCCCTAAAAATGAAAAATATATCAAGTAAACATTTACACTTCCCAAAATACTTTAAGTATTGAAGTCAAAGAATAATTTTTTAAAGAAGGTTTATTTATTTATTTGAAAGGCAAAGTTACACAGAGACAGCAGGAGAGAGAGAGAGAGATATTCCATCCGCTGGTTCATTTCCCAAGTGGCCACATCAGCTGGGACTGGGCCAGGCCAAAGCCAGAAGCTAGGATCTTCTTCTACGTCTCCCCATGTGGGTAGAGGGACCCAAGCACTAAGGCCATCTTCTGCTGATTTCCCAGGCCATTAACAGAGAGCTTAAACCTGCTGAGCCACTGCATTGGCCTCAAAAGGATAATTCTTTTTTTTTTTTTTAAAGATGGATTTATTATTCATTTGAAAGTAAGAGTTACATAGTGGGAGGAGAGGCAGAGAGAGAGAGAAGAGAGAGAGAGAGAGGTCTTCCATCCGATGGTTCAGTCCCCAACTGGCTACAATGGCTGGAGCTGTGCTGATCTGAAGCCAGGAGCTTCTTCCAGGTCTCCCATGTGGGTGCAGGGACCAAAGGACTTGGGCCATCCTCTACTGCTTTCCCAGGCCATAGCAGAGAGCTGGACAGGAAGTGGAGCATCCGGGACTTGAACCAGCACCCATATGAGATGCCGGCGCTCAGGCCAGGGTGTTAACCCGCTGTACCACAGCGCTGGCCCCAAAAGGATAATTCTTATAAATACACAAAATACATATAAATATATAAAAGACACAACCTCCAGCATTGTGGTATAATGGGTTAAGCCACCACCTGTAAAGTCACAATTCCATATAGGTGCCAGTTCAAGTACTGACTGCTCCACATCCAATCCAGCTCCCTGTTAATGGTTTGGGAAAGCAGCAGAAGATGGCCTGAGTGTTTGAGCCCCTGCACTCACAAGAGAGACCCAGAAGAAGCTCCTGGGTCCTGGCTGGGTCTGGCCCAGCCCCAGCCAATGTGGCCATTTGGGGAGTGGACCAGTGGATGGAAGATTCTCTGTCTCTTCCTTTCTCTGTGTAATGTTGACTTTCAAATACATAAATAAATTTTTAAAAATACGTGAAAGAGCTCTCAATTTTACTTGAAACACAATAAAAACATTTGGATTTTATAATACCAGATCAGGAAGAAATACGGATGCCAGCCAACATGCGGCTATCCTTCAAAGGAACACACAGGGTAGGAGGAGATGGCAGGCATTTGGTGAAGCTAAGCTGCAGCTTGGGATGCCCATATCACCTGTAGGGGTGCCTACATTTGAGGACTGGCTCCACCCTACACTCTAGCTTCCTGCTAATGCACACTGGAAGGCAGCAGGTTCAAGTACTTGGGTCCTTGTCACCCAAAGTTCCAGGCTCCAGCCTCAGCCCAGCCCAACCCTGACTGTTGTACACATTTGGGAAGTGAACAAGCAAATCGGAGAGTTTTGTTTTGCTCTTTCTCCGCCTTTCAGACGAACTAAATACAAGAAAATTATTTTAAAAAGAATATGGGGAGAAAAAAGCACATTTAGTAAAACGGATTTACTAATGGCACGCAAAACCAAGGAGAGAGCAGCCAGGGTCCAAATAAGTTTTCCCCTGGCTCTTTGTGGAGTTGAAAAAAAATGAAAGAATCACAGCTATTATCAACAGATGACATTTAACGAGCAGCTTTATAGTTCTAAATAAAGAAATGTCCCTAAATTTTACAACCAAGGTAGCTGATAACAGAGAAAAGAAGAGGGAGAGCATAAATTTCTCTGTGATTAAGTAAATGTACCTGAGATTTTGTAATTTCTATTATCATATCTGTTAAAAATATGCTATCTAAACCACAATAACATTTAATTACATTTATGCTAACAAAGGAGGGCAGAAATGATATATACTTTTATTACAAAATTTCCCTCAAGTTTTCATCTTATTTAATAAATAATACTGATATTAATTCTATTGCTTCCTTTGGGAAGTATTATATTGTGATTAAAAGCATAGACCTGTTTGAAATTTAACAAGTTTAATATATGATTATTCCTAACCTATTTATGTTAAAAATGATTTTTGAAAAAGATTTATTTATTTTAGAGGTATAATTACAGACACAGAGAGGGAGACAGAGAGAGAGGTCTTCCATCTGCTGGTTCACTCCCCAAATGGCTGCAATGGCTGGAACTGCTCCTATCTGAAGTCAGGAGCCAGGAGCTTTTTCTGAGTCTCCTTCCTGGATGCAAGGGCCCAAGGACTTGGGCCATAGCAGAGAGCTGGATCAGAAGAAGAGCTGCTAAGATACAAACTGGCACCCACATGGAATGCTGGAGCTACAGAAAAAGGCTTAGCCCACTACACCATAGCGCTGGCCCCTCAAAATGACTTTAAAACTATTTCAGCACATTGTGAAGGCATAAAGTACTTAACAAAGTCCCTAGAACTAAGTAATAGCTCAAAAAAATGGTAACCATTTTTAGACTCTTCCTTTCTCCTACATTATGGAAGTGTTAGCTACTCAAATAATTGCAGAAGCACTTGGAGAATAAAGCAAAGAATTTAACAGTATCTAATACATATTTTATTTAATTAATTACACCTTGCCTATTTCCAAACATGATGACATGAATTTAATTATTTGCATGTAAAAAGTACTAATAAAGTTAATGCGTGGAGCCAGTGCTGTGGCATAGCAGATAAAGCCGCCACCTCCAGTATCAGCATCACATATGGGCACCAGTTCAAGTCACAGCTGTTCCACTTCCAATCCAGTTCTTTGCTAATGCGCTTGGGAAAGCAGTGGAAGATGGCCCAAGTCCTTGGGACCCTGCACCTATGTGGGAGACCTGGAGGAAGCTCCTGGCTTTGGACTGGCCCAGCTCCAGCCATTGCAACCATTTGAACCACTGGATGGACGATGTCTCTCTCTTTCCCCCACCCCTCCCTCTCCCTCTCTGTACCCTGCCTTTCAAATAAATAAACAATAAAAGTTAATGTGAAATCAGAAAAACTTTTAGATACCGTTCTATATGCCAAAAATTTGTGATATAATTTTCCATTTGCAACACGAAATATAATGCACACACCATGACAAAAGTATGCTTCTGATATACGTTTTATATATAGTCAGAACCATAATACATATTTACTATGCTAAAGTCATGATTTAACAGAATTTCATCTCTTATCATTTGATTCTTATAATCAAAAGCAATATCCACTGAATGTGTTACTAAGTAGAATAAAAAGAAATGCACCATTTATGTAGCATATCTAAGTTAAAGCTCCAAAATTTACCTTAACTGTGTCATAAGCTCCAAAGTAAGAGGCTCGGTACACAATGATTCCCTGAACTGAAACACCAAACCCTTGGTATAAACCAACTATGCCATCTGATTTTGCTATTTTCATAATGCAGTCACCTAGACCCTTGAATTGTCGCTCTTCAGGACCTAAAATAAAACCATTTAAAATATATTAGCAATATTACATAACAAATAAATACTTTAGTCAAAGGAAATTAAACATCTTATAGATTTTAATGATCTGGAATTCAAACTGGAATTTTAATGAAGAAGGCACAAATCTAAATCCTCTCATTCATCTGAAGATAAAAAAGATTTCAAGCAGTATTTTAAAATAAATTAAGTGAAGACCTTTCTGTCTCTCCCTCTCACAGTAACTCTGTCATTCAAATAAATAAATAAAATCATTAAAAATAAACAAACAAATAAATAAATTAAAGGGAATGGTGCTGTGGCTCAGTAGGTTAATCTGCCTGCATGCCAGCATCCAAAATGGAAACCAGTTCTAGTTCTGGCTGCTTCTCTTCCAATCTAGCTCTCTGCTGTGGCCTAGGAAAGCAGTGGAAGATAGCCCAGATGTTTGGGCCCCTGCACCCATGTGGGAGACTCAAAGGAAGCTCCTGGCTCCTGGTTCCTGGCTTTAGATCAGTGCAGCTCCGGCCTTTGCAGCCATTTAGGGAGTGAACTAGTAGATGGAAGACATTTCTCTCTGTCTCTCCCTCTCACTTTCTTTATCTCTGAAATAAAATCTTAAAAAATAAATTAATAAATAAACTGCAAATATTAACTCAACAAAAATCAATCTAATTCAAACAATCTGACTTAAAATATTTCATTAAAGTTACCCAGATTTACCAGAAAATACTTAGGAATGAAAAACATTCTAGGACTGTAGAAAAAAAGACAAAGCTTAAAATTAGTTTAGGACAAGTACTTCACATGATGTGTCATATCTTCTCAGTTTTGCTGGTTTTGTATTTTCCTTTGACTTAGAACTCCTTGATAATATCTTTTTTTTTTTATTTTTATTTTTTTTTTATTTTTGACAGGCAGAGTGGACAGTGAGAGAGAGAGACAGAGAGAAAGGTCTTCCTTTGCCGTTGGTTCACCCTCCAATGGCCGCCGCTGCAGCCGGCGCACCGCGCTGATCTGATGGCAGGAGCCAGGATCCAGGTGCTTTTCCTGGTCTCCCATGGGGTGCAGGGCCCAAGCACCTGGGCCATCCTCCACTGCACTCCCTGGCCATAGCAGAGAGCTGGCCTGGAAGAGGGGCAACCGGGACAGAATCCGGCGCCCTGACCGGGACTAGAACCCGGTGTGCCGGCGCCGCAAGGTGGAGGATTAGCCTATTGAGCCACGGCGCCGGCCCTGATAATATCTTAATCATAATCTTCTAAAATAAACTAAATTCTCATAATTTTGAAAAACTACAGAACTTAAAGCAAGATACACTAAATTGTTTTCATTTATAAGCAATAAAAATTTTGACTTTCAGTTGTAACAGCTGGAATTCATACTTTTACCCTTGTTCAAACTGCTATCCCTTTTGAGACATTTTCTCTGATCACTTACCTATAATCGGTGTCATTCTCTTAATTTTTTCCCTAGCATTTATCATTAAGTGACAATGTTTTAGTCATTCTTTTTATTACTTGTGTTAACATTAAACTATAAGGTATATTAAGCATGAGCTCCATGTCTTATATCTGCAACGAGAGTGTGTGTGTCTGAGAGGACCTGGTTTTTAGCAAGCACTCAATAAAGATTTGTTGAGTGAACCTATGCTCCCTGAAGAAACCCTGTTAAAAGAGTGACAGAGTAATAAAAGTTTTTACAGTCACATAGGTAAAGAAGAGTTCATGACAGATAAATAAAATTCACAAAGTTTTCCAAGACAGAAAGGACTGCCGGGTCTTGAACCAGCGCCCATATAGGATGCTGGTGTAATTTCCTAACAGCAACATTAGAAACCAGAAGCTAGGGTAATGCTTTCAAATTTTTGAAGGAAAATAATTTTAAATCTAGAATTTTATATATATTGAAAAATAAAGGTAAAACAAATATTTTTAGACATTAAAGATTTCAATTTACCTCCTATTTCTACTTCTCAGAAAGCTACCAAAGAATACAGTCTCCCAAAACAAGGCTGTAACAACAAAATGGGAAGATGTGCTATTTAAGTAAGGATAGAGGCTAAAGGAATCTGCAGGTTGAGTTGTGCATCTCATCTAGACAGGAGCCATAGAAGGGGCTCTCTAGGAAGAAAATGGAAGTAAGCTATAAGTAGACTTTGGATTTGCTTTTGTTACAACTGGCATCCCCCCTGCCTCTTTTAAGGAAAAAGAAAAAAGTCTAATTAGGCTCCATTGTTTGGTTGAGAGTAAAATCTGTATACTATATCTAGTAATACTGTTAGTGTAGCATAACTCTATAATAAATAACAGATAGTTCCCAGCAAAAATAAGAAAGAAGTAATATTTCTAAACATACATACCTTTTCCAATGTCAACACCTAACCGAGTTCGGGCAAAATCTAGAGGATAAACCACACACAAAGATGTTGCTCCGGCAGCTCCACCAGAAGCCAGGTTTGCCAAAAACCACCTCCAGAACTGAAACATAAAAAAAGTAGTTATTACACTAAAGACTCTTTAAAGCAGTTGGTAAATTCTTTTTTAAATAAACATTAAAAGATCAGATTCTTTTTTTTTTTTTTTTTTTTTGACAGGCAGAGTGGACAGTGAGAGAGAGAGACAGAGAGAAAGGTCTTCCTTTGCCGTTGGTTCACCCTCCAATGGCCGCCGCTGCAGCCGGTGCACCGCGCTGATCCTGGCAGGAGCCAGGAGACAGGTGCTTTTCCTGGTCTCCCATGGGGTGCAGGGCCCAAGCACCTGGGCCATCCTCCACTGCACTCCCTGGCCATAGCAGAGAGCTGGCCTGGAAGAGGGGCAACCGGGACAGAATCCGGCGCCCCAACCGGGACTAGAACCCGGTGTGCCGGCGCCGCAAGGTGGAGGATTAGCCTATTGAGCCACGGCGCCGGCTCAAAAGATCAGATTCTTTAAAAATAAAATGAAAAAAGAGAAATGAAAGAAAAAAAGGATAAGAAAAAAGGTCAGATTCACAAGCTGTTTATATAAATATCTATAAATAACATATACCGTATTATCCAAAATATTTCTCTTCATATCCATGTAGCCTTTGTGTCTCACTATGCAGTCTGAGAGAGATAGTTTAGATGTGACCTCCAGAAACTTGACAATATTTTAACATTCACCAGCAAAAGGGGCCCAAGTTACCAAGAGAAGCCATATTAGATAATCATTCCCTCAGACCTTAGTGTTAGCTACATCCATCATTTTTAAATGTCAGGCATATATGGAACCTTCAGTTGTGCCCTACTCTTGGGAGGGGAACAGTAGTACTTCATAATGCCCTAGTTTCGCTTTGTAATCATATTAGAATTAAATTTTAACAGTTCAAAAATATATACTTATATTCAAATGACATCAAAATTGGAAGACATCAGTTACAATGTAGTTGAGTGGCATCTAGGTTAGGCCTTTTTGGTCTACCAGCTCACATGTTGAGGAAGTATAATTTCTTTTTGATAAACATTAAAGATGTGGCCTTTCCAGGCCCAGCAAGCTGCTCTTCAACATCTGGGGAATATGGAAAAAGAAAGGAAATTCTGAATTTGAGCTGTTAAGGAAAATCCAGGGCATAAGTCCTCTGTAATCATTAAATAAAGGGAATAATATTCTAGTCAAGCTTTATTCTCTGGCTCTTATTTCTAATAAGCTTTAATCTTTTATTTATTTATTTGAAAGTTATGTGGTGGGGGAGGGGGTTAGAAGGAGGCAGGGAGCGCGTGCCTTTCATCTGTTGGTTCACTTTCCAGATGGCTACAACAGCTCGGACTGAGCCAGGCTGATGCCAGGAGCTTCATTCAGGTCTCCTGCATGGGTGGCAGGAGCCCAGGGATTTGGGCCATCTTCCACGGCCTTCCCAGGCTATTAGCAGGGAGCTGGATTGGAAGCAGAGCAGCACCCATATTTGATGTCTGTGTCATTGCCAGCAGCTTCATCTACTACGTCACAATTCTGGCCCCAAGTTTTAAGTCTTAAATAGCTTAGGAACTCTCCAAATTTTTTCTTGGCCTGGAATGCCCTTCCTTGACGACTTGTAGTTGAAGTTCTATCACCTTTCATGAAATCTTGTCTTAACTCTAACTCCTCTCAAATTGAATGCAATCATAAATATACACATATACACAAGTAGTGCTTCAGTGAACATGGCAGTCTAGATACCTCTTCAACATAATGATTTTGGTTTCTTTGGATATACCCAGTAGTGGGACCGCTGGATCATACACTAGTTCTGTGACAGGAGCCTTTCTGAAATAGCAGAACAGGCCTATCCTGGGATGGAATGCAACCCCGTGTACCTGCTTGTAACTGCTCCAGTATCTGCCTGACAGCACAGAGTGATTATGCTAACCAGTACCAGACAGCGTACAGCTCAGTATGTGTGGGGAAGACATATTATGTGTATTAAGGGAAACTAAACATTATCAGCAACTTTTATCTATATGTGCAATCTTTTATCTATAGCCTCCATGTAGCATTAGAATAGCCAAATATATGTATGTAGCCATATAAGGGAGACAAAGAAGCTAAAACATATATAAGGAAATGCCTTTCTTTGTTTGGGGCTCAGTCCTTTTGGAAGTGAATTCAACTGAGCCTTATGCCAGCATAATAAAGACTGTTTTTTCCCACTGAAGCCTCAGTGTCCCATATTTCTATTCAAGAACTTCTGTTCAAGAACTGCTACAGTTCTATTTTTATTTTTAGAGATTATTTGGAAGAGAGAGAGAGAGAGAGAGAAAGAAAGAGAAAGAGATATCGATCTTCCATCCATTGGTTTATTCCCTAAATGGCTATAGCAGCCAGGATTGGGGCATGCAGAAGCAATGAGCTAGGAACTCTATATGGTTCTCCCAGGTGGGTGACAGGGGCCCAGGCACTTGGGTCATCTTCTGCTGCTTTCCTAGGCACATCAGCAGGGAGCTGGATTGGAAGTGGAGCAGCCAGGACTCAAAACAGCACTCACATGGGACGCTGGCGTCACAGGTATCAACTTGACCCACTGTGCCACAAAAATGGCTCTTATTTTTACATTTTTTTGCGGAAACTCCATAGTGTTTACTAAAATGACTGTACTAATTTATATCCCAACAACAGTATACAAAGGGTTCCTTTTTAATTGTGTAAACTGAACCAGTTGAAATGTCTATGGCACTGGCTGTTTAACTGTCAGTCCTCTTTAATTAGTGCATGAACAAGATTAATTTTTCCCTTGTACATGGATGTGTATGATCTGCTACTTTAAGCTTCATCTTCACCACTGTCTCATCTTTTTTTTTCTTAAGATTTATTTATTTATTTGAAAGGCAGAGTTGAGGAAGGAGCAGGGGAGAGAGGGAGGGAGGGGAAGGGGGGAGAGAGGGAGAGAGGGAGAGAGGGAGAGAGGGAGAGAGGGAGAGAGGGAGAGAGGGAGAGTGAGCTTCTATCCACTGGTTTATTCCCCAAATGGTTGCAACAGCCAGAGCTAGGCTGATTTGGAGCCAAGAGCCAGGAGCTTTTTTCAGGTCTCCTACATTGGTACAGGGACCCAAAGACTTGGGCCATCTTCCACTGCTTTCCCAGGTGCATTACCAGGGAGCTGGATTGGAAGTGGAGCAGCTGGGACTTGAACTGATGCCCATATGGGATGCCAGGGCTGTAGGTGGTGGCTTTACCCACTATATCACAGTGCCAGTCCCATCTCATCCCTTCTTAAAACAAGTTATCCGGCCGGCGCCGCGGCTCACTAGGCTAATCCTCCACCTAGCGGCGCCGGCACACCGGGTTCTAGTCCCGGTCGGGGCGCCGGATTCTGTCCCGGTTGCCCCTCTTCCAGGCCAGCTCTCTGCTGTGGCCAGGGAGTGCAGTGGAAGATGGCCCAGGTGCTTGGGCCCTGCACCCTATGGGAGACCAGGAAAAGCACCTGGCTCCTGGCATCGGATCAGTGCGGTGCGCCGGCCGCTGCGGCCATTGGAGGGTGAACCAACGGCAAAGGAAGACCTTTCTCTCTGTCTCTCTCTCTCACTGTCCACTCTGCCTGTCAAAAAAAAAAAAAAAAAAAAAAAAAAAGTTATCCATTTTTTGAACTGCTGACTTCTTTGGGGTATTGTCCTTCTAATTTTTTTTAAAGTATCAATGATTTCACTATAATTCCATCCAATTTTACTACAAAATTTACATTTATTCTTTTCTTAATTTTAGCAGAATTCATGTGTGTCTAATACGAGTTCTTTTCAAACTGATGTATTACTGCTTCAAGGCAGATCCTTTTCAGACTTCTTATAATTGTAACATAGTTACATGCACAGAATTTTCGTAATGTGCATTTTTTTTTTTTTGACAGGCAGAGTGGACAGTGAGAGAGAAAGACAGAGAGAAAGGTCTTCCTTTTTCCATTGGTTCACCCCCAATGGCTGCTGTGGCTGGCGCACCGCGCTGATCCAAAGCCAGGAGCTGGGTGCTTCTTCTGGTCTCCCATGCGGGTGTAGGGCCCAAGCACTTGGGCCATCCTCCACTGTACCCCCAGGCCACAGCAGAAAGCTGGACTGGAAACTGAGCAACCGGGAAAGAATCCGGTGCCCTGACTGGGACTAGAACCCGGAGTGCTGGCGCCGCAGGTGGAGGATTACCCTAGTGAGCCGTGGCGCCAGCCCATGTGCATCTTCTATAAACTTTTCTGAAAACTGCTTGGATATTTATAATTGTTATATCCTTGTGATGAACTGACTCTATCATTATATAATGACACTTTTTTTTTTTTACAGTCTCTTAGTCCATATTATATCAGTGCAGGTTGAATATTTTTCATCTAAAGTACTTGGGGTGTAAGTGTTCAAGCTTTAGATTTTTTTTTGAATTTGCAATATTTCCATAAACCTTACTGTTGAATATCTCTAATCTGGAAATTCAAAATCCAAAATGAAGTGGAGACAAATGACAATGTAGGGGGGCTGGTGCTGTAGTGTGGCGGGGTAAGGCCGCCGCCTACAGTGCTGGCATCCTATGTGAGCGCCAGTTAAGTCCTCGCTGCTCTACTTCCGATCCATCTCTCTGCTATGGCCTGGGAAAGCAGAAGATGGTCCAAGCCCTTGGGCTCCTACACTCACATGAGAGACCTGGAAGAAGCCTCTGACTCTGGCTTTAGATCAGCACAGCTCCAGCCATTGTGGCCAGTTGGGCATTGAACCAGCAGACAGAAGACTCTCTTTCCCTCTCTCTCTCTCTAACTCTTTTTTCAAATAAATAAATAAATCTTAAAAAAATGGCAATGTAGCTCACACCAGCAAGAAATTTTGAAATTGAGATTTTGTAACCAAGGTAATTATCTTTAAAAACAAATAAAAAAGCATCTTGGTAACAAAAATGAGGATTCTCTAACCTAAGTTTGTTATTTTCCTGTTTTGTTTGATTTGACTGTCATACAGACTTTAATCTTAGGTCAACAGATCATTAGTAATGATGAAAAAATTTACTTCTTTGGGCAATAAATTACCTCAGTGGTAGGAAATATAATTTGCTGACTACTTTTGTGCTCAAGAAAAACAGATAATGCTGAATTTCCCCAGTGCAGAGAAACAGTCATTATATGATATAAACTCTCTTAAATTTCATATTTATTCAGAGAAATAGTGCCTTCAGATAAAAGATCCCTTAACTGATGAAACTATAGGAAGTTTATATGAACTTTATGAAATGTAACATAATTCTGTTTTTCATATGTAATCTCTATAACTTAATACATCCTATGTTATCAATATGTTCTGATTGTTTTTTCTTCCTCTCCAAGTATAAAACATCATAAGCAAGACAAATCTAACCATTTAAAAAATTTTAAGTATTGAAATGTAATTACCTGTTTTTCTTTATTAACTCCAGACATGAAAAGTTGTTTGTATTTGTCTTTAAAAGCAAAATTTAGAGCTTGTGTTGGAAAGTACCGGATAACATTTGCCAAATTGCCTCGCCAATAACTAAAGAAACCTGTGAAAGAAAACATGTAAATGTATAAACTTATATCACATTACTAGAGAATTCTCAGTTACAACAATTTCAGATCTTTAACTATCTACAGCATACCCTTTCTCATGAAAACAACAAAAAAAAGTTTTCTAAAATTTGTGTGTCCATGAAGACAGGAGGTAGTGTTAACTCAATGTCCTCCATTCAAATTTCAACTTAAAATATCTTAAACAGATAAAACCTAGGGGAAACATTAGTTGAAAATAGGGGTCTTTCCTAGTGAAAAACCAGAGCTCATGAGTATTTGTCAGAGGTCAGTTATCCCTTTGCCTCATTTTCATACCTTGAGGTCTAATGCCTATTTTTGTTAGAAGTAAGTATGCTGGAAAGAGCAAATATATTCACTTACTGGTTTGTACATATACTTATAGGAATGAGAAAGCCATAAAAGTGTCTTCAGCTTTGTGTTCTGTGAATGGGGCTGGAATATAGCCAGAAAAGGGATCCATTTTAATTCAAGGAAGTCTCTAAAATAAATCTAAAATAATCGTTTGTTTACTGGGTTAGCAATCAGAAACTGGCAAATCTGGACTGTATACCAATAGAGGGAAAAATGTTATTTGTTAAATAATTACACCCTGTGAGAAAAATATAGAATCTTGGTGAATCAAAGATTAATTATAAAGTGATTTCACAAAGACAACTGAAGAAGCATATGCAATAATGAACAATAATCTCAGTGCTGATAGTTTTCTCAATTTTAACAATGGAATTTAACATAATTCTAAGAGCTACCACTCAGCATTTACTATGAATCAGGTACCAGTAAAGGATTTGTATATATATTTCATATAATCTTACACTATATTTATGATGTAGGTTTTCCTATAATCCTCATTTTAAACATGTACAAAGTGAAACTTAAAGTTTAAAAATTGTCCAAGGACACCGAACATTTGGAATCAAGCTTTCTGTCTGACCTCAAAGCTCAACTCTGGGTTTGGGCTTCTGGAGAAATAGAGTATTATAAAATTATTAAAATAATAGGTTGGCATTGTAGCACAACTGGTTAAGCTACTGTTTGAGACACCTGCATCTCTTATCAGACTGGTGGTTTGAGTTCTGGCTTTCCACTCTTGTTCCAGCTCCCTGCTAATGTACCCAGGAAAGCAGTGGATGATACTCAAGTACTTGAGTTCTTGCCCCCAGTATGGGAGACCCAGGTGGAGGTCAAGCCCGGCTTCAGCTGTGGCGGTCATTTGGGGAGTGAATCAGTGGATGAAAGATCTCTTTCTCTGTCATTCTGCCTTCCAAATAAATATATAATCTTTTTTTTTTTTTTTTTTGACAGGCAGAGTGGACAGTGAGAGAGAGAGACAGAGAGAAAGGTCTTCCTTTGCCGTTGGTTCACCCTCCAATGGCCGCCGCGGCCGGTGCACTGCGCTGATCCGATGGCAGGAGCCAGGTGCTTTTTCCTGGTCTCCCATGGGGTGCAGGGCCCAAGCACCTGGGCCATCCTCCACTGCACTCCCTGGCCACAGCAGAGGGCTGGCCTGGAAGAGGGGCAACCGGGACAGAATCCGGCGCCCTGACCGGGACTAGAACCCAGTGTGCCGGCGCTGCTAGGCGGAGGATTAGCCTAGTGAGCCGCGGCGCCGGCTTAAATATATAATCTTAACAAAATTATCAAATTATGGTAAGTAAAGCTCTGTAGGAAACTGATTACCATAAAAATTTTTGAACACGAAGAAAATTAGAGAACTCACAAATCTGAGGAGTCTTCAAAATGCTGTGTTGTGAAAAACTATTCATGAATTTCAAATGTTTTTTGCACTGAAGTAAAACCTTTCAATTCCATTTTTCATGAATTTTTGAAGTACTTTCATATGCAGAAACACATTTTTTCTTTTCTTTTCTTTATTATAAACACTTTTATTTAGTAAATATAATTTTCCAAAGTACAGTTTATGGATTACAATGGCTTTCCCCCCACCCAATAATTTCCCTCCCACCCGCACCCCTCCCATCTCCCACTCCCTCTCCCATTCCATTCACATCAAGATTCATTTTCAATTAACTTTATATACAGAAGATCAATTTAGTATATATTAAGTAAAGATTTCATCAGTTTGCATCACACAGAACATAAAGTGTAAAATACTGTTTGAGTACTAGTTATAGCATTAACTCACATTGGGCAACACATTAAGGACAGAGATCCCGCATGAGGAGTAAGTGCACAGTGACTCCTGTTGTTGACTTAACAATTTGACACTCTTGTTTATGGCATCAGAAATCTCCCTGGGCTCTAGTCATGAGTTTCCAAGGCTATGGAAGCCTCTTGAGTTCGCTGACTTCTATCTTATTTAGACAAGGTCATGGTCAAAGTGGAAGTTCTCTCCTCCCTTCAGAGAAAGGTACCTCCTCCTTTGATGGCCCATTCTTTCTACTGGGATCTCACTCACAGAGACCTTTCATTTAGTTGTTTTTTTTTTTTTTTTTTGCCAAAGTGTCTTGGCTTTCCATGCCTAAAACACTCTCAGGGGCTCTTCAGCCAGATCTGAATGCCTTAAGGGCTGATTCTGTGGCCAGAGCACTGCAGAAACACATTTCTAAACAAGCAATGGGTCAAAGAAGAAACGAAAAATGCAAAAAACTATGTTGAAACAAACTGAAATGGAAATACAACACAAAGACTTAGGGAATGTAGCAAAAGCAGATTTAAGAGAGAAGTTTATAGTGAAAAGTACTTACATCAAAACAGAAAGATCTTAAACAATCTAACTTTGTACTTCAAGAAACTAGAAAATGAACAAACTAAGCCCAAAGATAGCAGAAGGAAGGAAAAAAAAATGAAAACAGAGACTACATAAACAGGAAGGATCAATGAAAGTAAGAACCAGTTTTTAAAAAGATAAACAAAATTGATAAATCTTTAACTAGACTAAAAAAGAGATAGAAGACTTAATTAATATAAATGAAAGCTGAGACATTACATCTGGTACCACAGTAGTGCAAAGGTTCATAAAAGACTGCTATGACCAATTACATGCCAAGAAACTGGATAACCTAGAAGTGGTGGATGAATTTCTAGAAACATACAACCTACCACACTGAACCATGAAAAAGTGTGAGTAGACCAAGAACGAATAAGGTGACTGAATCACTAAGCAGAGAGAGAGAGAGAGAGAGAGAGAGAGATCGATCGATCGATCGATCGATCTTCCATCCACTGGTTCACTCTCGAAATGGTTCCAACACCCAGGTCTGGGATAGCCAGAAACTATATCCTGATATCTCATATGGATGGCAGAGGCCCAAGCAATTGGACCATATTTTACTGTCTTCCCCAGAGCATTAACAGAAAGCTGGTATTGGAAACAGCAGGTTAACCTGATGAATCTCAATGCTGAACTCAGACACTGAGTTTTTTTTTTTTTTTTTTTTTTTAATTAAAACATAGTACATGAGAGTCTTTCAAGACGGTGAAATAGAGAGGAAGCTCACTGCTCTAGTCTAGGGAAAAATAGTTTAAAAAAAAAAAAGTGGGGCGCTAGTTTGAGTCCCGGCTGTTCCACTTCCCATTCAGCTCTTAGCTATGGCCTGGGAAAGCAGTAGAAGATGGCCCAAGTTCTTGGGCCCCTGCACCCATGTGGGAGACCCAGAGGAAGCTCCGGGCTTCTGGCTTCAGATCGGTGCAGCTCCGGTCATTGTGGCCAACTGGGGAGTGAACCAGCAGATGGAAGGCCCCTTCCCCCGCCTCTCCTCTTTCTGTGTAACTCTTTCAAATAAATAAGTAAATATTTAAAAAAAAATGGAATTCAAAAAATTGATTGTAGTATTACTTAGAAGTAATCAGAAGCAAATTTACAAACTAATGAAATCTGTACATGACATGAAAGAAAATTTCTCCTGAGAAACTGTGATCTTTTTTTTTTTTTTTTTTTTTTTTTTGACAGGCAGAGTGGACAGTGAGAGAGAGAGACAGAGAGAAAGGTCTTCCTTTGCCGTTGGTTCACCCTCCAATGGCCGCCGCTGCAGCCAGCGCACCGCGCTGATCCGATGGCAGGAGCCAGGAGCCAGGTGCTTTTCCTGGTCTCCCATGGGGTGCAGGGCCCAAGCACCTGGGCCATCCTCCACTGCACTCCCTGGCCATAGCAGAGAGCTGGCCTGGAAGAGGGGCAACCGGGACAGAATCCGGCGCCCTGACCGGGACTAGAACCCGGTGTGCCGGCGCCGCAAGGCAGAGGATTAGCCTATTGAGCCACGGCGCCGGCCAGAAACTGTGATCTTAAAGAGAAATCAAAATGAAATACTGGAAATGAAGAATTCAACAGAACAAATGGAAAGCCTTAACAACAGACTAACAGACTCAGTAAAGCAGAAGAAAGAATATCCATGTTGGAATACAAATCTCTGGAAATTTACAGTTAGAGCAAAAAAAAAAAAAAGAAAAGAAAGAAAAGAAACTAGAAAACTAAAAGAAAAAAATAGTGTTAGACACTTGAGGAAAACTATGAAATGACCCAACATATGGAGCTTTGAAGTGAAGGCTTGGAAAAAGAATAGATTAGAAGGGCTTTTTAGTGAAATAATTACAGAAAACATTCCTAACTTAGATAAAGAAAGGGACGTCCAAGTACACAAGGCACATAGAACCATAGAGCTCCTAATAGACATGACCAGAAAAGATCTTCACAACACACTGTAGTCAAATTCTCCACAGTACAACATAAAGAAAAAAATCCTAAAATGTGCACAACAAACACCAGATTATTTTCAAAGGATTAACAATTATACTACAGCTGACTTCTCATCAGAAACCCTATACACAAGGAGAGAATGGTGAGATATATTCCAAGTCTTTAGAGAAAAAAACTCTCAATCCAGAATATTATATCCTGCAGAGCTCTCATTTAGAAATGAAGGTGAAATAAAGACCTTCCATAACAAACACAAATTGAAAGAACTTGTCATCACTCGTCCAGCCTTACAAATGATGCTCAAGGACATGCTACACAGAGAAACACAGAAACAGGGTCATCACTATAAAAAAAGATGAAGGCAGACAATCCCTCACCAAAAGTACAAAGTAAACCCAAAGTTTACAATTGGAATATTTATGGAAAAATGGCAGGGCCAAATTGTTACTTTTCAATAGCCACCATGAATGTAAATGGATTCAACTCTCTAGTTAAAAGATACAGACTGGCTGAATGAATTAAAAACAAAACCCATCTATTTGCTGCCTACAAGAAACACATCTCACCAACAAAGATACACCCAAACTGAAAGTGAAAGGATGGAAAAAGATATACCATGCTAACAGAAACCAGAAAAGAGCTGGAATAGCCATCCTAATATCAGACAAAATCGACTTTTACACAGAAACTGTTAAAAGAGACAAAGAAGGGCACTATGTAATGATTAAGAGATCAATTCAACAGAAAGATGTGACAGTCATAAAAGTATATGAACTTAATTACAGGTCACCTGGCTATTTAAAATAAATGTCAACGGATCTTAAGGGAGACACAGACTCCAGTACAATAGTAACAGGGGACTTCAGTACTCTACTTTCAGCAATGGACAGATCAACTGTAAAGAAAATTGGCAAGGAAACAACAGTTAATTGAGACCAGAGACCAAATAATCCAAATGGATATCTACAGAACTTTTAATCCTACAAATGAAGAATACATATTTTTCTCACCAGTGCATGGAACTTTCTAGGATAGACCACATGCTAGGCTGTCGCTCCCCCTCTTCGTGGAGGAACGACACAGGACCCTGCGCTGTTCTTTCGTCTGCTCGGCCCTCCCCGGGTTTGCTGCTGGTTCTTCCCGGGTTGGCTACTATCCCTTCCACCTCTGTGGAAGGGCAGTTCCCCCTGGCCGCTTTCCCCACTTCCGCAGGGGAGCGGCACACCGCCGGCCGGCTCTTCTCGGGGGCTGCACAGGTGTTCCTTCAGCTAGATGTTCCCCTTAGATGTTACTGGTGCATGCCGTCTCTCTCCTCCTTTATAGTCCTCCTCCGCCAATCCTAACTCGGCTGCCCACACGCCGAGTACGCTGCTCTCCTCCAATCAGGAGCAAGTCCTACAGTTTATTAGCTGAACTGGAGGCAGCTGTGTAGAAGCTGTTTACTTCTCTCCCAGCGCCATATTGTGGGAGAGCAGATGCATAGAATAAGTCTTAATTCCAGTAACTCAGTCTAGTCCGGTTTGCTCCCCACACTAGGCCATAAAGCAAGTCTCAGCAAATTAAAAATAATCAAAATCATAACATGCATCTTCTCTGACCACAATGGGATGTAACTGGAAATCAAGAACTTAAGAATCTCTAGAACATATGTAAACACCTGAAGACTAAAAAACATGCTCCTGAATGAACAGTGGGTCACTGAAGAAATCAAAAGAGAAATCAAAAATTTCTGGAAATGAATGAAGACAATCCAACATATAAAAACGTACAGGATATGGGAGGAAGGGGAAGTCCCACTTTGTTCCTAAATCTGTATATATGAAATATATGAAACTTGTATAACTAAAATAAAATTTTAAAAAAATTTAAGGAAACTTCCTCATCCATAACGAATAAAGGATGGGGCCAGCGCTGCAGCTCACTAGGCTGATCCTCCACCTGCGGCACCGGCACCCCTGGTACTAGTCCCGCTTGGGGCGCCAGATTCTGTCCCAGTTGCTCCTCTTCCAGTCCAGCTTTCTGCTGTGGCCCGGGAGTGCAGTGGAGGATGGCCCAAGTGCTTGGACCCTGCACCTGCATGGGAGACCAGGAGGAAGCACCTGGCTCCTGGCTTCGGATTGGCACAGTGAGCCGACCATAGCACCATTTGTGGGGTGAACCAATGGAAAAGGAAGACCTTTCTCTCTGTCTCTCCCTCTTAAAAAAAAAAAAAAGAATGTGTTCCTTTTAAAAAAATTGTATTTGTATGAAAAATACTTTTGCATCAAAACAGATACCAACATCACAATGAAAATAATCTAGAAACAAATTCCTAGATGCAAAACAGAAAGATAAGGAAGTATATTTGGCAATTCTAAATTGATTATATCTGAAAAAAATCTCACATATATAAAATATTTTTATATATATGTTACAGAATTCATAGACTCCCTGAAGCTATAGGTGCTGTTAAGAATCCATGTTTTGGGCTGGCACCGCGGCTCAATAGGCTAATCTTCCACCTTGCGGCGCCAGCACACCAGGTTCTAGTCCCGGTCGGGGCGCCGGATTCTGTCCTGGTTGCCCCTCTTCCAGGCCAGCTCTCTGCTGTGGCCCGGGAGTGCAGTGGAGGACGGCCCAGGTCCTTGGGCCCTGCACCCCATGGGAGACCAGGAAAAGCACCTGGCTGCTGCCTTCGGATCAGCACGGTGCGCCGGCTGCAGCGCGCTGGCCACGGGGGCCATTGGAGGGTGAACCAACGGCAAAGGAAGACCTTTCTCTCTGTCTCTCTCACTGTCCACTCTGCCTGTCAAAAATAAATAAATTAAAAAAAAAGAATCCATGTTTTAACCTTTTTTTCCATAGATAATTGTGATGAATGCTATTTTCATTCTCTCTTCTTTTAATTACTATGCTATTCTGCTTGAAATTCAGATGTCATTGCTCAGAATGTTAAGGGTAAGGACCTCCAAAGTGGAATTCTATATGGATCAGATTTTAGGGTTTTAATTCAACTATCTTTAGGTACACCATGTACTACAAAGGTATTTTAGGAGCAGGCCTGGCCATTAAGACATCTCTATCCCATATTGGAATTCCAGGGTTTGACTGTTTACTACAGTATCTTGCCAATGCAGATCCTGAGAGGGGGCAGTGATGACTCAAATAACTGGATTCCTGTCATTTATGTGGGAAATCTAGATTGAGTTCCTGGCTCCTGGCACCAGCCAGGTCACTGTGGGCATCTAAGGAGCGAACCAGTAGATGGGAGCACATGCTTACACACTTTATCTTTCTCTCTCCTCTCCCCAATTTGTCAAATAAATAAATTTTTAAAATCTACTACATGTGAGGCCGGCGCCGCGGCTCACTAGGCTAATCCTCCGCCTAGCGGCGCCGGCACACCGGGTTCTAGTCCCGGTTGGGGCACCGGATTCTGTCCCGGTTGCCCCTCTTCCAGGCCAGCCCTCTGCTGTGGCCCGGGAGTGCAGTGGAGGATGGCCCAGGTGCTTGGGCCCTGCACCCCATGGGAGACCAGGAAAAGCACCTGGCTCCTGGCTCCTGCCATCGGATCAGCGCGGTGCGCCGGCCGCAGCGCGCCGGCCGCGGCGGCCATTGGAGGGTGAACCAACGGCAAAGGAAGACCTTTCTCTCTGTCTCTCTCTCTCACTGTCCACTCTGCCTGTCAAAAAAAAAAAAAAAAAAAAAAAAAAAAAAATCTACTACATGTGTAAATGCAAGTTTATCCCAAATGAACATATTAAATGTTTGTAAATTTAGGAACATATATATTTTCATTAAATAGCTAAAATTTATTGAGCACTATCCTATAGACAATACCTTGACTATTTCACCTGCCTTATCACCTCTGACCATCACAACTACTCTATCAGGTAGGGAATATTATATTGAGTATAAAATTGAGAATACTGATATTCAAAGAAGGAAAAAATGTTCAAGGTTTCAAAGTAAGGCAAAGGCTACGATTTTATTTCAGGCCTAGATGACTCCAGACTTTCTACTGTCTTTCTATATAAAAATACATGCTGTACAAAAACAATAGCTTTTGGCCAGAACAAGGGAAAATTAGAAGTGATAAAATAGTAGGAGTTTCTTGACTCTCCAGTCACACAGAATAAATGGACAGTTTCCTAATATGCAAAACATTCATAAAAAAAAAACAGTGCTGAAACTAGAGTATCTGTTACAAATCTGATCCAATTCTAAGAAAATATAGTTTCTTCATAGTTTAAGGATGAGAAAAATCAACTCTGAACTGAATTCTGATAAAATAAACATGAATTAAATCACCCAAGGAGTCCATAAAGAAAGTGTGCAATGTATGCACAACGGAATGTTTTTCTACCATAAAAAAGAATGCCATCTTGACATTTGTAGCAATTGGAGAATATCACATTAAGTGAAATAAGCCAGTCACAGAAAGATAAATATTGCCTCTTTAATATTTGGAAGCTTTAAAAATCTAAATGTAGAATACTAATAGAGCCTGGGAGTCATAAGGGGGACAGTAGGGACTTCAATAATAGATACCATATCACAGTTAGATCAAAGAAACAATGTGACTACAATCCATAATAACCCATTATATATTTTATGTGCAAATAGAAGGAGCTCTAAATCTCCCAATATAAAGTAACGTCAAATATAAGGAAAAGTTGATTACCTTGATTCAATCAATACACACTGCATATCACACTGTAGCCCATAAATATATACAATAAAAAACTTAAAAAGCAAACTACTATCAGTACATAAAATATCACTTTCCCACTTTATTAAGACAAAATAAATGTAATTAAAACTCCTAGGGCTGGCGCTGTGGCACAGTAAGGTAATCCTCGGCCTGTGGGGCCCACATCCCATATGCCTGTCCTAGTCCTGGCAGATCCAGCTCCCTGTTGATGGCCTGGGAAAGCAGTGCTTGGGCCCCTGCACCCATGTGGAGACCAGGAAGAATCTCCTGGCTCCGAATCAGCCCAGCTCCCAGCCTTTGTGGCCATTTGGGGAGTGGACCAGCAGATGGAAGACCTCTCTGTCTCTCAAATAACTAAATAAACCTTTTTGAAAAAACTCCTAATATTTTCTCTCCATACTCCAAACTATCATCTTCAAGATGAACCCTAGGATATTAAAACAACCTCACTGCTCTAGTCTTCAGAAAAATACATGGCCCTTGCCTTTCATGTCACTGCAATTTAGGATTACATCTATTTTTGTGTTAAATAAGAAATTCCTTCATGAGTTTCCAAAAATGCCTCTAGATGGCAATATTATTCCTATTGTGAATCCCTCAGCATTGGGCTATACCATGGTGCATTCATAATGCCTTGTATTATCGCAAGAAGAGAAAACATCTTAAGAGCTCTGTTTATGATATCTCATCTTGGAAGATAAAGAAGGCAGTGACCAGAACGCTATTTAGAAGAACTTCAACTTAAAAGGACCATAACAAATATGTTTAGATTTAAATATTGCAGAAAGACATTTAAAATATAAATTAGCATTGGTCAGCACAATCTGACCAGAACTTCATTTTAACTGATTAAATGTTCAAAGCAGATTAGCTAATAATAAATAGGCTCCTACTTCTCTGGAGAAGTCTTAGAATATAAGCCAAGGAAAGGCTCTGCTCTTCTTTGGCAGGAGGTGAACACAAAAACAAAACAACTTGGGTGAAACAGGAAGTCTGCTTTGATAAAATGAATGGGAATGGAAGAGGTGAGCCACTCACAATGAATGACCTGAGCTCAGTTTCCCAGATGATTGTTCTAGATGCAGTTTAGACAGACGTCTCATACTCCACCCAATAGATTAGGAAGAGTTGTAACCACATTCCGAGGGAAAGAGCGCTTTCCTGTGAGACAATAACCTGCCTTTGACCTAGGAGTGGGAGAAAGGCCGCACTGGAGTTGAAGTCACTTAATTTCTCGCTCAGAATACATAATATTTAGGCCTATTTTCTTTTTATAAAGATTTATTTGAAAGGCAGAGTTACATAGAGGGAGACACACACACACATAAAGAACCTATTTTCTTTTAAAAGTCTGTACAAATTTCAAAGTGAATCCAACTATATGAACAAATTATGTTGGATTTCTGACAAATTTATCTCCTTAGCTATCTTAGGAACCATTCTATAACAATGGTTCTCAAAACACTTTCATTATTATTCATACAAATTATTTCACCGTTAATGGAAAACAATTCTATGATGAGCAAAAATAAAATTTTAAATAAGGACAGGACTTGATGCAAAAAAAAAAAGCAATATGGATCCCATCTTTATTGTTATTATGGGCCTTTCTGCATGATTCTGATTTTTAAAAATACTATTTATCTTGATTACTAAGTTTTTGGGGTTCCCTTAAATTTGGTGCAAAGTTAAGTGCCACGTTAATCTCAGCTCTGTGCTTCAGTACTTCTCAAGAACAAGCAGAATCTTTTCAACGACAGGTAGCACAGTACTGAGGCCCCAATATTTTCGTACTTTTGCTAAGCGTACCATTTCAACAAATACGCAAGTGAGAGCAGTAATCAACATATAGGCTTTCAATTCTGGGTGGTAACCACGTTCCTGTGGGGGCAGGCTCAGGTGCACCACGGCGTTAATCCGGTAGCAGCAGAGCTAATTTTAGAGGGAGATGGTAGTCTCTCCTGGTCATCAGTAGCCCTTCTTGGCCCTGGGAAGGCAGAGCCTTTTAGGCTGGCTAAGAACCAAAATTGCAAAAGACTAAGGAACAAATTCATCCCCAACAGACGTGGCCGTGGGTTCTACAGCCCTCAGCTTCAGGGCCACCTCCCTTCTCTGGGAAGCCGGCGGGGAACGGCCGGCCCAGGGGCCCGCCACACCTACCCTGCTCGCGGGGAATCCGCACCAGGCAGTCCACCATGCCCTTGTAGCGCGTCTCGGGGCTGATCTGCTTGGACGACGCCTGCACCTGCAGGAGGAGCTTCACCCGCTCGATGGGCGCCACTGCCGTCTTGGACACAGCCGCCGCGACCCCGCCGGCCAGCAGGTCCCTTCCGAAGGATGCGGCGTCAAACAGCCGCTTCTCAGCCTTCTTCTCCGGCTTCTTCTTGGCAGGCTCACGCTGCATAGTGGGAGGATGGACGCAAAAACCAGCAGCCCCAAACGAATGAAAGCTACCACGAAAGGAAGCACCAAACCGCTTCAGCGTCGTCGTGGCGGGAAGGAAGCGCTTAGGACGCTGGGAAACAGGCGGGCCGGCGCGGGGTTCCGAGGAGCTGCGCAGGCGCCTCCAACGGCCTCCCGCGGCCCGGCGCCTGACACGTGATTCCAACACGTGGGCCCCGCGCAAGGCAACGCCAGGCCTGTCGAGGCGCCTGTCTCCCTGTCTCCATTTGCGTTTGGGGAACGGAACTGCAGGCGGTGTAGCAGCAAAACCGGAACAGAGTACGGAGCTACTTTGTGTGGTTAACTGAATTTATTTTCCAGGATTATTCACTTTCTCTTAGAAGAAATAGCTTTAATATGTTCCTTTAATGTAGCAGGTGTCTCCCTCACCTTCTCACTGTATGGTATAGCTTATTATGCAACTCATAGTGTGATTCAACATGTTCCTCTTTTCCAATTTTTATTTAAATTGGGAATTCTTGGGACTGACGCTGTGGCGGAGCGGGTTAATGCCCTGGCCTGAAGCGCTGGCATCCCTATGGATGCCGGTTCTAGTCCCAGCTGCTCAACTTCCCATCCAGTTTTCTGCTATGGCCTAGGATAGCCGTAGAAGATGGCCCAAGTCCTTGGGCCCCTGCACCCGTGTGGGAGACCTAGAGGAAGCTCCTGGCTCCTGGCTTCTGATCGGTGCAGCTCCAGCCGTTGCGGCCATTAGGGGAGTGAACCATCGGATGGAAAACCTTTCTCTCTCTGCCTCTCCTCTCTCTGTGTAATTCTTTCAAATGAATAAATAAAAATCTTTTAAAAAATAAATTTGGAACTAGTTTTTTTAAAAAATTTTAAAAAGATTTATTTTATTATTTGGAAGGTAGAGTTACAGAGACAGGGAGGGATCTTCTGTCTTCTGGTTTACTCCCCAAATGGCTGCCAACAAGTAGGGCCTGGTCAGGCTGAAGCCAGGAGCCAGGAGTCTCTTCCAGTCTCCCAGGTGAGTGCAGGGGCCCAAGGATTTGGGTTATTTTCCACTGTTACCCCAGGCAAGTTAGCAGGGAACTGTTTGGGAAGTGGAACAGCTGGGGCTAAAACCCAGGGCACCCCATATGACAGCTTAACCGGGTCCGTCCCAAGAGATTTTTTTTTTAAGGAGTGCTTCTCAGTCCAGCATGCATATTCCGAGGGTATTGGGAGGGTAGGGTTTTGTTTTCTTTGATGTTTGGTATTGGGTCCTGACCATGAAGTTGGAACCTCTAGTCATGAGGCTTAGCATCCATATTTAAGTTCTCCAGGTAATTCTACTGTGCAGGGTTGAGAGCCAGTGACCTGCTCTAATATAGTTGTTCATAGACTTTTTTTTTTATTGCAGTACCCGCTTTTTCACTCTCAAAAATTACTGAAAGCACAAAGACACTGCTGTTTTTGTGATATGTATTCAGCATATCAGAAATTGTTTGAAAACAATTCAAAATAACAATAAGTTCATTACAGGATAACAAAAATAACACTTTTAAGTGAAAAATAATTCATTAAGAAACTAGTTTTGAACTCTCAGAGTTCCTAAAAGTGTCTCAGACACAAGAGGGGTCCCTTGTATCATGCTTAAAAAAAAAAAAAGATTTATTTGAAAGAGTGGCAGAGAGAGGGAGAGGCAGATAAACCACCACCTTGTTCATTTCTTTTTTTTTTTTTTTCCTTTATTTCAAAGTCAGAGTTACACAGAGTCAGAGAGAGGGAGAGAGGGGTCTTCCATCCGATGGTTCACTCCCCAATTGGCTGCAACAGCCAGAGCTGCACCATTTCAAAGCCAGGAGCCAGGAGCTTCCTCCAGGTCTCCCACGCGGGTGCAGGGGCCCAAGCACTTGGGCCATCTTCTTCTGCTTTCCCAGGCCACAGCAGAGAGCTGGAGCAGCTGGGTATCAAACTGGCACCTATATGGGATGCCAGCGCTTCAGGCCAGGGTGTTAACTCGCTGTGCCACAGTGCCGGCCCCATCACCTGGTTCATTTCTTAGTTGGCCACAACAGCTAGGCTTAGGCCAGGCCAAAGCTGGAAGCCAGGAACTCCATCTTTGTCTCCCATTTGGTGACAATGGCCCAAGTACCTCGGCCACATTCTGCTAGCTTCCTAGATGCATCAGCAGAAATATGGATCAGAAGTAGAGCAGCTGGGACGTGAACCACTTGATAAGGGACACTGGTGGTGGTGGCTTAACGCAGCTGGCCTCCTCGTATCATACGTTTGCGTATTCATTTAAAATATCAGATTCAGCTTTTACTTGTTTCGGCTACAATACTCAGCAGCTGTACATGTATCCTGTATATAATAACTGTCTCTATTTTGTTCCATTCTACCTTTTTCACTTAATATATCCTGGCAATCCCTCTATATACAGATGATGTATTCCTAATTCTTTTCTACAGCTAGTTTGATGATTTTCAATAAGTAGAGATTTGATCTTATCATATCTTACCATGTAGGTCCTACAGAGCCTTGAAACACACGTGTAACAAGTAAGGTCAGTTTTTGGCTTTTTTAGACATCAGGTTCTAAATTTTTTTCTTTTTATCAGATTTATTTCTTTATTTGAAAGTCAGAGTTACACAGAGAGAGGAAGAGACAGGTAGATAGAGATCGAACTTCCATTTGCTGGTTTACTCCTAAATGGCTGCAACTGATGGGGCTAGGCCAGGCAGAAGCCAGGCACAGGAGCTTCTTCCATATATCCTACATGGGTGCAGGAACCCAAGCAGTTGAGCCATCTTCTGCTGCCTTCCCAGGCACATTAGCAGGGAGCCGCGTTGGAAGTGGAGCAGCTGGGAATTGAACCCATGCCCATATGAGATGCCAGCATTGCAGATGGCTACTTTACCCGCCATGCTACACCAGCCCCTCTTTATTATCCTCATGTGTTATAACATTTTCTAATACTGTCATTAGCATAAAATCATTTATGCCAGAAGGATTCCAGACTAGGAACTTTGTTAATATTTTGGTTATCTCACATAAAACCAGTTAGCAAGTTCTGACATCTTATGTTTGATCCTGCTTCCTTTCCATAGTGGCTTATTCCTTGTAACTTCATTTTCTCTATCCATTTGACATGCCGCTGCTAGATGAACCTTTCCGAAGCCGTTGCATTACTCATTATTATTTTTTTTTTTTTAAATTTTTTGCTAGGCAGAGTTAGACAGTGAGAGAGAGACAGAGTTATAGACAGTGAGAGAGGCTGGCGCCATGGCTCACTAGGCTAATCCTTTGCCTTGCGGCGCCGGCACACCGGGTTCTAGTTCCAGTCAGGGCGCCGGATTCTGTCCCAGTTGCCCCTCTTCCAGGCCAGCTCTCTGCTGTGGCCAGGGAGTGCAGTGGAGGATGGCTCAAGTGCTTGGGCCCTGCACCCCATGGGAGACCAGGATAAGTATCTGGCTCCTGCCATCGGATCAGTGGGATGCGCCGGCTGCAGCGCTCCGGCCGCGGCGGCCATTGGAGGGTGAACCAACAGCAAAGGAAGACCTTTCTCTCTCTCTCTCTCACTGTCCACTCTGCCTGTCAAAAAAATAAAAATAAAAAATAAAAAAAATTAAAAAAAAATATATATAGAGAGAAAGGTCTTCCTTCCATTGGTTCACTCTCCTAATGGCTGCTACAGCCAGTGCTGCGCTGATCCGAAGCCAGGAGCTGGGTACTTCCTCCCGCTCTCCCATGTGGGTGCAAGGACCCAAGCACTTGGGCCATCCTCCACTGCATTCCTGGGCCACAGCAGAAAGCTGGACTGGAAGAGGAGCAACCAGGAAAGAATCCAGCGCCCCAACCGGGACTAGAACCCGGGGTGCCAGCGCCGCAGGCAGAGGATTAGCCAAGTGAGCCATGGCGCCAGGCCCACATTACTCATTAGTCTTAGGCTTACATAATTTAAAGTCTCTCATTACATTGACTTCAAAACCCTCTGTGAAACCCACTGCAAATTCAAGAAATGACTTTTTATTTATACTAACTGATAGAATAAATAAAGGGGAGAGTGATCCAACATGGGAAGTGAGATACTCAGCAGACTCATAGAATGGCGGATGTCCTAAATAGCACTCT
The DNA here is from genome assembly GCF_051225735.1 of Oryctolagus cuniculus. Taxonomy (NCBI): domain Eukaryota; kingdom Metazoa; phylum Chordata; class Mammalia; order Lagomorpha; family Leporidae; genus Oryctolagus; species Oryctolagus cuniculus. The sequence goes on from NC_142874.1 coordinate 66,448,170, forward strand.
GGCCTCAGAATCAGCCCTAAAGGCACTCGGATCTGGCTGAAAAGCCCATGAGAGTATTTCAGGCATGGAAAGCCAAGACACTCTGGCAAAAAGATCTCTGTGAGTGAGATCCCAGTGGAAAGAACAGGTCTTCAAAGAGGGAGGTGCCTTTCTCTGAAGGGAGGAGAGAACCTCCACTTTGACTATGACCGTGTCTAAACAAGATAAGAGTCGGAGAACTCAAGGGGCTTCCATAGCCTTGGAAACTCATAACTGGTGCATAGGGAGATTACTGATGCCATAAACAGGAGTGTCAATTGGTAAAGTCAACAACAGGAGTCACTGTGCACTTACTCCTCATGTAGGATCTCGGTCCTTAACGTGCTGTACACTGAGGCTTAATGCTATAACGAGTACTCAAACAGTATATTTCACTTTGTGTTTCTATGGGGGTGCAAACGACTGAAATCTTTACTTAATGTACACTAAACTGATCTTCTGTAAAAAAAAAAAAAAAAAAAAAAAAAAAAAAGAAAGAAATTTTCAATTCCCAACTTGACTCTCACTGGGATTAAACATGACAATAGGTCTGATCTGATTTCATCATCATTTAAAAAAATCATCTATTATTTTTCACTTTATGTTTCTGTGTGGGAGCAAACTGTTGAAATACTTACTTAAGGTATACTAAGCTGATCTTCTGTATATTAAGATAATCGAAAATGAATCTTGATGTGAATGGAAGGGGAGAGGGAGTGGGAAAGGGGAGGGTTGTTGGTGGGAGGGACGGTATGGGGGGGGAAGCCATTGTAACCCATGAGTCGTACTTTGGAAATTTATATTCATTAAATAAAAGATAAAAAAAAAAAAAAATGAAAGGTGAAATCTGAAAGATTTGATTTTTTTTGTAAAGATTTATTTATTTATTTGAAAGGCAGAGATACAGATAGCAGAAAGAGAGAGGTCTTTCATCTGCTGATTCATTTCTCAGATGGCCGCAACTGCTAGAGTTGGGCCGATCTGAAGTCAGGAGCCAGGAGCTTCTTCTGGGTCTCATACATGGGTGCAGGGACCCAAGCACTTGGGCCATCTTCTGCTGCTTTCCCACACCACAGCAGAGAGCTGGATTGAAGTGGAGCAGCCGGGACTCGAACAGGAGCCCATATGGAATGCTGACACTGCAGGCAGTAGCTTTACCTGCTGCATCACAGAGCTGGCCCTTTCAGTTTCTTTGAAGGGAAATTGAAGCATTAACAAGAATACAAGGAGAAGCAGGGCAAAATTACTTGAGTCACATTCCAGTAAGACTTCTTCTTTGTTTGTTTTTTTTTCCTATAAAGATATCATTTACTTCTTTGAGAGGCAGAGTTACAGAAAGAAGGAGGGAGGGACTGGCGCTGTGATATAGTGGGTAGAGTTGCCGCTTGCAGTGCTAGCATCTCATAAGGGCTCCGGTTCAGGTCTCGGCTGCTCCACTTCCAATCGGGCTCTCTGCTGTGACCTTGGAAAGTAGTGGAAGATGGCCCAAGTCCTTGGGCCCTTGCACCCACCTGGGAGATCAGGAGGAAGCTCCTGGCTCCTGGCTTCGAATCGGCAAAGCTCCAGCTGTTGTGGCCATGGGGGGAATGAATCAGTGGATGGAAGATATTTCTCTCTCTGCCTTTCCTTCTCTATGTAGCTCTATCAAATAAATAAATAAATGTTAAAAAAAAAAAAAAGAGGGGGAGCCAGGAGCGTCTTCTGCGTCTACCACGTAGGTGCAGGGACCCAAGGACCTGCGCCATCTTCTACTGCTTCCCCAGGCTGTAGCAGAGAGCTGGATCAGAATAGGTACAACCAGGATAGGAACTGGCGCCTATAGGGGATGCTGGTGCTGCAGGCGGAAGCTTAGCCTGCTACACCCCAGTGCCGGCCCGATTTTTCTTTTTAAAAAATTTTTATTTATTTGGAACAGTGACACACACAGAGAGAGTTTTCCATTTGCTGGTTCACTCCCCAAATGCCTGGACTAGGCCAAAACCAGGAGCCTACAACTCAATCCAGATTTCTCACAAAGGTGACAGAGACCTAGCTACCTGGGTCATACCCTGCTGCTTCCCAGTGGACATATTAGCAGGAAGCTGGAATCTGCAGCAGAGCCGAAACTTGAACCCAGGTGACATTTGAGCATCCCAAGCTGTGTTTTAACCACTACACCAAACATTTACCCTGAAAATGCTTATTTTAATTTGTTGCATTCCATTTTATTTAGTGATTTAGGGAAGGAAAAAATTCCAGTTACTTATATTAATAGTAGTAATACAGAGGTTCAGGGCCTTTGAACTGTTAACTCTGATTTTAGCAAACAGCACAGTTCCTTGCCTCACTGACTTCTGGGCTGGGATAACCTGAACAACACTTTCCTGTACAACCCTATTTGCCACATTTCATATCCTAGTTTCTAGTTTCACTGTTTCTTCTTACTGTTTACTAATCATCTTACTTATTTATCTGTCATCTGCCTCTCCCATTGGAACATAAACTCCATGAGGGCAAAATTTTTTAGCTCTTCTGTTCACTGTTACATCCTCAGTATCTAAAAGAGCATGTGGTGCATCGTAGAAATTCAGTATGTATTTTTTGGATGAAGGCAAGAAAAGCAACACAACTACCAAAAAAAACTTCCAAATGGTTTTTATTTAAAACTATCAATACAATATAAAAATAGTTTTAATTACATAGAACATGGAAATATAATTATGTGAAATTAAATTATTTCATACAGCTTGGTGTATAGGTTAAAGATTTAATAATAATTTACTACTATATTTTAAATATCCAAAATGTAAATCCATGTCATTAAAACTGTTTAGTGATGAACATTTTTCTCACCTTCCTTTCAACATTTTTTTAAAGATTTATTTATTTATTTGAGAGGTAGAGTTACAGAGAGAGAGAAAGACAGATAGAAAGGTCCTCCATCCGCTGGTTCACTCCCCAAATGGCCGCAATGGCCAGACCTGGGTTGATCTGAAGCCAGGAGCTTCTTCTGGGTCTCCCACGTGGGTACAGGGGCCCAAGCACTTGGGCCATCCTCTACTGCTTTCCCAGGCCACAACAGAGAGCTGGATCAGAAAAGCAGCAGCTAGGATACAAATCAGCGCCCATATGGGATACCAGTGCGGCAGGTGGAAGTTTAGCCCACTACTCCATAGCACCAACCCTTCTTTTCAACACTTCATACAGCTGATGTGATTTAGCTGATTCCTTGGTTTTCAACCAATTAGTATTATATTTTATAATAATAATACATGGTAGTAATATATATATTATATATGGTAGTAATATATATATTATATATACATATACCATGTAATATGTGCCAGGCATTTAGGGAGAACATAACAATAAACAATGTTGAAAATGGACAAACTTAATAAATTCATAGCTTTTCCCATTTGCATTAGAGACAAAAAAAAGCAGGCACTGCAAAATTACTAGCTTTCCAGGACACATCATCAGCAATAGTCCCTTATCACATATAGGAAGTATTTCTTAGGTACAGTTTCTGACATGATAAAAACAAGAATACCTAAAGAAAGCTGAGAGAGGGAGGAGAGAGGAAGAGAGATAAAGGGAAAGAGAAAGTAACAGGGTCTAAAATTAATTTTGGTGAATGAAAAAATATGGTACTAAGTGCTTCATATTTTTTTTTTTAATTTTTTTTTTGACAGGCAGAGTGGACAGTGAGAGAGAGAGACAGAGAGAAAGGTCTTCCTTTGCCGTTGGTTCACCCTCCAATGGCCGCTGCGGCCGGTGTGCTGCAGCCAGCGTGCTGCGGCCGGCGCACCGCGCCGATCCGATGGCAGGAGCCAGGTACTCATCCTGGTCTCCCAGGGGGTGCAGGGCCCAAGTACTTGGGCCATCCTCCACCGCACTCCCAGGCCACAGCAGAGAGCTGGCCTGGAAGAGGGGCTACCGGGACTATAGTCTTTCACATTAATAGTCTTTGGTGGAAGGGAACATTGCAGGATGCTAATACAATTCAACTTAAGAATGTTTCTTTGCTGAAGCATATTTATGGGGTATCTGTATTGTCATTTTGTTCCACTTTGTTTACTAAAGTAATACACAGGCATTTTATTGTCCAATAATCAGCTGGATCTACTTTTAAGTATGAATCTGAACATACTTGGGAAAATGAGCTTCTAAGTATACATATGATGTAGACTTCAGTGCCCATGTAAAGATAAAAAACAAGATAACGTTTGGTTTCATTTCTTAAAAATGCAATGTTTCCACAATACAGAAATTATAGTGCACAACTACAACACAAACAGCTTGCTTTTATTAATATCAGCCGTGTGTTGTGCATTTTTATCTGCTATTGAGCAGTGATCTTTTGATTCTTTGACACCAAGAAGCAGTTTAATAGATCAAAATTTTGCTAAATGAAAATTTTAAAGTCACCTAAGATAGAATCCCAAGTGTTAGTTCAGTCTGTCTGAAAGCCTGAGGTAATCAATATCTGCATTTATCAATAATTCCTAGTATTAGAACTAACTCCTGGCATTTTGAGGAGGCATAGCTGCAAATTTAAGGCATTTAATAATCACTTCCAAAGTTCCTTAATACACATATGTGTACACAGGCAATCCTAAAACAGTAGTTAAAAAGTCAATTATGTGACTCAGTGTTGTGCTCTTCAAAGGAGAATATTTCAAGCTCCTTTGTAGACAGCATTCCAAGAGCTAAGGTCTGAATGCCAAAATTAAAACTCACAAGCCATTAGTGGGACAAACACGTGTAGTTCGCATCTTTGATTCCTAGGTGAAAATCTCTTAACCTGAAGACAGAGGGATAACACATGTTCCTTCTAAGACTAAATGGCTCAAATGGTGCAAGAAGGTTTGCAGTTACTAATGACTCAGCTGGAGGGCTCACATTTGAGGTAGGGGAAACACAGACACTGATTTTAGATGTGCTGGTAGAACTTGTCTTCCAAAGCTTAAGTCCTGAAGAAACAAGCCAGTATTGGAAAGTCTTGGAGACAACTGAACCTCCAGAAAGATCCAGTGGGCAGCACCTGTTATGTTCTTTTCTATCAGTCTGCCAAAAGCTCACAAAGAAAATCCTCAGACCATTAGTTTCTTCTACTAAAGATCAAGGACTATTTTCCCTAAAGTGATCTCCATTTGGGAAAATCCAATACGTAGTGATCCCTATCCATAAGACAAATAATAGTATTTTACCAAAGAAGTCTCCATATGGTTTCATGAGCCAGTGTTTTTAACATGTTTTCATCTTTTAAAAAAATTACATACAATTTTCCTGAAATTCATAAATGAAGTATATGTATAAACCTGAATATATTTGAATAAAAAGAAAAACACTGAAAGTTTATGGACAGTTTAAAAAATATATCCTAGTGCTTATTGGAAAGAGTAAAGAGAACCAAATAAGTTAAAAAAAAAAGAAGTTTAATGTTTTATTCTTCCTCCCACAGAGAGGTATTACTGAAATACTTGAACTAATTAAAATATTTGATCTGACAAGGAATCTGTACTTGGACATTACAAATCTGGGTATCAATCAATAGGCAAGAAGGGGAAAAATATCACATTTTACTTCAGATTTTAAAACTTCAATGCAGTCATTTCATTTGTACATGAAACTCAGTTCAGAGAGGTACAAAGACTTGCTCAAAGTTATAGCATTAATTAGTTATAGAATCTGGCCACTTCCTTTCAATTTCATGATCCTTTCATCAGATATCAATATCCATTTTGAGAAAAATAAACAAAAAATTGGGTATTTTTCCAAAATAAACATTTCCTATATTACTTTTATATAAAACACTTCACATTATTTCAAATTAGTTAATAAATTAACATTATATACCCACATGGAAATAAGTTAATTATTCCTCTTCATATATTGATCAAGTATTTCCTCAAAAGTCTCATAACACTATATAAAAGATTTAAAAAATCAAATTCAACAGAATTTCATTTTAATATTTAACAATACTATGTTCAATATTGAACAGTGAAAATAAGCTAAACCTTCTCTATGTACTGATTTCAGCAATTCTGACACTAATGCTCCATGCATGTGTTGTTGTGCATCAAGAAAACACAGCTACAAGGTTAATCCAAAGAATAATTTAAAAGCCATTTCAACAGCAATTTCTGTGACTGAGTCATGAAAACAGACATACAGTTCTTGAGGTTTTGGATGAAGAAATAGTCTCCTGCCAAAGGAAAGAACACAATCAAAACACCAAAAGAATAAAGAAACAAAACACCATTTTTCATTTATATATTTTATTTCTGAAAGAATCTATAGTAAATTAAAAATATATCTAAATTGATTACTCAATCTAAATCTAAGGGAGAATAAAGCTGGATTTATTTCTAAAGACAGAATGTGTACAAGTATGCCTGGGTCAATTTTTATTTTTTTAATGTTATCTAAATTTTCCTTTATATGAAAGGCAGGGTGACACAGTGAGATCTACATGCTGGTTTATTCTTCAAGTACCTACAATGGCCAGGGTTAGGCCAGGCTAAAGCGAGGAGCCAGGAACTCCATCTGGATTTCCCACATGAGTGACAGGGACCCAATTACTTGAGCCACTACTTGCTGTCTTCCAATATGTACATTACCAAGAAGTTGCAATTGGAAGTGGAGCAGGGACCTGAAGTTAGTCACTCCAATATAGGATGCAGTCATCCCAAACTGTCTTTAACGGCTGCATCTAGCACCCGCCCCTAATTATTTTTACTTGAGAGCATAAAAAGTTGTATTTTATCAAGCTGCATCACCATACCCCTCAGTTTAAAAATATAAAATGTAATAATTATTATTACAATAGAATCAAAAGCATTTGTATCACTTTAAGCACAACAGTTATTAAACATTTTATTGCCCTTTAATTTATATTAAAGTATTATACAACACTTTTTACACATAGTAAAAACAGCAAATATTGAAAAAATTTTTTAAAGATTTATTTATTTATTTAAAAGTTGCAAATACAGAGGAGAGACTGAGAAAAAAAAAAAGATTTTCCATCTGTTGGTTCACTCCCCAAACAGCCACAGTGGAAGCCAGGAACTTCATTTGGGTCTCTCATCTGGGCAGGAGGGACCCAAGGACTTGGACTATCTTCTGTTGCTTTCTCAGGCACATTAGCTTGGAGCTGGATTGGAAGTGGAAAAGCTGGGACTTGAAGTGGTGCCCATATGGGATGCCAGTATTGCAGGCAGCAGCTTTACCTGTGACACCACAACGCTGGCCACTATTTGGTTTTCTTAAAGATAGTATCTTTATATATTTAATCAATACTAATATATATAAATTGAACTATCTCAGTTGGAAGTAATTCTGCTTGACTTCCTTAAATTTCTATCTAGAGTGATGGGTACATAGATCTGCATCATCATAATTTGACATCTTGAGTCTAGTAGAAAGAATCTTGTGGATGTAGTTAAGGTTCTACTCACTGTACTCTTGAATATATGCATACCTGGTCTTTTTTATCTCTAGTCTCTCTTGTGGCTATACCACCCCATTGGCAGCTCCCAGCTTAATCTTCTAAAAGAACTGCTCTATTGATACTACAATGGAGTTAAGCTTATGCTGACTTTTCTAAGTCTGTTTGGTTACATGTTGCAATCACAGAGGAGCTTATTAAAAACAAAGATTCTCAGGGTTGGCACTGTGGTGTAGCAGCAGTACTGGCATCCCATATGGGTGCCAGTTCAAGTTCCGGCTGCTCTACTTCAGATCAGCTCTCTGTTATGGCCTGGGAAAGCAGTGGAAGACAGCCCAAGTCCTTGACCCCTGCACCCTTGTGGGAGACCCAGAGGAAGCTCCTGGCTCCGGATCGGCACAGCTCTAGCCATTGCAGCTATCTGGGGAGTGATCTAGCAAATGGAAGACCTCTCCCTCTCTCTCTCTCTCAGCCTCCGCTGAGAGAGAAATGAATCAATCTTATAAAATAAATAAATAAATATTTAAAAACAAAACAAAGTATGATTCTCATTCCCATGAATTGTGATTCTGTAAGTCCGGTAAGGGGCCTAGGCATCTCCAATTAAACAAGGCACTAAAAGGATTCTAGATTCCAAGGATTAGCACCTAGGAAATTACTGCTTTGGAGAACATTTGAAAAGTGTTTGGCATATAGCTAATATCTACATGGCATGTGTCCAGTAAGCTTAGTCCTACCTAACACTGTGCTCTTTTCCTCCACCAGCTCTGTACTGTAATTGAAACAACTTTCTATGGCTCAACATGTATTTCTCCCCTAAATTAAATTTCTTAGTCAGAAATTAAAGGCTCCCTACAATGGTCTTAACTTAGCTTTCCAACTTAATCTTTCATCTTATCTTGGTTTATGTCACTCCCATTACACTCACACCTCCACCACCACCACTACCACATCTTGTCTAACACAGCTCCATTTACTGAACCATCACATATTTATCTAGTGACTATTATGTGTCAGGTGCTGCTGTAGGTGTTGGTGGACAAGACCAATACAATTCCTGACCTCATGAAACTGACATTTTAGTGAGGATGGAAGACAATAAGCAAAAAAGAAAATGACCAATAAAGGGACGATATAGAGAATAAGCGTGTAGCTACTTTACTGGGGGGTGAGGGAAAGATCATGAATCCTCCCTGAAGAGAAGACCTGCTTGCAGCACTCTGGATATCAAGGAGCCAGATATGCAAAAGCATGGAGCACTCCATGTAGAAGTAGTAGCAGAAAGAAGGTTGGATCAGGGCTGGTGAAGCTGCTGCACAGTGGATGGAGGAGGAGAGTGATGGGAAATGGAAACAGAGTTGGGCAAGGGCCAGATGTGGCTGGGTCTTATGGGGGGACAAAAGAGAGAAAGGAAAGAAAAAGAGAAGAGAGGAAGAGAAGAGGGAGGGGGAGAAAGGGAAGAGGGAAGAAGGAAAGAAATTGGAGAACAATTGTAGAATTATTCTCTTAGTGCATTACTCATATAATTTTGTAAGATAACAATATTTTTAATAGAAAAAGAGTTGGAAAGGACTTAAAGAAAATATTCAGGCAATAAAATTCTAAAATAAAATAAAGCTAGATTAATAACACCCTGCCTATATTTTTAAAACATTAATCTCCTTTACCACTTTTCTAACATTGTGCTTTATTTTCAAATATTTATTTTCTCACTTACCCTACTACCCAGTAAGACATAACTGGTGGTGCTTTCTTCTGATCAGTCCAGTTTTCAGGTGAGCATTCAAACAACACACCATGTTCTTTCACAGGGTTAAGAGAAGACACTGAATGTGTAGAAGCTGAAGGATCTCCATCATCTAGTGATTTCTTTTTCTGCAAATTAATAGTTATTATTTGTATTAACTGGTATTAATAGTGCCACATAAAATTTTTCCAAAATTAATTTTATTTGAAAGGTAGAGAGACAGAGAAATAGAGATCATTCATCTGCTGGTTCACTCCTAAAATACCTGCAACAGCCCAGGCTGGGCCAGCCTGAAGCTGGGAGCTGGGGACTCAATCCGGGTCCCTCATGAGGCCGGCGAAAGCCCAAGAATTTGAGCCATCATCTGCTGCCCGCAAGGATGTGTATTAGTAAGAAAGCTGGATCAGAAGTGCTGCTGGGGCTTGAACCCAGTAACTCCAATATGGGATGGATGACTACTATGCCAATGCCCACTCTAAAAACTCCAAAAATGTTTTCACAAATGGATTTGAATCGACTGATCCTAGAAGTTAAGTGCCTGCAATGGCATTCTTATCTTGGATTGAAAGCAAGCAGGCAACTAATCAACAAGTGCTAAAACATCTGCAATAGTGTTGTGCCTACAGGTCTACCTTTACCCACGATGTTCCAAAATACCTTATATTGTTAACTGAAAACTAAAAATTATCAGTTATCTGAGGAACCAACTGGTGGATATTACTGACCAAGTAATGGTTAAGTCACAGATATCAACCATGGGAAGTTAATTTTATATTACCAACTACTATGTTTTACTTTGTTACAAAAAACAGAGGCCCACCATTACTGAAACAGTAATCTTGGACATCAATTCAGTATTATAAAATTAAGTATTGTGAGAATAATCCTACGCTGACTGCAAAAAAAAATTACATGAAAATATTGCTGATATAATGAAAAATGGAGAGTAGAGAGAAGCTTTAGAGATCTGGAAATGAAACTGGCAGAAAGCTTATAGCAGTGCCCTACCTCTTTCTCCAATGTCTGCTGGAAAATTGCACGAATGGAAAGACAACACTGATGGAAATTTTTTATTAGCTGAGGATGGATAGAACCACTTAGTTGTGCCACCTCTTCGTGGGTAGGAGTAATAAAGATTCCTTGCACTGTTTCTAAGGCAACATAGTGGAAAAGTGTATTCTCAGGACCAGATGTCAATCTTGAAAAGAAAAAAAAAGAGAGAAGGAAAATAAAAATACTAATTTAAAAATATTGCTCCCATTTGAATTATGGGGATTCTTTATAAGTTTTTATCTATATTACTAATAAAATTAGGGAGGAAAACTGGGCCAAACATTTAGTTCTCTCTTCATCTTTAACTTGAATACAGGCTAGGGTTATTAATGGAGGCAAATACTAGATGCTATTCAAGGATAAATAAACACCAATTCATTTGCAAGTAACTTAATCATCCCTTTGCTAAACAACCCAGTTGGCTAAACCTCCCTTTTTCCATGGTTGGCAATGAGTAACTCAGCTCAAGTCTGGCCTAGATAGCTACAAGCTATAAACAAGTCTCATTCTAAGGTGGATCACATATAAAAATGCCTTCCAGTAAACTCAACACATTTAAATTAGCAGCAGTAAAGTCTTTACCACCACAGTCAACCTGATGTTCTCAAGGAAAAGCAAGATGAATACCAACTGCAAAGCTGGATTAACATTTTGTAATAGTAGGGCAATTACTAGTAGCATTCTACCACTGCTCATCACCACAATCTTTCTTCTCTTATATATTCTATTATTATTCTCATTTTTCCTTTCTTCTTCACCTCTCCCCTGCTAGTTTCAGGGAAGCCAGCAGAACCTATAAATGCTACTTGCTTCAACCAGTTATAAGAAGAGCTAAAGAACAGCAACAAAAACAGCAACTACAAACAGGTATCTTACACTGAATGCCCTTTGTGTGCCAGGGTATGTCTTTATGTTTTTTTTTCTTTTTAAGATTTATTTATTTATTTGAAAGTCAGAGTTACACAGAGAGAGAAGGAGAGGCAGAAAAAGAGAGAGGTCTTCAATCCTCTGATCCACTCCCCATTGGCCTTAACGGCCAGAGCTGTGCCAATCTGAAGCCAGGAGCCAGAAGCTTCCTCTGGGTCTCCCATGCAAGTGCAAGGGCCCAAGGACTTGGGCCATCTTCTACTGCTTTCCCAGGCCATAGCAGAGAGCTTGATTGGAAGTGGAGCATCCGGGACTTGAACTGGTGCCCATATGGGATGCCAGCACTGGAGGCGGCAGCTTTATATGCCATGCCACAGCGCCGCCCCCAGGGTATGTCTTTAAAATACCTTCATTTTAATTGTCATAAAAGCCTTCAAGACAATAAACATTACTATCCTCACTTTAACCATGAGGAAATCAATGTTCAGAGGACTGAGATTAACTTGAGGTCACATAATCAATTGCAGTTTACTTGACTGTGAAGTTGTTGTACTATACCTCACTTTTTCTTTTCCATACTGACTTCTGATTGCTTAAATAGATGGATAGCATGTCCCCACTTGCATCTCAAATACTCACATGACCCCTTTCTAATCCTTCTATGATAAAAGCTATCTACACTTCAAACACTTTTTTTCCCCATCCATAGCACAAAGGTAAGGGAAAGGCATATTTCAGCTCATAGCCTAGATATGGCTTAGTCATCCATCCCAGTTAAAATCTTGCTAAACTGTTAATTAGGCCACATGATCTATATAAACTTCTATCACTGAAGAAGGTCATCTACAGATTTGTCTGATATTTTTCCACAGGGTAGCCTGCACATTAATAACTGGTAGCAAATATCTTTAAGAAACAAAAACAGGAGCCAGTGTTGTGGTGCAGTGAGTTCAGCTGCCACCTATGTGAGCTGCAGTTTGAGTCCTGGTTATTCCACTGCTGATCCAGCTCCCTGCTAATAAGCCTGAGAAAGCAGCAGAAGATGGTCCAAGTGCTTGAGCCCTGACACCTATGTGGGAGACCTGAATAGAGAGCCAGGATCTTGGCTTTGGCCTAGCCCAGTGTTGGCCATTGTAGTCATTTGGAGAGTGAACCAGTGGATAGAAGCTCGCTCTCTCTCTCTCTCTCTCTCTGTATGTATTTGTGTGTCTTCCTCTCTCTCTGTAAGACTGCGTTTCAAATAAATAAATAAATCTTAACATCACCAACAAAAAAGAAAGAAAAGAATCAAGAAGAAAAGAATTACAATTCAAAAGGAAAATCATGTAAAATGAATATTTTACCTCAGACATCTTCAAATTCAAGATAAGTTACAGAATAGAAATTCTTCTTAAAAATAACTATTAGGGCCGGCGCCACGGCTCACTAGGCTAATCCTCCGCCTTGTGGCACCGGCACACCGGGTTCTAGTCCCGGTCAGGGTGCCGGATTCTGTCCCGGTTGCCCCTCTTCCAGGCCACCTCTCTGCTGTGGCCCAGAAGTACAGTGGAGGATGGCCTGAGTACTTGGGCCCTGCACCCCATGGGAGACCAGGATAAGTACCTGGCTCCTGCCATTGGATCAGCGCGATGCGCCGGCCACAGCGTGCCAGCCGCGGCGGCCATTGGAGGGTGAACCAACGGCAAAGGAAGAACTTTCTCTCTCTCTCTCTCTCTCTCTCACTGTCCACTCTGCCTGTCAAAAAAAAAAAAAAAAAAAAAAAAAAAAAAACTATTAGGCCGGCACCGTGGCTCATTTGGCTAATCCTCCACCTGTGGCGCCGGCACCCCAGGTTCTAGTCCCGGTTGGGGCACCGGATTCTGTCCTGGTTGCTCCTCTTCCAGTCCAGCTCTCTGCTGTGGCCCGGGAAGGCAGTGGAGGATGGCCCAAGTGCTTGAGCCCTGCACCCGCATGGGAGACCAGGAGGAAGCACCTGGCCCCTGGCTTCGGATCGGCGCAGCGCGCCAGCGGCAACACACCGGCCATAGCGGCCACTTGGGGGGGTGAACCAACAGAAAGAGGAAGACTTTTCTCTCTGTCTCTCTCTCTCACTGTCTAACTCTGCCTGTCCAAAAAAAAATAATAATAACTATTAATCAGATTCGTTTCAGAGAGGCTAGAATGAACCTTTTTGTTATTTTAAAAAAACTTTCAAAAATAAACAACACAATACACAAGATTAGCTCTCGAAAATGAAAAGCTTGTTCAGTATATATAAATTGAAAGTTTTAAAATCACCAAACAAACAACTACCCAATAGAAAGACAAAAGATTTGTATTAAAAAAGAGAGAGAGAGAGAGAGAGAGAGAGAGAGAGAGAAAGTCAGAGATTTGTTCTTCAGAAAGGTTAACTCCTGTGGTAGAGAATGGATTCGAGGTAAGCTGGGAGTTGGGAGGTTAATTCAATAAAAACCAAGTCAGAGTAAAGGTCAACCGGAATGAGGGAGTAGCAACAGGGGCTGAATGGATTCAAAAACTACTAGAATGCAGAATGGATAGGAACTGATTACTGAATGAAATGTTTTGTTTTATTTTAAACATTTTTTCAAGATATTTATTTATCTATTTGAAAGGCAGAGTTACAGAGAGAGAGAGACAGAGAGAGAGAGAATCTTCCATCTGCTGGTTCAGTTCCCAGATGGCTGATAAAGAATTAACCTCCAGAATCTACAAAGAGCTCAAGAAATTCAACAAGGGGCCGGCACTGTGGTGCAGCGGGTTAACGCCCTGGCTTGAAGCGCCGGCATCCCATATGGGCACTGGCTCTAGTCCCGGCTGCTCCACTTCCGATCCAGCTCTCTGCTATGGCCTGGGAAAGCAGCAGAAGATGGCCCTAGCCCTGGGCCTTCTGCACCCAGAAGAAGCTCCTGGCTCCTGGCTCCTGGCTTCACAGCTCCAGCCATTGTGGCCAATTGGGGAGTGAACCAATGGATGGAAGACTTCTCTTTTCCTCTGCCTCTCCACTCTGTGTAACTCTGACTTTCAAATAAATAAATAAATCTTAAAAAAAAAAAAGAAATTCAACAACAAGAAAACAAACAATCCAATTAAGAAATGGGAAAAGGACTTGAACAGGCATTTTTCAAGAGAGGAAATTCAAATGGCCAACAGACACTTAAAAAATGCTCAGGATCACTAGCCATCAAGGAAATTCAAATCAAAACCACAATGAGGTTTCTCCACACCCCAGTTAGAATGGCTTTCATACAGAAATCAACAAACAACAATTACTAGCAATGATATGGGGGAAAAAGTACCTTAATCCACTGTTGGTGATAATGTAAACTGATGCACCCACTGTGAAAGACAGTATGGAGTATGGAGATACCTCAGAAATCTTAATATAGACCTACCATATGATCCAGCCATCCCACTCCTGGGAATTTATCCAAACAAAAAGAAATCAGCCTATGAAAGAATTATCTGTACCCTCCCAAGTTCATTGCAGGTCAATTCACAATAGCTAAAATATGGAATCAACCCAGATGTCCATCAGTTAAAGACTAGATAAAGAAATTATGATATATATTCACTACAGAGCAGTACTAAGCTATAAAGAAACAAAAAATGAAACCCTGTCTTTTACAACAACAAATGAATGCACTGGAAACCCTTATACTTAATGAAATAAGGCAGTCCCTAAAAAACAGTTAACATAGTTTTCTCTGATCATGGGTAACTAATAAAAGTAACTGAATGTAATGTACTGGAGTGAAATGAACATTTTTTTTTTTATCTTTTATTTAATGAATATAAATTTCCAAAGTACGTCTCATGGGTTACAATGGCTTTCCCCCCCAATACCGTCCCTCCCACCCACCACCCTCCCCTTTCCCACTCCCTCTCCCCTTCCATTCACATCAAGATTCATTTTCGATTATCTTAGTATACAGAAGATCAGCTTAGTATACCTTAAGTAAGGATTTCAACAGTTTGTTCCCACACAGAAACATAAAGTGAAAAATAATAGATGATTTTTTTTTAAATGATGATGAAATCAGATCAGACCTATTGTCATGTTTAATCCCAGTGAGAGTTAAGTTGGGAATTGATAGTTTCTTTTTTTTTTTTTTTTTTTACAGAAGATCAGTTTAGTGTACATTAAGTAAAGATTTCAATCGTTTGCACCCCCATAGAAACACAAAGTGAAATATACTGTTTGAGTACTCGTTATAGCATTAAGCCTCAGTGTACAGCACATTAAGGACAGAGATCCTACATGAGGAGTAAGTGCACAGTGACTCCTATTGTTGACTTTACCAATTGACACTCCTGTTTATGGCATCAGTAATCTCCCTATGCACCAGTCATGAGTTTCCAAGGCTATGGAAGCCCCTTGAGTTCTCCGACTCTTATCTTGTTTAGACAAGGTCATAGTCAAAGTGGAGGTTCTCTCCTCCCTTCAGAGAAAGGCACCTCCCTCTTTGAAGACCTGTTCTTTCCACTGGGATCTCACTCACAGAGATCTTTTTGCCAGAGTGTCTTGGCTTTCCATGCCTGAAATACTCTCATGGGCTTTTCAGCCAGATCCGAGTGCCTTTAGGGCTGATTCTGAGGCCAGAGTGCTATTTAGGACATCCGCCATTCTATGAGTCTGCTGAGTATCTCTGAAATGAACATTTTGAGATTCGATGATCACTCACAGCCCTTGTCTCTTCTGTCGAAGAACAGCGGTTTTTTTTTTTTTTCCTTCATATTGTTTGTTGAACTCTTCACTTAGTGTAGGTTAAGCTTATGAATAATTAGTATCCTTAAAAATAGATCTTTGTAAAAATTAAGAGTGGGAATAGAACAGGGAGGAAGAAGGGTTGGAATGTAGATGGGAGGGAAGGTACGGTGGGAAGTATCACTATATTCCTGAATCTGTACATGTAAAT